>NC_060149.1:234311117-234964312 GCF_021461385.2 Schistocerca piceifrons | reverse complement strand
AGTGGGAAAACATCATCCAATAAGTCACAACAGGGACGAAAGTGTGTTGTGTGATCATGACTAACGGTCACTGAAGCGGTTTGTGACGAAACATAAGAGAACGACAGGTGTAAAAGTCACTGCAGAACTAAATGTGGCACTCGCGAACCCTGTCAGCACCAAAACAACACGAAGGGAGCTCCATACCCGTGAACCGTAGGGCGAGCTGGATTTCCAAAATCACTCTTCAGTGATGCAAATGCCCGTAACACGAAAACGTGGTGCCAAAGCCGTAAAAAAAATGGTTCAAATGGCTCTGAGCACTATGAGACTTAACTCTGTGGTCATCAGTCCCCTAGAACTTAGAACTACTTAAACTTAACTAACCTAAGGACATCACACACATCCATGCCCGAGGCAGGATTCGTACCTGCGACCGTAGCAGTTGCGCGGTTCCGGACTGAGCGCCTAGGAAGCCGTAAAACCTACACTATGGAGCAACAGAAGATAGTCATTTGGTCGGATGAGTTTTGTTTCGGACTGTTTCCAACTACTGCCCAAGTTTGCGTCCCAAGAGTGAAACATGGCGTGGGTTCAGTGATGATTTGGGTAACCATATCTTGATTTACCATGGGCCCCTTGGTCATCCTGCAATGTACTCAAGTCCTAATAGAGGTCAGGACGGTGTTCCGTGTAGTTTTAAATGCATTATAACGAGCCTAAGTGAATTCGAAAGTGTATAAATTGTTGGTAGTCGATGGTGATGGGTTCTTCCGTTACCTAGGGAACTGCCCAGGATTGTGAGACCATTTTGGCTGATCAAGTCCGTCTCATTGTACAACGTCTGTTTCCCTATGGTGATGCTGTGTTCAAAGAAGCCAGGGCCCCAGTTAACACAGCTCGCATGGTCCAGGACTGGTTTTGTGAACACGAGAATGGATTGTCGCATCTACCCTGGTAACCACAATCACCAGATCTCAATATTATTGAGTCTCTGTAATCTACTTTGGAGAGAATGATGCGTCGGTGGCATCCATCTCCATCATCGTTACTTGAACTAGCCAGTATTTTTTAGGGCGAATTGTATAAGATTCTCTTGAAAACCATGTAGGACCTGTACTGATACACTCCGAGATGACTGGAAGCTGTTCATGAATGCCAGTTGGTTTCCTACTCAGTAGTAGGGATGGTAACGTGTTGTTTTGTTGGTGTTTTCATACTTTTGTCCACCCCCTTCATAACCTTCATCGTTCTTCCCTCGGAACACTTTTGGCGAGTGTTTTCGATCTTTAGAGGTATCTACGTCAAGAAAATGCAGCAATTAAGGAAAATTGTTCTCTGGAAACATAGATCTTTAATTTCGTGGAACATTCGATCTTTTTGTATATTTATCTATTAGACCAGCATTAGAGTGAAGTTAGCTGCCGATACATGATAGAAACAAAAACGAAGGCTAGTTGGGTGAGTGTTACTTTTTCTAAGATTGTTGTTTCTGCTCTAAATTTGGTTCTTATCTTTTCAAGGCTGTTTTGGATATGACTAGAATAAAATGGAAACTATTTGAGATACGACAGAAATCAGAAAAATTTTCACATGCGTGCGAGTATCTCTGTGAATTCTGCATCAGTTTGTTTCTGTCCCTTGTCTTGTGATGAACGCTGCTTCATCTTGGTTACAAACGTACTGTATCTCTTTCAATCCAAATATCGCGATAATGTGTAGACAGGATAAAATTACAAATACTCATGCTTTCCATTAATATTGCATCACTTCTTACTCACTCTTCAATTGACCGTGTTGCTAAGTTCAGCTGTTTGCCCACCAAAATAGTTCCATCACGTCTTGGCAGAATAAGATGTACAGCCGAAACATCTACATCTACACATCTACAGGACTACTATGCAACTGACAATTAAGTGCCCGACAGAGGGTTCACTGAGCAGTTTTCACACTGTTTCTCCACCGTTGCACTCCCGAACAGCGCCCGGGAAAAAAGAACACTTAAATCTTTCCGTGCGAGCTCTAATTTCTCTTATTTTCTTACAATGATGTACAGCCGAAACATCTACATCTACACATCTACAAGACTACTCTGCAACTGACAATTAAGTGCCCGACAGAGGGTTCACTGAGCAGTTTTCACACTGTTTCTCCACCGTTGCACACCCGAACAGCGCCCGGGAAAAAAGAACACTTAAATCTTTCCGTGCGAGCTCTAATTTCTCTTATTTTCTTACAATGATCATTTCTCTCTGTTTACGTGGACGCCAACAAAATACTTTCACATTCGAAGGAGAAGGGTGGTGATTGAAATTTCATAAGAAGATTCTGCCGCAACTAAAAACTCCTTTGCTTTAATGATTGCCACTCCAATTCGCATATCATATCTGTGGCACTCTCTTCCCTGTTTCGCGATAGCTCAAAACGAACTGCCCTTCTTTGGATTCCTTCGATGTCCTCCGTCAGTACTATTTGATGCGGATCCCACTCCGCACAGCAGTACCCCAGAAGATGGCGGACAAATGTAGTGTAAGCAGTCCCTTTTGTGGTAGACCTGTTGCATCTACCAAGTGTTCTGCCAATGAAACGCAAAATTATCTAAATGATCGTTCCAATTTAAGTTCTTCGGAATTGTAATCCTTAAGTATTTTACTGAATTCAGATAAATAAGATTTATCGCATTCTTTTCAGTACTCATGTGGATAACTTCACATTTTTCATTATTTAGTCAGTTGCCACTTTTCACACTATACAGATACCTTGTATAAATCATTTTCTAATCAGTCTTGATCATCTGGTGACTTTGTAAGACACTAAAGACAGCATCATCTGCAAAAACTCTAAGACTGCTGCTCAGATTGTCTCCTAGATCGTTTATATAGACCAGGAAAAGCAGAGGACCTCTAGTATTTCCCTGGGGAACGCCTAATACCACTTCTGCTTTACTCGATGACTTTCCGTCATTTACTATGACGTTTCTGACAGGAAATAAGGAATCCAATTGCACAACTGACATGATACTCCTTAGGCATGGAATTTGATTGTAAGTCGATTGTGAGAAACGGTGTCATAAGCCTTCTGGAAATCTAAAAATATGGAGTCAAAACGAGAGCCCCAGTCGATAACACTCATATTAGAATAATGAGATAATTCTGTTTAACAAGAACCGGCGGCAAACCCGGGAAGACTATTTACAAGAACATTATTTTCCGAATCCATGTTGCTTATTTCTCAATAAATCGTTGTCTTCGCAGTAATTCGTAATGATTGAACACAGTATATTTTCTAAAATACTTCTGTAAATCTACATTGGTGATATGGGTCCCTAATTCAGTGGACTACCCCCGCTTCGTTTCTTGAATACTGTTGTGACCTGAGGAACTTTCCAGCCATTAGGTAAGGATCTTTCGTCGCGTGAGCGCTTCTATATGACTGCCAAATATAGAGGTACTGTGTCAGCATACTCTGAAAGGAACCTAACTGGTATACAATTTGAAACAGTGGACTTGTCTTTATTAAGTGATTTAAGCTGTTTCGCTACACCGAGGATATTTACTTCTTCATAACGTTTGCTGAAACATTCAGTCAATTTCAGTTACATAATTAGTTAAAAGCTTGACTTACTACACATAAATAATTTAACTGATTACAAAATGTATTTTCGATCGTTGTAGTACAGTGTAATTATTTGTGCTTTAACGATCAGTAGTACATTCATCGGCATTCTTGTGGTGAAATTATTCTTTTGAGTTGATGCTTTTTTTTTGCAAATTACAGCACATGAGATCACACGTGTTCCTTAATACACCGGAAGAAGTTGATCGGGTTACAAACTGACCAATTTGTTTCTAAAAATACTGCTCAAACAATGTTGTCAATGCGAGCATGTAAGATCTCCAAAGCAAAGTGTCTTATGTTCATCTATTTCATACAGCCATTAAAAATTGTTACTGTGAAGCATAAGGATGGAAAAATGTCAATGTCTTAAAAATAAGAAAAAACCTTTGCTCATATGCGAAGCACCGTACTTCATGTAAAAGACCAGCGATGTTCATAAGTTGCAGAACAGGAAGACCTATTGATAATGTTGCCATTTGTTTCTTAGGAGAACAGCGAGTTATACAGTAAATTTTTAAAAATTTGTTCCCAAGAACGGAACTGTGTGAAAAAAAAGGTTCAAATGGCTCTGACAAGGGAACATCCCCATCGCACCCCCCTCAGATTTAGTTATAAGTTGGTACAGTGGATAGGCCTTGAAAAACTGAACACAGATCAATCGAGAAAACAGGAAGAAGTTGTGTGGAACTATGAAAAAAATTAGCAAAATACACAAACTGAGTAGTCCATGCGCAAGATAGGCAACAACAGGATAGGGTGAGCTCAGGAGCGCCGTGATCCCGTGGTTAGCGTGAGCAGCTGCGGAAAGAGAGGTCCTTGGTTGAAGTCTTCCCTCGAGTGAAAAGTTTAATTTTTTTATTTTCAGACAATTATTATCTGTCCGTCCGTCCGTCCGATGCGAGGTAAATGCGCCATAGTATGATGACGCTACACCTAAACAAACATCGAAACACATGACGTCAGTCGACACAGCGCACGGAAGAGAGAGTATTCCCGCTAAGGAGGCTCCCTGGCTGGCAGTTGACTGTTCGCTACTTTGGACGAGATTGCATTAAATACGTGAGATCCATTCCGTGGGCAATATGAATCCAGAAAATATAGCTCGCGACTTCAATAACAATGCCAATGAATATTTTCCGAACTGTAAGGCATCGGAAAGTTCCTTAAGGGATCTTCCTAAATTTCTTGATAAACAGTACGTGTGGTGATGATTGTCTGAAAATAAAAAATTAAACGACAAACTCCAGCGAAAACTTGAACCAAGGACCTCTCTTTCCGCAGCTGCACACGCTAACCACGCGACAACGACGCTCCCGAGCTCACACTCTCCTTGATGTTGATTATCTTACGCATAGACTACTCAGTTTGTATATTTTGCTTATTTTTTTCATAGTTCCACACAACGTCTTCCTGTTTTCTCGATTGATCTGCGTTCAGTTTTTCAAGGCCTATCCGCTGTGCCAACTTATAACTAAATCTGAGGAGGATGCGATGGGGAGGTTCCCTTGTGAGCACTATGGGACTTAACATCTGTGGTCATCAGTCCCCTAGAACTTAGAACTACTTAAAGCTAACTAACCTAAGGACATCACACACATCCATGCCCGAGGCAGGATTCGAACCTGCGACCGTAGCGGTCACGCG
This sequence comes from Schistocerca piceifrons, assembly GCF_021461385.2. Lineage (NCBI taxonomy): Eukaryota > Metazoa > Arthropoda > Insecta > Orthoptera > Acrididae > Schistocerca > Schistocerca piceifrons. The sequence continues at coordinate 234,959,071 of NC_060149.1, read as the reverse complement.
GTTCCAGACTGAAGCGCCTAGAACCGCGCGGCCACACCGGCCGGCGAACTGTGTGAAAAAACAGAAGTCAGTAGTGATAGATTTTTTTTCATGAATTTCATTTTTTTCTCTTTTGCAAGAAATTTAAAGTGTTAAATGATTTTTATTGACTTTAGTTATACTAGTTAAAACATTACTCCTGTACAATGAGGTGATAAAAGTCATAGGTTAGCTATATGGACATACACAGATGGCGGCAGTATCGCTTACACAAGGTATAAAAGGGCAGTGCAGTGTCGAAGCTGTCATTTGTACTCAGGTGATCCAAGTGAAAAATTTTCCGACGTGGTTATGGCCGCACGATGGGAATTAACAGATTTTGTAGTTTAAGCTAGAAGCATGGGACATTCCATTTCGGAAACCGTTAAGAGTTTCAATATTCCGAGATCCACAGTGTCAAGCGTGTGCCGAGAATACAAAATATCAGGCATTACCTCCCAGCGCGGGCAACGTTGCGGCCTTCACGTAACGACCAAGAGAAGCGGCGCTTGCGTAGACTTGTCAGTGCTAACAAGCAAGCAACACTGCGTGAAATAACAGCGGAAATCAACGTGGGACGTACGACGAACGTATTCGTTAGGGCAGGATGGCTCACGTGGTGTTAATGGGCTATAACAGTAGACAACCAAGGCGAATGCCTTTGCTTACATTGCCTGCTATATAGTAATGAATGTTTGAAAAAATATTTTCTCCATGATTTGACACTTGGAACTCGTCTATTTACATGTAACAGAGCACTGTGTACACTATAGCATTGCAGACGTGTTTTGTGAAAAAACTTAAAACATTTGACATTTCCGCTCTTCATATATGTAATGGAAAAATCAATAGTATTATAACATCAGGTATATTAGCGTAACTCCTGGCTTCCATCTTAAAATATGAGCACGCAACTGAAATACTAAGGCATATTGTCCTCATATACACATAGGTCAATGTAAGTAACATAACAGTGTTACGGAATATTAATAAACATATATCCAAGATGTTGTGGTCATGGACTTAGTGAAAGCAGTCGCTTTTTCAGTGCTGCCGTAGATGCACATCTAACGTCGTCGAGCGCTGTCCTCCGTTTATCGATTCTGCTCACCTCTGTTATGGCCAAACTCCGTGGCTTATTATCCAAAATTCAGGCACGTGTCGCCGCTCGATCTGAACCAGCTAATCCCACCGGCAGAATAAATTCTCATCAAGTACATGACGTGCGGTGGGGATGCGAGGATGCCCGGTACGGTTCTCAATCATCAGATTGTGCGTAAACGTCCTGGCTTAAATCCCAATCCTCCACGGAGTAGCTTCCGGACTACGGGTGGAAGACTCTGTTGATGGTGATCCATCCATAAGAGGATTCTTAAGACCGGAGGTCACCTCTTTTCGAGAGTGTCAGGCGATGCGCGCAGCACGTGGCTCACCCTTTTCCCCCTCTCACTTCTGTACACCAACAGTACAAATATACGTTGACTCAATACATTCGTCAGAGTTACACTTAATACTTGCCGTCACTCATACACTCTGTGATCGAAGTTATCTTGATTCCCACTTAGAATTTCAGGATAAATTTGCCTATGGGTCAATTTCAAGCCCTAGATTCCTTTGGAGTGTGTAATGGAACTAGTGAGTAGCACACTTGCATTTTCTAGTATACAACAAGATACATTCTATACATTCATCACCCAGTTCAGTAATACAACATGCATAATATAATTTTTCACTTTTATTTGTATTTATAGCGATGTAGACGCGTTGTTTGGTTGATAATTAACATGAAAGAGTTGTTTTTACGCAAAAATAGTAATTCCTAAGTAATTTTCAATGATATATCGTGATATAAAAACATGTCAGACATATTTTGTGTTGTGGACTGGTAAGACAGCCAATCCACTAGGAGGAAGCCGAAAGGCACGCGTTTAAGCTCACGCAGGCTGGCGTGAGGTCTGGAACAGGACAAGGAAGTTATAGTAGCAAAGAACGTACGTAGCTGCCGGAATACTTAACTTTAATCCATAATTGGTGAACATCGCTCTTGACGGTACATGTTTTACAGCATCAATAGTAACTGCTAATGGCGCCTTGCTAGGTCGTAGCAAATGACGTAGCTGAAGGCTATGCTAATTATCGTCTCGGCAAATGAGGGCGTAATTTGTCAGTGAACCATCGCTAGCAACGTCGGCTGTACAACTGGGGCGAGTGCTAGGAAGTGTCTCTAGACCTGCCGTGTGGCGGTGCTCGGTCTGCAATCACTGATAGTGGCGACACGCGGGTGCGACGTACACTAACGGACCGCGGCCGATTTAAAGGCTACCACCTAGCAAGTGTGGTGTCTGGCGGTGACACCACATTTTGTATTTTGGGAAACTAGTTATATTAATTAATACCATTTTTAATGCAATCAATATTGAACTGTAAAACAATAAAATTAAAATATTAAATAGCAAATGAAAAATACAGAAAGATAATTTTCTCTATAGCTGTCAATCAAATTTTGAGGTAGTATCTTTGTATAGCTAAGTGATCTTTGTTCACTTTTGGCAAGATTGTGTAGAAGAGTGTCGTGAAAGTGTGTACCAGTTGCACTTGTTGCATTGTGACTACTGAATCTAAGAAGTGTTAATTAAAGAGATGAAGAAAATTAAGTCCTGCGACTTTTCATTTGATACTAAGCATAGAAGATATTCCGACTCCAATGACCTATTTCTTAAAGCAGGAAATATCATACCCCGGCAGTAGCTGTGCCAAATTATACGAATGACCTGCAATGGACATTGACTGTAAGTTAAGTGAGAAACTCAACCATAAATATTCAGAAACAATCTTTAAAAAATACTAATCATTATCTCTGCTATTGCATTTTAAGGCACTGAAAAGCACTCAATCTAATCAGTTCACTGTCAAAAGTGGCGTTTAACAAACATTATTCTAATTTCAAATTTTCCAGAATTAAAAGAGATTATGTTAGAAGTGGGAAAACATTTTGCGGTCTGGTTTCAAATAGGTTCTGCGAAATAAAGTACGAAATTTCAGCTGTGCTTTATTAACATTCTGATTAAAGGTTTCTGTAACCAGTATTATCTTATAGTAAAAACCGAAGCTCAACAAGTCACACAATACGAACGACTTCCGTCTCATACTGACGCACGCTGTGCTCATTCACTAAGTGGTCTTCGACAACAGACTCTAAATTAGTTGTCATTCCAACCTTGTACCGCTGTGTCATAGCGTTGGCATAACAAGCAAAAGGAGCTGTTTCCAGGAAAATCACCCATCAATTTTCCTAGTGGGAAATATTGCGGTATATACGAAGACTGTTCAACGGACACTGTCGGGTCCCGTCTACTTTCGTAGGAGCACTACATCATGATTCATGACCCCATAGAACGTTTTTAATCTGTCCCACCATCCTGCGAACGACTGATAGCGACTGTATTTCCCGGGAACATGCTGCTGTACTGTATGGTTTAATGACTATGACACCCTCATGAGTGAAATATTCCGGAGGTAACATACTCACCTATTCGGATCTCCGGCTGGGGATTACTTTGGAGGTTTCTGTCAACAGCAAAAAATAATCTGAACTTTTTTAAATGTGGAAGTCCGGTTGGATTCCTTAATCGTATAGGTAGGTACGAGAACTTTGAAAGCGAAATGGATAGATCTGTGGTAGATATGGGACTTCGTGAAGTGTAGTGGCAGGTGAATCCTTGGTTATCAACACTAAATCATCTACATCTACAGCTACATTTATACTCCGCAAGCCACCCAACGGTGTGTGGCGGAGGGATGTAATACAGAACTAGATATAATAATTAACAAGAAAATATGAATGCAAGTGAACAACATAGTGAACGGTTTATCGAAGCCATAACTGACACAAATTCGCGAGCCATCACAGTAGTACACGTATATATTGTTACTAACTTTGCAGGCGATGAACGTATTGAAAACGCACGATGAAATAAAAGAAATTATTCAGTATATTAAGGGATACGAAAATTTAGTTGTGATTTGAGGTTGGATTCGATAGTAGGAAAAGGAAGGGAAGGAAAAATGGTGGAGTAGTGGAATGAAATGAAAGGAGAATGCGCTTTCTGGAATTTGGCACAGAGCACAATTTGTTTGAAAAACACATTATGCTTTATGATAAAATACTGTATACGTTGGAGAGACCTGGAGACTCGTGAAGGCTTATATTACGTAATGGCGAGGTTGAGTTTGACAACGAGATTTTAACCTGCAAAATTGTGCCAGGAGTAGACATGAAATCTGGCTATAATTTATTGATAATGAAACGTAAACTGAACGTGAATAAATAGTAGAAAGGTCGTAAATTAAGTAGATAAGACATGGATAAGTTTAAACAATCAGAAGTTGTTGAGAATTTCAAACGGACCATTGAGTAACAGTTGGACGTAACAGGCTAATGGAAACAGTAGAAGATGAACTGATAGATTTGAGAGATGAAATACAAAAAGCGGCATGGGAACAACTAAGCAATTACTCAAAGCCAAGTAAATATTCTTGAATAACATCACGATAAATGAAATTAAATTTGTGAAATGAGGGTATTTAAAAACGAAGCAAATAAAGAAATAAGTATAGGATTCTAAAAATGATATTGATCGAAAGTCGAGAATATCAGAACAGCAGTGAATAGAGGAGAAATGCAAAGCTGTAGAAATATGCATGACTTTGTAAAAAACAGGTGGTGCATGTACAAAAGCTACATAAACTTCCGGAGAAAAGAGAAGCGACTGTACGAATACCAAGAGCTTAGATGGGACGCCAGTAGTAAGCAAAGAAGCGCAGTCTGAAAGGTTGAGATGCTACGTACATGGGCTAATTGGGTACACGATACTGCATAAAGAACTTGACAGAGTACTGAAAGATCTAAGTCGGAACAAGGCTCGTGTACTACACGCCATTTCCTCGGAACGGTTAATATCGTTGTCAGAAGCAACCAAGGCAAAACTGTTCCACATATTATGCGAGAAATAAGAAAAAGAGACGAAATACGATCAGACTTCAAGAAGACTGTAATTATCTCAGTACTAAAGAAGCCAAGTGCTGACAGGTGGGAGTATTACCGAATCATCCCTTTAATAAGTCAGGGTTGCAAATTACTAACACAAATATTCTACGAGGGATGTTCAATAACTAAGGCAACACATTTCTTTCTCGACCAATTTCGTTTGAAAAAATGCAAAATTTATTGTCGGACATTGTGGAATTTTTCCGATGCAGACCCTATAGTTTCTTGAAGTTCCGGTAGATACGTAGCCTTCATAATGGCGTGTGTAACGAAGGTGTGTTCCAAGCACAGAGCTGTCATTGAGTTTCCTTTGGCGGAATACCAGAGCATCATAGAGCCATGGGTGCTTGCAGAATGTCCACGAATAGCTAGCAGTGAATAAAAGCACGTTGAGCCGTTGCGTGAGGCATCTGTCATCATCACAACAAGATCTCGCGAGCCTGTCCGATCTCCCGCGTGCCGGTCAGCCTTACACAGCTGTGACTCCTGATATGTTGAAATGTGCGGACATTCTCATTCGAGGTGATCGACGGATCACAATCACTTCGCTACACAGCTGGACGTGTCCGTTGGTAGTGCTGGCACACTCGTCCACCAATAGGGGTTCTTGAAGCTATGTGCCCGCAGGATTCCTCGTCGCCAAACAGAAGACCATAAAGAGCAACGAAGGACAATCAGTGCGGAACTGGTTGCACGTTACGAGGCTGAGGGTGATAACTCTTTGTCGAACATCTTCACAGGTGATGAAACATGGGTCCATCACTTCGGACCGGAAACAAAATGGCAACCCACGGAGTGGCACCAAACCACCTCTTCTCTGACGAAAATGTTCAAAGCCGCACCCTCAGCCAGTAAAATCGTGGCGACGGTCTTCTGGAACACTGAAGGGGTTATTCTGTTTGATGCCTTCCTCCATGCGGCAGCGATCAACTCTGAATTGTATCGTGTTACCCCCAGGAAATTGAAGAAACGGCCTCAGCGTGTTCGTCGTCACAAAAATGCAAACAAAATTCTCCTTTTCCGTGACAACGTATTGCCTGAAGAAAGGTGCGTACAAGAGAGAAGATCACAAAAGTCATTGGATTGTTCGTCATCAGTCCTACAGCCCGAACCCCGCGCCATCTGTTTGGCCCAATGAAAGATTTGTTTTAGGGAGCAAAAAGCCCAATGAAAGATGCACTCCACGGGAAGCAGCACGTGGATGATGGCGAGGTTACTGATGCAGCAAGACATTGGTCCCGACGTCGACCAGTAGAGTGGTGTGTGGACTTACAAGCCCTCCCAGAAAGGTGACGCAAGGCAGTCGCATCGCACGGAGATTATGTTGAAAATTAGGGTTTTTTAGACAGAAGATTGCGGAATAATTTTCTGTATTGGAATCCTGAATAAAACCGTTCTGTTTTCAGAAAAAAAATGTATTGCATTTATTAATAAACGCCCGTCGTACAAAAGTGTGGTATGACTGTGAAAGCTAACCTAAGGAAAATTTCAGTTTGGATTACAGTATAAATTAGGTACACCAGGGGCAATACTGACCTTTCAGCTTGTTTCAGAAGATAGATTTAAAACAAACAAACATAAATTTACTGAATTTTTAGATTTATAAAAACAGTATTGACTGAAACGCACTATTTGGAATTCTGAACTTCGCAGCGATAAGACACAGGGACTATCTACACGTTTTACAGAGAAGAGTCGAAGAATATGTAAGGGAGATATTATTTGAGCAAGGAGTAAGACATAATTTCAGCCAGTCCCCCATGCTACACTACGGGCCATTAAAATTGCTATACCACGAAGATGACGTGCTACAGACGCGAAATTCAACCGACAGGAAGAAGATGCTGTCATATGCAAATGATTAGCTTTTCAGAGCATTCGCACTAGGTTGGCGCCGGTGGCAACACCTACAACGTGCTGACATGACGAAAGTTTCCAACCGATTTCTCATACACAAACAGCTGTTGACCGGCGTTGCCTGGTGAAACGTCGTTGTGATGCCTCGTGTAAGGAGGAGAAATGCGTACCATCACGTTTCCGACTTGGATAAAGGTCGGATTGTAGCCTATCGCGAATGTGGTTTAACGTATCGCGACAATGCTTCTCGCGTTGGTCGAGAACCAATGACTGTTAGAAGAATATGGAATCGGTGGGTTCTGAAGCGCAACACGGAACGCCGTGCTGGATCCCAACGGCCTCGTATCACTAGCAGTGGAGACGGTTGTCATCTTATCCGCATGGCTATAACGGATCGTGCAGCCACGTCTCGAACCCCGGGTCAGCAGATGGGGACGTTTGCAAGACTACAACCATCTGCACGAACAGTTCGACGACGTTTGCAGCAGCATGCACTATCAGCTCGGAGACCATGGCTGCGGTTACCCTTGACGCTGCATCACAGATAGGAGCGCTTGCGATGGTGTACTCAACGACGAACCTGGGTGCACGAATGACATAACGTCATGTTTTCGGATGAATCTAGGTTCTGTTTACAGCATCATGATGGTCGCATCCGTGTTTGGCGACATCGCGGTGAACGCACATTGGGAGCGTGTATTCGTCATCGCCATACTGGCGTATGAACCGGTGTGATGGTATGGGGTGCCATTGGTTACACGTCTCGGTCACCTCTTGTTCGCATTGACGGCACTTGGAACAGTGGACGTTACATTTCAGATGTGTTACGACCCGTGGCTCTACCCTTCATTCGATCCTGCGAAACCCTACATTTCAGCAGGATAATGCACGACCGCATGTTGCAGATCCTGTACGGGCCTTTCTGGATACAGAAAATGTTCGACTGCTGCCCTGGCCAGCACATTCTCCAGATCTCTCACCAACTGAAAACGTCTGGTCAATGGTGGCCGAGCAACTGGCACGTCACAATACGCCAGTCACTACTCTTGATGAACTGTGGTATCGTGTTGAAGCTGCAGGGGCAGCTGTACCTGTGCACGCCATCCAAGCTCTGTTTGACTCAGTGCCCAGGCATATCAAGGCCGTTATTACGCCCAGAGGTGGTTGTTCTGGGTACTGATTTCTCAGGATCTATGCACCCAAATTGCGTGAAAATGTAATCACGTGTCAGTTCTAGTATGATATATTTGTCCAACGAATACCCGTTTATCATCTGCATTTCTTCTTGATGTAGCAATTTTAATGACCAGTAATGTATTCAGTCTGTACACAGAGCAAGCACTAATGAAATATAAGAAGTAATTTGGTGAAGGAATTAAATTTCAGGGAGAAGAAATAAATTGTTTGCTGATAACAGTGTGGTTTTGTCGGAGACGGCAATGTACTTTGATGGTTAGTTGAGAGGAATAGACTGTGTCTTTAAAAGGGTTTGTGAGATGAACGTTGAAAAAAATGAAACAAGAGTAGCGGAGTACAGTCGAACTAAATAAAATGATGTTAAGCGAATTAGACTATCGAATGATACACTAAAAGTAGTGGATGAGTTGTGCTACAATTGGAGACAGCAGAAGTAAAGAGGACAAAATACAGATTGGTAATGGTAATAAAAGCTATCCTGGAAAAGAGAAATGTGGTTATCTTTAATATAAATGAGGGTCTGAGAGTAAAAGTAGTACAAGTGACATTTCACAAGAAAATGATCTAAATGCACATTTGAAAAACTAGAGTGTCGATCTCTTCTGAGTAACAGACTTACAAGTTATTTTCTGCTCTAAACCAATGCACTGACTGCCTTTAGAATACAATCAGTGTCAATCAAATGGCAGGTAGGAGGATAGCTGCTACCATTTTTAATGAAGGTTCAGGTATTTACTTTTTGAAAGTACAGCAGTCGTCTATTGTGTTTGCTTTTAAGAGTACTTATAGTAATATTTAATACATGTTTAAATAGGTCATATTTTGAAATACCATTTCTATATTTTGTAGCAATATCAGCATATTGACACACTAGACCGTAAGGTCCTGGACCTAGCCGTACATATATGGCATATGATAAAGATTTTGGTCTCTTTGAAAAGGGAAAGAAACGCTTCAGACATGTATTTGTTCCCCAAGATAAGATGGAAGCAGTGAAGTAGGTCAACAGAAAGTTTTTCGTAGTGGAAATGAAAACAGAAAATTTTCTTTCAGTTAAAGCCATTGATCCGATAGCGAAGGATAAAGTTGCTAAGCATAGAAGTGATCTTGAGTTTATAGAAGCGGATTTTAGGAGGCCCAAAACTGGTCCCCCATCAGTACCTCTTCTGCAGCTTTCGGATCAAGATAAGCTGCGAATAAAATTTGAGAAATGGGTATCTGTTCAGGAGATGAAAAACTACATTCGTCTACTTTTTGCATGAGTTCCATAACAATATTCTGTATCGTATTCCCAGACAGTAGTTACCATCGGTATGAAACAAACGAGTGGAGAAAGAAGAGGACATGGTCAAACAAAGCCGCGAAGAAGACTGAAAAACGCACAACGCAATGGTACACAATCACCAGTGTTGTCCATGACGGAGATTCTTCAAGAAATACCACAGAACAGTATGATTAGGAGTCTATAGACACTGACTGTAAGGAGATTAAAGAAAGTGACTGTGAATAATGTCTCGTATGTGTTGGAAGTACCTGAATTGTAGAACGTATATCATCGGTTTTGCACCTAAAATCTTCAAAATATAACACAGTAAATAAGACGTTTTGCACTTGTACCTGTTTCACATTACAAAGTTTTAAGACGCAAGAAGTACGAGTATTTTTAATATTACAGTTTTTGACATGGCTGTTAACCAGCAACCGTACACTAGTTTCACTATAGGATTAAATAGCTAACCGGTTGCACATAAAGGGTAGGTACATTGACCTAGATTTGGACACCTACTATGGTTGTCTTCATCAGAATAAATGTTGCTAAATCCTATAAAATAATACATAGGAAATAAGGTACGACCAAAAACACATTAATCAAGATGACAATTTTCATGACGCACAAAGGTTACTTATGTAAAAGTGCATTGCTAAAACCCAATAGTCGAAATATGGAGTAGCTACGCTCCTGCAAAAATAAAATATAGCGTTCTAGCCTTTGCCACGTGTGTGCAGTTGCGAACTTCAGACTGATCGGCCCAGCGGCTAACATTGCTGCAACGAAAACAATACGAGATGCGCCGTCTATCAAGCGCGGACAGTAACATGTGTTGGTTTTAAAACCAAAATATAAAGAGAGCTTAATATTTTTTTGAAAATACACAGTAGTCAAGCAGGTTAAGTTTAACAGAGCCATCTGTTAGGCTTTACAGAAATTACTATTACGTAAAGGACAGAAGGACAAGAAAAAAATTTACGAACAGCTGTAAAACCCAGAAAATATTTGCATGAAAGTAACTTGAGCAGCGCATGTCTATGAGATTAGAAGAAAATAATTTTTCGAAACCAGAAGCAGGAAAATATAGTAAAAATAGAGGAATCGAAATTCCGCGAGCAGTGGATTGAAACCATTGAAAGATTTTTTTGTTACGTAAGTATAACTGTTCATTGAGGATGAGGCCATTGTTCTTAGAAATATGCTTGAAAATCTCTAGCTCTTCAAGTACATCGAACCTATGACCTTTCTTTTCTCTATGCAAAATGGAAATTTCTTCAAAGCGTTTTAGTTTGTGTTCGGAAATTAGCAGATGATCAGCAAATGTGGAAATGTGTGCATTAATGCAGGGGAATATAGTTATAAACTATACGTACAACTATACACAGACTAACTGACCATTAGGATAAAATATCTGTTGTTTCGATAGTGGCTCACATAATTTACAACCAGTCACTTCATTTTGGAAGCAGTTTACTCAGTTTGCTTCAGCAGGCATTTGTTCCAATTGTACTCTCATCCCCTCGAAAGTAAATGGTTCAAATGGTTCAAATGGCTCTGAGCACTATGGGACTCAACATCTGTGGTCATCAGTCCCCTAGAACTTAGAACTACTTAAACCTAAGTAACCTAAGGACATCACAAACATCCATACCCGAGGCAGGATTCGAACCTGCGACCGTAGCAGTTGCGCGGTTCCGGACTGAGCGCCTTAACCGCTAGACCACCGCGTCCGGCTCGAAAGTAAATCAGAAGTCTTCTGTGTAAGTATTTATCTAAAGTCTAGTCTTATAATAAAGTCCGGACAAGGAGAGAAAAGGATATTTTGAAATGCGTTGCAGTCGAAGAATATTGAAGGATAGACGGGTAAATCGGAAACCAGTGAAGAACAACTGAATCGAGCCAGGCAGAAATGATATTAATGGCACTTTTCGTCTAAGAGAGTATGTAGGATGACTGAACACATCTTGAGGCATTAAAAATAGCTTCTCTGGTAATGGATGGAGGTATATGGAGAGCACAGCTTGGCTACAGGCACCTTTAGAAGGCAAATGCAAAGTATCAGTTGGAATAAATTCAGTAGAATTGTCAATAAATTGTCTCTCTCTTTAACAGTCCTTTCCTAGTGAAAATCTGTTTCCAAAACCCAAATAACACCTTCGAAGACTTCGCTTTGACAGTGAAGAGGCGGTGAAACAGAGGTGAGGTTGTGGCTCCGTCAAGAAAGTAATAGATTCTACTTTGACATCATCAGCAAACTGATGTCTTGTGTGGGAGAAATACATTACTGGCCATTAAAATTGCTACACCACAAAGATGACGTGCTACAGACGCAAAATTTAACCGTCAGGAAGAAGATGCTGTGATATTCAAATGATTAGCTTTTCAGAGCATATCAGAGCATACACATAAGGTTGGCGCCAGTGGCGACTCCTACAAAGTGCTGACATGACGAAAGTTTCCAACCGATTTCTCAAACACAAACAGCAGTTGACCGCCGTTGCCTGGTGAAACGTTGTTGTGATGCCTCGTGTAAGGAGGAGAAATGCGTACCATCACGTTTCCGACTTTGATAAAGGTCGGATTGCGGCCTATCGCGCCTGCGGTTTATCGTATCGCGACATTGCTGCTCGCGTTGGTCGAGATCCAATGACTGTTAGCAGAATATGGGATCGGTGGGTTCAGGAGGGTAATACGGAACGCCATGCCGGATCCCAACGGCCTCGTATCACTAGCAGCGGAGATGACAGCCATCTTATCCGCATGGCTGTAACGGATCTCGATCCCTGAGTCAACAGATGGGGACGTTTGCAAGACTACAATCATCTGCACGAACAGTTCGACGACGTTTGCAGCAGCATGGACTGTCAGCTCGGAGACCATGGCTGCTGTTACTCTTGACGCTGCATCACAGAGAGGAGCGCCTGCCTGCGATAGTGTACTCAATGAAGAACCTGGGTGCACGAATGGCAAAACGTCATTTTTTCGGATGAATCCAGGTTCTGTTTACAGCGTCATGATAGTCGCATCCGTGTTTGGCGACATCGCGGTGAACGCACATTGGAAGCGTGTATTCGTCATCGCCATACTGGCGTATCACCAGGCGTGATGGTATGGGGTGCCATTGGTTACACGTCTCGGTCACCTCTTGTTCGCATTGACTGCACTTTGAACAGTGGACGTTACATTTCAGATGTGTTACGACCCGAGGCTCTACCCTTGATTCGATTCCTGCGAAACCCTCCATTTCGGCAGGATAATGCACGACCGCATGTTGCAGGTCCTGTACGGGCCTTTCTGGATACAGAAAATGTTCTACTGCTGCCTTGGCCAGCACATTCTCCAGATCTCTCACCAATTGAAAACGTCTGGTCAATGGTGACCGAGCAACTGGCTCGTCACAATACGCCAGTCACTACTCTTGATGAACTGTGGTATCGTGTTAAAGTTGCATGGACAGCTGTGTACACACCATTCAAGCTCTGTTTGACTCAATGCCCAGGCGTATTAAGGCCGTTATTACGGCCAGAGGTAGTTGTTCTGGGTACTGATTTCTCGGGATCTACGCACCCAAATTGCATGAAAATGTAATCACATGTCAGTTCTAGTATAATATATTTCTCCAATGAATACCCGTTTATCATCTGCATTTCTTCTTGGTGTAGCAATTTTAATAGCCAGTAGCGTAGTATTAATGGCGTATCAAAGAAACCTTGAGCTGCAAAAAGCATGAATTTACCAGGGGATGTTGAAAAGTAATGCCTCCGAATTTTTTAATGTGAAAATTCTTGAAGACTTTTAAACAAAGCAAACTTTATCTACGTTCATCATCTTTACTCTTCATATCTACATATTTCTTTCTCAACATAGCCACCTTGGCGATGAACACGTTTCGAACAGTTTCTTGATAACGTCACTGTAGAACGTTTGATCTTGTTGACGGAGCCACAACCTCATCTTTGTTCCTACCGCTTCATCAACACCAAAGTGAAGTCATCGAAGGTGTTCTTTAAGTTTTGGAAACCGATGAAAATCGGATAGAGCCGAGTCGGGACTATATGGAGGGTGACCGATGACAGTGAACACAAGGCTTCGGATTGTTGCATATATCACAGCGCTCGTGCGCGGTCGGGCATTGTCGTGCTGAAGGAGAGTGTGGTCCATGTGTAGATGCGGCAAATTTTCTGATGTACATGACCAATTTTTAACGTCAGTAGTTCCCGAATTTTAACGCAAATGGTTTTTAAATGGAACTATACACGTTTTTCTGTGGAACTGAAAACAGACTTCAAAGAGGATTTCAGCGATTTAGCACAAATAGGACCTAATTAAATAGTAACAAGGTAACAATGAAGCAAAGCACTATCCCGCCATCAGGAGTAGCTCCTCCAACTCAGGCACGGTTTGTGTGGTTACTGATATGAATTCCATCTCAAGTGTTCAAAATTATAAAATAAGTTTCAAGAGCCATCCGCTGTGGCCGAGTGGTTCTAGGCGCTTCAGTCCGGAACTACACTGCTGCTACGGTCACAGGTTCGAATCCTGCCTCGGGCATGGATGTGTGTGATGTCCTTAGGTTAGTTAGTTTTAAGTAATTCTAAGTCTAGGGGAATGATGACCTCAGATGTTAAGTCCCATAGTGCTTAGAGCCATTTGGATCAAGTTTTAAGAAACTGGAAGAGTGAAGAATAAAATAAGCCAGCTATAGAGAACACCAACTGAAGAGAGAAGTGCTTCTAACGTTTTAGCGGCTGTAACAGACAATACACGTGTCACTACGAAGCCACAAGAATAAGAGAATGAAATCACCCACATTAGCGTTGTGCGAATATTGCAGTCCAACGCATTTCATCCTTTCCTCATTTCTCTCTTTTAAAAGTTTCGTGGCAATGATTTTCAGGATCGATTACAGTTCTCCGAATGGAGTCTACGGAAAGTGCGTCCTCGTTCCTATACAAGTGTCCTCTTTACGAATAAAGCATCATTTACGAACCACGGGCAGCTCAATCTTCGAAATATGTAGGGTGGACTGCTGTATACCAACGGAATACATAGCGTTTTATGGTCAGTGTTTCAATCCAATGACCGATTTACGAATTACACAAAGGAATGCGCACTAGAGACCGCCAGAAGCAGTTTCAAGTGTTTTCTATTGTTTTTGTTGTGAGATATAAGGTTGAGTTATGTGTAGCATTTGTAAATATTTTGATTATTACACATTCAAATTCTGTTCAACATGTTAACATTATGTGGAAGATATTGTTAAGTCTTCCGTTGTAGAATTTTATGGTAAATAAAAATCTACCTATCTTTAAAACAAGTAATATAACGTGTGGACGGGTAATTAATTCTTCGTCGGTCGTGCGTCATTGTGGACCTTGAAACGGAAGACTATCTTCTACCATACAACGTGCGATATTTGGAAATAAACTGAGTTTTTTTGGTATCTTATCAATTTTTCCCGTCTTGAACATGAAAATTAGTGTTAGTTTCAAATAGCTTCTATTTAAAAATGTATTTGACTAGTAACGGTTTTTTGGTAATAATTCTACTTAATGTGGTTCACTTACAGATTACTGGAAGTGCAATAATGTTAACATATAACAGATAGACTATTAAATACAATATTATCGACATGAAATACAATAACATTAACAAGATATTCTCTACTGCAACACGTTTAGGAAAACCTTCCTGTTCCGGAGAAATTTTTATAATTTCTTAAAAAGACTGCAGTATACATTTAAAAGAAGAATAAGAAAATACATCAAACTTCTAATACAGGGCTGGCTAGAGTTGAAAGTCTGAGGAATCTTTCAAGATACAACCCTTTCCTCTTCTAGCGACCAGTTTAAAATCCGCGATGGCCGAGAAAAATGCATAAAAACGACGACGGCCTGTCAAGCGGTGCTAGGTCCCTGTTTTATTGATGAGACTCAAAATATGCACTAACATCTGAAGAGCCTAACGTGTATGCTGTTGCAGTTGTTGAATGACTTCCCACTGGACATAAGGCAATCCATGTGGTGCCAACACGACGGACGCCACGCACATTATGAAGATATTATTAAAGACCTCAACACATCATTTGAGGATGGTTGGATCTGTCGTCGGGGAAAACACTAACTGACGTGCACGCTCACCTCTGGACTTTTATCTATGGGAAAACTGAAACAAGAGACCTACCAGGCAAAACCGACGGCTCCTGAGAACATGAACTGCCGTATAACACGAGCCTCTGCTGCAGAAATTCCGTCTGAACATCAGGCAG
This sequence comes from Schistocerca piceifrons, assembly GCF_021461385.2. Taxonomy (NCBI): domain Eukaryota; kingdom Metazoa; phylum Arthropoda; class Insecta; order Orthoptera; family Acrididae; genus Schistocerca; species Schistocerca piceifrons. Next base: position 234,943,414 of record NC_060149.1, on the reverse strand, counting down.
TATTGCCTTCGGGCACCGCTTTATAGCATATGTCAGTGCTCGAGTTCAATATTTTGAGCATCTGATATACCAGACATACAAACAAATACACCAACCATACTGTGTTACGTATTTGCGTACAATAGACCAGACGTTTGTGTGACCTCTTCTTCTGACGGTGAGTTAGTGGACTGCGATGCTGTTATCCTGTTACTGTCCGATTAAGTTTCAAGCATGCTACGTCGCTGAAGCCCCTTCGAAGACTGTTTCAAATTCCACAGAAAAAATATATAGTTCCACTTTTAAAAGTTGGTGTCATAAATCGGCAGCTACGAGAATAAACGTTAAAAGCTACTTGAACACATCACAGAATTGACCACGTTGTCTCCTGTATCTTTGCGAAAACCTCACCTCGCTTTATTTACTCGTTGCGTATACATTTTCGATGGCCTTTCTTTCCTGCCTCGACCAGTATTTTACTATTACCGCTGTTATATACGGATACTGGCACATCATATGACTTCTATGAGTTCTTGAAAATGTGATCCAGAAAAATGGAAATAACAAAGTAACTAACAACCGCCATACAATCCAGAATCGCCATCTCGTTATAGGCCACTGAAGACCCTCTCTCCTCTCCCGTTTAATTCTACGCACCACATTTCACACGGAACAGATGTTGACATTGTGACAGGAACATTGCTATTTGAAGCTCTAAGTATGGAGAAGGTTCACCAGTTACGAATAGAGCGTTACACGGTGGTGTATTTTACATGCAACAGTAGGCTAAGTGTATAAAAACACACATGAGGCGATGCATACAGTTTACATTAGATTAGATGCACATTTTATTCCATAAATCCATTACTGAGGAAATCCTCAACAACACAGAACAATAGTAGTCAACCTGGTCCCTGTCGCCCACTTTCATGGTAGGCAGTAGGGATTTTAAAAACATTTCCACAGGGTTTTCATAAAATTTTGACATAAGGTATTTGGTAACTAATTATTATTATATGCTTTAACTTGCAACTCTGCTTCATAATCTTTCTGAGGCAAAGTTATATCCTTACTTTATAAATCGCTGTTACTAAGAAAGAATTAATAGGTTAGAAAATTTTACTGCTAAAGAAATGTAAAAGTAGGAGGCAGGTAAAAATTTTGACTACCCCTGATACAGAACATGTCATAAAAGAAGAATACACAACACCTATTTACAAAGAAAAAGAGATATATTAATATACCTTCCACAGATCCCAAGCGAAATAATCCTAATGAATCTGAAATAAGTGAAAAGATCTTAAACATACTTCCATTTAAAATATCATAACAAACTTTTCACAAAACTTGCTAATGTCCACCACGAGAGGTGCATGTAATAATTCTTTGCCTATTGTAACTATGCATCATCGGAGAGAAAATCAGTTTACAACACTTACACTGATCACATTACTTCACTGAAGATGTACGGCAGTCAGATTTCACGTAATACTCACATTTTTCACATTATTAATAATATACATAAGATGACTCAGACAATATCTATAGTTGCTGTGATGAATGGCAGCTAGCTCTAAATGTAGAAAAATGTAAATTAATGCGGATGAGTAGGAAAAACAGACCCGTAATGTCCGCATTCAGCATTAGTAGTGTCCTGCTTGACATAGTCACCTCGTTTAAATTTCTGGCTGCACTCTTGTAGAGCGATATGAAATGGAATGAGCATGTGAGAATTGCAATAGGGAGAGCGAATGGTCGACTTTGGTTTATTGGTAGAATTTTAGGAGAGTGTGGTTCATCTGTAAAGAAGACCGCATATAGGACGCTACTGCGACCTATTCTTGAGTACTGCCCGAGTATTTGGGATTCGCACCACGTCGTATTAAAGGAAGATATCGAAGCAGTTCAAAGTCGGGCTCCTAGATTTGTTACCTGTAGGTTCGAACAACACGCAAATGTTACAGAGATGCTTCGGGAATTCAGATGGGAAACTCTGGAGGGAAGGCGACGATCTTTTCGCGGGACATTGTTGAGAAAATTCGGAGAACTGGCATTTGAAGGTGACTGAAGAACGATTCTACTGCCGCCAAAATACATTTCACATAAGTACTAAAAAGACAAGATACGAGAAATCAGGGCTGTTTTTTTTCCTTTATTGAATTTCGATTCCCCCTAAAGGGGGCGGGCTGGCAGCAGCTTATTACGCCGCTCTTCAGCCTACAGAATTTGTTTTAAAAAGATGAAGATAATAAAAAAATAATAACAGTTGGCGATAAAATCGGTGACTTAAAGGTAAAATGGCAGAAAATTCTGGAGCTTAAAACATAAAACACAGGGTTGATGATGCTAATAAAATACACAGGAAGCAGAAAAATAATAGACAGACAATTAAAAAACACGGCGACAGTCTGGGTTCTGTTCGCAAGAGATATAAAATGCACACCCAGCGACAGCATGATTTCTGTTCGCAACACTGTGGAAAGACGCACAACACTGAACACTCACTTAAACACTGCACTAAAAAGTTGGCAAAAATATGACATACCACACCCGAGAGCAGGTGGCGGGGAAACTCGTCAGATGACGGGAAAAAAAGGGGGGAAGGAGTGGAAAAGTGAAGGGGGAGGGGGGAAAGGAGCCAATGGAAGATGAGGATCCATAAGAGGGGTGGGGGGTGCTGAGCAGACGTGCCAGGGAGTGGGGAAGTCAGAGGAGGGGAGTACAAAAGGACTCAGGGGGGGGGGGGGAGAAAGGAGATAGGGAAAGGGTAGGCGGGGAGAAAACACAGGATGGAAGGGAGGAGGAAGAGGGAGCCCAGGGAACAGACAGAGGAAAGGAGGGGGGTGAGGATCAAGAGTTGATAGGAGGGATAAATGGAGGGAGAGAGGGCATCATCCGGGAGGGGGAGTTGATGGAAGCCACCTTGGGAAAGAGGATGTAGGGTGTAGAGATGGAGGGTAGAGGGGGATACAACAGTGAAGACGTGGCAGGGGGTGGGGATGGGAGAGGAGAGGAGTAACCAGGGGGTGAGGGGGTTCAAGGCGGCGGGAGGTGTAGAGGATGCGGATATGTTCGAGGAAGAGGAGCAGATGGGGGAAAGGAATGAGATCATAGAGGATCCACGTGGGGGATGGGAGGCGTATACGGAAGGCGAGGCGGAGTGCATGACGCTCAAGGATCTGGAGGGACTTATAAATTTGGGGGGGGGGGAAGATATCCAGGCAGGACTGGCATAACAGAGGATGGGACGGATTAAGGATTTGTAGGTGTGGAGGATGGTAGAGGGGTGCAACACACATGTCCGGCCAGAGAGGAGTTTGAGGAGTCAGGGGCGGTTGTGGGCTTTGGATTGGATGGAGTGGAGATGAGGGATCCAGGTGAATTGACGGTCAATGGTGAGGCCAAGGTAGGTGAGGGTGGGGGTGAGGCGGACAGGACGGGCGCAGACAGTAAGGGAGAAATCCAGGAGCCGGAAGGAGCGAGTGGTACGACCTACGATGATTGCCTGGGTCTTGGAAGGATTGATTTTCAGGAGCCACTGGTTGCACCATGCAGCAAAAATGGTCAAGGTGATTCTGGAGAAGGCGTTGGGACCGTTGGAGGGTAGGAGCAAGGGCGAGGAATGCAGTGTCATCAGCATATTGCAAGAGGTGTACTGGAGGGGGGGGGGGCTGGGGCATATCTGCCATGTACAGGAGGTAGAGGAGAGGGGAGAGGACAGAGCCCTGGGGCACACCCACAGAGGGGTAGAAGATGTGGGAATTGGCATTATGGATGGTAACATAGGAGGGGCGGTGGGAAAGGAAGGAGGCCATCAGACGGATGTAGTTCATAGGAAGGGCATAGGTTTGGAGTTTAAACAGGAGACCAGGATGCCAGACACGGTCGTAGGCCTTTTTGAGGTCAAGGGAGACAAAAATGGCGGAGCGACAGGAGTTAAGCTGGAGGGAGAGGAGATGAGTGAGGCAGAGGAGTTGGTCATCAGCAGAGAAGGAAGGTCGAAAGCCACATTGGGTGTTGGGGAGGAGGTGGTTTTGGCGGAGGTGGTGATGGATGCGCTGGGAAAGGATGGATTCCAAGAGCTTGCTGAACACCGATGTGAGACAGATAGGACGATAGGAAGAGGCATCAGATGGAGGCTTGTTGAGTTTGGAGAACATCAGGATATGGGAGGTTTTCCACAGGTCGGGATAGAAGCCAGTGGCAAGGATGACATTGTAGAGGGTGGCAAGGATTGAAAGGAAGGAGGGAGGGAGGGAGGGCAGTGTTTGAGGTGGCGGTAGGTAATGCAGTCGTGGCCGGGAGCAGTGTTGCGTTTAGTGCGGAGTGTGAGGCTGATGTCCTGTGTAGTGATGGGAGTGTTAAGTTCAGATGGTGGTGTGTTGCCCAAGTACTGGAAGCTAGGAGCAAGGGGAGGAACAGAGGTATTTGTACAGTCCAAGACGTCAGGGAAGAGGGAATAATCAAAGTGGGGATCATCTGGAATGGAAAAAACATCGGAGAGGTGAGAGGCAAAGTGGTTGGCCTTGCTGAGGTTGTCAGGAAAGGGACGGTCATTAAGGAGGAGAGGGTACTGCGGGGTGGGGCAGTTCCCAATAAGGCGGTGGAAAGCAGACCAATACTTGGAAGAGTTTATGGGGAGTGTGGTGTTGAGTTGTGTACATGTCTGGCGCCAGGCACGGCGTTTCTTCGCTGTAAGCAGGTTGCGGATGTGTCGTTGTAATTACTGGTGGCGGGTAAGTGTATCCCGGTCACGAGTGCGGAGAAAAGAGCCGTAGAGGCGGCGGGACTCTCAAAGGAGGAGGACGGGCTGTGGAGGCAGGGTGGGGCGGTGAGGGTGGATGGCTTTGGTGGGGATATGGGTGGCGACGGCGTCAGACAAGGTCTGGTGCAGGAAGGCAGCAGTGCGAGAGATATCATCAGGAGATTGGAGGGTAAGGTCGTGGCTGGCAACCTGGGTGTGAATGGAGTCACGGTAGGCATCCCAGTTGGCACGGGAGTAATCATGGACAAGTTTAGGAGGGACGTCATGGTGAGGAGCGTTGCGGGGATGGCGACCATTAGAGATAGTGAGGAGAACAGGAGCATGGTCACTGCCAATGAGGTCAAGGACATCTGCAGTGATGCGCCCAAGGAGGTTGGGAGAGGCAAGGATCACATCGGGAGTGGTGTTGGATTCGGTTCGGGTGTGCTGAGGCAGGGGAACCAGGTCTCCCTGGAGGGTGGTGAGAAACTGATGCCACCGCTGGAGGTCGGCAGGATCACGGCTGTGGATATTGAGGTCGGCGGCAATCACGTAGGTGGAGAAGGTGCGGTCAATGTGGGCCAGGAAATTGTACGGGATGGGGGTGCGAGGGCGGACATAAATGGTGGCACAGGTAATGGTAAGGGTGGGGAAGAAGAGGCTGAGGGTGAGATGCTCAGCAGGGTTGTTAAGGAGAGGTTGGGGCCGGACAGGGAGGTGCTTGAGGTGGCCTATAGCAACTCCACCATGCACCAGAGGGTACGGGTTATCGGTGCAGTGAAGGGTGTAAGGAGCTGCGGAGATGGAGATACAGGGTTGAAGGACGGTTTCATTGAGGACGAAGGCATCCACGCGGTGCTGACGGAGGGTGTGGAGGAAGAGGAGTTTGTGGGTGGGCAGGGAGCGAATGTTGTGGTACAGGATACGGTAGGGTTGTTGTACCATGGGAGGGGAGATTAAACGAGGGTGGTGAGGGGAGTGAATGTGAAGTGGGCCTGGTTGTGGGAGTATGTGGCATAGGTGGTAAGATGGAAGATGGAACGGGCAGCGAGGGCGATTTGGGAAAGGGTGTGGGAGCGCTGGAAGGGGTGGATGTTTTGGAGCACAATGGTGATGAAACGGATGATGTCCTCTGCAGTAGGTGGAGGGCGGAACGAGTTGTTGGGGTGGATGGGGTCATCAACAGGACGGACAGGGAGAGGTAAATCAGGGCTAATACGGTTGCATTTATACTGTCGTTTTACCCTCGCCCTATTTTCAAGTGCAACAGGAAATGACTAGTTGTGGTATAGTATACCCTCCGTCATGCACCGTATGGCGGCTTGCGGAGTATACAGGGTGGTCCATTGACAGTGACCGGGCCCAATATCTCACGAAATAAGCATCAAACGAAAAAATTACAAAGAACGAAACTCGTCTAGCTTGAAGGGGGAAACCAGATGGCGCTATGGTTGGCCCACTAGATGGCGCTGCCATAGGTCAAACGGATATCAACTGCGTTTTTTTAAATACGAACCCCCATTTTTATTATATATTCGTGTAGTACGAAAAGAAATATGAATGTTTTAGTTGGACCACTTTCTTCGCTTTGTGACAGATGGCGCTGTAATAGTCACAAACGTATAAGTACGTGGTATCACGTAACATTCCGCCAGTGCGGACGGTGTTTGCTTCGTGATACATTAGCCGTGTTAAAATGGACCGTTTACCAATTGCGGAAAATGTCGATATCGTGTTGATATATGGCTATTGTGATTAAAATGCCCAACGGGCGTGTGCTATGTATGCTGCTCGGTATCCTGGACGACATCATCCAAGTGTCCGGACCTTTCGCCGGATTGTTACGTTATTTAAGAAAACAGTAAGTGTTCAGCCACATGTGAAACGTCAACCACAACCTGCAACAAATGATGATGCCCATGTAGGTGTTTTAGCTGCTGTCGCGGCCAATCCGTACATCAGTAGCAGACAAAATGCGCGAGAATCAGGAATCTCAAAAACGTCGGTGTTGAGAATGCTACATCAACATCGACTGCACGCGTACCATATTTCTATGCACCAGGAATTGCGTGGCGACGACTTTGAACATCGTGTACAGTTCTGCCACTGGGCACAAGAGAAATTACGGGACGATGACAGATTTTTTGCGCGCGTTCTATTTAGCGACGAAGCGTCGTTCACCAACAGCGGTAACGTAAACCGGCATAATATGCACTATTGGGCAACGGAAAATCCACGATGGCTGCGACAAGTGGAACATCAGCGACCTTGGCGGGTTAATGTATGGTGTGGCATTATGGGAGGCAGGATAATTGGCCCCCATTTTATCGACGCCAGTCTAAATGGTGCAATATATGCTGATTTTCCGCGTAATGTTCTTCCGATGTTACTACAAGATGTTTCACTGTATGACAGAATGGCGATGTACTTCCAACATGATGGATGTGCGGCACATAGTGATGACTGGGTGTTGTGTGCTGTCCTTAGGTTAGTTAGGTTTAAGTAGTTCTAAGGTCTAGGGGACTGATGACCATATATGTTAAGTCCCATAGTGCTCAGAGCCATTTGAACCATTGTCCGGCACATAGCTCGCGTGCGGTTGAAGAGGTATTGAATAGCATATTTCATGACAGGTGGATTGGTCGTCGAAGTAACATACAATGACCCGCACGTTCACCGGATCTGACGTCCCCGGGTTTCTTTCTGTGGGGAAAGTTGAAGGATATTTGCTATTGTGATCCATCGACAACGCCTGATAACATGCGTCTGCGAATTGTCAATGCATGTGCGAACATTACGGAAGGCGAACTACTCGCTGTTGAAAGGAATGTCGTTACACGTATTGCCAAGTGCATCGAGGTTGACAGACATCATTTTGAGCATTTATTGCATTAATGTGGTATTTACAGGTAATCACGCTGTAACAGCATGCGTTCTCAGAAATGATAAATTCACAAAGGTACATGTATCACATTGGAACAACCGAAATAAAATGTTAAAACGTACCTACGTTCTGTATTGTAATTTAAAAAATCTATCTGTTACCAGCTGTTCGTCTAAAATTGTGAACCATATGTTTGTGACTATTACCGCGCCATCTAGCACAAAGCGAAAAAAGTGGTCCAACTGAAACATTCATATTTCTGTACGTACTACACGAATATGTAATAAAAAAAGAGGGGTTCCTATTTAAAAAAAAAAAAAAACGCAGTTGATCTCCGTTTGACCTATGGCAGCGCCATCTAGCGGGCCAACCATAGCGCCATCTGGTTTCCCCCTTCAAGCTAGACAAGTTTCGTTCTTTGTAGTTTTTTCGTTTGACGCTTATTTCGTGAGATATTTGGCCCGGTCACGATCAATGGACCACCCTGTACGTGTAGATGAACATGTTCCAGACGGCTGATGGTGCTGTACTTCGAGCTGCCAGACGTTTAATTCACTGTCCATTAGCGCAGAAGAAACGACTCGGCTCGTACGAAAGAGAAGCATTCTGCCGCTGTCAGTTCTTTCATGGCTGTGAGGTGTTTACGATACCTGGGGAGATGCTCGTAAGTGAAGCCTCCCGACGACCGAGTGCTGCACTGTGTTATCCAGGTCACGTCTTCATTTCCGAGCATCTGTCCAGCTAACGTAAACACCTCTCAGCCGGAAGAGAAGTGACAGCGGTCTGCAGCAGAATTCTGCCCTGTCGTTCGGTCTGTATTATCTCTTCTGAGCTTACGGGTAGTGGAGTAAACAACTAGCAGCCCAAAGTGCAGCGCTATCAGCTATCGGAAATATATACCATAATGGCTGTTTCTTAGTTCCTTCTATTGTGCAGACCATCCTCTTGTTTATATACACTGCTGTAACGGCCTGTGCTCTACTTCTAACGTTTTCCAAGTGACTGATTGGACTTTTATCGGAAATCTGACACATTTAATGCTTTTTACAAGTACTTTCTTCTAGTTTCCGTGTCGAGAACATCCAAATCTTTGCAAATAAAGACTTTTATTATAGAGGATGCGAGCATCTAAAGCAGAAAATAGGGACAGAAAAGTAATCTTAGTTGTATCGATACAGTTTTCCGACTCTTGGTATTATGTTTAGTTTGTTAACGTTTGATCGTTTCTTCATCAAACGTCGCACATAGGTATGATCCATATGTCATTAATTAATTCAGAAGCAGACTTAGTAACTATATTTTTCCTTTTTTTAAAGTCTTAACACAAACTCCTTTATTTTTCCTATTGTAGCGTGTCGTTTCCCGAAACTGATCATGATTATATTATAAAAAGTGAATGTATCAAAAGTAAACAAAACCTTACAATGAATCACCTAGCTTCTTAAACAAAAGATCGTTTATCCAAACAATTCTAATCCCTCTTTAATTACTTTTCGTCCTGAAATCATTCATAATCTGTCATGCTCTCTTGGCAAGCTCCCATGTACTCACTTAATCTTTGTGTAAAATCATAACTGGATACGTTCAGCCTTAAACGAAATCGTTGTTTATACAAGCTATCATCGGCAGACTATACAGTCATTTCTTTGCACACATATTACAGCGATAATAAGGTATGTCGACGCTGCAGAGAACTTCGAATCAAGTGCTGTTCCTGAATAAGTTTAGAAAAAATATGATTAATGATTCTTGTGAAAATGAGTTATGTAGAGCCAATATCTCCATCGCACAGATGCCATACACTTTTATAACGTGTTATTAAGATTTGAATGCATTTGTTGTAATTTTGCATTGCTTAAAGACTTGTTCAAGATCCCCTATATTTACTGTTGCGTTATGAAAGCCTTTCCCACGTCTAAATATCTCATAAAAGGGGCCAAGCCACGTTAACATTCATTTATCGTTCAAAATCTTGTATATGAGGGGAATACTTTCAGAGCATTGATACTGAAGACACTTCAGTTATGTGCTGAGATTAAATTTGAATAGGAGTAGGAGGCTTACATCTGTCAGTCCTTAGTCAGGATGTTTTCTTTTGTGTGTGGTAGGCACATCATTCACTTTAGTCTAGGTCCCGTAATTATTTCATGTTTATTTTGTTAGTATATGCACTGCAAAACAACTCTTAATTATCTGCTGGAGCAAATGTCTTGCTATTAAGAATATTCGTGCTGCAGACATTTTTAAATTTAATACTGTGGACTTGTTAAAATTTCATCAGATAAGAGTTTCACATTACTATAGCAGCTTTTGCGAGTGCTTGTGCATTAAATATATGCTACAGAAGAGATTACCGGGATGTGGGAACACTTGTTGAAGTTTGATTTTGATTATTCATTCCTTATATGCCTTTATATTAACTAATGGATATTTGTCTGTGTAACTGTGGGGACTATTTTTGCTCAATGTCAGACAAATTTATTACATGTAAACATTCAATTAAGCAAAGCACTTTGAGAGGTAGAAACTTATTGTGAAGTCTAGGAGTCATATAATGTGTGTGTTTGTTTATAAATAAACTTTCTGCGACCAGTCTCAATTTTCTTTTTATTTATATTTTGCACGATGCGTTTCGAGAAATGATTGTCATTGTTAAGTACGTTTTCGTGTTCTACGACATTTATTCACGATGTGTTTGATGTGTCACGCATAAATAGCATAGCACACGAGAAACGCACTCACCAAACGTGTCGTGCAAAATATAAATAAAAAGAAAATTTTAACTTGTGGCAGAAAAGTTATTTTATAAACAAAGCATTTTTTACAGTTTCAGGCTTTCAACGACTATTTCCGATTATAAAATCCAAATATAATGTATGTTTCTCTGCACAGGACTGTTTTCTATTACTAAATGTAGTGATTATCGTACACATGTTATTTTCCTGCTGGTTACATTAGGGCAGGGCTTCACAGTAAAGGTGCTCCACAAGCAGACCGTGAGCGTAGGCCTGCAAGCAGTGAGCACTCTACCCCTCCGTAGAGGCCTGTGTAAACGAGGATTCGATCCTGAGGGAAATGCTTCCAGAAAATATAGAACGTCTTTATATTTCCTCCCACACTGTAGTTCAGTTTCTTCAAACCGTAGATTTGTGCAGATTGGGAGCTGGAAGCTTTCTCATTTTCACGTTCAGTTGACCTACGAATCCCGATTTATTTCCCATCATGACAGGCGCTCCGTCTGTAGACACATAAATTAATTAACTCCATGACAAACTTACAATTTCTACACATTCTTAAACGTTGGTATGAATGTCATATCCAGCTGTGTGCCTGTGATACTATACGTGGAGCGTTAACGAATACGCAACCAACTCTTTACAAAGATTTCGAAAGCTGGCTCCGAACGTCTTTTGTCCTAACCTGTGTGGGACGCATGATTTAACAATTGACTGATAACGGCACCACGTGAAATTTTTCTACCGGAAGCTGACATAAGTGTTCAGCTGCAGCTACCAAGCATTCTTTTATTAAATAACCATTCGTCAATGGGCACAAAGACTTTGCTGAAAGTAGTGCAGTTTTGTTTCCCATTTTCCTTAATTGTCAAATTGACTTGGTAATTTCATGAAGATTCAGACGACCATAGTCAAAATCATCAGTTAATATGAGCTACAAATTGAAAAAACAAATAATTATTAGTAACAAAACAAGAGAAAAAGATTCTGGGTTAGCCGGAAACTATCTCACGACATAATGTCTACTTGTTTTAACTTTATTTATTTTTTAATATTTTTTATTTTTTGTTTTTTATTTTTTATGTTTTATGGATATAAGGAAGAATAGTGGACGAAACGAGGCTAGGAATCAAAGACTAGAGGGGAACTTAACCAACACCCTGTCGATTAAAAATAGCAAAAAGCCCATTTGCAAAAAGTGCTCGATAACGTGGGGATCGCAGCCACTTCCAATGCGCGATCTCCAGATATTGGTGAAAAATACGGGGATCAGGGTCGTTCACCCCTTTATCAACGTAATGAACGTAGAGAACCAGGAGCCAAACCATCGTATTCGTTTTCGTCTGAGGAAAAAAACGATACGTCCGGACGAATAGGAAATTCATCCGAAAAAGCGGATTCAGGCCGACGGGGAAGAGGAACCAACTGTCGACAAATCCAGAACCAATGATTCCGTCCACAAGATATCAGTTTCTGACGTAAGTTATCAGTGTGATGACATTCGTCACATTGATCAGTCGGGCGAAGACCTATGTGGAAAAGACGGTCGCCAGTCGGTATCAAACGGTGAATGACACTATACTACGATGAAACAGTCTCCATCGATGATATAAGAAGACTAAGACGTGACCAGACAGTTTCCCAGAATGTTGACGGGGAAGCTATTTCAACAAGAGGGAGGCAAGATGGTTGACCTATAATTTTAATTAATATTGTGTTTATACTGGTTGCTGGTGAGGAGGAAAGTTATTTATTAGTATTTCATTAATGATCTCATTCATAAGCAGCCATATCACAGTCGCTCAAGAGAGTTAAAATTAAGTTTTACTTGTTTAATCAGAATCGGACGATGACTCTCCTTGTCCGCAGACTCGAAGATTCGAAGCGATCTGCAATCCTGTATAAATAAAATATCTTGGTTTTCTTGCGTCGCGTAGTCAGTCGGGAAACCTCAGATCAAGCGGAAAGTTTGCTTTGATAGAGTTTAATTATCCGATGAAATAATGGAGCTCTTGGATCTAATAATTGCAGGTTCATTTCCAATTCATCGGAAGTTCCCTTCTGGTTACCAACGGAACGACACCTCCATGCAAATTTCCAGTTAGAGAATACATATATAATGAAACTCCTTACACACCTTTGATGTAAATGCTCAGTATATATTTTCTTGAGTAGCATACAATATTATTTCAATCTCTTTCTTCCAGTAATCTCGATAGCAAAATTACACTTATTAAATGCGGCTATTCGGCACGGAGAAGATCCTAGAAGTCTTCTCAACACACCAGAGAGAATATTACAAAGCGTAATTATGCGCTCATGGAGTAGTAGTAGTACTGTAGTACTTTGCGCATCGATTCTGCGAGTATATAGATGGTCAAGTAGGAAACGTAATTCACTCATAGAATTGTGCAGGGATAATTAGTAGAATATAAAGAGATATTACAGACCCCAGCGGGATAGCAAGTCTATGGTAGTGTGGTACGCCTTTGAAACGATATCAGCATCTACGAAACTGATAGTTATAAAATATTCGCGGATATGTCTTTATTTAGGGTCAATCCGTCGAACCTCAACGGGAGGAGTCAGACTAACTGGCTGGAGACAGAAAGATAAACGAGACGTAATGGAATATGGCACCTGTACACATGTTAGGCCATTGCATCGTACAGACAAGATGGACACCTCCATTTCAATATCGGAAAGACAGGCCATTCGAACGGCACACTGACATGATTTTTCTTTCTCTTCTTCCTGCTCTTCATAGAGATTCCTTTCAAGTTTTAAAACCTCTTGTGAAAGCTCAGCTCTTTCACATTTTCCATTTCCGTATTCTTTGACGTGGCGAGACATACACTGCGTTTGTATTCAGTGTTTTATGATACACTAAGCGTTTTGCGAATCCATCTTTTTGTATAAAAAGATAACATTCTTCGCACTGCTGACTGAAATGCGAAGACATTCTCGGTGTTACGCAGTGCCGACTCGCTGCTGCTGCTACTAGATGGCACCTCTGTTCCACATTTGGCGTTTCTGCCGTGTTATCACGACCAAATGGTGCGCAAACATTTCTTCTCACCCCCCACGACGCCGCAACCGCTCTGCTCGCGAGGAAAAGCCTAAGCAGGGGCGCGTGGTCACGTTCAAAATCAGCGACTTGTTAAGCAATGCATTAGGGTCTTCGGAAGAAAAGAATTGTGCCAGTTTAAAAACTTGTTTCATTCAGTTACTGCTAGTGCAAGAATTTGTTGATTGGTTAGTTGATTCGGGGGAGGGGACCAAACAGCGATGTCATCGGTCCTATTGGATTAGGGAAGGATGGTGTACTAAGTCGGCCGTGCCCTTTCAAAGGAACCATCCAGGTATTTGCCTGAAACGACTTAGGGAAATCACGGAAAACCTAAATCAGGATGGCCGGGCGCAGATTTGAATCGTCGTCCTCCCGAATGAGAGTCCAGTGTGCTAACCACTGGGCCACCTCGCTCGGCGGAAAAATTTGTAAACTCAGTGAATATTAATAAGAGTGGTACAGTAAACTGATGCTTTGGAATGGTCACGTGATTACTAGTTACTAGGGAAGCTTACTCTTCATTGTATGCTCTTGCTTTCAGCAGAATTAATTATTATTTTATTAGGAAGTTATGGGAACAATATAACAATTTTGTCTATGGCATACATAGTACATGCAGATTGAAATTATTCTCTAAATTGTGCTTGCCAAACTCTGAATGTCATTTGGGTGGATACTTCAAATGGCTCTGAGCACTATGGGACTTAACATCCATGGTCATCAGTCCCCTAGAGCTTAGAACTACTTAAACCTAACTAACCTAAGGACAAAACAGAACACCCAGTCATCACGAGGCAGAGAAAATCCCTGACCCCGCCGGGAATCGAACCCGGGAACCCGGGCGTGGGAAGCGAGAACGCTACAGCACGACCACGAGCTGCGGACTGGGTGGATACTGTGTAATTTTTATATAACTACGGTGTTCTGAGGCCGCGCTTGCGAGAAGCTTACTACATTTTGTTTGACATCCTTGCCCTGCTTTACGTAAATTGAAAATTTTTCTTATTGTATAGTGTGTCCTAAATTACAGGTAGTCATGTCTTTCACGTTTGAACAAGTTGTTTGAATATCTTAACTAACGTGATGCATACAACTGATTTTTCTTATACTTAGTTACTTAATTAGTTGACTTTAAGGGGCTTATTGAATCTGTTGTAGTGAGCATCTGATCTCTTGGGTGTACTTGAATGTTAGCAGCAGATGTTGGAATTATTTTTTGAAACAATGCTCTCTGTTTATAGTGGCACTAAAGTTTAATAAGCTTGGTCTTGAGAATCTGAATCTTTCATTCTGTGCGTTATTCTGAGTTAGTAGTTTCTCATATGTTTTTGCTGTAGAGAGACTTCAGAGTAGTGCTGAATTAGTGGATGGTCAGGTACAGTCAAAAGATTCTGTAAATTTACGTTGAAGTTACATTGCACCTTCAGGAGGAATTCAAAGTGTATGTGGACGTTTTATAGAGCAGTAGTGTTATGAATAGTGAGCTATTTGATGAATTTATTGAGTAATAACATCCTGTGAACATAAAAATTTTAAATTTTAATTTTTTCAGCCATATCATTCTATTGTAGGTTCTATTGATCTTGTGTGATATTTTATACTCCTGTGGAGTGAACACGGATTTAGTTTTGCACTGAAATCATAGTTCGTTCCCTCGGCTCGAAAATCGATGATTGAACGTGGTACTGGGGTTATTGTGTGGGAACTCACATTGAATACTAACCTCTGTATCCAACTTCTTCCTTCTGCACTTGAGATTATACAATATTGGTGTGAATGAAATGCATAGTCTTGTCGGGGATCTTTGTATGATAATGTCATTGCTAGTGTGCTGGAACTGCGTCTGTACTGTAGATTACTCATATGGATATGCATTGTATCTGTTAGCAACTAGTGGTCTGAGTGTTTTTAGGGAAGTTCACTTCTGGAACTCTTGAAGCTTGTTGCAACAAGTGGGTCTGTGACGGTATAATGGTAAAGAAAGCTTTGATTGTCAGTTATACACAGCTATGTCTCGTGGGGAACAGAAATTGTAGGGCCTAGAGTGTACTGAAAGTGATCCAATCCATAAAAAAAAGCTTCTTGATTTCTTGATTCCATCTCTCACTTCTCAGTCCTGTAACTTGAACAGAAAAATGTGCCAAATCTATATAAAAATTGCAGATAACAACTTACAAGACATTCTGAAGATAAACACTAAATACCTGTGGGTGCAAAACTGATTAATCACCAAACATACACATAATTATTCAGTTGCTGTAAGTTTTACACGCATTCACGTAATTCAAATTATCTACATGATGGATTACGGCACGATGCTGAAATGCTGAAAGGCAAAACTAAAAATTAGCGTAGTACACCGCTGTTGTTTTGGGCTGTAGTTGTCGTCGATTGTCGTCTTCTCCTGCAAAGCCGGCCGCGGTGGCCGAGCTGTTCTAGGCGCTACAGTCCGGAACCGCGCGACTGCTACGGTCGCAGGTTCGAATCCTGCCTTGGGCATGGATGTGTGTGATGTCCTTAGGTTAGTTAGGTTTAAGTAGTTCTAAGTTATAGGGGACTGATGACCTCAGATGTTAAGTCCCATAGTGCTCAGAGCCATTTGAACCATCTCCTGCAAATGACGCGTCCTCAGATAAGGATCGCCAATAAGGTTCCGCTTCGGCTTCTTTTCTATCACCTGATATCGTCCGGTAACTGCTGTGAGCTGATCTTCTTTTATGACGCCAGTTTCTGAAACATTCCTCTAGAAACACTTCTTCATTATGCTGTCAGTATTATTCATACATTACTATTTTATCCTAATTTCTCCCACTGCAAGCAGGTCACCTAGCCGCAGTAAGAACACTACCTGCTGGGAGGGTCCCCAGCTCTTCATTATTGTTTGCGCTCTCTACACTATGACGTGGGCCCATCTAATAAAAGTTCACCAACCACTTCGTGGTCCAGGGGTACCTTGACGCGGACAGATCTCCTCCGCATACGACAAATTCCGTGGTCGACTTCTACTGCAATGAGCCGGCCAGAGTGGCCGAGCGGTTCTAGGCGCTACAGTCTGGAACCGCGCGACCGTTACGGTCGCAGGTTCGAACCCTGCCTCGGGCATGGATGTGTGTGATGTCCTTAGGTTAGTTAGGTTTAAGTAGTTCTAAGTTCTATGGGACTGATGACCTCAGAAGTTAAGTCCCGTAGTGCTCAGAGCCATCAACTGCAATGCGGATACACTTATTTAGAACTCCAGACTCCCTTAATAAGCTAGTTTTCAAAGTGCTGTCTCCTTACCCTACTGCACGCATCGCTTCAGTCTCTTTTCATCAGACTATGATCACTTAACCCTTCATATGCTTCGTTGACATGCAGTGCGACCTTGATTCGTGCTGCCTTCACATATGTGGGCGCATGCCTACCGCAAACTCGCCCCAAAACATTGTACTGGGCGTGCTTCACTTTAACTAAAAATGCGCGCATCCTAGCGCCATCAACAGTCCTCTCTCCCTTCATACACATCAAAAATTCATAACTTCATTTGGCATCGTCGCGTTTATTACCTGCCCAGCATAAACATAATGAAATTACCCCACATTTACTTCTTAAAAAACGACATCAGTAAGCTACTTAAAAGTCATAGTTAACGGAAAACACTTCTTTTCACATTAATCCACGACCAACACTGTGGTCAAAATAAACACTTGATCAGCATTGACAAAAGGAATTCATAGAAAGAAATTCATCATATAAACATTATTTACTGGATCCTTAACACAGATCTCCCCAAAGATTTATATGTCCGTTTGTGACATGCCGTTTACCGACATGCCGTCACTGACGCTCATTGTCATTTCTTGGCTTTTCGGGCGGCTGATTTGGCGCCTTTATTTCAATTATCTTAGTGTCCTGTCTCTCCTGGTTGCTATCCCGTGGCTATTCGACTCTACGGTCGAAATGGTTCCTGTTCCCGTAATCCCAGTTATTCCTACCCGGCTGGTTACTGTTGTACGGTTGACGTGCACGAGATCGTAAACTGTCATCTCGTCTCTCATTATACACGGACGGAAAAGAAACTGGAAACACAAAAAAAAATAATTAATGTAGAGTAATGAAATTTCGGGAATATATCTCGCTAAGTAACATATTTAAGTGATTAACAATGCAAGAGCACAGGTTAATATAAGCGCGAGATGAGCCATTATAAAAATGAAATGGTGGTACATTAATAACCAATGTAACCACCAGAATGCTGAATGCAGCAAGCAAACGTTCATGTACAGGTGCCAGTTGTCAGTTTGTGGGATGTAGTTCTATGGTTGTTGCACTTGGCCGGTCAATAAAGGGACGGTTCATGATGCTTGCTGTTCGTGAATGACGCTGGAGTTGTCGTTCGATGATGTCCCAAATGCGCTCAACTGGAGACAGATCTGGTGATCGAGCTGGTCAAGGTAACATGCCCACACTCTGTAGAGCTGCGTGTGGGACAGCGTTATCCTGTTGGTAAACACCCCTGGAATGCTGTTCATGAATGTCAGCACAACAGGTCGGATCACCAGATTGGTGGAAAAATTTGCATTAGGTTACCACGAGAATACTCCTCCTGTCGTACGAAATCGGATCCCAGACCATAACTCCAGATGTATGTCCATTGCGTCTAGCACACCGACA
Organism: Schistocerca piceifrons; assembly: GCF_021461385.2. Taxonomy (NCBI): domain Eukaryota; kingdom Metazoa; phylum Arthropoda; class Insecta; order Orthoptera; family Acrididae; genus Schistocerca; species Schistocerca piceifrons. Next base: position 234,925,349 of record NC_060149.1, on the reverse strand, counting down.
GACAGATTGCAGGCCCACGACTGCCCTCCTTCTAACCAACACACGGCTATCATTGGCACCGAGGCAGAACCAGGTCTCATCAGAAAACACAACAAACCTCCACCCTCTCCTCCAATGAGCTATCTCTTGACACAGCGGAAGTCGCAAATGAATGTGGTTTGGGGTCAGTGGAATACACACTACAAGGGGTCTAGCTTGAACCTGTCATTGGAATAAGCGATTTGTAACAGTTTTTTTGCGTCACTGTGGTGCCAACTGATGCTCAAATTGCGGCTGCAGATGGTATGCGGTGCGCCAGCCACCGAACACGATGGTCTTCCCTCTCGGTAGTGCTATGTGGCCGTCCGAAGCCCAGTCTTCCTGCGAAAGTACATTCTCGTGGCCACCGCTGCCAGCAATCATGTACAGTGACTACACTCCTTCCAAGTCTTTCTGCAATAACGCAAAGGGAACATCGAATTTCTCGTAGCCCTATTACACGACCTCGTTCAAGCTCAGTGTACTGTTGATAATGCCGATTTTGTCATCTTGAAAGCATTCTTGACTAACATCAACTCACCACGTCCAGTCTCAAAGGAAACTAACGCTCACGACCGTTACAGGGTGTATTTAACGTAAACATGATTTGCATCCTCATATTGGCGCTACTAATGCCACTCTTGTGCGACTGACACGAAATATTAAAAATGGCTCTGAGCACTATGGGACTTAACTTCTGAGGTCATCAGTCCCCTAGAACTTAGAACTACTTAAACCTAACTAACCTAAGGACGTCATACACATCAATGCCCGAGGCAGGATTCGAACCTGCGACCGTAGCGATCTCGCGGTTCCAGACTGTAGCGCCTAGAACCGCTCGGCCTGGGCGGCCGGCACGAAATATGAATACACATCATCTTTCAGATGTGGAACACGCATACCAACTTTCTTTCATGTCACACAAGTCTTCCTTAATGTTGCGATTTTTTTTTTCCACCAGTGTAGTTTCGTTGTGGTCTCAAGGGAAGTTGATCGTTGCCGTTATAAGATGAACTTTTCGCGTCCTTCCTTGCAGCAGTGATTTTAAATCCTCCTCCGTTTCCCTACAGCGACCTACCAATGATAGCTGACACGACTGTGGCAACTCGCCGTATCATATGCGAATCAAGTCCGTCGCTGCAAATACTTTATCTAGGAACTGGTTCTTTTGCATCTTTTTTTTCCAAATACTTTACCGGGTTCCTCATCCCCGAATTACAGAAGCTTTTGCCGAAAATCATCTCGTCTTTAACACGAGCCTGGGCCTGCTTTGTTTTCTCACTGCTTCTATGACTACTACAGCCAACCATCTGGATTGACGTATCTACTGCTCTCCCGACCGTCCTGCACCAACATCGTGACTTATAGCGAGGTCATTAAACTCAACTCATCCTCACATCCTCACCCGGATGATATATATCAATGTTCAAAACCATACAAATGATACAGCATCGAATTCTCTATTTGACCATCACGACACACACACACACCTGTGTTAGTCAAAGTCTTACCTTACTACATTTCCATGAGATACATCGCATAATTACCCTCCAAAATCGTCCTTTCTTGATCTGATTGAATGCTTAGTCTATCATCTTAACTCAAGTCCTTTATTCAATACAACGTTCTTATCTGAAATCAGAGGTCTCCACAGCACATGACAGTTATGTAGTGTTACCATAATACGTAAGAAACAGATACACAGTCTGTCACACTTTGTTCTCATCTTAAATCATGGGTAAAATTAGTATCGTAGAGACAACTTTTATTTACATTGATATGATACACTTGAGACACGATCTACAACAGATTGATCCAAAGTGCAGTACAACATGTTGTGTCGGTAGCTGGACCGACACCGTGGAGTTGATTGCTGAAAAAGAAAGCTAGACTAACGCTGTGGCCGATAGTGCACGCACGGCATAAAGCATACGGGCGTGAAGTCTGGAACATAAAAACTTATGAATGAATAAGAAGAAAAGTATGTAGATGCTTTTTACTTAACTTTTAATAATTCCTTGGAATACATCTCTCTTGATTACTCGTAAGCTATAGGCACTGATACAAATGGCTCCTTGCTAGTTCGTAGCCATTAACTTAGCTGATGGCTATTATGTCTCTCGGCTAATGAGAGAGAAAGGCTTCGTACAACTGGGCGATAGCTAGGTTCGCGTACAACTGGGCGGTAGCTTGGTTCTCGTACAACTGGGGATCGAGTCCACTCTCGTATCACGAGACCTGCCTTGGTGGTGGCGCTAGGTCTGCGATCACAGTGGCGACACGCGGGTCCGACATGTACTACATGGACCGCGGCCGATTTAAACTACCACCTAGCAAGTGTGGTGTCTGGCGGTGACACCACATTCCTCCCCCGCAAATCGGCGAACGGTCGTGTAATAAGGCTTCCGCCCGCCGTGGGGAGGACCACATGTTGACGTATGCGATGAGGTGGGGAGCCTAACAACAGGCGAGGCTGTGCCACCCGCACCCGGCCATCCGGTCCGAGGGGAGCTAGGAAACGCCTGCAAAACTAGTCCAGGGTGCACGTCAACATGCGGTGTATGCGCCCGTAAAGAGACAGGAGGTACTAAAGGGTCGACCTCCATTGCGTCGGGGTAGCCGACGCGCGATGACGTCATGTGGTCCGGAGCGGGCGGGCGTTCCATGGCGGAGGACAGCTGGTCACGGGAAGCGATCGGCGGCGCGTGACCCTGGGAGGCGCTTGGCGGCTGCAACGAAGCGTCGAATGCGGTCGGCGGCGGCGGCGGCTGCCGCTGCTGCTGCTGCTGCGGCGGCGGCGGCGCGTCGCCATGGGGCAAAATGGAAGGCATCGTCGGTAACACCTGGGGATGAGGCGAGCCAGTAGATGGGTCCCCAGGGCGCTGACCGGACGGCACCGTCGCTGAAAGCAGACGGGGAGCGGCAGAACCCGAGCGACGACAGAGGCGCAGCTGATTGAGATGCCGACGCACCTCACCAGAGGCCCCCAAAACCAAATACATCGCGCGGCCGAGGCAGCGAAGAATGCGCCCTGCGAGCCAACGCCGTGAACCGCGATAGTTGCGATAAAATACAACGTCGCCTGGAGCAAAAGCAGGAGTCTGCCGCTGCGCAGGAACCTGATGCGGCGGATGCAGCAAAGACATCAAGGTGCGATGAGGACGACCGTGGAGCAACTCAGCCGGCGAGCGCCCATCTCGGGGCTGAGAGCGATACGAAGACAAAAAGAGCAACAATGCGTCCTCCCGAGAATGCGACTCTTTCAATTTCAACATCTGCGACTTGAAAGTCCGGACCAATCGTTCAGCGGCACCGTTGGACTGAGGCGAAAACGGCGCGGATGTCAGATGTTGAATACCATTGGCCTGGCAGAAAGACTGAAATTCTGCGGACATGAATTGTGGGCCATTGTCGGAAACAATAGTCTGCGGAAGACCTTCAATGCAAAAGATAGCAGACAACGCTTGGATGGTGGCGGAGGACGTCGTGGAAGACATCCGGACAACAAAAGGAAAATTACTGAAGGCGTCGACCAGAACCAACCATCGAGCATTCCAGAATGGACCAGCAAAATCAACGTGCAAGCGTTGCCAAGGGGAAGTGGCTTTTGGCCACGCAAAGACTTTCCGCGGCGGTGCGGACTGTTGTTCGGCACACGCCGGGCACGAAGAACACATATTCGTAATCGCAGCATCGATTCCGAACCAAGTACAGTGCTGACGAGCAAGTTGTTTCGTTCGCACTATACCCCAATGTCCTTGATGAAGAAGCCGTAAAACAGAGGACTGTAACGAACGTGGGACCACGACTCTGGACTGATCATTATCAGAACGCAACAACAAAACACCACGTCGAACAAAAAGTCTCTCCTTGTGAGCAAAAAATCGGCGAACCAACGGATCCTCGATCCGAGACTTTGACAAAGGCCATTGCGTAGCAACAAAACGTAAAACAGTAGCAAGGACCGGGTCAGCAGCTGTGGCTGTAGCGACACGACGAAAATCAATCGGAAACGATTCGACCACTTCATCGGTTTCCGAATCAATGAACATGCAAGCAAGTTCGGAAGAATCGAATGCTTTATCCTCAGCAACAGGCAAACGGGACAACGCATCGGCGTTTCCGTGCTTAGCAGTGGACCGATACAAGATATCGTAGCGGTACTGCGAGAGGAAAATAGACCAGCGAATGAATTTCTGCGCTGTACGTGGAGGTACAGGCTTGTTCGGATGAAAAAGCGATGTCAAAGGTTTGTGGTCTGTGATGATGGTAAAGTGACGACCATACAAGAAATCATGGAACTTAGTAACACCAAACACGAGAGCCAAAGCTTCTTTCTCTATCTGTGAATAATTTCTTTGCGCAGACGAGAGCAATTTGGACGCAAAGGCAATAGGGCGATCATGTGAGCCAACTTTGTGCGCAAGCACAGCACCGATCCCGAAATCCGATGCATCTACCATCAACAAAAGGGGTTTCTGGGGATCGAATGGCGTAAGGCAAGTATTAGAAAGCAACGCCGATTTCAACTGGCGAAAGGCGCGTTCACATTCCGTCGTCCAGACGAACGGAACACCTTTACGGCGTAAGCGATGAAGCGGAGCTGAAATGGAAGAGGCATTGCGCACATATTTATGATAATAGTTAATTTTACCCAACACACTCTGTAGCTGTTTCAGATTTTGAGGGGAAGGCAAATCGTGTATGGCACGGAGGTGCTCTGGACTTGGATGTATGCCTTGGGCATTAATGACATGTCCCAGGTATGGTAAGTCACGAGCAAAAAACACACATTTGTCCTTCCTCAAGCGAAGACCATTTTGCCGCAAGACCTGAAATAATGTTCGTAAATTCGCAAGATGATCTTCTTCTGTCTGTCCGGAGATCACTATATCGTCCAGATAGTTTGCTGCAGTAGGGACCGACGCACAAATAGTTTGTAAATATTGCTGAAACAAGGCAGGGGCGGATGCACACCCGAAAGGCAGTCTTTTGAAGCGGTACAATCCAAGATGCGTGTTAACCACCAATACGCGCTGGGATTCGTCGTCCACCGGTATTTGCAAGTACGCATCGGCTAGGTCCAACTTTGAAAAATATTTTCCCGGGCACAGTTTAGCAAAAAGATCTTCCGGGCGGGGCAAAGGAAAAGTAGCAGTCACTAGCTGTGGATTCACTGTGGCCTTGAAGTCCACGCAAAGTCTCAATTTTCCGGAAGGTTTTGGCAAAATGACTAAGGGTGAGGCCCAGAGAGAAGCTTGCACACGTTCAATTACACCCTGTGATTCGAGATCGTGTAACGTTCTTGCGACCTCATCACGCAATGCGTGGGGAACATTGCGCGCCCTGAAAAATTTCGGTTGCGCGTTTACCTTCAGTTCTAAATGTGCTTCATAGTTTTTAGCGCAACCTAAGCCCGGTGCAAAAATGTCTGCAAATTCGTCACACAGCCGAGAAACACTGTCTGTAGGCACAGTCTGATTCACTGATAGGACCTGATTTACAATAGACATGTTAAACAACTTAAATAAATCGAGACCAAACAAGTTCACTGCAGAAGAAGAACGAAGAACGTAAAATGACACAAGTTTTGTTTGTCCCTTGTATGTTGCAAGAAGGCTGCACTGTCCTAACACAGGAATTTTCTGTCCGGAATATGTAGTTAGCTTAACATTTGCGGAACGCAACGGAGGTGCGCCCAGTTGTTTGTACGTGTCGTGATTGAGCAATGAAACTGCAGCTCCGGTATCGAGCTGGAATGGTATCACTTTGCCTTCAAAGTCTAAGTCCACAAAAAGTTTATTGTTCTGCTGACGACAAGAGCGACTGTTTTGTGCAATTGGAACAGACACTGGTACAGAATCACTTGCTAATTGACGTGATTTCCGGCGACGTCGACGCACAGTTTTTGTGGGACGATCACAGTCACTGTTAGAGAAAGTGTCAGTGGACGAAGTGGAATTAACGACATGAATGTCCATAGGCGAAGGTCCACGAGCCTGAGTGTCCTTGGTTCGATTCCGGCGCGAAGCAAAGGGCCTGGAATGATTGTGATTGTCTGATCTGAGCTTTTTCTGGCAAACACTTTGAACATGTCCTTTCTTATTGCAGAAAAAGCAAATAGCTTGGCGTGACGGGCAATGTTCACGCGAATGTCTAGTAGCACACCGCGGGCATGATTTCACTGCATTTGTGGGCTGGCGCGGCACACCTGGCTTAGCACGCGGCGGTCGCTGTGTCGCCGTGCGCGAGGCCCGGTTACCGGGCCGCGCAGCGCGTCCAGCGGGCCGGTTAATGTTACACACGGCTGGCGAAGTTTCAAAAGATTCCTGAGCACAGTCCAGTGTGTCCTGTCTATCCAATATGTCTATCACTTGTTGAAGGGAGGGATTAACTAGTTTCAAAATTTGCTCCCGTATGCGAACATCAGAAACGTTCTGTGCAATTGCATCACGCACCATTGTATCTGAATAAGAAAGACCACAGTCACATTCAAAGGCACAGTCCCTAGTAAGTCCTTGTAATGTTGCTACCCACTCCCTATTAGTTTGACTGGCCGTACGTTTTGTACGAAAGAACGTATACCGTTTTGCAACCACATTAACTGTTTCTTTGAAATAGGCATCTAATGCAGACAAAATTTCCTCGTAGGACAGAGTTGCTACGTCGCGTCGGGGAAACAATTTCACTATCACACGGTATGTGGACACACCGACACAAGAAAGCAAAAACGGCTGCCGCTCATTACCTTGAATTCTGTAGGCAGCCATGTGAAAGGCGAACTGACGAGACCACTCTTGCCAGGTCTCATCGGCTGCCACGTATGGTCGAAAGGGAGGTGCAACAGCGTTCAGTGGCAGCGGTAGCGAAGAAGCGGCGGCGGCCGCATCGGTGTGCAGCGCACGTTGACCCTGGACGAGCTGTCCAAGGGCATCCAGTAACGCCTGCGTCTGCTGATTCTGCAAGCGATAAAATTCGGACAGTACATCTGGAGATTGTGGCGAAGCCATGACACAATGAAATGTAAGCAATCAGAAATAAATGTAAGCAAGCAGAAAAAGGTCACTTTTCCCTCGTCGCCAATAAATGTTGTGTCGGTAGCTGGACCGACACCGTGGAGTTGATTGCTGAAAAAGAAAGCTAGACTAACGCTGTGGCCGATAGTGCACGCACGGCATAAAGCATACGGGCGTGAAGTCTGGAACATAAAAACTTATGAATGAATAAGAAGAAAAGTATGTAGATGCTTTTTACTTAACTTTTAATAATTCCTTGGAATACATCTCTCTTGATTACTCGTAAGCTATAGGCACTGATACAAATGGCTCCTTGCTAGTTCGTAGCCATTAACTTAGCTGATGGCTATTATGTCTCTCGGCTAATGAGAGAGAAAGGCTTCGTACAACTGGGCGATAGCTAGGTTCGCGTACAACTGGGCGGTAGCTTGGTTCTCGTACAACTGGGGATCGAGTCCACTCTCGTATCACGAGACCTGCCTTGGTGGTGGCGCTAGGTCTGCGATCACAGTGGCGACACGCGGGTCCGACATGTACTACATGGACCGCGGCCGATTTAAACTACCACCTAGCAAGTGTGGTGTCTGGCGGTGACACCACACAACATACATTTCTATTGATGATAAGCTTTTACATTAGAAACATGTAGCAGACCTTGTGACATCTTGGTCCTCAGTGTCTCCACATCCGGTGAATTTTGGCGTGCTACTCGTTTTATTCTGAACGGATCAGGCAAAGACTTAAATTTATGACTAAATAAATTCCTCTTACTCGATAACTTGTAAGACCTCATCAGCATATTTTGTCCAGTAGTGAATGACCTTTTAAACCCATCGCACCTTTTTCGTTCCGTCGCAACTCTTTGAATCTTTGGCAAGGCCATTTTCACTACATTATTGTGCCGCAACTTCAAAGTAGAAAGTGAAGGAACAGTCTCCCGAATCTTACCCAGAGGGTGTTCATTCCTCAGTGAAAATACCGGTGGTAGGGTAGACGAAACTTTCGGTAACTCACTGATAATTTCTTGAAAGTTGTAGATACAAGAATCCCAAGATTTTAAATGATTATGACAATAGACACGGCACAGTTTTCCAAGTTCAATCATAATTTATTCTGATGGGTTTTAAGCTAGATGATATGTTGAGGCTGGCCGCTGTGGCCGAGCGGTTCTAGGCGCTTCAGTCCGGAACCGCGCGACCGCTACGGTCGCAGGTTCGAATCCTGCCTCGGGTATGGATGGGTGTGATGTACTTAGGTTAGTTAGGTTTAAGTAGTTCTAAGTTCTAGGGGACTGATTACCTCAGATGTTAAGTCCGATGATGTCCTATACATGCTCGATTAGAGACATATCTTGTGATCGAGCAGGGCAAGGCAACATGTCGACATTCTGTAGAAAATGTTAGATTACAACATCGGATTGTGGACGATCGTAAGCCTGTTCGGAAATACCCCCTGGAAAGTTGTTTATGAATGGCCGCACAACAGATCAAATCACCAGAATGACGTCCAGATTTGCAGTCAGAGTGCGTTTCATCAGCAAACACAACGGACCTCCAATCCAGACTCCAAGGAGACATTTTCTTGTGTTGTTTAAAATACACTTGCTGAGCACCCAGGATTGCGCAGGTATGTGTTTATTCCAGTCTTCTGTCAGTCCATCCTCTCCTTCCCCTCTCTCTGTCAATTTTCTCCTCCACCCGCGACTCTAGATCCATGTCCTCCTGGCCTTCTGTCTGTCCAGCGCCTCCACCCTTCTCTCTCTGTCTATCTGCTCCTTCACCCTCCTCTGCCCCTCTCTTTGTCCATCTCTTCCTCCCACCTCTCTGTGTTCACATTCTCCTGGACCCTCTCTTTGTCTATATCCTCATGGCCCCGCTATTTGTCGATCTCTTCCTCCTATCCTTTCTCTGTACATGTCCTCCTCTTTCCTTTATCTGTGCATCTCCTTCTCTCTCCTCTCTCTGTCCATCTCCTCTCTTTCCTTTCCCTGTCCATTTCCTCCCCCCTCTCTCTGTTCATCTCCCCTTCCCTCCTCTCTCTACTTATCTCTTTCTCCCACTGTCTCTTTCCTTCCTCTGCCCATCTCCTCCTCTCCCCTCCCTCTGTTCATTTCCCCCTCACCGTCTCTCTGTTCATCTCCTCCCTCCCTATCTGAGTCCATATTCTCCTCCCTCCTTCCCTCTCCACGTTATCACACTCACCCCAATAGGAGGCTGGTGGTTCTTACCCCACAGCATTTCTTTCCAGACCGTAACTAATATTTGTGCCAAATTTCGTTAAAATCGTTTCAGTGTTTTAGGACGAGCTTTTTACACTTGGGCCTGCGTTCGCACATGTCAAATATATTTCACATATATTTAACATATTTCATGTGTATTTGTTGTCGTATGCCACCTGTATCTCTAGCGAATTTCGTCATGGCCGGCCGCGGTGGCCGTGCGGTTCTAGGCGCGTCAGTCTGGAACCGCGTGACTGCTACGATCGCAGGTTCGAATCCTGCCTCGAGCATGGATGTGTGTGTTGTCCTTAGGTTAGTTAGGTTTAAGTAGTTCTAAGTTCTAGGGGACTGATGACCTCAAATGATATGTCCCATAGTGCTCAGAGCCATTTGAACCATTTTGAATTTCGTCATGTAGTTTCGTTTGCACACAGCTCGATGTTTATGACGTCGTATCTTCTGAACTACGAGCTGTACGTTGTTATCTTTGTTGTGCTGTGGTCCTAAAATTTTTCTGAGTGTTTTCCTTTCTTTCTTTTCCAGTTCTTCATGTTCACCTCTTTTATTCAGCGCTAGTGCTTCCGGTTCAATTACTGTTGCGTAATGTTTAAATTTTACCTGGAATGATATGACCTTTTATTATATCGGTTTTGGGTGAGTTCGTATGCTAATTCCATTTTTTTCGAGCTTTCCTTACTTGTGTCGTTATCTAACCCACTTGATTGTAGCCATTCTCCCAAATAAATCAACTCTTTTGATGTTTCCGTGTTGCGTTTGTATATATTTTTCTCTATTGTATTTCTGTCCATTGTATTCCGTTTTCTCATATGATATTAGTAATACGATTTTAGCTACAGTTTTGTGAAGTGTTTCTATCATTATCTTTGCATCTATTTTGTCCTTGGAAATTACTTCAATATCGCCAGCAAAAGCGAGACATTTCACCTCAAATCTTCCCCTTCATTGTCCTAGATTGATTCCTTCGGTATTTTTCTGTTGTAGTTCTTTATCCCACTCTCTCATGACCTTGTCTAAGACCTGACGGAAGAGAATCGGTGAGAGCCTATTGCCCTGGCGAACACCTATGTTGATTCTGAAGTGTTCAGAAATTTCTCATAGAAATTACATTTTTGAAGTTGTGTCTGTGTGCGTCTGTTCGACTATTTGTCTGGTGGTTTTGTCGATATTTGCTTATTCTACAGTGTCTATCTGTCTACAGAAGCGTATTCTTTTTTGAAATCAATTAATGCAACGACTGTGTTAAGTTTCCACACTGTTCTGATCCTGAGCATAGTTTTCAAGTTAAAAATTTGCTCTGGGCACGATCTATTTTTTCTGAACCCTGCTTGGTACTTGCTAATTGCGTGTTCTGCTTGATCTGCTATTTTATTCAGCAGAGATTTGGTCATAATTTTGAAGGTGACTGGAAGTAGAGATATGCCTCGGTAATTGTTGGTGTCGGTCCTGTTACCCTTCTTATGTAGCGGACGGGTTATGGCTTGTTTCCAGTCGGCCGTTATTCTTTCTTTCACCCAGCAACCTTCAATAACCTCACAAATGGTTTCAGCTTCCCGCTTCCGGCCCAGTTTCCACATCGCAGCTAATAGGCCGTCTTCACCCGCCGCTCTGTTCGTTTTTCAGCTGGCCAATGTATTGTTCAGTTTGACGCAATGGTGGTGGTTCTGAAGGCGGGCTTTTCGTTTGAGGCTAACCTCGCAGGTTAGAAGATTTTTGAAGTATTTTGCTAGTAATTCAGTTGTCTTTGTCATTGGTAATCAGTCTGCCTGTTGGACCTTTGAAGTGTAGGCCCATCTGCTTGTAGCCTGCTATTTTTCTCTGAAAACTTTGTTAGAAGTTCCTAGTGTTTTTCGGTCTGAAATTTGTACCTATTTCCTCTAATCGTTTTTTGTCATATTTCCGTTTCTCTTTTCGAATAATTTTTGATGACTGTTTTCTGATGTCAGTGAATTTGTTCCAGTTATTTTTTTTCCTTTTTGCAGGATTTCCATTTTTTCCAAGCAGTTAGTCTATGCTCTCTCGCTTCATCACGTATCTTATTGCACCACTTTCTTCATCGTGGTCGTTCTAGTTCTTTCACCGTTTCTGTCGTTGCTACTCTGATTTTATCCCACTATATCATCTTCTTTGCGTGAAGCTTTTTAACGAATACGTTCCTGTTGTTTGACAGAAATTTTGTGTCAATTCTATGGACTTTTTTGATTTTGGGGATTGGTCTCTTAATCTGAAATTTGGCTTTGACTTCAGCTAAAAAGCGGTCCGGATCTATACCTAGTCCTCTTCTGACCCGTATGTTCATGATTTCTCTTTGATTTTGTTTGGTTATTGCCACATGATCCAGCTGATATGAGCCAAAATGTGTATTAGGAAAAGATAAGGTCTTATTTCCTCTTGGTAATTTCCTGAAAAATGTTAACATTACTTTTAAGTCTAATTGTCTGCAGACATTGATGAGCCCTTCTCCGTTCTTATTGGTGCGATTGTGTGCAGGAAAATTTCCTTCTATTTTCTTGTATTTCTCTTCTCTGCCGATCTGTGCGTTGAAGTCTCCTACGAGTAAGCCGACCGTTGTGGCCGAGTGGTTCTAGGCGCTTCAGTCAGGTTCGAATCCTGCCTCGGGCATGGATGTGTGTGATGTCCTTAGGTTAGTTAGGTTTAAGTACTTCTAAGTTCTAGGGGACTGATGACCTCAGATGTTAAGTCCCATAATGCTCAGAGCCATCTCCTAGAGTAGTTTTAAGTGATGCTTTGGTATTTTTGATGTCTCATTTTCTAGTGTCTCCCAGAATTGTTCGACTTTTTCTGGATTTTTTCTGTTCTCATTGTTGGTCGGTGCATGTCCATTTATGATGGTATAGCCCTTGTTTGCTGATCTAAACCAGAGAAGTGATATTCGCTCCGACGGGGCTCCAAAATTCGCCGTGGATTCTGATAGATTCTGTTTGCGTTCTCATCACCATATCTCGTTTCCTGAAGTGTCGTATGAGTATGATGCGTCTGCTTAACACATCCGTCAAGTGTTTAAGTTTCCCAGTCTTTAGTAAAATTTTGATGTTCAATGCGCCAAGCAGATGTTTCTTCTTGGGCCGTTGTCAGAAGGCCTAGGAAGCTCCGACTCTTCCTTACATAATGTTCTAGCCTCTCCGTAAGCCGACAGCCTAGGTGCAGCGATGAAGTATTGTTTACCTCCTGGAGTATTTTCCATTCATTGTTTGCTGTCACGTCTTGATTGAAAGTGAATTAGGAATGCGTGTTAGCCCCTTGGTGGGATGTTACATCAGTGATCTTATCACCAGATGGGTCTTAACGGGTCGCCCAATATGGGAACAGACGCCTTTCGCAGCCGACCACTTTGGTAACAGACGCTACTGGTTTTTGCAGCCGCCATCAGTATGTAGATAGACGCTGATCACGTAGGCACTTGTTGCAAGTCAGTCGCGACGTGGATTTTTGTTCTGCTTGGTCTGCTGTCTCTTCCGCTAGATCCGCCGTACTGAGGTCTTTCGTCTCGGCCTTTACTACCGTTGAGGTATCACTATCAGCAGAAAATGTCTCTTCCGTCTTTGTGTCGTTGAGATTAATATCTTCATTCGCCTCAGAATCCGTTCATCTCAGCTCCCACGTTGCTGACTAATTGGCTTCCTCTCTCCTCTTACAAAGCGACCAGCTATCAGAAATAGACTGCACCCCATTTGTCGTCTGGATCATTGAGTACTGAACCTCCCGCCACGTCAAGGCTTAGTACTTGAGGGTATATACGCTGAAGCGCCAAAGAAACTGGCATAGGTAAGCGTATTCAAATACAGAGATATGTAAATAGGTAAAATATGGCGCTGCGGTCGGCAACGCCTATATAAGGCAACAAGCGTCTGGCGAAATTGTTAGATCGGTTACTGCTGCTACAATGGCAAGTTGTCAAGATTTAAGTGAGTTTGAACGTGGTGTTATAGTGGGCGCACGAGCGATGGGACACAGCATCTCTGAGGTAGCGATGAACTGGGGATTTTCCCGTACGACCGTTTCACGTGTGTACCGTGAATATCAGGAATCCGGTAAAACATCAAATCTCCGACATTGCTGCGGCCGGAAAAAGATCATGTAAGAACTGGACAACGACGACTGAATAGAATCGTTCAATGAGAAGTGCAAACCTTTCGCAAATTAATGCAGATTTTATGCTGGGTCATCAACAAGTGTCAGCGTACGAACCATTCAACGAAACATCATTGATATGGGGTTTCGGAGCCGAAGATCCATTCGTGTACCCTTGATGACTGCACGGCATGAAGCTTTACGTCTCGCCTGGGCTCGTCAACACCGACATTCGACAGTTGATGACAGAAAACATGTTGCCTGGTCAGGACAGTCTCGTTTCGAATTGTATCGAGGGGATGGACGGGTACGGGTATGGACACAAACTCATGACAGCAGGGGACTGTTGAAGCTGGTGGATGTGCGGTAATGGTGTGGGGCGTGTGCAGTTGGAGTGACAGGGGCCCCTGATACGTCTAGATACGACTGATAGGTGATATGTATGTAAGCCTCCTGTTTGATCACCTGCATTCATTCATGACTATTGTGCGTTCCGAAAGACTTGGGCAATTCCAGCAGGACAATGCGACACCTCACATGTCAAGTATTGCTACAGAATGGCTCCAGGAAGACTCTTCTGAGTTTAAACACTTCCGCTGGTCACTGAACTCCCGTGACATGAACGTTATGTAGCATTTCTGGGATTCCGGCGACGTGCTGTTCAGAAGAGTTCTTCACTCCCTCGTACTCTTACGGATTTATGGACCGCCCAGCTGGATTCATGGTGTCAGTTTCCTCCAGCACTACTTCAGACATTACTCGAGTCCACGCCACGTCGTGTTGCTGCACTTCTGCGTGCTCGTGGTGGCCCTACACGATATTAGGCAGGTGTACCAGTTTCTTTGGCTCTTCAGTGTGTAATAATATGATTATACAAAAGCAACCTGGACACGAAATTTCTTACGAGAATATCTAGTTCACAGTAGCAATTGCTGTACATGCAGATAGCTTTGCAGCTCCAACGTGTTCATTTAGTTTTTGTCTAAAATCATAAATAAAGGAAGCGCATTTAATTTCAGTGGAATAATTGATTATAGAAGCTACCAATGGTTGCTTATACAGCGACTTCAAATGGTTCAAGTGGCTCTGAGCACTATGGGACTTAACATCGGAGGTCATCAGTCCCCCAGAACAGAACCTAACTAACCTAAGGACATCACACACATCCATGCCCGAAGCAGGATTCGAACCTGCAACCGTAGCGGTCGCGCAGTTCCAGACTGAAGCGCCTAGAACCGCTCGGCCACACCGGCCGGCACAGCAACTTCGTTGCAAACATATTACAGCATGAATGAGGTATGTCTGAGACTCGAGTACTTCGAGACACATACTGATCCTGAGTATGTTGAGAATGACCACTGTGACTGTTATTTAGGTTACTGAATAGGTGTAAGTTTAAACAACATGTAGTCTATACCTTCTGTGCGCTCATGCCTCATATAAGAGGGGATGCTATACACTTTCACGTCGTGTTAGTAAGTTCTCAACACATTGAGCTCAATTTTTCATTGGTTGAGCGTATATTCAAGATCCCCTATACTTACCGTTGTGCTATGAACGATTTTCCTGCTTCTGAATATCACATAATAAGAGGTCAGATCGCGTTAATATTCATTTATGGATTAAAATTTTGTATATGAGATACAAATTTTCAGGGCAGTGATACTGAAGTTACGCCACTTATATACTCATATTAAATTTAAAAATAAGTAGGAAACTTAAAAAAATCACGTGTACTGTAAAACATAAACGTAGTAAGCTGATAAAATAGAGAGTAGACGTTGTTGCTGTTGGGTATTGGCTTCAGGTGAATGTAAGTCCACGGAGAAATAAAAATTGTTGCGTATTTTCATCAATTGTAAAGTAATTTGAACCGCAAATAACTGAAGAGAATTTAGTTTTTTCGGATTTTTTTGAATTCTCTGCTTTTCAGAAAATAATATAAAACAGATAAGCCTTCGATGATGTATCCGCTTAATCGCTATATCACACAACCTTCGTGTCACAAAAAAGTAATCTAGAGACAAATAAAAATCGACAGATAGTAAAACATCCCAACCACGACGAGTAGAAACCTTTCGCATTCATCCGAACGTGCAATTTATTGTGGGAAACATATATGAATACAGTTTAGAAGAACACAACTAGCTGTAAAACAAAATACATTGGAGTACATTTTAATAAATTTTTAGCCAATACGACAGATTTCCCGTAATCACTTACAGAAACTTCGCTGCGGGGTGAGAGTAGTTAGAACAGTTAAAAGAGAAATGACAGAAGAGTTAATAGTGATGTGTTGTACTTAAACAGAACTGATAACAACCTGAGCATATTTAAAATGTATGGCGACATTAAATGTTTATTTCTGCAAACTATAGTATCTACATATATACTCTGCTAGCCACCAATCGGTGTGTGACGGAGGGCACAATTCGCGCCAAAGTCATATTTTCCCCCCTCTGTTTCACTCGCGGATCGCGCGAGGGAAAAACGACTGTCTGAACGCCTCAGTAAGAGCTCTAATTTTCCTTATCATCGCGTGATTTGAAAGCTGGTGGTAGTAATATATGCTCTACATCCTCGGTGAAGATCGGATTTCGGAATTTAGTGAGCAGCCACTTTCCGTTTAGCGCGTCGTCTATCTGCAAGTGTTTCCCACTTCAAACTTTCTATGAGATTTCTAACGCTCTCGCGATGGCTAAATGTACCAGTCACGAATCTTGCCGCTCTTCTTTGAACCTTCTCAGTCTCTTGAATCAGACCCAACTGGTAAGGATCCGATACAGACAACAGTACTCTAAGACTGGACGAACTAACGTATTGTAAACTATTTCCTTTGTTGAAGGACTGCATCGCTCCAGGATCCAACCAATAAATCGTGATCTAGAGTTCGCCTTACCCGTTACTTGTGTAATCTGATCATTCCATTTGAGATCATTTCGACTAGTCACACCTAGATACTTGACGGATGTTACCGCTTCCAAAGGCTGGGCATTTATTTTGCACTCTTACATTAACGGGGATTTTCACCTTGTTATACGCAGTAGGTTACACTTACTAATATTGAGAGATACTACCTGTCATTACGCCACGGATTTATTTTCTGCAAATCCTCATTGATTTGTTCACAACTTTCGTGTGATACTACTTTCCTGTAGACTACAGCATCATCGGCAAACAGTCTAATGCCGCTGTCAATACCATCAACGAGATGGTTTATGTAAATCGTAAAAAGCAGCGGACCCATTACGCTGCCCTGGGGCACACCTGAAGTTACGATTGTTTCTGTTGAAGTCACCCCCTTCAGGACGACATACTGCTCCCTATCTGTTAGGAAAGTTTCTATCCAACCGCATATGTCATCTGATAGACCGTAAGCGCACACTTTTTGGAGCAAGCGATAGTGCGGAACTGAGTCGAACGCCTTTCGAAAGTCGAGAAATATGGCATCAACCTGGGAGCCGGTATCTAGAGCCTGTTGTATATCATGCACACTGTGTCTCGCATGACTGCTGTTTACTAAAACCGTGCTGGTTTCTGCAGATGAGCTTCTCAGAGTCTAGAAAGGTCATTATGTCTGAACACAGAAGATGTTCCATGATTCTACAACAAATCGATGTCAGTGAAACTGGCCGGAAATTATGTGCATACAATTTTCCACACTTTTTATGGATTGCTATGACCTGGGCCTACTTCCACTCCCGTGGAACTGAGATGTTGCTTTGTATATGTCTCAGACGGCTTATTTACTCCTTGGAGACTGAGACTGAAAAGTATGCGTTCCACAAATAAAATAAAATGTAATAAAACTGAACTAAATTTAAAAAATCAAGAGGCGTCAGATCGCGGGAGTGTCTATGAATTTCGACCTCCACTTCTGATCGAAAGTATGTGCACATCAAAAACTTCGTACATGCAATACCAGTTCCGATGAAGAAGCGCTTCCCGCCAAGACATTTGAAGCGTTTGATGAGGTTCATGTGATGCCTGGTGCACTTGGTACAGTAAGCCAGAATTTTCTACTAAGTTGTTACGCCTGTATTAAATGTGTAGACCACTATTTTAAACAGCTGTAATGTACGACGTTCTTGAGTAAGCAGTACGTTAGCTTTTGTGAATTTTTAGGCGCTTGTGTGTTGATTGTCCTTGTTATTCGTGCTTCTGTATTTTCCGACCGGATTTTGGGAAAATTATCAAACTATCTTATTATGTTTCTACGAAACTCTAACTCGAAAGCGCGGTTGGCAGCAAGATGGACACCATCAAGTATCCATAATCCGGAAGCAAGTTTATGCATAAACAACACTTCTGTAATGTAGCTACGTCCGAAGCCATGTGGGAAGTTGGTATTACATTAAGACACTAGACTCGTATTAGGAGGAACGTCAGTCCAAATAGTTTTCCGGCCATCCAAACTTGGAATTTCTGTGAATTCCACAGATCGCTTAAGACGAACGCCAGAATCTTTCTCTGAAAGGTCACGGACGATACCCTTTCCCATTCACCACCATTGCAAGATTGTCCTTCGTTTCCAATCACAGGATGTTAAGACCCTAATCTTCTTCCCTTTTCTTTCCTTATTAGGCATGTTGACCTGACTACATCCCATCCTGCCAGACGATATCTCAGGTTAACACCTAGTTTGCGTTTCCGTCGCTGCAACAAAGTAACGAAAGTCTTACAATACCTTGTAACTTCACAAAACGCTGAATTTCTGACAATAATTATGTTGCACTGCCCAGTCACATTAATGTGATTTTATTTTTTATTTAGCGTATGGCATCTACAGAGTAAAATTGCACGCACACTATTAATTAATGTAATAAACGAATTACAAATATAGTATTAAATGATTGATTCCAAACAACAATATGCGAAAGATTAGGAGACAGCCACTGCAGCTATTACAAGTCCACATCTAAGCAGGTCACCCACTGAACAGCACGTGGAGTAGCATTCATCATATCCCTCCATTCTCCTTCAACCCTCCTCGCAGGACATTTGAAGATCAGGTAAAAGATTGTTTGTTCTTCTGCACCACAGTCGCATCGTGGGTCATAAGTGAGTTTCCATTTGTGGAGAATGGCCTTACACATGCCGTGGTTAGTCCTCACACGATTAAGTCTGCACCAAGTTCTTTTGGGCATTTGCATTCCTTCCACCGGTATCGAAGCATCAAAATCAGTGATGAGAGGATGGTGATTATTCAGCGACCAGTATTGCCTCCATTCCCTTGCTATGTCGTAACGTTCTGGTAATTTGAGGACTTCGTCTTCCCATATAGGTTTCCTGGATTTTTGGCGGGCAGTTGGTAGATGGTCCAATATTTTTCGGATAGGTATATCTTCTTCCATTCTCGAATAGCTGCTTGTTGCCTTCTGAAGGAGGGAGGAGCTATAGTGCAAAGGGCATGAAGCCAGGGATGTGGAGTTGATTGCAGAGTTCCTGAGACAATCCTCATGGTGGTGTTAAGCTGGACATCTATTTTCTTCATGTGTGTGCTCTTGTGCCAGACTGGGGCGCAGCATAAACAAGAGACTGTGCTGCGGTGCGTAGGGTGTTAGCTTGAGCTCCCCAGGAGGTTCCAGTCAGCTTTCTTAATATGTTATATAGATTTTTTATCTTTTGACTGGTTATTTCTAGATGTTTTTTTATAGGTTAATGACCGGTCAAGAGTGATTCCTAGATATTTTGGATAGCTGTTGTGCGTCAGTCGCTTATTGCAGAATGTTACTTGTAACTCTCGTCTTGCCTCATGATTGTTCAGCTGTTGTGCGTCAGTCGCTTATTGCAGAATGTTACTTGTAACTCTCGTCTTGCCTCATGATTGTTCAGGTGGAATACGCTTACCTCAGTTTTATTTGGATTTTGGCAAAGCCTCCATTTCGTACAATATTGGTTAAGAAGTTGAAGGTCCGTTGACAAAGTAGCTTCCCCCTCTTCGAATGTCTCACTTTGAGTGGTTATTGCAATGTCGTTTGCATAGCAGAATTTTTGCGATTTAGCTGCTGGCATGTCACTCATGTTTAGGTTGACGAGAAGGGGAGCCAACTGTGATCCCTGTGGGAGCCCATTGTTTATTGAGTAGGATTTACTCGTAGATTGGCCTACGTTCACTCAGAAGTAGCGATTTTTCAACATGTTTTCCGGACGCTTAGTAGTCTTGCTGCAGGGGATCACTTTTTTCAGCTTGAGTATGTCGAGCCAGATGGTATCATAGGCGGCCGAGAGGTCCACAAAAGCCACACTGGTTTTTTGGGCCCTTTGAAAGCCTGACTCAGTGTATGAGGTTAAGGCAAGGACTTGTTCACAGCAGCTCCGTTTGTTCCTAAATCCTGCCTGGTCTGCGGGAATTAGTCTATCTATTGAGTCATATATTCTGTTGTACAGCAGTCTTCCTAATGGCTTGTAGGAAATGCTCAATAGGGCTATCGGCCGATAGCTAGCTGGGTCATCCTGTGGCATTCCTAGTTTTAAGATTGCGAGGATTTTGGCTATCTTGAACTGATAGGGAACCCGGCTGGTGTTCATGATGTCACAGTAGAATTGTCTAAGCCATGCACTGGCGGCTTTACTCAGTTTAAGACGGGGTACGAAGTGTAGACGACCTCCAAGACGGTGTATCCCGGTCAACGGTCCGTGACGACGGAAGGGCAACAACCACCTCTGGCCGTAATAACGGCCTTGATACGCCTGGCCATTGAGTCAAACAGAGCTTGGATGGCGTGTACAGGTACAGCTGCCCATGCAGCTTCAACACGATACCACAGTTCATTAAGAGCCAGTTGCTCGGCCACCATTGACCAGACGTTTTCAATTGGTGAGAGATCCGGAGAATGTGCTGGCCGGGGCAGCAGTCGAACATTTTCTGTATCCAAAAAGACCCGTACAGGACTTGCAACATGCGGTCGTGCATTATCCTGCCGAAATGTAGGGTTTCGCAGGGATCGAATGAAGGGTAGAGCCACAGGTCGTAACACATCTGAAATGTAACGTCCACTCTTCAAAGTGCCGTCAATGCGAACAAGAGGTGACCGAGACGTGTAACCTATGGCACCCCAGACCATCACGCTGGGTGTTACGCCAGTATGGCGATGACGATTACACGCTTCCAATGTGCGTTCTCCGCGATGTTGTAACGCCGGAAATGCATATCCTCCTATTTCCATCTATTGTACTATTATTTTTTTCCTTGTTTTGTTACCTCAAGATATGACATTTCTGTCTCTTTATATATTGTAATTGCTTTACTGTTTGGATATATATATATTTATGCATTTATGTCGATGTATAATTGGTTTGTTTCGTAAATAGTATTTGTATTTTTACGCTGGGTCCTGCCTAGGGAAAACTGCTATCGAACGATTACATCGATGGGTCGTGTGAAGAATCAAAGTGTGTAGGATCTTTGGTAGTGTTAACTCTGCCGCGTGGAGCGCGGGCGGGGCAGTGAGGGTCTGGCGGGAGTAGCGAGTGGAGCAGGTGTTGTGTGACGCTCCCGCGAGTTGCCGCGCTTTCGGGGTTTGGCAGCATGTAATTGCGCTCGACTCGCGATGGTAGTTTCTGACATGGTGTCGCGGACGGGAAGCATTAGCTGGCGCACATCAAGAGCCCGTTTCGCCTGGTGACCGTGTCGAGAAGAAGGCGCGCCAACATCCAGCTTCTGCAACAGCGACGGCCGACAATGAGTGACTGTCGCCACCTCCTCGATCGACGGCTTCAAACCTTCAATCAACCAACAAGGAAGACTAAAAGCACGTAAAGTTTCAGAACTGTATGGCAGACCTCAGCTTTTCAAATTGTTCCATTTGCCTCGCAAAATTACAGCAACTTAGCATGAACCTTTGTTGCTCATTGTCCCAATTGCATTGCCAAGCAGGGTCCCTTCCTTTTCCGAAATGAACCCGAGTGTCCTTGAAATTCAAACGCCAGCATTAAAATAATATGATTAGATTTCACTGCTTTAATTTCAAAGTTCAGTAGCTGGCTACAATATTTAGGTTACACGAGCACAAATTTAGAGTGCGAGTTTTGTTAGCATAATTTAGCTTACCTGTGGCTGCAGCTCAGCTTGGTACGTACTAAATTTTACTATTGTTAACAGTTCAGAATCATTTAATTCAAGTTCAAAGTTAATTCTCTTATTTCTAAATTGCGTAGATTCAAGTAGCTTTTGAAATGATTGTTGAGGTAGTCCAAGACTAACCTTATTTTACTTAATGTCGATGTGCTTCAGAAAGAAAGCTCACTATTAACTTCAGTCACTAAATTAACTTTCGATTTTCCGGTTTTATTAATTCTTTTGCTAAATTAAGTCAGGGTGTAGCGAAATTTATTACTTCTGACAAACTTTCAGTTTTCACACTACACGTGTCAACCTTCAGTTGCCACGCTTCTAGTGCTAATTATATGTGTAATAACCTTTCTTTTTCAGTTACTATAGTAATTGTCCTTAGGACTGGCGACCGTGATTTCCCCAAATCTCAAATACCTAATTACCGCTAGTTAATTGTTAACGTAACGGCTGCACATTTACCTTCTTTATTAACTTTACCCCTTTTCAAAATTAATTTCCACCAGTTTCATTAGCACATTTCCTTTCATTTAGATGTAACCCTTTCCTCCCTCTTTACCGACAGGTTAACTTCGGTGACGATTGCTTTTCCAAAACTCCCATTAGGTACACGCGGTTTCATTTTTCACTGTCATTAAGGTCGGTAAGTGAGGGGGAGGTTACACGTGGCGACCTGGTGACAGGACAATCTTCAATTTTGAGGTTGTTCTGGACACGAAGTTTGCATTGTGCAAATATCGTAACAAAGTACTGGTTACGTACAGGCCGTTACGTCAGCGAGAATAAGTAGTGGGAGTAATCCTAATTATATTTGAGATTTGTCATTTATATTGAAAATTATTAAAATGAGTGAAGGCAACAATTACCAAAATTTGGTAGACTTGGATACGGAACAATCGGTCGAACAGTGGGAAACGCGCACGGCGGTTCCCATTGTTCAGGGGCAGGCGGCTAGCATGAAAGACGCGACCGCCGAAACGCAACAAAGAGCAGAAATGGAATTCCAAACTTTAGAAAATGTTTCGGAATCGGAAGCGAAAATCAAATCTGTACCTCTTGATGATGAATACGGGGGAACATATATAGAGGAACCAGCTACGGAAGTAAAACCGGTAGTCTCCGGGAATTTAACTGATTTATTGAATGTTTTGATTAATGAAATCAAGAGTCAATCGGTAGAAATTATAGCTCTGTCTGCCAAGCAAGAAGCTCAGTCTGAAAAAATTGAACGAAAGCTAGACAATCAGAACAAAGCTATTAATGTTGTTAACAACAATGTTGGAGTTGTTAATACAAAAGTTGATAAAATCAAAGAAGATATTGTTGTAATTAATACCGAAATCGGTAATCTTAAACAGGAAATGATAGGCGTTCAGGCGGAAATTGCGAGCATAAATACTCGTTTTGATTCCGAAATTAGCAGAATCGAGAAAAGTGTAGGAGAATCAGTTGCTCCGATCATCGAGAATAAGGTGACGGAACAAATTCAATTAGTGAAAAAAGAGGATCAAAAGAAGGTGGAAACTTTAAAGGCTTTAGTATCCGAAGTAGATACCAAAGTGACGAAGCAGGCTAATACCTGCGAAGAGAAAAAGAGGGAAGTGGAAACGCTTGCGACAACCACTTGCCAAGTAATTATGAGAGTGTCGGAATTAGAAAAGAAACTTGATGAAAAACAGAGCTATGTGCCAATCTGTGCACATAGTTCGGAATTGTTGACGAAAGAGGAGCGGTTCGACCCCTTGAAAAAAGGCGGTATACACGCGACGGATTTCATTAAGAATTGTGAAAGAGTTTTACCCAGATCATGGACTAATGAGAGAAAAATTAATGCGGTTATTGATGTGCTGGCTGGTGATGCCAAGCGTTGGGGCTTAAACCTCAACATTACGAACCTGACTTTTGACGAGTTTAAAAATTTGTTTCTGGCTGAATACTGGTCAGAGCAAAAACAGCAAAGTGTCTGGCGCGAATTTGTCGTATCGAGGCCTTTCGATGCGAATTCGCGCGGTTCGATGAGGGAGTTTTGTGAAGGCTGGATCCGCAAGTTGGAATATTTGCGTGATCGCCGCACGGAATCCGAAATAGTCTGGGAACTCTACAAGAAGCTTCCAGATGATACAAAACGCTACGTAGGAAGCAATTACAGGACAATCAATGATTTCCTGGAAAGAGTTGAGGACGAGGACAATTGGCGCAATAATCGCGACAGTGGTAGAGGCCGTGGTAACAACAACGGGTACCACCCCAACCATAACAACGATAACCATGGGAATAATGCATACCGCAGCAATAACAATAATGGTTCGGGCCGTAATAACAATCGGTACAATGCAAATGATAACAGGAATGACAGAAACCAGTATCATACTAACGTGATACGGGCTTCACAGAATAGTAATAACGCCAGAGGGTGTGATCAGCCGCCTCAGCAGCATCCGGGGAGCGTATCTGCTGGGACGAGACAGGGAAACCATTAGCCGCGCCGGTGAGGGGCCGAGCGGGCGTGGAGAAATTTTGGCGGCCCAATAACAGGAGAAAACCCAGGTATCGTCATTATGAAAATTCCGTATGGAATAATCAACGGCGGGAGAGTGTGCCAGTGTTAAGAGAAAAGAGTGCGCCCACAAGTAGTAGATCAGCTGTATACACGGCAGTAGAAAATACATTCGCTGTCAGTGAGAACAATTTAAGTAGTGTTCCGGAAATCGATCATAAAGTGGCAGCTGTAATACCCACAGCGGAACTGGAGATTGAGTTTAAGAATGATTCGCAATTGTTGAGAGAAGATCAGATGTCGGATAAAACGTCCGTCATTGAGCGAGGGGATGCAGAGAGGGATGAGGTCTGGTTAAGGCAGTTCGGTCGCTTATACGACGAACTAAGAGATTATAGGGGTCTGTATGGGAGAAGTGTTTATGGGGAGCGCGTGCAGTATTTGCCGCGTCTCGTCCCACAGGAAGATAGTATTTGTGAAGTGATTGAAAGTTCTGGCCCTAACCGGCAGACTTTACCAGAAATAGTTGATGTTAATGGGGAGCACGAGCAAGATTCGTCGTGTTTCGTCCCGCAGGAGTTAGATGTTGAAGTAGTAACGGAAAGTTCTGGCCCTAACCGGCAGACTTATCCGAAAGTTATAGTGGTAGAAGTAGCCGACCCATCCGACGCAAACCTCCAGTTTAAACATTGCGAGAGTATTAAGGAGAAAGATTACGAAAATTTTAGTGATAGCCGGACACGATTGGTAGAAAAGCACGTAGATTACAGCGTGTACGAGGTTAGAGCTGACGTTATACGGTCAGACGGTAGCAGTGTGGGTTGCGCAGATCCAGAGGAAGTAATTGCAGATACTACTGGGCACATTCCTCCAGGTAGATTGGCAGATGAGATCAATCTGACCAAAGAGGAATCAACGAAGGTGACAATTAGTGAATCGATAGCAAAGCAACACTCACTAGTTGACGAGTTACAAGAAAAGGTTTCGGTATTGGAGGCGAAGCTACAGACTAAGCCTCAGGACAGACGTGTTGAAATTAAAACTGTATGTGAACAGAGGCTGAAAAAGCCGCCAGATAAACCGGATTTGGGATCAAAGCCGGATGGTTTTTTCTGGAATGACCTGGATATAGACGAGGATTTACTGGGGGAAAATAAAGAAACAGTCGAGGACAAGTGTAGACAGATAGTAGTGTCTGTTAATATGCACGACCTACAACTAAACGTGTTGATTGACACCGGTGCAGAATTGAGTGCTGTATCTGGGAAAATATTTGAGTTACTGAAAGACAGACCTGGCATCGTAGTTATGCCAGTAACAGGAGTGAAAATTATCGGTGCTACTGGGAAGGCCAGTAAACCGGTCATAAAACAGATTTTTGTCAACTTCGAGATATGTGGGGCACGATTTGAACAAGAGTTTGTCGTCGTGCCAGACTTAACTACGGAAGTAATTATCGGGTTAGATTGGCTATTAAAGTACCGTGCAGTGATTAACTGCGAAAGCAAAACGTTGACATGTACGTCCCAAGATAAAACAATAGTAGTTAGTTTTGACGAGGCAGGAGACGGTGTGCATAGGCAATACCAGCCTACACACATTGTTAACTGGCCGGATGGTATTGACGTAGGTATGAATCTGAACTACTGTAATGTGAAGAATCTCGGCATTGACAATAATGTAGAAAGTGAATTGGAAAGTATTGTAGAAGGTGTGTCAAACGTAACACACGAACAAAGACGAGGCCGACTTTCCCGTACCTACTGCCATCACAACCATAGGGCATGGGGCAAATATGAAGCAGAATTTAAGAGAATTATGAACACCTTGAGACATGAATCTACGGGATTTTCTCCAGAGGAAATCCTGTTGGATGACAGAAGTAAAAGTTTAGTGGAAGTGATAATCAAATTCCCTCCACGGATTGACATTAGTATTGGTGTGAAAAAAGATCGTTTGCGAGAAGTAACGAAGCTAAAAGCTGATGCTCGCATACGTCGTCATGACGCTAAGGCGCGTTTTGCTAAGTTTGCAATCGGAGACTTAGTACTTGTAAAAGCTCATGAGAAATCGAGCGAGATAGACCATGAAATCTCTAAATTTAAGTTTGTTTATAATGGACCATATAAAGTCATTGGTATACCTCACACAAATGCTTACGGAATATTGTAGACTTGAAATTGTACCAACCTAGGATCGATTAATACCACACAATGGGTAATTTATACAGTATGTAAAATAGAGTGTAAGATTTAACGATTTGCTAGATTGCCATGCTTTTGCCTGACCTAGAGGTCATTAAAGAAGTTGTAATTAATAAGTAATTAATTCTGATTAATCAATTTAATTTTAATCAATTTAATCATGATCTAATCAACTGAAAAATCCAAGCTGCTAGTTTAAGTTTTCAGCTGAGTCACAGTAGATTAAGGAATGTAAATATGATTTTGTAAATAGCTGTAAGATTTCATAAATATGTGATTTACTAGTCATTGCCGATGTACTTAGACGCTGTTTTAAGTTTCAGGCTAGTACATTCGTGTGATGATGGACAGTGTTGAGTTATCCACTGTGATAGTATTAAGGGACTCCTTGAGATTACTCGGGAGTGAGTTTTTCCTAAAGAATTCAGTGAAGCGGACGTTCTGGAAACGCCGTCACAAGGGCGAGTGAGATCAAGCGTGCCGCACAAGCGGGCGCAACAATACTGGCGAGGCGAGCCGCTGTCGGCTCTTGTGCCGCTGTTGGCTCTTGGGCCGCTGTCGGCATTCTTTGTACTTGCGAGTACGGAAGGCGGAATTGTTTTTCTTCCTGGACAGCTGAAAGAATTCTACTGTCAATATTTATGTTTTTTTCGATCTGATGTGTGTTATTTTCTTGTTTAGCGTTTAATGGACTCCCATGACGAGAATATTAATTATGAAAGGGTTATGTAAAAATGTGTATTCTGTGTAATTAATTATTAATTTGCGTATTTTGATCTACCTGTTTTTATGACCATGTACTCTGATTAATTTTGTAAATAGTATTCCATTTCTTGATACTGTTGGGAATTTTGACAATTTTAGAATAGCTAAACCATTTTCTATGTTTTCTATGAATTTTAATATGTTGTCAACCTGTTTTATTTTGTTCAAGATGACAGAGTGGAATAAGATTAGGAGTTTCTCCACTCAATTATTATTGTCTACAAATTGGTTTATGGTTAATTAGACGAATGCTAAATTTTGTTGATGTTTTGAGCATATGCATTTCCGCTGTTTCTTTTTTGGGACATTTTCTGAGTCTGTTTACGTTACACGAACATCCTCAGACAATGTGGGGCACGTGTAACGCCGGAAATGCATATCCTCCTATTTCCATCTATTGTACTATTATTTTTTTCCTTGTTTTGTTACCTCAAGATATGACATTTCTGTCTCTTTATATATTGTAATTGCTTTACTGTTTGGATATATATATATTTATGCATTTATGTCGATGTATAATTGGTTTGTTTCGTAAATAGTATTTGTATTTTTACGCTGGGTCCTGCCTAGGGAAAACTGCTATCGAACGATTACATCGATGGGTCGTGTGAAGAATCAAAGTGTGTAGGATCTTTGGTAGTGTTAACTCTGCCGCGTGGAGCGCGGGCGGGGCAGTGAGGGTCTGGCGGGAGTAGCGAGTGGAGCAGGTGTTGTGTGACGCTCCCGCGAGTTGCCGCGCTTTCGGGGTTTGGCAGCATGTAATTGCGCTCGACTCGCGATGGTAGTTTCTGACATGGTGTCGCGGACGGGAAGCATTAGCTGGCGCACATCAAGAGCCCGTTTCGCCTGGTGACCGTGTCGAGAAGAAGGCGCGCCAACATCCAGCTTCTGCAACAGCGACGGCCGACAATGAGTGACTGTCGCCACCTCCTCGATCGACGGCTTCAAACCTTCAATCAACCAACAAGGAAGACTAAAAGCACGTAAAGTTTCAGAACTGTATGGCAGACCTCAGCTTTTCAAATTGTTCCATTTGCCTCGCAAAATTACAGCAACTTAGCATGAACCTTTGTTGCTCATTGTCCCAATTGCATTGCCAAGCAGGGTCCCTTCCTTTTCCGAAATGAACCCGAGTGTCGTTGAAATTCAAACGCCAGCATTAAAATAATATGATTAGATTTCACTGCTTTAATTTCAAAGTTCAGTAGCTGGCTACAATATTTAGGTTACACGAGCACAAATTTAGAGTGCGAGTTTTGTTAGCATAATTTAGCTTACCTGTGGCTGCAGCTCAGCTTGGTACGTACTAAATTTTACTATTGTTAACAGTTCAGAATCATTTAATTCAAGTTCAAAGTTAATTCTCTTATTTCTAAATTGCGTAGATTCAAGTAGCTTTTGAAATGATTGTTGAGGTAGTCCAAGACTAACCTTATTTTACTTAATGTCGATGTGCTTCAGAAAGAAAGCTCACTATTAACTTCAGTCACTAAATTAACTTTCGATTTTCCGGTTTTATTAATTCTTTTGCTAAATTAAGTCAGGGTGTAGCGAAATTTATTACTTCTGACAAACTTTCAGTTTTCACACTACACATGTCAACCTTCAGTTGCCACGCTTCTAGTGCTAATTATATGTGTAATAACCTTTCTTTTTCAGTTACTATAGTAATTGTCCTTAGGACTGGCGACCGTGATTTCCCCAAATCTCAAATACCTAATTACCGCTAGTTAATTGTTAACGTAACGGCTGCACATTTACCTTCTTTATTAACTTTACCCCTTTTCAAAATTAATTTCCACCAGTTTCATTAGCACATTTCCTTTCATTTAGATGTAACCCTTTCCTCCCTCTTTACCGACAGGTTAACTTCGGTGACGATTGCTTTTCCAAAACTCCCATTAGGTACACGCGGTTTCATTTTTCACTGTCATTAAGGTCGGTAAGTGAGGGGGAGGTTACAATGTCGCCAAACACGGGTGAGTCCATCATGATGCTGTAAACAGAACCTGGATTCATCCGAAAAAATGACGTTTTGCCATTCGTGCACCCAGGTTCGTGGTTGAGTACACTATCGCTGGCGCTCCTGTCTGTGATGCAGCGTCAAGGGTAACCGCAGCCATGGTCTCCGAGCTGACAGTCAATGCTGCTGCAAACGTCGTCGAACTGTTCGTGCAGATGGTTGTAGTCTTGCAAACGTCTCCATCTGTTGACTCAGGGATCGAGACGTGGCTGCACGATCCGTTACAGCCATACGGATAAGATACCTGTCATCTCGACTGCTAGTGATATGAGACCGTTGGGATCCAGCACGGCGTTCCATATTACCCTCCTGAACCCACAGATTCCATATTCTGCTAACAGTCATTGGATATCGACCAACGCGAGCAGTAATGTTGCGATACGATAAAACGCAATCGCGATAGGCTACAATCCGACGTTTATCGAAGTCGGAAACGTGATGGTACGCATTTCTCCTCCTTACACGAGGCATCACAACAACCTTCCACCAGGCAACGCCGCTCAACTGCTGTTTGTGTATGAGAAATCGGTTGGAAACCCTCCTCATGTCAGCACGTTGTAGCATTAAAACAAAACGGAACAAATAATGTCTAAACATCTTTACAAAGTAAATAACATAGTATTAGAAATATTTTACAACATAACTCTTATCAAGTAATCATATAAAGACAGATGAACACAAATACACAAGGGTACACAAACAAATAGCGGGATAACACAAAAGGAAAGGACAGGGTTTGTTTTACTGCAGTATTTATCGTATTTGATTTGCAAACAAAACTTTTTTTACTTCCTGGATATCTCCCTTAGTTCATCATTATTCCCAAAAAGTCCTATCTATACGTGTTGTCCCTAAACCCTACTTTTTTGTTCATGTCCTCTTTCAAAATAATTATTTCTCATTGTACAATACTCATTTTGGCCAAAATCGTTTTCATATATCTTCTTAATGCATTTCTTCCAGTTAATCACAACTCACTCTCTTACATAGCCTACCCCCTCTTAAGCTAACTTAAATCTACTGAGTTCAGATATATATACCAACGGACGAGGCAATGCAGCAGTACAAAACAATTAACACAAACAGGAACGATAAAAAAATGCTAATTGGCAAAGCAAACAAAAGTATATCTAAATTAGCAAAGCAAATGCCACATTACAACTAATATGAGCCAATGTGCAGCAAAAAGAAAAATAAATCACTAGAGAAACTGGCTTAGCAGAGTAATACAAAGTGACATATGCAATAACTTATACTTAAACATGACAAAGCTCAAGCAGAAAAAATATTACAGTAAAGATATGAAATGTCTAATACCTATGCAATTCCTGTGAATGGAAATGTCTACTTGTGCCCCCCCCCCTTTTTTAAGAAAGTAGATCATAAAATTATTCTTTACTGGGTCTGTAGACAGAAAACTTTCCTATTAGTACATCTATTAAATTTTATTTTAACCAATGCTGCAGTGCAGCTAGAAACTAGATATTAAACAAAATGAGCACATATATACATAAAGCAAGGCATTAAACGTCATTCACTGTCCACATGGCATTTCATAAGGCAGTAAAAAGTCTCTCAACTAGCAAGACAATAGACGTAAAAATGTTTCTCATCATTTCGTTAAGCATTTCAGTAAATATCAGAAACTATGAGCTCCAAAGTGTAATCGTATGTTTTCAAGTATGAGCATGTCGTACTTGCGATGCTTTCCACAAAGAAATGTCAATAGCGGGGATAATGGCCTCTTTTTTCTCCACCTAATGGCTTTTCTTTTTTTTTTTTTTTTCAGGCGACTGTCACTCAGCTGGGCGCCCACAATGCATTACATCAAGGTCACCTACCTTCCTTACCAAAACATTTATGGCAGCAGTTTCCGCAGTTTCTCATATAAAAAAATTTCACAGATCGAAAAATTATGGTAGAAATGCGTAGAAACGAAATCTCATGAACAGCAGTGTTGTGATACATTCACGCATGGACACACGTCATAACTCTTAAAGTACGATTCTTGGTTTCCAACATCCTTTTTTACAAACCAGAGTCCCTAACTTCTATTCATTATTCATATGCATTAAAACACGTAATCACATTTCTCATATAGCATCAGCTTACTGATCATAAACATACTTCAACAGCATAATACACATTGTCGTCGTAATAATAACATCATAACAGATCAATCACATCTCAAAATCATCAAAGCTTCTTTCAATAATTTCAAAACCTAAAACAAATTCTCTGCTCATTTCAATAGTGTCATCTACCTCAAACATACTTCAAAAATCATGATTCCTTACCAAATACAACATTCAAAGCACTCATATTATCACAATGGTTCGGAAAAAATATGAACAGTTCACAAAGTACAGACAAAATACAATTTCATAAGAGTGAAGTTATGAAACTGTGTAATTGTGTAAAAATGTGTCACTGACTTAATAAAAGAAATGTTTGTTTCTCTCAGTTAAATGGTCAGATAGCTGTGTGATTCTGTGTTAGAGAAATATGGTACCAATCTGTAAAGTTGTATAAGCAAATACCATATTAGCAAAGGCTCCTAGCGCTTGCCACAAGCTTAGTACTCAAAGCAGGCATGTACCCCCTGAGGATAAATATAATTATACCCTCATATGTTACAAATTATAGCAATGGAGTGAAATGTATCACGGAAAACTTTCTTTGTATCTTTGTAATTCAAAAATCTTTAAAAATAAATGTTTTAAGTACAACAATTAATCACTCAAATGCGTGTCCTGTAGTGCTAAACTGTGCGTCTTGCTGTAAGATAATTCTGTTGAAGTGTCGTAGTTATCGTCCTCTGTAAGCAAAGTTCTGCAAAAGTCAATGTACTTACCTCATCATAAACAAAAGTGAAATGCTTTACGTATAGATATTGTAGTTATTACACTTATTGCCGTGATGAAGAAAGTACTGTACTGTAACGCATTGTTGGCTACGGAAAAGGCTGTCTCATTGTAGCTATACCACAAAGTTACTACTAAAACATGTTTTACTTTCCAGAATAATACAGAAAAACTGTGCAGAAATGAAACAGATACACCGCAAAAGCAACAATGTAAAGTGTGTCACATTAGTAGCGTCGTAATATAATCGTGTAGCTGTCAAACAAACCAAATACTAAGTCATCTGTAATCTCACAGAAAGTACTTTAAATAAAGAATGTCTTTTCAAGTAGACCAAAATGTTGCATTAAAATCTCATTAGCAGTTTATGTTCCAATCCGTAAGCCTTATAGTCGTCATTATGTAATTGTGCAACAAACAAGGAAGAATGTACACAAAATAACACCGTGTCGTCTGTTCACTGCAAAAATGCATACGTAATTACTGTCTAAATAAGTTGCCTAGGTTCTTGACTGGATAGTTAACTTTAAAACATAGTTGCATCTTAACAGTTTCTAAGTGTGACAAAGTGTACTAGTAATGTGACGTGAAAGATTTTATGGCAAAGACTAAGTTAAAAATCAGATTATCTCTCAATAAACGGTTTTACATGTGAAATGTGGTGCAATCCTTCACTCTTCCTAGTATGCAGAGTTTAAACTTCAACGCAGTTATCATGTTATACGTCAGATTCTGTAAGGTCCATTGTAAATCAGAAAGAATTTGTGACTCAAGTGTTTCTTCTTATGTGACAATGAATGAGCCTTAATTAGAACTTTCTGACCAATATATAGTTCCTTTGCATTTGCTTTACCGTGTAGTTTTCTCCTTTTGTCTGCAGCAGAATTTATATTTTTAATAGCCAAATGAATTACGTCTTTGTGTCGAAGTTTACGTGTATTCGGAAAAGGTACAAGCTCTCTGATTGTGTTTGGTGGCTCTTCATTCTTCAGTACAAGAACAGGTGGTAAAGCAGTGGAGTTATGAGGCATTTCATTCAGCACATTTTGAAACAAGTGTAAATATCTGTCCCAATACTGATGCTTTCTGTGACAATAAAGTCTGCAAAGCTTATTGATTTCTTTCATAATCCGTTCAGACGGGTTGCAATGTTGTGAGTACAATGAAATAAAAACAGGTTTGATTTTACGATTACAAAGCATGCATGACCAAACAGCAGATCTGAATTGCGGTCCGTTATCTGAAATGACTTTACTAACATGTCCAACTTCACGTAAGAAATTTTTAACAAAGGTGTTGGATACAGACTGTCCAGTGGTTTTACATAACAGTGTAAAAGAAACAAATTTTGAAGTAAGTTCAACAGCGAGTAGAACGTACGAAAATCCATTAGATGTTCTGACAAGGGGTCCCAAGAGATCAACAGCAGCAGATTCTTTTAATTTAGAAGGAATGATAGGAAACAATGGAGCCTGATGTGAGAGAGTAAGTGGTTTAGCCTTTTCACAAAGTTTACAGATACACAAGACTCTTCGAATTCTCTTTTCCATATTGTTAAAATAACAAGTCATCCGAAGAATATGATAACATTTTCGTGGACCAAAATGTACGTAGCTGAAATGAATGTACCATATGAGCTTATTAACAAAATCGTCAGGAATGCAAAGTACCCATAGCTTGTCATCAACAGTGCAGCGTTAGAAGAGTATGTTGTTTCTAACCAGATAACAATGCCGAATCTGTGTGTGTGTCTTTTCATGCCATTTACTTTTGATGTCTTTCCAAATCGGATCTTTATCTTGTTCATGAGCAATTTCCTTTAAAGATGTGGTGATGAAGTTTTCAAAGGCGACTTTCTGAATTTAAAGAATACTGAATTTTTTCTCGAGGTTGCCTTCTGTGTTGCTTTTCTCAAGCCCAGCAGGTGCACATGATAGTGCGTCCGCAACAACGTTCTCCTTGCCGGGAATGTAGACTATTGTGAAGTGGAATTCCTGCAGAAACAATGCCCAACGTTTTAACCTGTCACGATTTAATTTTGTAGGTATAAGAAATTGTAATGCACGATAATCACTGTATACTTTTACGTGCTTATCAGAAAGAAAGAAACGGAATTTGTTAAATGCCCAAACGATAGCTAAAGCTTCTAATTCAGTAACGGAATAATTTTTTTCAGATTTTGTTAGCACACGGCTAGCAAAAGCAATGGTTTTCTGAACAGTAGTGTCACTTTCTATGGCTTCTTGAAATAAATGGGCACCAAGACCGACTTTAGAAGAATCCGTGTTAAGACAGAAATCTTGTGACAGATCGGGATAAGCTAGAATTGGCGCGTTAAGTACCGCTTCTTTCTAAGAATTGAATTCCAACTGTGCCTGTTCGTCCCAGTTCCAAATAGTATTTTTTCCAGTGAGAGAACTAAGTTTTGGTGTAACTAGAATTGCATATTCTGAAAACGACGGTAAAAATTTACAAGACCTAGAAAACTGCGGACTTGTTTTTTTGTGGATGGAACTGGAATGACTCTGATTGCTTCTAACTTTTCAGGATCTTGCTGAATGCCTTCAGAAGAAATAATACGACCCAAAAACTTAACCTTTGACCTACCGAATTCAGACTTTTCCAAGTTAACTGTAATTCCAGATTCTGCAAAAATACGTAACACACTGTTGAGGATGCGATTATGTTGTTCCCATGAGGCTTCTACTATTACAATATCGTCCACATATAAGATGATGTGACGTTTTAAGAACTCAGATTATATGAATTTAGCTCACGAATGAATACTGCCGAATAAATGTTCAAACCAAAAGGAAGTTTCCGAAATTGATAATGTTGTGTACATAGTTCAGCGTAGTCAGCGCGTACACAACTTTCCCAATAGAGTGCGCCCCACTAAGCACAACAGCGCAGGCGCAGCGCTCGTCCGTCTCTGCACTACGAGATGGCGCTGTCTTAGAGACGGACCAAATTCCGCTTCCGCCGATCCGTGTATTAATATGTAACGCAGCGAATGAGATTGCTGCTAACGTAGAACCTTTTCTCCTCGAGGATCACACTCGCACAGTGATACCTGAACGTTCGAGGTATTATAACGAGTGTACAGACCTCCGATTAGTCAGTCTGCATTTATCTGCACCTGTCTGCATTAGTCTGCATTACTCTGTACCCGTCTATAATCAAGTTTCAATCTGCGCCTAATAAGATTATCATATTCCTGTACATAGCCATGAAGAGAAATGTATAGACACTTTCTCAAGTATCAGAGATATGTGAGAATAACATTAACGTACCGAGGCCAAAGGAACTTCAGATTGTCAATTGCAAACAGCATCCAGAATCAAGTTAAGTAAGGTTTATGACTGTTATTATTTTAATAAATGTGTGTGAAAATTAATCAAGTTCTGTTTAAAGTTGGTCACCGTCAATCTGCTACTCTAAGCGTGCAAGTGGCATTTCTATCGTCTGACCAAACGGCAGAAGATAAACACGCCATGATAATACCACGAGACATATTGCTGACACTGGCCTACTTCATTAGAGCGACAAGTCAAATAATCTGGTGGCGTGTGTACCGAATGTCTTACAGTACGCACACCACAGATAACAAACGCCGAAACAAAGAAAAGCTGTGTATTTTCTACATTCTGGATGAAGTTCGATCTGATAAAAGTGGTATCTGAGATCAATAGAAGACAACACTTTTACACCATTAAAATTTTGAAGAAGTTCTTCGAACGTTTGCGGCCTGTCTGTTTCAGGAATGATGATAGTATTGATTTGTCTCGAATCTAAGACAAGCCTGATCGATCCATTTTTCATCTCAACAACATGTAATGGATTGTTTTATGAGCTTACTGCAGGCTCAATAATGCCCTCGTCAAGCATAGATTGTATTTCTGTTCTAACACGCTCCCTATTATTTGCCGGAATTATGTATGGTCTAACACAAAATTTAGTATGCTCACGTACACGAAATTGGTATTGAAATTCCTTGATTGTTCCTGTTTTGTGAGTAAAAACTGTGGAATATGATTGTAAAATCTCAAAAAGGTCCTGCCTATCAGTGTCATTACAATTCTCAATTGTTTGAATTTTATTCTGAGTTAACTCATTAGTATCAAATACGCCGTCTATATCATCCCTGGCATTACTTGCAGAGTGATTGTTAGTGTCAAGTTCCGTCGAAAATTCCGAACTGTTGTCTAACAGGAGGTAAAGCCGATTAATTTCCTCGTCATGGTTTGAGAGCCAATCTTCAACTTTCAAGCTATTGACTTACCTTCTTTCTCTAAACTTATTTCATCATCGTGAAAATTTAAGATTGCTTTGTATTCATTCAAAAAGTCTACTCCCAATATAACTTCCGTCGACAATAATGGAACAACAAGAAAGTTCATAGAGAAACTGTGGCTTTGGCAAAACAATTCTAAGTTGGTTTGTTGGCGTATATCTACACTTTTTCCAACGATTGCACCTTGTAAGTTAATCTTACTTTACGGAAGTGTGGGGAAATCGTTCGATTTGTTGCATTTGCTAAAGGCTGTTTTACTGATTACTGAAATGGGACTGCCAGAGTCAAGTACTGCCGTAAATTTTACTTCGTTTACTGTAATGTGAATTACAGGAAATGTAATGTTGTTATGTTTTACGTCGTATACCTGGAGTAAGATGTCCCCAATGTCTTCCATTTTTACGTTTTACTAGCCACGGCAGTTACGTCGTCAGCTTCATAAGTACGTTTTGTGGCCGCCAGCGGTGTAAGTCATTGCCTACTCACTACTGTCTCTTTATTGGTGCGCGTCCTTATTGGGATTTGGAGATCTAATTTCTACAAATTCACCTTGTCGAGAGGGCACTGCCCTGTTTCAATCTCGCCAGTTCTGATGAAATTCAGGTCTGTCGTTATGTCGGTAGTTTCCGTAGTTTCTTTTTTGTCGGTCATGTGGTGGAAAATTTCTCCGGGAATCGTAACTGCGCGGTAGACCGTTGCGTCTGAAGTTATTCTGTCTCCCTTGATAATAATTATTTTGGTTCACATATTGTCTGCTTCTCTGATTGTCTCTGTCATAGTCATTACCGCGGAGAGGTGATCTTTCCCTGTAATTATTACTACTCTGCCTACGGTTGTCATACGGGTGGTGTCTGTTTTGGTCACGATTTGCGTTGTAAGAATAGCCTTGTCGTGTCCAGTTATTACTTCTGTCATCGCGGAATTGTGACGGATGTGACCTGTAATTGTTGTGTTCCTGTTTTCGCGTCCCGCGATTGTCAGTGTCAATTTCCAGTTCTTGTAACAGTCCCTGAAAAGCTTCAATGTCGTCTTTGCAAACGTCCTGCCAAAATAATATGTCGTAAATGTTCAGGCAATTTGATTAACCAAATGCTGATGAGCTCGGAGAGGCTGTATGGGTTTGACAGATACTGATTCTTATGCAACATGTCTTCAAAATATTTGGCAAGACTGGAAAATTCAGATTGTTCAAAGTGTTTCATTATTATGATGCTATGTTTTACTCGGTCTTCAGTAGCGTGAGACCAATATGCTGAGAGAAAGGCATGATAAAATTCTCCTTCACTGTGACAATTGTGAATGACCGATCGCATTCTTACAGCTGGTTCATTCTCTAAACAGCCACACATAAATTCTAATCTGTGCTCTAATGACCAGTTGGGAGGAAAACAATGAGAGAAGTGATGAAGCCACGGTTTTGGATGAATGTCGTTGCCAGAATTCTTAAATGTTTTGAATTTACGTGTAGTAATGAACAGCTTATAGTCAAAGTCATAGTGTCGGCGAGTCGCATATCGGTCATTGTTACGTCATGTCGGTGGTTCCATCTCAAAATTCGGCGCCCCTTGCCAATTTCTTTCGTAATTTCCGAAATGCTCTGTGTTATTATTTTGTGGCTTTTCCGTATTCTAAGTCCCTCTTGCCGTGTTGGAGCGCGAGTGTCCTCTGAAATATGTAATTCTTGTATTACTTGTGCCAACTGATCTTGTCCTTCCCGGGTTTCTCTTTTGTGTTGCGTATTGATTTGATTCTGATTTTGTTTGAATTTTCTAATTTGTTCCTACTCTTCTGTGTCAGTGAAGTCTATGGGTCTTGTGTCATTCGGATCAGATTCAGATAAATTAGTGAACTGATCCGAAAGTTCGTCTACTTTCTATGATAATGAACTGATTTCCTCAGTGTGTTTTTCTGAACCGAGTTTCAGAGTGTCCACTTGTGTTGAAAGCGTATCTACTGTGTCCTTTAAGTTTTCCTGAGTTTTTGCAAGTTGCGTAACCGAATCAGAAGATGCAACTGAGTCAATTTTAGCTTGCAAGGTGTCGTGATTTTCATGAACAATAGTTTGCAGTTCTTTAATGGCCGCTTCGTGATTCTGTAATGCATTTTCATGACACGAAAAATAGATTGTAAATGCTCACAAATTTGTGTTTTTACGTCATTGCAGACTTTTTGACATTTCGATTCGATATTAAGTAGCTCAGCAGTTAAACCTTCACGTGTTTGTTCAAGCGTGGTGTCTAACTTTTGAAGATTTTGTTCCATTGTGTCTAACTTTTGAAGCTGTTGCTGTGTTTGTCTCTGATTTTGTTTGATTTGTTGCATTAATTGCAATAATAACGCATTAGTGTCTGGAATCTGTTCCTCTATGCTTTTCGGCAGTGCATTTGCACCGGCAACATTCGCATTTTGAAAGGCAGAAGATGTGTCTTGACTTAATTGATAAAAAGGTGAGGACGCAAACCTGAATCTACAGTATTTGCAAAATTTTGTTCTGTCATTTCGGAATCCTGAGGCGAGCTGTTGCCGACCTTTCGATCGATAATGTTTCCCTGTTCACTAATTGTTTCACTGTCTACACCATTATTTGCCGCCCGCTCCATTTCCCTCTGCACAATTACCAAATTACTACTTTGAATGTCTGATAATTCATTACACGGTGGTGCTGATAAGCTACGCTCGTCGTCACTATCATTTCTCAATTTACTTTGGAGCCTAGTGTTACATTGAAGGCACTAACTACTGATATGTATGGTTAGCAAATGAAAGATTTTGATAGAGAACAAAAAATGTATTTGCCTTAATAATGGTCAAAAGTCATTAAATATATACAGGGTGTCCCAGCTATCTTGTCCACCCAAAATATCTCTGGAACAATAACAGCTATTGGAAAACGACTTTCACCGGTATCAATGTAGGGCTGGGGCCCATGAATGTACATATTTGGGAACATTCTAAAACGAAAGCATATGTGTTTTTTAACACAAACTTATGTTTTTTTAAATGGACCTCCTATATTTTTTCTTCATCAGTCCATAGCATGACAAAGCACATACACAATGGCGTTGATTGCATCGCAATATTCCCATTACATCTCGAGATATTGAGACGCGAAGTTGACGCTTGAAACACCCGACATGCGCTGCTAGCGCACGTCCTGAGGCTCAGGCGTGAACCCCATGCTGCCCGTAATCGCGATGTGATTGACATGTGTAATCACACCTCCATACTTATCAAGAGCTCCGAAGCGAATAATACGGTCTGCTGCCATCAACTCTCATAAGCACATAATGGTTTCCCTCTTGCACGTTTTACGTATCTACGTACACAATATGAACCAGTACCGATCGGTGTACATCCGTCAGGTTGTCTTATTTATCTTGCACACCTAAAATAAGGTTGATGTAATGCGTTATATGACCCATTGTGCCTGTCGCGCAGGGCCTGGCTCTACCTAGTCAAGTGTCCAACGTAGTTCCCACTACTGCCACAGTTACCACTTCGCCTTGTTTATGATTTGCGACCCATGCAAACTCCTGTACTCCACCACCCTCCGAGCATCCCATTTGTTGTTGCTTTGGCGTGCAGTACACCGCTTGCCAGTGTAGTCGTGCATCAGAGTAATCTAGTGACGGCACGGAAGTAGTACACGTTGTGAATAAAAGTTGTGTTGTGGAACTTATACTGTACAGTATAATGTACACACATGGAGATATGGTAGAAATGCTGCTGATCTATGGAGAATGTACGTTGACGGGAAATACGTTATGAGATTGCTTGTTTGTTGATAGTACTGTTAGCGAACATTATGATTATTAAGTTCATATGTCTGTTTTCTACCCAACTCTACATACCTGTACTGTACCCTGTTGTAGGTGGACGAAATGCTGTTCAGGCAGAACGACTGTACAGAAGACGATTCCCTGACAAGTCATCGCCTTCGCGTCGGATGTTTGGTCGTCTCACATCTCGTCTACGTGAAACGGGAAACTTAAATCCAAGACCTCGACATCGTCCTAGAACACGCACAGATGAACGTGCTGAAGTTGCTGTGCTCGCTACCATAGCTGTGAATCCTCAAATCAGCACACGTCAAATTGAACGTGAAGTTAGTGTGTCGAAATCAAGTGCACAGCGTATTCTTAAACGTCATAAATTTCATCCTTACCATGTTCATTTACACCAGGATCTTTATGGAAATGACTTCCGCGATAGGGTAACATTTTGTCGGTGGGCTCAGTAAAAACTTCTGACTAATCCAAATTTTTTTGCAGATGTTCTCTTTACCGACGAGGTATCATTCTCCAACAAAGGATTTGTCAATATGAGGAATATGCATTATTGGTCCGCAGACAATCCAAAATGGCTCCGTCAGGTAGAGTATCAACGTCCGTGGAAAGTTAATGTTTGTTGTGGGATTATTGGAGATACCATTATCGGACCTTTCTTTATAAATGGCATCCAAAATGGCAGACAATACTCCAGATTTATACGACACAATCTTCCTGTTCTCTTGGACACCGTACCTCTGAACCGGAGAATGGTCATGTGGTATCAGCATGACGGATGCCCTGCACATAACGCCTTATGAGCACGATGACTTCTGAACCGTAAGTTCCCTGGTAGGTGGATTGGACGAGGTGGCCCAGTTAGGTGGCCTGCCCGATCTCCGGACCTTACACCGCTGGATTATTTTCTTTCGGGAGCAGTGAAGGATGCTGTTTACCAACATGAACCAACAACACCAGAGGACATGAAGCAACGCATTATTGATGCTTGTACAGCCATCAAAGAGGAAACAGTAGCACGAAGTAGGGCATCCTTCATCCGCAGAGTGACCCTATCTATGCAAGCCAATGGGCATCACTTTGAGCATGAGATGTGAACGCTATGTTTAGTATGTAGTGCTGGTATCACAGTGGAAGTTTATACAAAGGGCCATTTTACCCAGTGATGTTAAGAAACATTTGTTTGCAACAATTTGTCATTTAATGCATTAGATAAACATAACATTGATAATTATGTGATAATAAAACTAATTGGTTAAACATGTTTACATTCATCTTCTATGTCCTACCTGAACTTCCCAAATCAAAACATTTTTACCTAAACAACGGTAAAACTTTTAGTCCACTTGCTCGTTTCACTAAAACCGTCAACATGAATTTTGCTATTACGAGTGAATGATTAACTGTCACTTGCGCTAGATCTACAGTAAAGTAAAGTTTTAACTTTGAACGGCATTACCTTTTTAGTAACGGATTAACGATAGGCGAAGTTAACTTTGTGACTAACGTTGCGGTACACAGATATGTTACAGAACCGCATCACCCCTAGCCTATGGGATAAATACCTGCTGGAATGTACGACGTTAATGCAGGATGGCAGCAGCCCGTATTATTCGTTTCGGACCTCTTGATAAGTATGGAAGTGTGATTACGCATGTCAATCACATCGCGATTACGGGCAGCATGGGATTCACGCCTGAGCTTCAGGACGTGCGCTAGCACCGCATGTCGGATGTTTCAAGCGTCAACTTCGCGTCTTAATATCTCGGGATGTAATGGGAACATTGCGATGCAATCAACGCCATTGTGTATGTGCTGTGTCATGCTACGGATTGCTGAAGAAAAAATACAGGAGGTCCATTTAAAAAAACATAAGTTTGTGTTAAAAACCACATACACTTTCGTTTTAGAATGTTTCCAAATATGTACATTCATGGGCCTCAGCCCTACATTGATACCGGTGAAAGTCGTTTTCCAATAGCTGTTATTGTTCCAGAGATATTTTGGGTGGACAAGATAGCTGGGCCACCCTATATACAGGGTTGAAACGTCCCCTTTGAACAATTATACATGACTGTGCATAAACTGACACACAATATTTTTAGCGCAACGCAATCTGACTTTCAAAAATCCCTATAAAAGAATGGCCCTGACTAACATTAAACTATACCTTTCACAAATCACTTACCTCACAAAAATCTTCGCTGCTCAAGCTACTGCAATACAGCGAGCGCCACTACTGCCAGCTAAATAAAAGATTCAAACTATGGAAGGCACTAACTACTGATAGGGATAGTTAGCAAATCAAAGATATTAATAGAGAACAAACAATGTATTTACCTTGATATCATCATATATAAATATAGCAGTTCATGACAAATTTCAAAACTCCGCCATCTCTCTCCCCACATCCACCACTGCTGGCGGCTCACCTCCAACTGCGCAACGCTACGCGCTGTTCACAGCCAGCTGCC
Source organism: Schistocerca piceifrons (assembly GCF_021461385.2). Classification (NCBI taxonomy): domain Eukaryota; kingdom Metazoa; phylum Arthropoda; class Insecta; order Orthoptera; family Acrididae; genus Schistocerca; species Schistocerca piceifrons. The sequence continues at coordinate 234,883,007 of NC_060149.1, read as the reverse complement.
TAACACTACAATGGCGAGTATTACAACAATGCAGAGCAGCCACAGACTGCACACAGCACAGCCAGTGATTTTCATATTGAGCGCTACGTAACGTTGCCAATAAGAAAACATAAACAGCCTACTTACATAGAGAAAACATAAACAGCCTACTTACATAGCCCCCATGCTCCCGACAAAAAATTTTACAAATTTTTTTTTGGGCAGTGGCCAATAATGATTTGATAAAATTTTTCATAATTACAATAACAAAGAAATCAAATGCACACACTTATTGATACAATGTTGGTCAAAAGCTAAAATTTTCTCACAGTCCATAAAGACAGTCCTCATCATTCGTCACAGTAAAATTGCAGTATTTTTCTCAAAGTCTGAGCAGTAAAAGAAAATGCACACAGAAGTAGTGGATTTCCATGCTGTCTTGAAGAAGTAGTGTTGTCCTTCCAATGGAAAGACAGTGCTGACTCTTGACATACATACAGGTAATGGGCCACAACAGAGCAAACCCACAGCAGAGTCAGTCGAAATTTTGACGAGTATTGGTAGGTAGGTCATCACAGAGCAGACCCACTGTAGTCCTGGTAGAGATAATGGTATTGGTGGGTCATCAAAGATGCAGACCCACTGTAGTCCTTGTAGAGATGGCCAGCAGCCATCTGTTGCAAATGTGCAGGTGCACAATCACCATCGAAGAGTCTTGCGGACAATATAGCAAGTCCATAAACCACCACTTGTGCACTCACAAAGTTTCTGGAATTGTCCTTAGATCCAGCAATGCTGTTATCCAGTCCCTTGCTGAATCATTAACACACATGCAAACACTATCAGTCCCTACTTCTCACATATTGTCCATATACTATGACCAACGGAAATGTGTGCAGTGAAATGAATGCTTACAAGTTACTTAGTTTGATAAACTGGTGTCAATTACAATTTTATAACATGAGAATACAATAACAAAGGTACAGAATACATAATTAAAGAACATAACAATACAGATAACATTTGTAGTAAAACAGGCTTTACAAAAGAATAGAAATAGACATATACATCAATGTTACAGGAATTATGAGATAAGTAAATATATAAAAGATCAGAATAACTTTTGAAACATCAACTTCAAACATGAGCATTAAAACAAAACAGAATAAATAATGTCTAAACATCTTTACAAAGAAAATAACATATTATAAATGCAAATTATGTTTGAGGATAACAGTATTCCTCATCATAGTGAATGTAGCTTAGTATTAGAAAAATTCTACAACATAAGTCTTATCAGATAAACATATAAATACAGGAAAAACATAAATACCCAAGGGTACACAAACATATAGCGGAATAATACAAGGAAAGGACAGGGTTTGTTTTACTGCAGTGTTTTGTGAACAAAACTTTCTTTACTTCTTGGAGATCTCCCTTCATTCATCATTATTCCCAAAAGGTCCTATCTATACCTCCTTCCCGTATTTTTCTCGTATAGCCTCTCAGTGCATTTCTTCAAATTCATCGCAACTCATTCTCTTATAGGCTTCCCCCTCTTAAGCTAACTTAAATCTACTGAGCTCAGATGCTAAACTAAGGGACGAGGCAATGCAGCAGCACATAAAACAATTAATATAAACAGCAATGAAAAAAAATGGAAAATCGCAAAGCAAGCTACAGCAAATCTAAATTACCAAGCAGTTCAACATTACAACTAATATGAGGCAATGCGCAGCAAACAAAAAAATAAATCTGGCTTGGCAGAGTAACACAAATTAAAGTTCAGTAGCACTATGCCTGGCAAACAGCAGCTTATATCTAAACATGACATAGCTCAAGCAGAAAAAATAGTACACTAAGGATAACAATGCAGATAAGGGAAATGTATAATCACATCTTAATGTCTAAGTAATTAAAGTGGTGCACCACAACAACTTATTGTAAAAGAAATATTACCATGTACTTGAAAAGAATATTATGTATGCAGTTACTGTTACTAGTCCCATCTTATTGTTCTTTCCTTTCCAAGTGCTCCTTTTTTGAAGAATGTGGATCACAAAAATTATTATTTAATAGATCTGTTGACAGAAAGTGTTCACATTAGCAAATGCATTTAATTTTATTTTATGAAACCAATGCTGCAACACAGCTGGAAAACAGATGTCAAATGAAATAAGCAATTACACAAACCAAAGCATAAAACATCATTCAATAGCTATGTGGCATTTCGTAAGTCAGTAGCTCTCAACTCTCGTAGAAAGACACTTGTCATTATCGTGTCGTTTTTGCGATGCTTTCTACAAAGGAACGTCAATATCGAGGATAATGGCCTCCCCTTTTTTTCTACCTGTGCCGCTGAAAGGCTAATGGCTTTTTTTTTTTTCGGGCGGCTGTCGCCCAGGTGGGTGCCCGCGACGCATTACGTGCAGGTGGTCACTTAACTTTCTTACGGAAATATTTACGACAGCAGTTTCCGCTACAGTGACAGTCTCACATAAAAATATTTCACAGGCCAAGAATTAGCGATGCAAATCTGTAGAAAGAAAATCCTATAAAATAAGTGTCCAAATAAAATATTCGTCAGCATTGTGATACAGTCACGCATTTACGCACATTTCATAACTCTTAAAGCACGATTCTTGGTTTCCAACATACTTCTTATTCCTCATATACGGTAGCATCATCTTATTGATCATAAACATATCTCAACAGCATAGTACACATCGTCGTTGTAATAATATCATAACATCTCAGTCAATTCTCAAAATCGTCGTAGCTTCCTCCAATAATTTCAAAACCTAAAAAAAATTCTCTGCTCATTTCAATAATGTCATCTACCTCAAACGTACTTTAAAATCATGCTCCCTTACCAAATACATCATTCAAAGCTCTCATAGTATCACAATGATTCCGAAAAAATATGAACAGTTTACAAAGTACAGACAAAATACAGTTTCATAAGTGTGAAGTTATCCAACTGTGTAATTACGTAAACATCTGTCACTGACGTAGTAAAAAAAATGTTTATCTCTCAGTTACATGATCAGGTAGCTGTGTATTTTGTGTTGGAGAAATATGGTACCGATGTATAAAGTTGTATAAGCAAATACCATATTAGCTAGGGCTCCTTGTGCTTGCCAAACACATGGTACACAAAGTTAACGTGTACCCCCCTGAGGATTAATGTAATTATACCCTCAGGTGTTACAGATGTATCACGGAAAATGTATCACGGAAAAACTTCGTATCATTGTACTTCAAATATCTTTAAAAATAAATGTTTTAAGTACAAAATTAATCACTTAAATGCGTGTCCTGTAGCGCTAAATGTGCATCTTCTTGTAAGATAATCTCTGTGGAAGTGTCGTAGTTATTTTCCTCCGAAAGCTAAGTTCTGCAGAAGCCAATGTACGTACCTCATGATAAACAAAAGTGGAATGCTTTGCGTATAGATATCTTAGTTATTACGCTTATTGCCATGATGAAGAAAGTACTGTGCTGTAACGTATTGTTGTGCTACGGAAAAGGCAGTCTCATGTAGCTATACCACAAAAGTTACTACTAAAACATATTTTACTTTGCAGAAGAATTCAAAAAAACTGTGCAAATATAAAGCAGATACAGCACAAAAGCAACAATGTAAATTGTGTCACACATTAGTAGCGTCGTGATATAATTGTGTAGCTGTCAAAGAAACCAAGTGCTATCTCATATTTAATCCCACAAAAAGTACTTGAAATAAAGAATGTCTTTTCAAGTAAACCAAAATGTTACATGAAAATCTCATTAGCAGTGCCAGTATATGTTCTAAGTATGTGAGCCTTATAGTCGTTCCATAATCGTGCAACTAACAAGCAAGAATGTACACACACAATAACACTGTGACGTCTGTTCACTATAACAATGCATTCGTCATTTCTGTTTCAATAAGTTCTCTTGGTTCTTGACTGGATATTTAACTTCAAACATTGTTGCATGTTAACAGATTCTAAGTCTGACAAGCATACTAGTAATGTAAAGTGAAAAGTTTTATGGCAATGACAAAGTTAAAAAGCAGATTATCTTTCAATAAACGGTTTTACATGTGAAATGTGGTGTAAACCTTTACTCTTCCTAGTATGCAGAGGTTCAACTTGAACGGAATTGTTATGCGGTATACGTCGGTAAAGAATACTGGAATTTTTCTCAAGATTAGCGTCTATGTTATTTTCCTCTGAGCCAGCCGGCGCACGTGGGTGCCTGCGGCGCGAGTCATTGTCTGTCTCTTCGTTGGCGCGCGTTGTTATTGGGATTAGGAGACTTAACTTCTACAAATTCGCCTTGCCGAGAGGGCCCAGCTCTGTTAGATTCCCGCCAGTTCTGATGAAATTCACGTCTGTCGTTTTGTCGGTAGTTTACATAGTTTCTTGTTTGTCGGTCATGTGGTGGAGAATTTCTCCCTGAATCGTAACTCTGCGCCGAACTGTTGCGTCTGAAGTTATTGTGCCTCCCTTGATAATAATTGTTTTGGTTCCCATATTGTCTGTTTCTCTGATTGTCTCTGTGATAGTCATTACTACGGAAATGTGATCTTTCTCTGTAACTATTATTACTCTGCCAGCGGTTGTCATATGGGTGGTGTCTGTTTTGGTCACGATTTGCGTTGTAAGAATAGCCTTTTCGTGTCCAGTTATTGTTTCTGTCATCACGGAATTGTGACGTATGTGACCTGTAGTGTTTGTTTTCCTGTTTTCGCATCCGGCGACTGTCTGTGTCAATTTCCAATTCTTGTAGGAGTCCCTGAAAAGCTTCAATGTCGTCTTTGCAATGTCCTGCCAAAATGATATGTCGTAAATGTTCAGGCAATTTGATTAAGCAAATGCGGATGAGTTCTGAGGGGCTGTATGGGTTTGTCAGGTACTGATTCTTGTGCAACATGTCTTCAAAATATTTCACAAGACTGGAAAATTCAGATTGTTCGAAACGTTTCATCATTATGATGCTATGTTTTACTCGGTCTTGTGTGGCTTGAGACCAATATGCTGAGAGGAAGGCATGGTAAAACTCTCCTTCACTGTGGCAATCGTGAATTACCGATCGCATTCTTACAGCTGGTTCATTCTCCAAGTAGCCACACATAAATTCTAATCTGTGTTCTAACGACCAGTTGGGAGGAAAACAATGCGAGAATTGATGGAGCCATGCTTGTGGATGAATGTCGTTGCCAGAATTCTTAAATGTTTTGAATTTACGTGTAGTAATGAATAGCTTATAGTCAAAATCATCATGTCGGCGAGTCGCATATCGGTCATTGTTAGGTCGTGTCGGCCGTTCCATTTCAAAATTCGGTGCACATTGCCAATTTCTTTCATAACTTCCGAAATGCGCTGTGTTATTATTTTGTGGCTGTTCCGTATTTCTATGTCCCTCTTCCCGCATTGGGGCGCGAGTGTCCTCTGAAATACGTAATTCTTGTACTACTTGTGCCAACTGATCTTGCACTTCCCGGATTTCTCTTCTGTACTGTGTATTGATTTGATTTTGATTTTGTTTGAATTTTCTAATTTGTTCATACTCTTCTGTGTCAGTGAAGGCTACAGGTGTTGTGTCATTCAGATCACCATCTACCTTTGTAGATAAGTTAGTGACCTGATCCGAAAGTTCGGCTACTTTCTCCGTTAGTGAACACATTTCCTCAGTGTGTTTTTCTGAACCAAGTTTCAGAGTGTCCATTTGTGTTGAAATCGAATCTACTGTGTCCTTTAAGTTTTCCTGAGTTTTTGCAAGTTGCTTAACCGAATCGGTAGATGCAACTGAGTCAATTTTAGCCCACAAGGTCTCATGATTTTCATGAACAATGGTTTGCAGTTCTTTTATGGCTGCTTCGTGATTCTGTAATGCATTTTCATGCCGCGAAAAAATAGGTTGAAAATGCTCACAAATTTGTGTTTTTACGTCATTACAGACTTTTTGACATTTCGATTCAATGTTATGTAACTCAGTAGTTAAATCTTCGCGTGTTTGCTCAAGTGTGGTGTCTAACTTTTGAAGATTTTGTTCCATTGCGTCTAACTGTTGCTGTGTTTGTCTCTGGTGTTGTTCCATTGTGTCTAACTTTTTAAGATTTTGTTCCACTGTGTCTAACTTTTTAAGATTTTGTTCCACTGTGTCTAACTTTTTAAGATTTTGTCCCATTTGTCTCTGATTTTGTTCCATTTGTTGCATTAATTGCAATAATAATGTATTAGTGTCTGGAATCTGTCTCTCTACGCTTTTCGGCAGCGCATTTGCACCGGCAACATTCACATTTTGACAAGCAGAAAATGTGTCTTGACTTATTTGAGAAAACGGTGATGACCCAAAACCTGAATCTACAGTATTTGCGAAATTGTGTCCTGTCATTTCGGATTCCTGAGTCGAGCTGTTGCCGACCGATCGATCGATAATGCTTCCCTGTTCGCTACCTGTTTCAATGTCTACACCATTGTTTGCAGCCCGCTCCATTTCCCTATGCACAATTACCAAATTACTACTTTGAACATCAGTTAATTCATTACTCGGTGGCGCTAACACACTGCTTTCATTTTCACTGTCATTTCTCAGTTTACTTTGGAGCCTAGTATTACGTTTTTCACACGCCATTATTGTCACAGTATTTCACACGACAACACAGAAAAACACAATTTGAAGATCAAAAATAAGAGAACACATTAACATAGCACTGAAAATAATATCTAGTTAATTGCAGCTGCGAAATACTTGGTGCAAATCTACATGCATGCCACAACTGTTTTACTGTAAAACAATGAAAGACTGCAACTACAAAGGAGATTTTCTCTACAATTACGCGCTAGCAATAAACAATAGCTACACTAATTACACAAACTACAAGAAAAAAAATCAGAAGATTCCAGTGAGGTATCCTAGGCTAAGGGTCGACATATGAAACGTCCCCTTTGAACAATTATACATGACTGTGCATAAACTGACACACAATATTTTTAGCGCAACGCAATCTGACTTTCAAAAATCCCTATAAAAGAATGGCCCTGACTAACATTAAACTATACCTTTCACAAATCACTTACCTCACAAAAATCTTCGCTGCTCAAGCTACTGCAATACAGCGAGCGCCACTACTGCCAGCTAAATAAAAGATTCAAACTATGGAAGGCACTAACTACTGATAGGGATAGTTAGCAAATCAAAGATATTAATAGAGAACAAACAATGTATTTACCTTGATATCATCATATATAAATATAGCAGTTCATGACAAATTTCAAAACTCCGCCATCTCTCTCCCCACATCCACCACTGCTGGCGGCTCACCTCCAACTGTGCAACGCTACGCGCTGTTCACAGCCAGCTGCCTAACACTACAATGGCGAGTATTACAACAATGCAAAGCAGCCACAGACTGCACACAGCACAGCCAGTGATTTTCATATTGAGCGCTACGTAACGTTGCCAATAAGAAAACATAAACAGCCTACTTACATAGAGAAAACATAAACAGCCTACTTACAGGGTGAGTCACCTAACATTACCGCTGGATATATTTCGTAAACCACATCAAATACTGACGAATCGATTCCACAGACCGAACGTGAGGAGAGGGGCTAGTGTAATTGGTTAATACAAAGCATAAAAAAATGCACGGAAGTATGTTTTTTAATACAAACCTACGTTTTTTTAAATGGAACCCCGTTAGTTTTGTTAGCACATTTGAACATATAAAAAAATACGTAATCAGTGCCGTTTGTTGCATTGTAACCTAAAGTTGACGCTTGGGTACCACTCCTCCGCTGTTCGATCGTGTGTATCGGAGAGCACCGAATTACGTATGGATCCAAAGGGAACGGTGATGGACCTTAGGTACAGAAGAGACTGGAACAGCACATTACGTCCACATGCTAACACCTTTTTATTGATCTTTTTCACTGACGCACATGTACATTACCATGAGGGGTGAGGTACACGTACACACGCGGTTTCCGTTTTCAAGTACGGAGTGGAATAGAGTGTGTCCCGACATGTCAGGCCAATAGATGTTCAATGTGGTGGCCATCATTTGCTGCACACAATTGCAATCTCTGGCGTAATGAATGTCGTACACGCCGCAGTACATCTGGTGTAATGTCGCCGCAGGCTGCCACAATACGTTGTTTCATATCCTCTGGGGTTGTAGGCACATCACGGTACACATTCTCCTTTAACGTACCCCACAGAAAGAAGTCCAGAGGTGTAAGATCAGGAGAACGGGCTGGCCAATTTATGCGTCCTCCACTTCCTATGAAACGCCCGTCGAACATCCTGTCAAGGGTCAGCCTAGTGTTAATTGCGGAATGTGCAGGTGCACCATCATGCTGATACCACACACGTCGACGCGTTTCCAGTCGGACATTTTCGAGCAACGCTGGCAGATCATTCTGTAGAAACGCGATGCATGTTGCTGCTCTATGGGCCCCTGCAATGAAGTGAGGACCAATGAGGTGGTCGCCAATGATTACCATACATTTACAGTCCACGGTCGCTGTCGATCTACCTGTCTGAGCCAGCGATGATTGTCAACGGACCAGTAATGCATGTTCCGTAGATTCACTGTCCCGTGGTTTGTGAAACCCGCTTCATCGGTAAACAGGTAGAACTGCAACGCATTCTCTGTTAATGCCCATTGACAGAATTGCACTCGATGATTAAAGTCATCAACATGTGATTGCTGATGTAGCGACACATGAAACGGGTGAAAGCGGTGACGATGCAGTATGCGCATGGCACTACTTTGACTCAGTCCACCGGCTCTCGCAATGTCCCGTGTACTCATGTGTGGGTTCATGGCAACAGCAGCTAACACACCAACTGCACCCGCTTCTCCTGTGACGGGCCTGTTACGGACCCGTTTGCGTGCTACGACCATACCTGTTGCATACAGTTGGCGGTAGATGTTTTGCAATGTGCGGCACGTTGGATGCTCTCTGTCCGGGTACCGTTCTGCATACACCCTGCAGGCTTCAGCTGCATTTCGTCAACACTCGCCATAGATGAGTATCATCTCCGCCTTTTCAGAGTTCGAATATACCATGGTCACAGTTCCTACAACACTACACTATCACAGACGTCTGGTAACACGGTGTACTACAGTTGGTCTGCGTGCGGAGACGAATGCAGGATAACAACAGCAGCAAGCGCTACATGCGGACACTGCGACGGCTAGACCAAACCACCACAGTGCACTACAGCCACACTCGTAAACACGGTCGTCATCGTAAACATGTTCCTGCAGATGCTGCTCGCCGACCGTGGCCCGTGTTTGTTACAACACGCAACTGAACGTCGGAGGTTTCAAGCGTCAACTTTAGGTTACAATATCTCCGGATGTAATTAACATTTTACGATGCACCAAACGGCACTGATTACGTATTTGTTTATATGATGAGATGTGCTAACAAAACTAACGTGGTTCCATTTAAAAAAACGTATGTTTGTGTTAAAAAACATACTTCCGTGCATTTTCGTATGGTTTGTATTTAACAATTACACTAGCCCCTCTCCTCACGTTCGGTCTGTGGAATCGGTTAGTCAGTATTTGGTGTGGTTTACGAAATATATCCAGCGGTAACGTTAGGTGACTCACCCTGTATATACAGGGTGTTACAAAAAGGTACGACCAAACTTTCAGGAAACATTCCTCACACACAAAGAAAGAAAATATGTTATGTGGACATGTGCCCGGAATTCTTACTTTCCATGTTAGAGCTCATTTTATTACTTCTCTTCAAATTACATTGATCATGGGATGGAAACACACAGAAACAGAACGTACCAGCCTAACTTCAAACAGTTTGTTACAGGAAATGTTCAAAATGTCCTCCGTTATCGAGGATACATGCATCCACCCTCCGTCGCATGGAATCCCTGATGCGTTGATGCAGCCCTGGAGAATGGCGTATTATCACAGCCGTCCACAATACGAGCACGAAGAGTCTCTACATTTGGTACCGGAGTTGCGTAGACAAGAGCTTTCAAATGTCCCCATAAATGAAAGTCAAGAGGGTTGAGGTCAGGAGGGCGTGGAGGCCATGGAATTGGTCCGCCTCTACCAATCCATCGGTCACCGAATCTGTTATTGAGAAACGAACGAATACTTCGACTGAAATGTGCAGAGCTCCATCGTGCATGAACCACATGTTGTGTCGTACTTGTAAAGGCACATGTTCTGGCAGCACAGGTAGAGTATCCCGTATGAAATCATGATAACGTGCTCCATTGAGCGTAGGTGGAAGAACATGGGGCCCAATCAAGACATCACCAACAATACCTGCCCTAACGTTCACAGAAAATCTGTGTTGATGACGTAATTGCACAATTGCTGCGGATTCTCGTCAGCCCACACATGTCGATTGTGAAAATTTACAATTTGATCACGTTGGAATGAAGTCTCATCCGTAAAGAGAACATTTGCAGTGAAATGAGGGTTGACGCATTGTTGGATGAACCATTCGCAGAAGTGTATCCGTGGAGGCCAATCAGCTGCTGATAGTGCCTGCACACGCTGTACATGGTACGGAAACAACTGGTTCTCCCGTAGCACTCTCCATACAGTGACGTGGTCAACGTTACCTTGTACAGCAGTAACTTATCTGATGCTGACATTAGGGTTATCGCCAACTGCACGAAGAATTGCCTCGTCCATAGCAGGTGTCCTCGTCGTTCTAGGTCTTCCCCAGTCGCGAGTCATAGGCTGGACTATTCCGTGCTCCCTAAGACGCCGATCAATTGCTTCGAACATCTTCCTGTTGGGACACCTTCGTTCTGGAAATCTGTCTCGATACAAACGTACCGCGCCACGGCTATTGCCCCGTGCTAATCCATACATCAAATGGGCATCTGCCAACTCTGCATTTGTAAACATTGCACTGACTGCAAAACCACGTTCGTGATGAACACTAACCTGTTGATGCTACGTACCGATGTGCTTGATGTTAGTACTGTAGAGCAATAAGTCGCATGTCAACACAAGCACCGAAGTCAACATTACCTTCCTTCAATTGGGCCAACTGGCGGTGAACCGAGGAAGTACAGTACATACTGACGAAACTAAAATGAGTTCTAACATGGAAATTAAGCGTTTCCGGACACATGTCCACATAACATATTTTCTTTATTTTTGTGTGAGGAATGTTTCCTGAAAGTTTGGCCGTACCTTTTTGTAACACCCTGTATATATATAAGTAAACGACATCCAGTCTTTCGTTTTTCTGACGGATACACGTCCAGATCGTCCGCTCTCAAAATTCTGCCATCTCTCTCCCCACATCCACCACTGCACTGCAATACAGCGAGCGCCAATACTGCCAGCTAAATAAAAGATTCGAACTACGGAAGGTACTAACTATTGATAGGCATAGTCAGCAAATGAAAGATTTTGATAGAGAAAAAAACAATGTATTTACCTTAATAGTGTTCAAAAGTCAGAATATGTATGTATAATTTGTGACATCCAGTTTGGCAAATTTCCTTATTCTGACGGACACACTATGAAACTTCCCCTTTTGAAAATTATAAATGACTGTGCTGGTAAACCTCTTACGTTATTTGATTTTCAAACAGCTGAGCAAAACTGAACGTGCTCAGACATTTCTCTCTTTACTTATTCTGATCATCAATAAACTGACACACAATATTTTTACCGCAACGCAATCTGACTTTCAGTAGTCCCTACAAAAGAATGGCGCTGACTAACAATAAAAGAATGCCCCTGACTAACAATAACCTATACCCTTCATGAATCACTTGCCTCACAAAAATCTTCTTTACTCGAACTACTGCAATACGGCGAGCGCCAATATCTTCAAGACTGCATGGATATCTACTACTTCCGTGTGCATTTTCTCTTACTGCTCAGACTTTGAAAAAAAAAACTGCAATTAATACTATGAGGAATGATTAGGATTGTCTTTATGGACTGTGAGAAAATTTTTGCTTTTGACCAACATTGTATCGATAAGTGTGTACATTTGATATATTCGTTTGCGTTAATATAAAAAATTTTAACAAATATGTATTGGCCAATTCCCCGAAACAATTTGTAAAAAATTTTGTGGGTAGCAAGTAGGCTGTTTAGGTTTTTATGTTGGTATGTAGCGCTCTGTATGAAAATCAACTGACTGTGCTATGTGCAGTCTGTGGCTGGTTGGCATTGTTGCAATATTCGCTACTGTAGTGTTGGGCTGTTGTATGTGAACAGCGCGTAGCGTTGCGCAGTTGGAAGTGAGCCACCAGCAGTTGTGGATGTGGAAAGAGAGATGGTAGAGTTTTGAGAGCGGACGATCTGGACGTGTGTCCGTCAGAAGAACGAAAGACTGTATGTCATGAACTGATATATATATTATGACTTTTGAACACTATTAAGGTAAATACATTGTTTGTTCTCAATCAAAATCTTTCATTTGCTAACTATGCTTATCAGTAGTTAGTGCCTTCAGTAGTTATAACCTTTTATTTAGCTGGCAGTATTGGCGCTCGCTGTATTGTAGTAGTTCGAGTAACGAAGATTTTTGTGAGGTATGTGATTCATGAAAGGTATAGGTTACTGTTAGTCACGGCCATTCTTTTGTAGGAATTATTGAAAGTCAGATAGCGTTGCGCTAAAAATTTTGCGTGTCAGTTTAGTGTTGATCAGAAAAAGTAAAGAGAGAAATGCCTGAGTATGTTCAGTTTTGCTCAGATGTTTGAAAATCAAATAACGTAGAGGTTTACCAGCACAGTAATACACAATTTTCGAAGGGGACGTTTCAAAACTAAAGAAAGTGTCACCTGCTCTTCGAATACAATATCGAAGATTCTCAGTTTAGTGGTTCCACTGATGTTCCTGGAAGTTACTACAGCTTCGGCCAGCCAGACCAGAATTACACATATACTCAATGAGGAAATTCATGTAAAGAAAAGAAATTCCCAATTATTCATCCATAACGTGAGGTGCATACTAAGGAACGTACGAGTTCAGCATGGTGCAGAGATTTCTCACGTGGATACTAGGGAATCTATTTTAGCATACACAATCCTATTGCTCTCTTTCACCATTCTTCTTTCAATCACATGCGTAGATCGCCCAGTGTCTCAAAAAGAGGCTGATGTTGGAGTAGTCACCGCCCTAGCAAATTCCGTAGGTGTTCAGTCCGTGATAAGGCTGGGAATCTGAGACGCCAAGAGAGGTGGTTCGTTTCGAATAACTTACAGGGTGAAGTGAGCTCTATAGGCACATGATATACTGTACTTCGCAAATGCCTTGGAAGCGCTACGCATTAATTTCAGAAACTGGGGCTGGAGAGACACCTCCGATACTGCTGTGCTGCCTCCAAGCTCCTAATAGACATGAGAGAAGGCAGATACTCATAAACGATATCCTTTGACGCCACGGCACCTTGTGTCTTCCGATACGACGCTAAGGGCGCCCCGACCGTTATTAATACCACAACTAAGACAGGATTTGACAGAGAAGGCGTCACCCACTCCGCGTCCAATTACGTCATTTCAGGACCTGTTTGTATCGTGAAATGCTCTGATATTGCCTGAATACATCAGCGCCAATCAATTACTATGATAGCCGTAACACAAAAATATCTTGATCTGTCCATCGGGAATGATTTTTAAGTTCTGGTGACTCCATACAAATAATAAAAGACAGTCTTGAAAAATAACATAGGCTGTACACATAAAACTCCTTCATGTTATAAGAGCACAGCCGGTTGCAAATTTCTTGTCATCATCAAATGCTCTTGACAGTGACATAGAGGGTCGAAACCAGCTGTGTCCAATTTATAAAGGCAGTAGTAGTAGTAGTAGTAGTAGTAGTAGCAGTAGTAGTTTCATTTAACCATGGATCTAGATCTCTTTTACAAGGATACTGGAAATGTCTTGGTATTAGAATTTCCGAACAACAATAATAAAATAATTCACATATACAGATATTTACAGACTTATTGGTATGAAATGGCAAGGATCGGATAGGTCGTCGGCCGTGATCTTGTAGTAGGAACCATCATGGAATTTGTCCAGAAGAATTTAGGGAAACCACAGAAAACCTAAATCAGGGTGGCTGGAGGAAGATCCTAGCCTCCTCCCTCCCGAATACAAGGCCACTCTGTTTAAAACAGTGGTACCTCATTTGGTTTATTCCTAGTGTACAATACTGTTCTACAGATAAGCTATTTAATAGTAACAAAAGGCTAATGACAAACGCTCTGCACACACTATGCACACATTGTCTCGTAGCACTACAAACACTACATATCCTATCTCAGCTGACGTCAGGATCATTTTGTACATTGTAACTTCCCAGCTGCTAGCCTGAAATACTGAGTCAGCAACCTTATATAACGAGTGAAATGTTGAGCTCAGAAACAGGATAAGGTGCCAGTATTGTATGGTGAACAGTGTATGGGGTAAGTTTTTCCAGGAAAGGAAAAAAGAAGGAAAAAATGTAGTGTGAAATTGTTATCTGGTATTTTAAATGTTTTATTATCCTTGTTGTTTTTTTGCGTTTTATTTTTTACCAAACCCCTACTCTTCTTCATCTAAGGAATCCTTTAATGTATAGAATGCTTGGATTACAAGGAACTTTTTAACTGCCTTTTCAAATAAATGTGTTTTAGCAATTTCCTCAGTCTACTTTTCATAATTTATTGTACAGTTTTATTCCTTGTTAGAAAATGCTCTTTTGAATTTTATGTTTGTTCTTTCTTGGAAAATGTATGTTGAGTCTAGATCTTGTTGCATCGTCAAAGGCAGAGCTGTTCGTGCAGTAATTACCAACGTTATTTTTGTTGTGTACAGCTTTTTTGTTAATGTATTCAGACGGTACATTTAAAATCCACGCTATATTAATCAGAACTTTACAATGAGCTCGGCTACATTTTTTGTTTCTATTCATATAGCTCTTTTCTGCAGTTTGAAAATTGTGTTCGTGTTTTGTGCGACTGATCTCCAGAAAAGAATGCGTAGCTAAGAACTGAGAGTACATATAAATAGTATATAACTGAAGTACACTGGCTGTTACACATTGATGAGAGGACTCTAAGGATACAACATGCTGATGAACTTCCGTTTGATAGTATGTTTGTGTGTTCACACCACTTCAACTGAGAATCAATATTCATTCCTAGAAATTTTTCATTCGTTACATTGCCTGATAAGTTGTCATCTACATTTAATTTAACATTGTCATTTACCCTCTTCAATCTGAAATTCATGGTATTTGTTTACTTTGGAGTTAGTGTCACTTTAGTGCTTATTGTAAGCTTCCTTGAGGGATCCACTTGTCTTCTTTGCAAGGAATTCTCTTGTTTTCTTAGTGACTATAAAATTGCTGTCATCAACAAAGAGAATTGTTTCCCCCTTACTAACACTAGTGAGAAAGTATTGGTCCTAAAATGTTACCCTGAAGAACTCCTATATTAATGCGGCTTGGCTGTTTTACTAAAACGTTTTACTTATTTGAGTTATATGTTCTTTATCTTTGTACCCTGCCTGCCAGGTATGATTGGAATTAGACGTTAGTTGCCCCTCTTATTCCTAATTATTTAGTAGAAACTTATGATCAGCAGTATCACAAACCTTAAACTGATCTAAAAATATTCCTGTGACACACTCATCTTTGTCAGAAGCATCAAGTGCCACTTTTGTTACTTTTACTATGGCTCATTCCGTGCTTCTACCGCTTCGTAAACAAAACTATGCTTTGTTCAAAAGGTTTTATTTACTCAAGTAACTCATTAACATGGCTTTCATGATTGGTTCTATTACTTTTGAGAATGGTGGCAGCAGGGAAATGGGCTAGTAATTTTCTTTGTCTTTTGTATTACCTTTCTTTAGCACAGGTACAACTACTGTTTCAAATAGTCTGGAACTGTCCTTGATGTGAAGGGTTCCTCTATTGCGTTTATTAAAGGAGCTTGTATAGTCTCTGCACATTGTTTCAAGACACATTTGTACTTAATCTAAGCCTACTGACACTTTTTTCTTACTTTTTGTACATTTTTACTGACTTCGTGCTCTGTGGTTGGCAGCAATATCATTGGAAAGTGTACACTCAGTGGTGCTATTCCAGAAGATATTTCATCAGATTCATTTCGGCTGTTAGTGATTGTCATTGTGGAATCCACGTAAAAAGTTGGCGGGTGAGGGGATAGACGTCAGAGCCAGATCGGAAGAATCCGCATTCTTAAAATTTGGAAAAAACAATGAAAACACAAATTCTGACTTACACGTTGGCGTACCAGCTGTCTTTACTTCCACGCATAATTTTCGAATGCGTTACTAAGGGCGTAAAATGATACCGTCACCGTAGGTGCCATCTAGCAAGCGCTGTATTGTGGCTTGCGCAATAAAGATGTAAGTGGAAATGTAGACATGTCGCTCTGTGTTAAACGATCGAGGGAAAACGGTGCAGAGGACCTCGTATGGGGACACATCCTTGTGAAGGGTGACGGGCAGCTGCAGTGAGAGCCCTTCGGTTTACGTACAGGATTCCTGAATGAGGCACCACTATCCTCAACTGCACATCGTCGAATATGACTAGTTTCCCTTTGTAAGCCGTGTAGGAAAGGTAACAAGTCAAACTTTACCTACTACAAAAGTGACCCACACCTGGAAACGTATCGCTGAAGATGTGGCGATTGCAGTATCTGTCAATTTATGGAAACAAGGCAGTACGTAAACTGAATGGACCTGAGTTGTCATTAAACGGAATTCCCTTGAGCTCAATCCAGGGGATTTAATAGTGCTACAAGTTGGGCATTCCATAAGGGAAGGAAGAAGAAAAGACTTAGAGATCCTGTCCACGTCTCTGTTATTAGAGATAGAGTTCAAGTTGATTTGTATAATGATGCGAGAAGGTCTATTCTGTGACTTCGCTGAAACTTAGCGACTTAAGAAAATCATACAAAACCTAAAACAAGATGGTCTTATTTTGATTGTAAGTCCACCTTTTCTTCCCAAAACTGAGTCGAGGCTGTCAATTAACACGCTAATTCGTTCTTTGTATCTGGGACAAGTTGACGTAAGTCATTAGCCTACACTGCAGTCAGAGATAGACGCATTTGTAACTCATTAGGGACAATCCCTTGTTAGTCACACAATTTGAAGTGCATTTCAGTTTACTGCAATAAATCTTAAACTTGTTATCTTGAAACCTTAAATAGAGCGTACATATTCAATTATCATGATAGCTTAGAATGTTGTATATATAGAAATAAAGTATGTGAACAGCAACTACTGTTAATATACAAGCAAAACGGAATGTTAAAAACATAATCAGGTAAAATAGTTACAGAAACAGGAAAAAATTTTGAAAAAAATCAGTTGAAATTCTTGCAGCTTATATTACTTCATCTATCACTGGCAGCCGTGGAAGAGCTCGAAATTTGCCGACTGTAGTACGTACGAGGGACGTTCAGTAAGGATGTGTGTGTGTGTGAATTCCCAAGTGACCAAACTGCTGAGGTCATCGGTCCCTAGACTTACACACTACTTAAACTAGCTTTAATTAACTTATGCTAAAAGCAACACACACACCCGTGACCGGTAGAGGACTCGAACCTCCGGCGGTTTGGTCGCGCAATCAGTGACATGGCGCCTCTAACTGCGCGGTCACTCCGCGCAGCTTCAGTAAGTAAAGAAACAATTTTTTCCTCGGCCAATTCCGTTTGAAAAAATACGGAACTTTTTGTGGAACATCATGGAATATACCTGCTTCATCCCCTATAGTTTCATGAAGTTCCAATAGTTGGCGGCGCTATACGTAGCCTTCAAAATGGCGTCTGTAATAGAGGTGAATCCAAGCAGAGAGCCGCCACTTAGTTTCTCTTGGGGGAAAACCAGAGCTTCGCAGATACTCAGAGCCGCTTGCAGAATATCTATGGAGACCTGGCAGTGAACAAAAGCACGGTGAGTCGTTGGGTGAGGCATCTGTCATCATCACAACAAGTCGCGCAAACTTGTCCCATCTTCCGCGCGCCGGCCGTCCTCACACATCTGTGACTCCTACTATGTTGGAACGTGCGGACACTCTCATTCGAGATGATCGACAGATCAAAATCAAACACATCGCTGCTCAACTGGACGTCTCTGTTGGTAGTGCTGATGCACTCGTCCACCTGTAGGAGTACTCAAAAGTGTGTATCCGCTGGCTTCTTCGCTGCGTAACAGAAGACCATAAAGACCAAGAAGGACTTACTGTGCGGAATTGCTTGAGCTTTACGAGGTTGAAACACGGGTTCATCACTTCGAATCGGAAACAAAACGGCAATCTATGGAGAGGCGCCACACCACCTGTCCTCCAAGAAATATGTCAAAGCCGTACCCTCAGCTAGTAAACTCATGGCGACGATCCTCTGGGACTCTGACGGGGTTATTCTGTGTGATATCCCTCCTCATGGTGCAACAGTCAACCCTGAAGTATATCGTGCAATCCTTACGAAATTATAGAAACGACTTCAGCGTGTTCGTCGTCACAAAAATGCAATCGAATTTCTCCTTCTCAATGGAAACGTAAGGCATCACACAAGTCTATGCACCCGACAGGAGCTCACAAAACTTCGTTGGACTGTTATGCCTCATCCAGCCTACAGCGTAGATCTCGCGACTTCCGACTTCCATCTGCTTGGTCCAAGCAAGGAGGCACTCCGCAGGAAGCAGTACTTGGATGATGGGGTGGTTACTGATGCAGCAAGATAATGGCTCCGACGTCGATCAGCAGAATGGCACCACGCGGGCATACGGGCCCTCCCAGTAAGATGGCGTAAGGCCTTCGCATTAAACGTAGATTATGTTGAAAAATAGGATTTTTTAGCCAATTTTATTTAATCGTACGGCTACGTCCCCCTGTCGGGCAGACCGTTCACCGGGTGCCAGTCTTTCAATTCGACGCCACTTCGGCGACCTGCAGCCGATGGGGGTGATAGGATGATGATGAGGACAGCACAACACCCAGTCCCTGGACGGAGAAAATTCCCCGACCCAGCCGGGAATCGAACCCGGTACAGAGGATTGTCAATCCGTCACGCTTACCATTCAGCTACCGGGGGCGGAGTTTTTTAGCCAGAAGAGTGGGGAATAACGTGGTGTATCGGAATCCTAAATAGAACCAACTTGCATTTAGAAAAAAAGTCTGTTGCATTACTTATTATACGCCCGTCGTAGAGCGCCTCCGTTCGTAATGTTAATGATGATGGTTAATATAGCATGAATGAGTGCACTGTTTTGCATATTTTTATAATTTACGATGTAATTTTTAATGTTTGACATGACTAATTCATGAATTTTATATTTAACGCCATTTATTTTATCGCCTAGTATGGTGTATAAATGTTTTTGTGAACCTGATGATGGTCTGTGGACCGAATCTGGCACTCCAATAAATAAATTTTATCAGCAGCTATTGACGGTAAATCATGAAGTTCAATAAGGGTTTCGTTTCAAGCCTCTGCTAGAACACTTTTTCACTATGTCTATGCTCACCTGTGCTGTCCTTTTCCTACTTTGTATTTTACACGTCTACTTCCGTAGGCGTAAATTACTATGGTTGTAGAACGAGTCATCGCATGAAATTAACATTACAAAAGTAATAATATGTAAAATAAAATGCACAACGAATCCTATGCAGACAAGCCGCGAGTGTATATTAGTACGATCAACAATATAACACTGGAATTAGCTTAATTTTTTCCAGGAACTCCTCGATAGAACAGAAGGAGCGAGGCATGACAAAATTCTTTAATTTAGACTTGATAGTGCTTACTGCTAAGATTTTTTAATTTCTGTTGTAAGTTATTGAAAATGGATGCCGCAAGATACTCGACGTCTTTCTCCACAAAAGTCATGGGGATATTATCCAAATTCAGACTGGATTTCTGCTTAGTATTAACTAGATGGAAGTTGCTAATTCTTGGGAAGAAGCTCATTTTGTTAACTACAAACGATATTAAAGAAAATATATATTGAGAGGCCAGTGTCAGAATCCCATACTCCTGAATAGGGGTCGACAAGAGTTTCACTAACTTATACCACATAAAGCTCGTATTGCCCGTTTCTGAGCCAAAAATATCCTTTGTGAATGGGAAGAGTTACGTCAGAATACAATGCCGTAATTCAAAGCGAATTCTATTAACCTTTGAAAGCCATGACTTTTATGAATCAAAAGTTCACACTGGGTGTACTTGAAATATTTTCTGTATGAGATTTTACTGAAACTTTACTGCATAATTTCTCAAGACAGCACCTTGCCGCTTATCACTATTTACAACCGAGGTCTTCATTTCACGACCAACCTCTCAATCATGTACACATTGCAATAGTCAGCTGCAACACTGTGGTACAGTATCTGAAATGGCCAGGCAATGAACAATCATTCCTTTGTAATGTTTCAGATTGATATATCAGTCTACAGTGCTAAATCGCGCAGCGCTTTTTTCGGACTAACAAGACCGCTCATAATTCGTCCAGTTTAACTCGGTTAAAAACGATACACCACTTTCCACGCTGCGAGCGGTGAAACAAAGTAAGCCTACTTATGGGAGACAACGCCACAGATAGCGCTTGCATCGTGCGTGAAACACCCTGTACTGTCTCTGCTGACTTTCCGTTCTTCGACATTTTAATGTTGTTTGTATCATCAGCAAAACTGATTAGTTTTGCATCCTGATTCAAATAAAATGGTAGCTCTTTAACAAAGAGTAATGATGCCATGGTCGAACACTGCAGAACGTTCATTGTGATTTCTCTCCATGCAAATGATATGGCGTCCCTCTTTGTACTACTAGAATATAACAGTCAGTTTTCTGCATCCTGTTTCCCATGTACGAGGGCCAGTTACAAAGTAATGTGATCAGTTTTTTTCTCCTTCAGGAAATGGCCGACATTAACATACGGCCATAAATGAGCATGTGGATAACATCGGAAGTTCACTGAGACTTTTTGCGGATGATGCTGTAGTATATGGAGAGGTTGTAACAATGGAAAATTGTACTGAAATGCAGGAGGATCTGCAACGAATTGACGCATGGTGCAGGGAATGGCAATTGACTCTCAATGTAGACAAGTGTAATGTGCTGCGAATACACAGAAAGAAAGATCCTTTATCATTTAGCTACAATATAGCAGGTCAGCAACTGGAAGCAGTTAATTCCATAAATTATCTGGGAGTAGGCATTAGGAGTGATTTAAAATGGAATGACCATATAAAATTAATCGTCGGTAAAGCAGATGCCACACTGAGATTCATTGGAAGAATCCTAAGGAAATGCAGTCCGAAAGCAAAGGATTAGGTTACAGTACACTTGTTGGCCCACTGCTTGAATAGTGCTCACCGGTGTGGGATCCGTACCAGATAGGGTTGATAGAAGAGATAGAGAAGATCCAACGGAGAGCAGCGCGCTTCGTTACAGGATCACTTAGTAATCGCGAAAGCGTTACGGAGACGATAGGTAAACTCCAGTAGCTCGGTACGGGCTTTTGTTGAAGTTTCGAGAACATACCTTCACCGAGGAGTCAAGCAGTATATTGCTCCCTCCTATGTATATCTCGCGAAGAGACCATGAGGATAAAATCAGAGAGATTAGAGCCCATACAGAGGTATACCGACAATCTTTCTTTCCACGAACAATACGAGACTGGAATAAAAGGGAGAACCGATAGAGGTACTCAAGGTACCCTCCGCCACACACCGTCAGGTGGCTTACGGAGTATGGATGTAGATGTAGATGTAGATATAAGACAGCGCTCTGAGAGCGAATTCCTTACTGCAGAAGGTGAATCTCCCAGTTTCATTCATGAAAGGCTGATGCAGGCGTACGGAGTTGCTACGTTGGATGACAGCAAAGCAGAAGAGAAGCTGAAGGGCAAACACACTTAGCTTATGCCGATCCAAGCGCCAGGCCAGCGACTGCAGTTACTTCACACAACATCCAATATGTGTGGTGAAAGAAATGGAAAGAAAATGGGATAGGAAAGAGATAGGAAAGAAATAATGACTTCCAGCCGCACAGGGCACTGCGGCGATGCAACGGGGAGAGCTGAAGGTTTGTGCCGGAACAAGACTCGAACCTAGATGCTCTGCCTCTCTGTAAAAGTTGCCTTAACCGTTCGGCCTTCCGGACACGCTTTCCGTCGGACCCAAATTCCCAACTTCCTGCTTGCGGCACCGCAGCAACCCCAGCTCATTAACCACACTCAGAGACACTCATATCTACAAATCATCAGTGACGACGACCGATAACAACAAATGAATTATGTAGCCAGTCATCCATCGGTACCGGTAGTGTGATGGTCGTTATTGAAAAACTAGGCTGCTCCAAGATTTGTACATGCTGGGTAGTATGATCTTTACTGCAGAGTTTCAAAGTAGAAAAAAACTGTGAGCAAATATGGTGATTATATCGAAAAGTGACACATTCATCGTGAATGTTGTAGCTGGTATCCTATTTATGTGGCATTTACTTCTGTTGTAAAGTAAAAGTAAAAAGGTAGGAGGCATTACTTTCCGAATGATCCTCGTATATATAGCTGCCCCAATAGAGCAGCGCTCATAAACTCCCAACTCTGACTGACTCAGTGTCCCATTACTCAACAAATGCATGACAAGCCTCGAGTACACCACATTCACGAAAATTTTGGAAAATTATGTAAGGAGTGAGATACAGATAATTGTATTATTACGGTCAGCAGTAGATCCAGCTGAGATAAATATACGAAGTTTTCTTCGTACTGTTTTCTGTGAGAAATGTTCTTGAAAATCTTCATTAGAGAATGCGACCGCTAATTTCTCAGTGGCGGTTAACAAAACGATTTCTAAATTATGACTAACTGAAACCCTCAGCTGCCGACAGGTGTTGTTGATATACCTCGATGTGGACAGCTGAAAATGTGTGCCCCGACCCGGACTCGAACCCGGGGTCTCCTGCTTACATGGCAGACGCTCTATCCATCTGAGCCACCGAGGACACAGATGAATAGCGCGACCGCAGGGACGTCTCCCTTACACGCTTCCCGTGAGACTCACATTCTCAACTGTCCACAATTCTACCTATGTAATGTATCTTACAGACATATATATACTTAAAAGGCTACCCAGCCATTGACCTTCGTCTGTGCAAATGCGCACAGGTTGCCCAAACTCTTACAGGAATCGCCAAGGAGTGTGCGCCAGTAATGAGTGAATGGGCAAATGTCTATAAGATACATTACATAGGTAGAATTGTGGACAGTTGAGAATGTGAGTCTCACGGGATGCGTGCAAGGGATAAGTCCCTGCAGTCGCGCTATTCATCTGTGTCCTCGGTGGCTCAGATGGATAGATCGTCTGCCCTGTAAGCAGGAGATCCCGGCTTCCGAGTCCCGGTCGGGGCACACATTTTCAGCTGTCCACATCGAGGTATATCAAGAACACCTGTCGGCAGCTGAGGTTTTCAGTTAGTCATCATTTATTCCAGGGAAAAGCTGCACGGTCATCTACAGAATCTGTTCTTTCGAGAACAGTTACTGTCTTCATATAAAACGATTTCTTCCCGCATTATTTTGCATTATTAGTATAAAATGCGCTTGCAGAAAGTTACTGGTAGTAAATCAGGAACAGAAAATCGGCAGGCAGTGAGCATACACCATTGCATAAAATTTAGCTATATGTCTCACCTTATAGATCTATTAAAGAAACGCCACGTATTTTCTTTTCACTTTGCTATTAGTTAGATAAAATTTCTTGTCTTATACTGACCAAAAAACAGGTGGAACATCTTCAGATACAGCAGAAGCTAGTTCAGTCGGAGCGTCCTTGTGGCTGACTAGTCCGTCTGCATCGTGAGGCACGGCCCATCGGCTATGTAAGTAGTAGTGATTGCTCGCAGTCACGCAAGTTCGAGGATAAGGTGATCGTTAGATAAGCGACAGAGGCACTAATGGATTCTTCTTACCGTGCATGTTCAAGGAGAAATCAATAACTCTTAGCGACTCTGGCCCTTCGAAAAGTTAGCTGACCTTACAGATCATCAGAACAGCTGATAAAAGGCTGCGTTTAGCTGTTTTGCAGTGATACATGCCACAGACCCATGGATAAATCTACCTCTGTGAGACAAATTTATTTTTTAAAATTAAAACTGTTAACGTACATCATAACTCTCAGAACACACTGCTAATTTATGCCTCACAGGGCTTCACTGCCGAACAAAAAATTATGTACTGGGTAAAGGGTTGGTGCAACATAAATATATTTTAGAGTCTGCTGGCCACACTTTTTATTTGTCAAGCAATTCTAGTGAAACGTTAAAATTTTTGCTCATTACATTAATAGAATTTATTTATCACATGTCATACATCTTGTGGGGAAGCAACTGAGTTTGATAATTTACGACAGGTGCAGAACAGCACGAAGAGCCAGAGAGAGACGGACATCTGCTCCCAACCACTCCTTCCAATCCTTCGTTGGGTGCAGCGGGTGAACTGTGAGACCATGCGTGGAGCTAGAGATTGCGCAAAAACTTATTTAAACACCATAAGGATTAATACAATGCAAATATATAGCTTATATCGATGAGAGATATCGGTATATAAATGTACCAAATGTAATGTCTGTCAGAAATGAATGTAATTATTTTCATATAAATTGATGTTTTTCTTTACTTTTAGACGCACGGAGTATTAAAGCTACAGGCTTGAAATTTTTGTAGTAAATGCATTATATTATAAACTCATTACACTCAAGTTTCTATCGAAGCTACTTCCATTGTTTCTCTAACTTTTCATGAAATGCCAATTTTGACTCTGAATGAACAAACCTGGCACAACTTTGAAATGTAGAAAGGACTGAAATCACACAGTTCTGTATTAGGCGTTACACGTTTCAAAATTATGTCATCAGACTGAAGCCGTGGAAGCAAACATACAAGGAAATTAACGATAGCAAATACGTACATAATAACATAAGTATAAATCTTAGTAATCTATATACAGTATCCACCGGCAATTTGCAGGCTTCGGCCAGTCTAACGAATGGCCCTGCACCTCCAGGACGCCTATGGCCAACCAGATTCAACCTCCCACTCTCCTACTCGGTAGGTAGGGAGGATTGTTTCTGGATTTTACATTAACAGACTTCACGTTTGGCAGCAACAACGTTGAGCTGAACGCTAAACTTCACTGCCCTTCCTATTATGGATAGCAATAACAGTGCTTTACGTCAAATGGCCCCGCCCAAAGGCCTTTCGTGTGCGGGGACCGCTGTTACAGCACTCTACCTGATGTTGCGGTTCTCACGGGCAAGTATCAAGATTGCTAAGGTGTGCCTTATTGTGACCACCTTCTACTGTGACGCCTTACAACAGCGTCTAGGCGGTGGATGGAGTTGCCAGTTAATTCTCTGAAGTGAAATTTCTCCCCTGGGATAGATGGCCAGAGCGTCTGGAATTATCAGGGCTCTAGTGTTACCATTGACCTTCGGTAACCTAAATGCTAGCACTTTTACCTGCTCTCTGCATTGTGTCTCTGATTCGCTACCTTGAAATGCTCTTACTGGCGTCCATCAGATTTAAGTTTAACAATATACGAGTTGTTATTCGTCTACATGTGACAGAACAAAACTATCTCTGACTAGTGAGTTAGTTAGTTAGGGTCATGTTCCATGGATAATTTGTAAGATAAATCGTATTAATGTGGAACGAGTCATTTTAAATTCACATCGCAAATTAATTTGTAACTATGGCATGCTGAACATTTATAAGTTTATTATTATGAAGTATACAGATGTGAGTCAGTAATTCCTACCCACCAACTTTCACACATGACAATGATATAAATTCTTCTACGGAACAGAAGGAATTTTCAAGGAGAAACTTTCTCAGTGTGTTTTCAAATTTTAGTTTGCGGTCTTTTAGTTGCAGCATTGTGCACACGGTTTTGTGCTAAAGACAACTTTAATGTGAAGTAATGAATGTCGCTTTTCCTTCTGATATTGTAATTATGTACATCATTGTTCCTTTTGAACTGCAGTGGATTATTTACAACAAATTCCATGAAGCAATAAGTATACTGCGAAGTAGTAGTCACAACGCTCAATTCCTTAAACAGATGTCTACAAGACAATCGTGAGTGAGCACCACATATTATTTTTATAGCACATTTTCGAGCAATGAAGACTTTCTTTCTTAAAGATGAGTTCCCCTAAAACATGACGTTACTGAATGAAAATTTGCAAAATATATCAACTTACCTATTTGTCTTTCCCCAAGATTTGCAGTTTGTAAGCGCAAATCTGGCAGAACTAAATATTTTTAGGAGTTCAAAAATTGCTTCTTCCAGATTAAATTCCCATCAAAATGAACATCTAAAATTTTTTAAGTTTCCACTCTATTTATCATTCTCTCACTGTGTGTTACACTTATCATTGGTGCTATATCTTAAGATGTGCATGACTGAATATGTTGTGTCTTTTTAAAATTGACAGTGAGCCCATTTGCAGAAAACCAGTCAATGACACTGTTAAGAAAAATGTTTATCATTTCTTCTGGGTCTGTATGTTTGCTTGGCTTGATGACAATACTAGCGTCATCCGCAAAAAGAACTAATTTTACTTTATGCGTATTAGACAGAACATCGTTTATATATGTTAGGGGCAGTGGAGGACCTAATATTGAGCCTTGTGAAACTCCATGTGATATTTTTCCCCAGTCAGATTACACTGGTTGAATTACTAAGTACTACTTCCTAATTTCCTACGTCTTTTCATTAGGTATGATGGTTTATCCACTTGTTGGCTATACAATAAAACCTCAGTTTATCTATCTGCGTAGTTCACACAGCGACAAATGCCTGAGGCAGGTTACTGGAAACACCAACCGGCGCTATTCTGTTATTCAACGCTTTTAAGAAAAATGTTTATCCACTGGTTGGCTATTCCATAAAACCTCAGTTTATCTATGAGGCTATAGTGGTTCACACAGCGACAAATGAGTGAGGCAGGTCAAAGGAAATACCAACAGGCGCTGTTCTATTATTCAACACTTTTAAAATTTGGTGAGTAAATGTGGAAATAGTATCCTCAGTAGAAAACTTCTCTGAAATCCAAATTGAGATATGTTGTGGATATTATTGTCGCTCAAGTGAGATGCTATTCTAGAATACATCATCTTCTCAAATAGCTTGGCCAATGATGTCAGTAGTGAAGCGGGTCAGCAGTTACCAACATCTCTCCTATAACTTTTTTTATCGAGGGCTTTAACAATGCTATATTTCAATCTCCTTAGAAAAATGCCTTTAGTAACTGGTGCATTACATATTTCAGATAAGACAGGGCTTAATATAAGTGAACAAATCTTTAATACTCTGTTGGAAACGCCATCAAATCATGTGAACTTTTATTTTTGTGGGAATATATAATTTTCTTAATTTCAGGGGGAAAATTTGAAGATACATTTGTATGACTGAATTTTATGAGAGTCTGTTTTTCAACATACTGCTACAGGAAACCGGACAATGTTTAATACAAACAGTAACTGGACCTTTGGTGGGATTTCAGAGTCTAAACATTGACAGCTGCTGAGGGCAAATTAAAGGCTATATGAGATTTTACTTTTTGTGTACGCTTGATCAAAGGAACTGGTTAGCTGCTCCAAGGGACGACGTGCGTTATGTTTGTTGCTCCATATTTTACGTTGTTTTCGTGAGACGTACTGACGCAGTGTTCCTCTTAGGCATGGTAGAGAAAGAAGACGCGAAATCAGCTAAGTGCAAAAACACAGTACATTTCACACATTTGTTTACTTATATTTACGCATATAACCCACTTCCGGTACTTACTTCGCGTCCGAATAAAATCACGTGTGTCAGATAAATTCGCCTCGATAACTTAATTTCAAAATCTTAATTTGAAATTGAAATATGTTTTTCTTGTTGGCTGTATGACAACCTGCGTGTGTGTCGTGATATGTTTTATATTTTATATTATCGCGACAGACGTATTTTGTGATTTGCTAATGCATCAGTTCTAATCAACATTTCTGCTATATACAATTTTAGCAGAGTATTCTCGCTCAAAGAATCGTTAACCTAGAACTTCAGTGTTTATCAGGGTAAATGAACGGATATTTTTCATAACTTCAGGAAGATACGAGTGTTGTGCATAATATATTTCACAGAAAATCGGCGTTTGTCATTTTGTTACTGTAGCACATGTTATATAGTATCGTGTTTGCTACATTTAGTTCCTATTTTAACAGGAGTATATAATCTACATCTGCATCTACATCCATACCCCGTAAGCCACCTGACGGTGTGTGGCGGAGGGTACCTTGAGTACCTCTATCGGTTCTCCCTTTTATACCAGTCTCGTATTGTTCGTGGAAAGAAAGATTGTCGGTATGCTTCTGTGTGGGCTCTAATCTCTCTGATTTTATCCTCATGGTCTCTTCGCGAGATATACGTAGGAGGGAGCAATATATTGCTTGACTCTTCGGTGAAGGTATGTTCTCGAAACTTTAACAAAAGCCCGTACCGAGCTACTAAGCGTCTCTCCTGGAGAGTCTTCCACTGGAGTTTATCTATGATCTCCGTAACGCTTTCGCGATTACTAAATGATCCTGTAACGACGCGCTGCTCTCCGTTGGATCTTCTCTATCTCTTCTATCAACCCTATCTGGTACGGATCCCACACTGCTGAGCACTATTCAAGCAGTGGGCCAACAAGCGTACCGTAACCTACTTCCTTTGTCTTCGGATTGCATTTCCTTAGGATTCTTCCAATGAATCTCAGTGTGGCATCTGCTTTACCAACGATCAACTTTATATGATCATTCCATTTTAAATCACTCCTGATGCCTACTCCCAGATAATTTATGGAATTAACTGCTTCCAGTTCCTGACCTGCTATTTTGTAGCTAAATGATAAGGGATCTATCTTTCTATGTATTCGCAGCACATTACACTTGTCTACATTGAGATTCAATTGCCATTCCCTGCACCATGCGTCAATTCGCTGCAGATCCTCCTGCATTTCAGTACAATTTTCCATTTTTACAACCTCTGGATACACCACAGCATCATCTGCAAAAAGCCTCAGTGAACTTCCGATCTCATCCACAAGGTCATTTATGTATATTGTGAATAGCAACGGTCCTATGACACTCCCCTGCGGCACACCTGAAATCACTCTTACTTCGGAAGACTTCTCTCCATTGAGAATGACATGCTGCGTTCTGTTATCTAGGAACTCTTCAATCCAATCACAATGTCTGCATCCATCATAGATTAACATTATTTTAGAGTTTATTAGCAAGTGACTTGGTGCTAGCGAACTATAGGATACAGTTAAAGTACACGACACCGTAAAATTTTACTTGTTTCACTATCTTCATCCATAGAAAGATTCCGTAGGTCTCGTATACCAAAATACTCAGGAAGTGTCCCTAAACAACCACTGAATGTTTCTACTGTCAACATGCTGTTGTAACATTTGTTTTCTTTCATATTTCTATATGCTTGTCTTAAATTCAACCTTATGCTTGCTGTCGAAAATATTACGTTGTTATTGTTCAGTGATAGTCACACATTGATTAATGGAGATTCGGGAAATGGTTCAAATGGCTCTGAGCACTATGGGACTTAACTTCTGAGGTCATCAGTCCCTTAGAACGTAGAACTACTTAAACCTAACTAACCTAAGGACATCACGCACATCCATGCGCGATGCAGGATTCGAACCTGCGATCGTAGCGGTCGCGCAGTTCCAGACTGTAGCGCCTAGAACTGCTCGGCCACTCCGACCGGCGATTCGGGAAAGATGGCGATGTACACAGTTGTACAATGACTTTCAACATCGTGAAAGAAGCATTGGTGAAGAAAAATATTTGTTTTACGTGATTATGACTAGTAGTAACACAATTAAACCATTAAATTTTTAGAGTAGGATGTTCATACGTTGCAGTTTTGAAACTTCATCTAGGTGAAACAAGTATCTGGACCTTTAATGTATGAAATATGCTGTAAAACCGAATAACGAGATGTTTTATATCTTTTGGGAGTACCTTGTACCGTCCGAGGCTGTTACAATACGATCAACTGTTCATTGTTACTAGCTGCTGGGGAACACTGACGAGCCAGTTGTAGTCCGGTCACCGACTAAAGCTATTGAAGTGTTACCTTGTTTGGAAAGTCAGCACAGCTTAACTACTATGTTCAGAAAAATCATTTCATATTTTGCGCGTTCCCGGGTTGGATTAAACATAAGCAAACTACTACTGCAAGTGTATAATTTTTTACGCCTTTTTACGAGTTATTACATAACTCATGGTGGTAAACGCCGCCAATTCCGAGTCAGCTTTGAGTACAACGACTGGTATTGGGTTACTTTAGTGTCAAAATGCTGCCCTTTAAAACGGATCTGCAGTAAATAAGGCAGTGTGTGACGGTGTGCTGAAAAGTAATACCTCCGAATATTTGATGTGAAAATTTTTAAAGCTTTTTAAGTAAAACAAATGTTACTAACATTCTACCGAGCGAGGTGGCGCAGTGGTTAGCCCACTGGACTCGCATTCGGGAGGTCGACGGTTCAATCCCGCGTCCGGCCATACTTATTTAGGTTTTCCGTGATTTCCCTAAATCACTCCAGGTAAATGCCGGGATGGTTCCCTTCAAAGGGCACGGCCGAGTTGCTTCCCTATCCTTCCCTAATCCGATGAGACCGATGACCTCACTATCTGGTCTCCTTCCCCAAAACAACCCAACCTAACTAACATTCTACATCTTTATTCTTCATGTCCACATATTTATTTCTCACTTACTTTACTTTTTCGTGTCCGGAGATTTGTTTGAAAGCCTTTCAGCCCAATCTCGGGCCAAGTCCAATGTTTCTCTCTTCTCAAGCCATAGTTCGTCCAGGGTACACCTTGTGGGGCAGATGGAACACTGTAGAAGGTGTTCCATATCCTGAACTTCACCACAGTCGCATTTGATGTCTCCTTCATCCTTGAAGCCCCATTTGACTAGGTTTGCTTTAACTGGTGCTACGCCTGTTCTGATACGGTTCAGTGTTCTCCAAATCTTCCAGCTTGATGTACTGCTGCTGGGTATTTCTCTTGTGGCAGGGTAGTCCTTCGGAGGCTCGTTCAATTCACTAGTGAGAAATCTCTTGCGGGATTTAAGTCTGCTACGTCCACATGAAGAACCATGCAGCGGGTGGCGCTCGTCGAAAATCTGTTTAAATTCTTCTGTATATTCGAACGCAATTCTTCGGCATTCAGGAGATGAGAATCCAGCTGCTTTGTATATTTTCCCAAGTGGAGTGGGTTTCATGCATCCTGTTGTTAGCCTGCATGTTTCATTAAGGACTGTAGTGACTTTTTTGGCATGTGTGGATCGATACCATACAGGGCATGCATATTCTGCCGTGGAGAAGCAAAGTGCTTGAGCAGTTGTTCGTAATACAGTCGGACTAGCTCCCCATTTACTATTCGTCAGTTTTCTTAAAATATTGTTCCTGGCAGCAACTTTTTGGCAGGTTTTTTCACAGTGATATCTGTACGTCAGTGATCTATCCAGCACGACACCAAGGAATGTTGGTTTGTCCGTATGGTCCAGTTTGTTGCCATTCCAGGTGACGTTCAGCTTCCTGTTGGCCTGTTTTGTGCGGAGGTGGAAAGCGCTAACCTGTATCTTAGATGGATTTGGTTTGAGGGAGTTCTCTTTATAGTATTCAGACATTACGTGTAGCGAGCTTTCTAATTTCCCTTCTACTTCCTCGAAGCTATTTCCTTGCGCTGTAATGGCCAGATCATCGGCATACAAGAAATGGGTAGTACGTTCCGGTGTTGGTTGATCATTGGTGTACAGGTTAAATAGTAGGGGGACCAGCACACTGCCCTGGCCGAGGCCGTTCTTTTGTCGACGCCATCGGCTTTTTTTTCCGTCCAGCATTACATAGAACTGTCTGTTTTGCAGCAGAGATTCAATGATTTTTGTGAACTGATGATCCTCCATGAGCTTTCTGTTTCTCAACATAGTTACTCTGACGACGAATACATTTCTCCCAACAAGAGACCAGTTTGTTGATACCGACACTGAAGAATCTTCGACTTTCTGGACGAAGCCACAACCTCACCTCACCTCTGATTGCATTTCGAAGTCGTTCTTTAAGTTTTGGAAACAGATGAAAATCGGATGGGGTCAAGTTGGTACTGTATGGAAGACGATCGATTACAGTGAACACCAGGCGTCGGATTGTTGCCGATGTCGCTGGGCTTCTGTGCGGTGCGGCACTGTCACACTGAAAGAGAGCGTGCACCATGTGTGAACGAATTCTCCGAATGCGAAAATTTAACACAGCACTCTGTTTCTCCCGCACAGACACTGTTACGCTACTCACCGTCATGTTACCGGCTAGTGGCAAAAGGCTGCAAATACAGGGCTGTTCAAAAAGAAGGAACAGATTCCAACCATTTATTGCTTCCAAACTACGAAACACAATTCCAACGTTCCTGGAAAGAGAAAAGTTCAAATTTTTTATGCATTCAGTGTGAGCACCGTGTGTTACACGACAAATATCAAAACGGTGGCTCATTTCCTGTCTCAAACGATGCAGCTGATAGCTTGTAATCGAATTCACAGCTCAACAATGCGCTGTCTCAGAGTTTCAAGAGTGTCAGGAACAGTGGGGATAAAAACGCGCAGTCATGGGCTGTACGGCTGCTCCCGGCGGAGGTTCGAGTCCTCCCTCGGGCATGGGTGTGTGTGTTTGTCCTTAGGATAATTTAGGTTAAGTAGTGTGTAAGATTATGGACTGATGACCTTAGCAGTTAAGTCCCATAAGATTTCATACACATTTGAACATTTTTTTGATAAAAACGCGGCCTTTTGTGTAACCCCACAGACAAAAGTCACAAGGTGTGAGGTCTGCACGCCAGGTTGGAAGAGGAGGAGCAGAAGAACTTCATCGCCAGTGGCCTCGCAGGTCTCCAGACCTCACACCTTGTGACTTTTATCTGTGGGGTTACGTAAAAGACCGCATTTCTATCCCTCCTATGCCTGACACTCTTGAAAGCCTGTAATAGATCCCATAGATGAAGGTGTGACCTCGATAACGAGAGACCAGCTGCTTCGTGTGTGCCAGGAAATGAGCCACCGTTTTGATAATTGTCTTGTAACACCTGGTGCTTACACTGATGGCATAAAAATTTGATCTTTCCTTTTTCCAGAAAAGTTGCAATCGTGTTTCTATCTTTTGTAGTTTGAAAGCAAAAAATGTTTTAAAAATGTTCCTTCTTTTTGAATAGCCCTAAGACTCCGAATGTTAACAGTTTTGTTTTGTTTAAAAAGTTTTAGGAGTTTTCATTTTAAAAAATCGGAAGCATTACTTTCCAGCACTCCCTCGCGTCGTACAAGAGAACGGACTATCCTAAAACAAACCGGAAATTGTTAGTAAATGATCCGATAACAGATTGGTAACACATGTCATCTACATACCCAATGGACCAATATTCAGTCAAGGGACCATATAATCAGGAAATTTCACAAGAGGAACGCACTGTTCATATCACTAAGTTCATTCATACAACTAAGCTAACCTTAATTCCGTCCGAACAGGCCTCGAAATTCCCAACGCTACCGACTGACTGCCGTGTCATCCTCAGACGATAGTCGTCATGGGTGCGGGTATGGAGGGGCATGTAGTCGGCACAGTGTTCTCCCAGCTGTTGTTAGCTTTCGTTACCGGAGCCGCTACTTCTGAGTCAAGTAGCTCCTCCATTGGCCTCACTAGGGCTGAGTGCACCCCAATTGCCAACAGCGCTTTGCGGCCCAGATGGTCTCCCATCCAAGTGTTAGCCAAGCCCGATAGCTTTAACTTCGGTGATCTAACGGGATCCGGTGTTACCACTCCGTTACCACCCCCGATTCATGAAGCTAAGGAACTTAAGTCCACTTACCATAAAACACGTGACTATCAGCAACACATAAGCAAATGTAAGGAACGTTAGGGCTAACAAATTCTGCAAAAAAAAAAAGGGGAGGGGGGGAGTGAAGGGGATGCTCGAGCAGCACGCTGAACTCGGTAACGATAACCTGTTTTACAGTGAAGGAGTCAGTAGAACATTGAACTGTCATTACCTCTGGGCTACTGATGGAATTTCAATGCAGAGGACAGATCGCAAGTTCGACACAGAGCACGTTATGGATAAAGTATCACTTCTTTTAAATGACGATTGCATAACCATCAGATGATCACTTTGGCTCTATAAACATCCCTGTAAGGGGCTCACAATTATTTTGTAAGAACGTCCGTGTAGAGCACGGAGTTCCGAGCCATTGCGGCGTTTCTCTTCTGCCCCAGCCGCATCGCTAATCTCTCACTATTTATTATCCTTCTACGTAGCCTCCAACAGATACCCTATTCGATGTCGACTCGGCCCTACCTCTGGCCACTGCTTTCGGTTTCTCAGCTTTTCGTGCAATCCTACAACACTTTCGGTTTATTTACAAATGTCCCCCGTCACCCTGTTTTACTTCCAGATTATCCGCAAAACTTCTTAATAGCGTGGGCCGTGCAGAGAAGATCGACCAATATCCAGCACTGTCACCAGACTGTGTGGGCAATGTCAGGTACCATGCACGATGGTATCCCTCTGAATACTCACTGCTGCTGTCTGATTTGATTCCTCCATATGAATTCTCAGGAGTATGTGTCTATCTTACTTGGGATGCAGGGCCTCCGAGACCAAATTTCTATACCAGGTGGCGGCTGTTTAGGCTGGACAGCGCCTATGGGGAGAGCGCCCTATTAGAGTGAATGCCACCATGATGAACCAATCGCAATGAAGAGACTCAAGCTTATGAAAAATTATCTTGTGGGTAGTACCACTGGGTGTATAATGCCTTGCTCGAGCTGTGCTAGTGCAGAGTATTCCGTTACCTTCGGACATCAGTGGACCAAGATCTGTTTTATACAGCCCTAGCATAACCGTTTCCAATCCACACTTTCGCCTCTGTGCCCTGTCGCACAACACATACACTCAACACTCTGCACATAGGACGTGCACAACATCTACAGCGATTATTAAAACTTCAAGCTTACCGCTGCATTCCAATCCAGAAAAAAATAAATCAGAGTGAAGATAACACTAGATTTATTACTATTATTATGCCCCATTTATAATTGCTCTCAGAAAGCACAACTTGAATCCTTCACTAATCATTCAAATGGTTCAAATGGCTCTGAGCACTATGGGACTTAATATATGAGGTCATCAGTCCCCTAGAACTTAGAAGTACTTTAACCTAAGGACATCACACACATCCATGCCCAAGGCAGGATTCGAACATGCGACCGTAGCAGTCGCGCGGTTCCAGACTGAACACTAATCATTCAAGAAGCACCAGTTAAATCATATGATAATCATTTACTTTAACGCAGCTATGTCACTGAATGGCTGTCACGAAGCACAAGTTCAATCCTATACTAAACCCTTACTTTAAAACAAATACGCGACGAATTGATCCTTGAGTGGGAGATACAACGCCACTCGAGCAAAGTGAGGGATATGCAACATTTCACCAATGTTGCACATCAACTTCTCTGCACGTCCGTCATCCACCAGGACCTAGTAACAAACGTCGTTTACTGAACCCTCTCGTCTTTAGACATACTTGCACAATCTCTCTTTTGCGTATGTCAATCAAAAGCCGGCACCTCCTTCCATGCTACTTTAGAGATCAGTATTGTTTTTAAATAAACTTTTGCAATGCAAACAGTAATAAGTCTCCCCGTATGATTTGATGGAAGATAGACCTTCTTTGCCTGTATGTACTGTATACAACAATCCTTCGGCACAGTAAAAGACAATTACATGATTCAGATGCCAGGTAGTGATTCGATAATTTTGCATTTCGCCCGTTACCAGACTTTTGGGTGGCAAAGAAGGACGTCCCGTGGCAGCCATTGTGGTGTGCCCAGTGGGGAGTCTGGCACCATTCTGGCATTGGCGTTTCACCCGCATGTGTCCTTCTCGTCCACACCCAGTCATCCTGGGCCATAAACTTCCTGTCTCTTTATTCACTTCAATGCACTGCAAGCTAAGCCACGCTGTTGGATCTACGACTCTTGCGGTCTTACGAGATCTATCGAGTTACTTCAGCGCAGAAAGATCTAGCGCTAGTACGTTTCCATCATTAACTACAAAACCAATATGTCCAACAATCAGAGATATATATGCTTTATTTTCTGGTCTGTACCAGGACTGATGGTGAAACCTTATCAAATATCAAGCCATTATCTGTTATGGTAGAAACTGAAGGCAAGTATAGCGTGGTCACTTGAACAAATAAAATCTGAATGTGTCCATATTGGTTATAACAGTCTTCCCCGCTCATTCACTGGCATTGTTATACTGCGACAAAGTTATCGACATTTCTATCGCAGTCCCTCCACCACAGGAAACTAAATATCGTTAATGGTATAATCTTCCACAGGGACTTTATACTTCAAACTGGCCAGAAAATACATGCAAATATGGAAAGACAGGGTATCCGTTTCATCCGTCGAGTCCAACGAGAACCTGAAGATAACAAAGTGGACACTGCAGCATTTAACTTGAGTTTTGAGGGCGAGTTACACACATCAAAAAAAAGTTTTGCATCACCTCGGTTCCGAGAGTTCCGGAACCTGTACAGAAAATTGGAATAGAGATCAACATAAATATCATTTCCGCCCTTTTTATTGCTCACGAAAACCACATATTGCATGTTGTACCACCACACAGCGATACCTTCAGAGGTGGTGGTCCAGATTGCTGTACACACCGGTACCTCTAATACCCAGTAGCAAGTCCTTATGCATTAATGCATGCCTGTATTCGTCGTAGCATACTGTCCACAAGTTCAGCAAGGCCCTGTTGGTCCAAACTATCCCACTCCTAAGCGGCGATTCGGCGTAGATCCCTCAGAGGGACTGGTGGGTCATGTCGTCCATAAACCGCCCTTTTCAATCTATCCTACGCATATTCGATAGGGTTCATGTGTGCGGAACATGCTGGCCACTCTTGTCGGGCGATGTCGTTATCCTGAAGGAGTCATTCACAAGATGTGCACAATGGGGGCCCGAACTGTCGTCCATGAAGACGAATGCCTCGCCAGTATGCTGCCGATATGGTTGCACTATCGGTCGGAGGATGGCATTCACGTATCGTACAGCCGTTACGGCGCCTTCCATGACCACCAGCGGCGCACGTCGGCCCCACACAATGCCACCCCAAAACAGCAGGGAACCTCCACCTTGCTGCACTCGCTTAAAAGTGTGTCTAAGGCATTCAGCCCGACCGGATTGCTTCCAGACACGTCTGCGACGATTGTCTGGTTGAAGGCATACGCGACACTCATTGGTGAACAGAACGTGATGCCAGTCCTGAGCAGTCCATTCTGCATGTAGTTGGGCCTATCTGTACGGCGCTGAATGCTGTCGTGATTGCAAAGATGGAGCTCGCCATGAACGTCGGGAGTTAAGTTGCGCATCATGCAGCCTATTGCGCACAGTTTGAGTCATAACAAGACGTCCTGTGGCTTTACGTAAAGCATTATTCAACATGGTGGCGTTGTTGTCAGGGTTTCTCCGAGCCACAATCCGTAGGTAGCGGTCATCCACTGCAGTAGTAGCCCTTGGAAGGCCTGAGCGAGGCATATCATCGACCGTTCCTGTCTCTCTGTATCTCCTCCATGTCCGAACAACATCGCTTTGGT
Source organism: Schistocerca piceifrons (assembly GCF_021461385.2). Classification (NCBI taxonomy): domain Eukaryota; kingdom Metazoa; phylum Arthropoda; class Insecta; order Orthoptera; family Acrididae; genus Schistocerca; species Schistocerca piceifrons. Next base: position 234,845,285 of record NC_060149.1, on the reverse strand, counting down.
TCACTCCGAGTCGCGTGGACACTTGTGTTGTTGAGAGCCCTTCCTGGCACAAAGTAACAATGCGCACGCGACCGAACCGCGGCATGGTTGAACTACAGACAACACGAGCCGTGTACCTTCTTCCTGGTGGAGCGACTGGAACTGATGGGCTGTTGGACCCGCTCCGTCTAATAGGCGCTGCTCATGCATGGTTGTTTACACCTTTGGGCATGATTTAGTGACATCTCTAAACAGTCAAACGGACTGTGTCCGTGATACAATATCCACAGCCATCGTCTGTCTTCAGGAGTTCAAAGAACCGGGGTGATGCAAAACTTTTTTTGATGTGTGTATTATCGGATAAGATTACGATTATCGTTGAATGATGTGATGTAAAACGCCAAGTGTAACCCCCGCCAGTGAGGTGGTTCAGGTGTATTAAATTTGGCCACGTGTCATCTTGCTATGCGAATAAACGTCTCTAGATTGCAGATGATCAGTGTACGAGAATACCCCCCCCCCCCCCACCTGTGTAGAACGACCTTGAAGTACCAATTGCAAGTGGGCTCGCCGGCCGGTGTGGCCGTGCGGTTCTAGGCGCTACAGTCTGGAACCGAGCGAGCGCTGCGGACGCAGGTTCGAATCCTGCCTCGGGCATGGATGTGTGTGATGTCCTTAGGTTAGTTAGGTTTAATTAGTTCTAAGTTCTAGGCGACTGATGACCTCAAAAGTTAAGTCGATAGTGCTCAAAGCCATTTGAGCCTAGCAAGTGGGCACAGTCCCTTTGCTCGCCAACCTGTCACGGCGTAAGAAGGGAACGTCAGACCCAGATCTTTGATTTTTAACATATCTGGGACAAGTACGATCGCCTTTACCCTATCCAATCACCGAGCGGGGTGGTGCAGTGCTTATCACACTGCACTCGCATTCGGGAGAACGACGTAGCAACCTGCCTTTTGTTACAGTCGCTTGCGTCAGCGGATTTCACATTTATGGGCGGTACCGTCGATAGAATGATTCGTCATTCGCCTCAGCTCCGCTTATACATTGTGATTAGAAAAAAGTCTGAAAAGCTTGTGAGGGTGTTGCAGGGTACGGTAGGATACGTCTGTGTTGTTTAGAAGTACGATGTACTGTTCCTTAGGACATGGATGCAAGTCCGGAGGAACAGGCACTGCAGCGAAGAGAGCATGAAATGAATTCGCAGTAGCGAATATGGACAACCATCAGCTGTATAATGGAATAACGACAACGAAAATTTGTGCCGGGCAGCTTCTCGAAACCGGACTTCCCACTTATCGGCTAAAAGTAAGGCGACCGTTCGATACAAGCGGAAAATCCGGATTCCAGTCCCAGTCCACCACAAACTTTCACTGCCGTCATTGCATTATACAACTGATGGTTGTCGATATTTGCGGATGATGCTGTAGTATACAGAGAAGTTGCAGCATTAGAAAATTGCAGCGAAATGCAGGAAGATCTGCAGCGGATAAGCACTTGCTGCAGGGAGTGGCAACTGACCCTTAACATAGACAAATGTAATGTATTGCGAATACATAGAAAGAAGGATCCTTTATTGTACGATTATGTGATAGCGGAACAAACACTGGTAGCAGTTACTACTATAAAATATCTGGGAATATGCGTGCGGAACGATTTGAAGTGGAATGATCATATAAAATTAATTGCTGGTAAGGCGGGTACCAGGTTGAGATTCATTGGAAGAGTCCTTAGAAAATAGTAGATCAACAAAGGAGGTGGCTTACAAAACACTCGTTCGACCTATACTTGAGTATTGCTCATCAGATAGAGAAGATCCAAAGAAGAGCGGCGCGTTTCGTCACAGGGTTATTTGGTAAGCGTGATAGCGTTACGGAGATGCTTAGCAAACTCAAGTGGCAGACTCTGCAAGAGAGGCGCACTGCATCGAATGGTTCGAATGGCTCTGAGCACCATGGGACTTAACTGCTGTGGTCATCAGTCCCCTAGAACTTAGAACTACTTAAACCTAACTAACCTAAGGACATCACACACATCCATGCCCGAGGCAGGATTCGAACCGGCGACCGTAGCGGTCGCACGATTCCGGACTGTAGCGCCTAGAACCGCTCGGCCACTCCGGCCGGACGCGCACTGCATCGCGGTGTAGCTTGCTCGCCAAATTTCGAGAGGGTGCGTTTCTGGATGAGGTATCGAATATATTGCTTCCCCCTACTTATACCTCCCGAGGAGATCACGAATGTAAAATTAGAGAGATTCGACCGCGCACGGAGGCTTTCCGGCAGTCGTTCTTCCCGCGAACCATACGCGCCTGGAACAGGAAAGAGAGGTAATGACAGTGGCACGTAAAGTGCCCTCCGCTACACACCGTTGGGTAGCTTGCGGAGTATAAATGTAGATGTAGATGTTCATTTAGTAAGCACAAAAGTATCACAGATACGATCAACTAACTATAGAGGTAGACGCTGCAAGAGACGCGATCTGCATCATACTGTCCCGTCGGAGGTTCGAGTCCTCCCTCGGGCATCTACATCTACATCTGCATTTATACTCCGCAAGCCACCCAACGGTATGTGGCGGAGGGCACTTTACGTGCCACTCTCATTACCTCTCTTTCCTGTTCCAGTCGCGTATGGTTCGCGGGAAGAACGACTGTCTGTAAGCCTCCGTGCGCGCTCTAATCTCTCTAATTTTACATTCGAGATCTCCTCGGGAGGTATAAGTAGGGGGAAGCAATATATTCGATACCTCATCCAGAAACGCACCCTCTCGAAACCTGGCGAGCAAGCTAAACCGCGATGCAGAGCGCCTCTCTTGCAGAGTCTGCCACTTGAGTTTGCTAAACATCTCCGTAACGCTATCACGGTTACCGAATAACCCTGTGACGAAACGCGCCGCTCTTCTTTGGATCTTCTCTATCTCCTCCGTCAACCCGATCTGGTACGGATCCCTCACTGATGAGCAATACTCAAGTATAGGTCGAACGAGTGTTTTGTAAGCCACCTCCTTTGTTGATGGACTACATTTTCTAAGAACTCTCCCAATGAATCTCAACCTGGTACCCGCCTTACCAACAACTAATTTTATATGATCATTCCACTTCAAATAGTTCCGCACGCATACTCCCAGATATTTTACAGAAGTAACTGCTACCAGTGTTTGTTCCGCTATCATATAATCATACAATAAAGGATCCTTCTTTCTATGTATTCGCAATACATTACATTTGTCTATGTTAAGGGTCAGTTGCCACTCCCTGCAGCAAGTGCCTATCCGCTGCAGATCTTCCTGCATTTCGCTACAATTTTCTAATGCTGCAACTTCTCTGTATACTACAGCATCATCCGCGAAAAGCCGCATGGAACTTCCGACACTATCTACTAGGTCATTTATATATATTGTGAAAAGCAATGGTCCCATAACACTCCCCTGTGGCACGCCAGAGGTTACTTTCACGTCTGTAGACGTCTCTCCATTGATAACAACATGCTGTGTTCTGTTTGCTAAAAACTCTTCAATCCAGCCACACAGCTGGTCTGGTATTCCGTAGGCTCTTACTTTGTTTATCAGGCGACAGTGCGGAACTGTATCGAACACCTTCCGGAAGTCTAGAAAAATAGCATCTACCTGGGAGCCTGTATCTAATATTTTCTGGGTCTCATGAACAAATAAAGCGAGTTGGGTCTCACATGATCGCTGTTTCCGGAATCCATGTTGATTCCTACATAGTAGATTCTGAGTTTCCAAAAACGACATGATACTCGAGCAAAAAACATGTTCTAAAATTCTACAACAGATCGACGTCAGAGATATAGGTCTATAGTTTTGCGCATCTGCTCGACGGCCCTTCTTGAAGACTGGGACTACCTGTGCTCTTTTCCAATCATTTGGAACCTTCCGTTCCTCTAGAGACTTGCGGTACACGGCTGTTAGAAGGGGGGCAAGTTCTTTCGCGTACTCTGTGTAAAATCGAATTGGTATCCCGTCAGGTCCAGTGGACTTTCCTCTGTTGAGTGATTCCAGTTGCTTTTCTATTCCTTGGACACTTATTTCGATGTAAGCCATTTTTTCGTTTGTGCGAGGATTTAGAGAAGGAACTGCAGTGCGGTCTTCCTCTGTGAAACAGCTTTGGAAAAAGGTGTTTAGTATTTCAGCTTTACGCGTGTCATCCTCTGTTTCAATGCCATCATCATCCCGGAGTGTCTGGATATGCTGTTTCGAGCCACTTACTGATTTAACGTAAGACCAGAACTTCTTAGGATTTTCTGTCAAGGCGGTACATAGAATTTTACTTTCGAATTCACTGAACGCTTCACGCATAGCCCTCCTTACGCTAACTTTGACATCGTTTAGCTTCTGTTTGTCTGAGAGGTTTTGGCTGCGTTTAAACTGGGAGTGAAGCTCTCTTTGCTTTCGCAGCAGTTTCCTAACTTTTTTGTTGTACCACGGTGGGATTTTCCCGTCCCTCACAGTTTTACTCGGCACGTACCTCTCTAAAACGCATTTCACGATTGCCTTGAACTTTTTCCATAAACACTCAACATTGTCAGTGTCGGAACAAAAATTTTCGTTTTGACCTGTTGATGGGTGTGTGTGTTTCTCATTAGGATAATTTAGGTTAAGTAGAGTGTAAGCTTAGGGACTGAAGACCTTAGCAGTTAAGTCCCATAAGATTTCACACACATTTGAACATTTTGCATCATACTGTGGATTATTGATTAAGTTCCGAGAGTGTACGTTCCTAAATGTGTCTTCAGAAATACTGCTTCCTACTGCTTATATCTCGTGAAAAGATCATGAAGATAAAATTAGACTCATTCGAGCTCACGCAGAGGCATACCGGCAGTCGTTCTTTTCGCGAACTACTCGCGACTGGAAAGAAAAGGGGGGAGTGACACTGGCTCACAAAGTACCCTCCGCCACACACCGCCAGGCGGCTTACCGAATATAGGTGTACATAAAGATGGAGACAGTTGGTACTACAAACATCTGCATCTACGTATGTACACCGCAAGCAAATATAAGTGCATAGCAGAGTGTAAACGTGGTTGAGTGGTGTCGGAATGTAATTTATTGGACCAGCTATGATGGAGAGTAATAGAGGAACTGGAGGTACATCTAATTCACACAAAGGTGTTCACTTGGCTAAGTGTACGTCCTTATGTTCTTAGGCAATGAAAAGTGTTCCTTACAAGTGATTTTACATCTACGAGGGTTGCCCAAAGAGTATTGCACCGCATGTTTTTCTTCAACAATTCTTTATTGAACATAATGAGAACTCCACATACGAAAGAATGGTGACCCTATTTCTCCATGCAATCTCCATCATGTTCTGTGGCTTTCCTCCAGCGCGAGACAAGGTCGTGAATACCCTATCGGTACCAATCCTTGTTCTGGTGGCGGAGCCAGTGCTTCACTGTGTGAACCACCTCCTCATCGTCCTCAAAATGTCTCCCACGAATGACATCCTTTAGTGGCCCAAACAAGTGGAAGTCATCAGCTCGCTGCAACGTGTCAGGTGTGACAGCCGTGGATGGTCTCTCCGACCGCTGCAAATCGTGGAGCTCCGCCGAATCGCCTTCTGATGACCTGAACCTCCGTACCCAGCGACTAACTGTACTTCTGTCGACAGTATATGCTCCACAGACTCTGCACAAGCGTTTGTGAATATTCCACACAGTTTCTTTCCCTGCGGCACGTTGCTTGTAACGTACATCACCTACAGAGGCCGTTTTGAAACTACCCTGCAGCTACGTTATCTGTCGGAAGTGACTGAAACTTGGCACGCCCACTCAGAAAACTTCAAATAATAAATACGTAACGTTTAGCATTCGTAGCATGGTTTTCGGCTGAGAAAAAAAATGCGGTGCATTACTTCCTGAGCAACCCTCGTAGAACTTCATCAAAGAACTACCACGTATATCTATGCCCGATATGTGTTGTTGTACACTTGAATTAACAGTACCGCTAATTCATCGCCCAAGCTTTTGTCACCGTGCAGACCGAGCGAAGTGACTCAGTGGTTAACAAACTGGATTCATATGCAAGAGCAAAATAGTTTAAATTCTGGTCTGGCTGTCCAACTTTAGGTTTTCAACAATTTCCCTGAAAACATTAAAACAGATGCCCTCGTGGTTTCATTGAAAAACACGGGTCATTTCCTTCTCAGTTCTTTTTTCATTTGAGCTTTCGCTCGCTCTCCAATGATATCATAAGTCACCATGCAAAAGCTGTATCTTCCTTCCTTCCCTTCTCCCTACCATCACATTCGTGATATCAGAGAGTCCGGTTTACACAAAGTTGATACATATGCGAGATAACCATTCACATGCATATATCTCACCATTCCTCACGGGAGAGAATATTTGACACCACTTGTAAAGCAATGCATATCAACAGAGGACTGCAATCTTCAGTGCTGAGTTTCAATTTAACTTCCTCCACACTGACTCTGCCTCGAGCGACGCGACCGCGTTACAACCCGCCACTCACCCCCCGCGTCGGTTACGATGGAAGGCGCCACGACAGCAGAGCCCGTGGGCGAAACAAGCGACAGCTGAGGTGTCCCAAGCGACGCACCAGTTTCCCCGCTGCCGCCACGACCCGAGGCAGCAGCCTCCGTGGCAGAATTTAAGAATTAAACTTTGAAAGCTCCCAAAAACATGGAAAGAATTTAAGAATTAAACTGGCAACGCAAGCAGAAAACTAAAATATGCAACTTGCTAGTCTCCTGATATTTCGCCCACAGAGGCTGACAGCAGACTAGCTGTGATCGACATTTACTGGCCGTCCAAATGTAATAAGCGACGACTGCCCGAATGTACAAGTTACCGTTACTAAAACTTGATTCTATACCTCTAAACTACAAAATAAGCACTGAATTTAAGAATTGAACCTTCCAAGTTCCCAAAACCACGGAAAGAATTTAAGAATTAAACTAAGAACAGAAACAGAGAAGCTAACTTGCTATTTGCTAGTCTCCCGGTGTTTCGCCCACGAAGGCTGATGGCTAACTGCTTGTGATCGACGTTTACTGGCCGTCCAAAGCAAAGAAATGACGACTGCGCTAATATACATGTTACAGTTACTAAAACGCGATTCTATACCTCTCAAACACATAAACACACGGAAGGCCGTTATCACATATTTGGCATCCATAAAACGTCTATGAAGTGTATGAGGTGTGATCCGTTAGATCACACAGAGCCCAAAAGCTTTCCATGTGCAACTGTTCAAATGGTTCAAAAAGCTCTGAGCACTATGGGATTTAACATCTGAGGTCATCAGTCCCCTAGACTTAGAACTACTTAAACCTAACCTAACCTAAGGACATCACACACATCCATGCCCGAGGCAGGATTCGAACCTGCGACAGTAGCAGCAGCGTGGTTCCGGACTCAAGCGCCTAGAACCACTCAGTCACAACGCCGGCCATGTGCAACTGTGACAACACAGCTTTATAGAGAAGGCAATGCTCATGTGGTTCTTATGCTGATGCTATAGGTCATATTTTTATCATGCTACATGACACTTCTCGAAACACATGTGCCGACTCGTGAACAATTCTGTCAAAAACAAACAGTTCACCTGATGGAATATCAACTGTGTCTCTCCAGCTAAATCCCACGGGGTTTCTTTGGATGTTGCCTGGAGGCGTGTTACTATTCGCAGTTCTCCTTTCCAGAACCTGAGCACGGTGCGGGCAACTTTGCAAAAAGAACAGCGTTCCTTCCTTTAGTAGTTCTTAGAAACCATCTCAAACAGCATCGCAGATCTTTGTAAAAGCTGCAGTTCCACTCAGAGTAATCTTACTCCAAGCTGATGTGACTCGTGCTATGACAACCTCTCACCTTCCGCAAGTATTCTAAATTGTAACTGATTTTTTTTTTTCGCTGTAACTACGTTTTCCTTTCGCGATTTAGTATGTCGCCAACTTTTCATAACATCCAATGCAGAACCTTTTAAGATCTAACTGTTCATTATCTTCATTAAATTTTTGGGAACAGTGGGTTTTGACCGTTAGTACTATAATCTGGCGCCAGCATCGCATTCAGTGGCATGTGAAACATGACGTGACAGATGTAAAGAAGCAGTGTAACGTTATGGTGAGCAAACGCGGCCGCCGGTGTGGGAGTACTCAACTCTCCGCCGTGATAGCGGGGCCAATCAACCGTAATGAGGATGTGGCTGGCGGGGCAGCTCTTGCAAGGAGCACATAGCACCCGCCAGCTGGCTACTGCGCTGCAATTAAACACGTCGTCGACGTTACGACCACGCTCGGCAACATTTAATGGAGGGCCGTTGTGGCGGCTGAAATCTCTCCAGTACAGGGGCAATTACGCGGTCACCTGCAGGTATGGCACGAGCTGATTCTGGGTCGCATTTATAACCCAAAATCCACTCCGTAGTGGGCGGCAAATAGACAGCTTTTGAGAAAACCATAAAACAGCTCACTGGTCGCAGTAATGTTGCGTTTGTCTGTTTTCAAATTCGTGGCTGATAGCACAAACTTTAATTTCTATAAATCATATTTATTCTATGAATCAATGAAACGTAGCCCAAGTGTCGTATGTCGTACACAGAAAAGTAAGGTTTTAACGTGCCGTCTATAGCGCGGTCATTACAGACGGATTACGAAAGGCTGGGGTAGGAAATCAGCTGTGCCCTTTCCAAAGAAAACATCTCAGCAATTGCCTGGCTCGATTTAGCGTAATCATTAAAAGTAGAGTAGTAACACTACTGTTGGCTATCGTTGACTATCATAAGCAAGCCTAGACTATTGTAGTTTTCCTAATAACTTTGGTCAATCGAGGTCGTACCGGCGTCACCTGTACATTAGGTGCGTTGCATACTTATTGGGCGTTACCTCATAACAATCTCTGTCTTTACGCCTGCGATCAGTACCTCACTACATTCCCCTAAAAACCGAAGGTGGTGAACCGTCTAAAAACTGACTCAGGATATATAAAGGACTGTGTAACCTACGGAACATTTATGTTCTACATAGTTATCTTCCTGTCTGTTACTTAAGAATAAACAGTATTTATAGCAAAACTGAAATTGTCAATGTATAATTCAGGTTTTATTAGAAAAGAGTTGAATTGTAATGTGGAACAGTAGGATTTTGTAATAAAAATAAATAAAGCAATATTCAAAAAGATATTAATATCATAAAAATCAATAAAGACAGACACCTCCCCCATTTCCAACAAAATTTCCACGTACACAAAGCATTAACACAAAATAAACAGTTGCTCAATGACCAAATAAATTGTGGAAACCAGACTCTATATAAAATAATTGATGAAATTACGTGAAAAGGAGAAGAACCTTTTCCATCCTTCACCCCCTCCCCCTCTCCCACCCAATCCCTTCCCTCTCCCAGTTTCATTTATCTTCTTGCTCCTCACCTTCTCCTCCAAATCTCACTCCATCACACTACTGTAAACTTATGTCCACTCATCATGGTTTCTCCCTACCCCACCCAATAAATAAATAAGTACTCCATCACTATTCCTTCCCTATTCTTACACAGTATATAAATACACAGCAGCATAATTAAATAAAATTATACACATACAACAATAAAAAAATGATTGTGGGTCAAAGAAAAACTAGTGGCAATGTTATGTTGAGAACACTACAAAACACAAACCATAAAACATACTCAGAAGTATCTGGCCGAGTGGTTCTAGGCGCTTCAGTCTGTAACCATGCGACCGTTACGGTCGTAGGTTCGAATCCTGCATCGGGCATGGATGTGTGTGATGTCCTTAGGATAGTTAGGTTTAAGTAGTTCTAAGTTCTAGGGGACTGATGACCTCAGATGTTAAGTCCTATAGTGCTCAGAGCCATTTTTATAAAATCAAACAGAAAACAGTGGTGTGCGAAAAATTGTGGGGTGAAAAACATAAGAAATGCATAGTACTGCGGAACAACTAAAAATTAGACCACAGCCATCAGTGTCGAAAGAAGAAAAACATGAACAATGTGCTAGCAGACGGCATTTCCCGATACAACCGAGAAATCAAGCGAAAAACCACCATAAGTACAAACCAACATATTGTTAACGAACTGTTTTTCGATCTTAAAGCAATCAAAATGTAAATAACTTAATTACAGACCACAAATGATGCTTTACCTCAATAAAGCGAAACGCGTCTGGTGAAAAAAAAAACCACACGTTTTTATAGTTGCAGTGACAGAATCAAAATACTCTCAAGAATAAAAATAAAAGAAACAACTCAGATTTATCGTATAGCGTTAGAAAACACAATTTCATTAACAATAAGGATAATTAAAAAAATGCCAAACAGCAGCTCATCAAACATCGCTTCAATACTTCGTTGAACTTATATAAAACATATTTCCGTTATTCATAAACAATTTTCGCATTTATTAATAACAACAAGAAACTCTTGCCTTTGATCATGATGAAGAACGTTCTACTGAATGAGAAATAACGATAATAATAATAATGTACGATGCATGTGAACTGTACTTGCATTAAAAGTATTTTCTTAGGTTTCATAAAAGCATAGAAGTCACGCGACCAACAAAATTTTATTACTTATAAAACGCAATTTATATTTTGTAAGGATGTAAAATACACAATGGACGAACACTGAATGACGTGTGGTTCTAGTTATGTTCAAAACAAACAAACAAATGAACAAAAAGCAAAGAGAAGTCACTGATTCCCAATTTCTGTCTTACACTTTCATTTATGTTTCTTTCCCTAGCAGTTTTACTAATACCGCCGGATACCCTACCATTTAGTATATAATTTATGTCTTCCTCCTGAATACGAGGCAAGTGTGCTATTACCTCGCTCGGTAATAAATAAATAAAATGTGAAAAATCAGTTTTAAGTTGGGATATACAGCGTTTTAAACATATTTACGCGATGAAGATAGACAGAAACTTTGGGTAAATTTTTAATTTCGCATCGGAACTATAGTTTACACTGGCGCAAGCTGTAAATTGTCGGTTTATATGGTTATCGGCAGGTGTCTTCCTGGAGCAGCTAGATCGCCCCTTGATTACCCGACCTGTCTCGTTTCTACATGGGGACAACACGACGGAGCATCACCATACTGGCACTGCCGTGGCAGAGCAGTTCTTAATAACTACCTGCGTCAACGGTGGATCGGCCGTCAGAAGCTACGGATCTTGCAGTGTACCGTTACTTCCTACAGGTTTTTTTCTTTTTTTTTGGGGGGGGGGGGGGGGAACTCTGTTTCTGTACCTCCCCTTCGAGCAACTATAGGTGAACTGCGACGCTGTATAGGAATATCAATGAATGCAGGAACTCTAGACATGCTCGGAATAGGAAAAGTGTGGCACGAGCTTGGCTATTGTCTCGATGTTAGTCGTGTATCTCGTAGAGGGCGTATTGAACATTTGTGAAAGGTAAACGAAAACATTGATCCTAAATATAATTGTAGAAATTACGCAAAGGACGTTTGGGCGTGCATGAAAAAGATATACTCTTGGAAAATCGGATGTTCCTTTTGAAAATAACTTCACTGGACAAAAAATTCGTCACCCCAGTACCCACGCACAGAAAATCGTTAAGCATTTGCAGATAGCGGAACGATCGAGTCATGTCCTCAACCGCGCGCACTGCCTCTACGTGAGTAAATAGCGATCAGTGAGGCATTTATGTTTCCAGCAGACATTTTACGTAAACACGGGCAAATTCAAAGACCCGACATAGTGAGAAAAATGGGCAATCGTCTTTAGTGGTGCGCATGGCCATATGGTGTGTGAAGTTGCTGGATTTTTTGTTGTTTCGTTACGGACGGTTCAACGCGTCTACAAGCAGTGTTGTAACCCCAGTTGCGCTATACCAAAACCACGGTTCGGTAGTTCTGATACAGTACATAAATGACGTAGTAAATGGTAGTATTAACGGTACTATTGGTACCATTGGTAGGGAAAGGGATATAAATGGATGTGTGTGAAAGAAACTGGAAACCCAGGGCGTCTCCTTGTTTTTATTTTTTTGATTGTTCTGGACGTAATTACAACAGCACATAGTTCAGTGTTAGTCCACTGTGTATTTTGTATCCATGCAAAATATAAATTGCATCTTATAAGTAAGAAAAGTTAGATGATAGCGTAACTGCTGGTTTCTTATACAAACAAAGCAATTACTTCTGATGCAAGTACGCTGTACATGCACAAACATAAAAAATCTGTTTAATTATTGTTGTTATTTCGTACTCAATGACACGTTCCTCCTGATGATGAAAGGCAAGTGTTTCCTGTTATTGTTGATAAGTACGAACGTTGTTTTTTACTAATAGAAACACATTATAAATAAACTCGACGAGGTACTGAAGCGATGTTTGATACGTTTTTGTTTCGCGGTTTTTTCAATTTAACCTTTTTTTGGAGGACATTGCGCTTTCTGACACTGCCTCATAAATCTGTGTTGCTTTTTGTAATTTTTGCTACAACATCCCTGTTTTGCATGTTACAAATCAACAAATGGTTGAAATGGCTCTGAGCACCATGGAACTTAACATCTGAGGTCATCAGTCCCCTAGCTTCCAGACTGAAGCGCCTAGAATCGATCGGCCACACCGACCGGCCAAATCAACAATTTTCGTCTAAAACCTGAACTGAACGTTGACAATTTCTGTTTATTTTTAAGTAACAGACAGGAGGATAATTACGTAGAACAAAAATGTTTCGTACGTTACGTGGTCCTTTATATATCCACAGTTAGTTCGTAGACGGCTCACAATTTCCGGTTTCAAGGGGAACCTACGTAGTAAGACACTAATCTTAAATGCAGACAAAGCAATAGAAATGAGGTAACGCCTGATAGGTATGCAACACAACCATCGTACAGGTAACGTGCGTACAATCTTAACAGGCGGAGATTACCAGGAAAACTAACGTAGTCTACACTTCCTTACGGTAATGTACGGCAGCCTACGGTAGTTCTACAATTCTATCTGTAGCACATGTTGTCACGGAACACTGACTGAGAGGGGCCACACACGTGTTTCACGGCTTGTGAATCAAAATCGCTTCCAAACCCGACAGGAATTGTTGCAGACTGTCAACGAAGGCCCATCCCCAACCGTTACTGAGAGAACAATGCGACGGGAACTGCATACAATGAACATCTGGAGCCGGTCACCTCGCACGAGGCCTTTGCTCACACAGTCACATAAAGCTGTGAATCTTCAATGAGACCGAAATCACCGATCGAAATGTGGTCTGACGAATCATGCTTTTGTCTATATTCATACGATGCATATCGCTGCGTGCACCAAGGCAAAATGAAGCATTTCATCCTACAAGTGTGCAGGGTCAGGCTCAAGCCGGAGGTGAGTCTACGATATTTTGGGGGTGTTCATATATTATTAAGAATCACGCCCGGCCACTGAGGTAACAGTAACATCAGCCAGCATGTTCATGTAAACATTCTGAATGATCAAGTGTTGCCTTTCAGTCAGCATCTGAATCATGAGTATGCTACTCACATACCTATTTTTCAAGACGACAACAGCAGAGCACATTGGGCTAGAAGAACACACTACCTGATCAAAAGTATACGGACACCTCCAAAAACACGTTTCTCGTATTAGGTGCATTGTGCTGCCACCTACTGCGATGTACTCCATATCAGAGACCTCAGTAGTCATTAAATATCGAGAGAGAGCAGAACGGGGCGCTCCGCGGAACTCACGGACTTCGAACGTGATCAGGTGAGTGAGTGTCACTTGTGTTATACGTCTGTACGCGAGATCTCCACACTCATAAACATCCCTAGGTCCACTGTTTCCGATGTGATAGTGAAGAGGAAACGTGAATGGACATGTACAGCACAAACGCGTACAGGCCGAGCTCGTCCGTTGACTGACAGAGACCGCCGACAGCTGAAGAGGGTCGTAATGTGTAATAGGCAGCCATCTATCCAGACCATCACACAGGAATTCGAAACTGCATCAGTATCCACCGCAAGTACTATGACAGTTGGGCGGGAGGTGAGAAAACTTGGATTTCATGGTCGAGCGGCTGTTCATAAGCCACACATCACGCCGGTAAATGCCAAACAACGGATCCCTTGGTGTAAGGAGCGTAAACGTTGGACGACTCAACAGTGAAAAAAAGTTGTGCGGAGTGACGAGTCACGGTACACAATGTGGCAATCCGATGGCAGGGTGTGAGTATGGCGAATGCCCGGTGAACGTCATCTGCCAGCGTGTGTAGTGCCAACAGTAAAATTCGGTGGCGGTGGTGTTATGGTGGTTTTGTTTTTTATGGAAGGAGCTTGCATCCCTTGTTGTTTTGCGTGGCACTATCACAACACAGGCCTACATTGATGTTTTAAGCACCTTCTTGCTTCCCACTGTTGAAGAGCAATTCGGGGATGGCGATTGCATCTTTCAACACGATCGCACACCTGTTCATAACGCACGGCCTGTGGTGGTGTGGTTACATGACAATAACATCCCTGTAACGGACTGGCCAGTACAGAGTACTGACCTGAATCCTATAGAAGACCTTTGGGATGATTTTGAACGCCGTGCCAGGCCTCACCGACCGACAGCGATACCTCCCCTCCAGCAGCACTCCGTGAAGAATAGGCTGCCATTCCCCAAGAAACTTTTCAGCAGCTGATTGAACGTATGCCTCAGAGAGTGGAAGCTGTCATCGAGACTAAGGCTGAGCCAACACCGTATTGAATTTCAGGATTACCGATGGAGTGCGCCATGAACTTGTAACTCATTTTCAGCCAGGTGTCCGGATACTTTTGATCACATAGTGTATGTGACTGGTTTTATGAACACTCTCCCATCCTATTACATCGCGATTGGCCTGCAAAATCATGTTTTTGAAGCATACATAAAAAAAAATGTGGGAGTGGTTTACCCTCAGTGCGACGTACTTGCAAAACACCTATGATTCACCTCCTAACAGAGTCCAGGCAGTTATCAAGTCCAGGGGCGGAGTTACACGGTATTAAATTATGCTTGCAGGCCGGAGTGGCCGAGTGGTTCTAGGCGCTACAGTCTGGAACCGCGCGACGCTACCGTCGCAGGTTCGAATCCTGCCTTGGTCATGGATGTGTGTGCTGTCCTTAGGTTAGTTAGGTTTAAGGAGTTCTAAGTTCTAGGGGACTGATAACATCAGAACTTAAGTCCCATAATGCTCAGAGCCTTTTGAACCATTTTTTTAAAATGATGCTTGCAGTTATTTCTCTAGGGGTGACTAACTTTTGTCTGGCGAGCTTAAAAACTTTGTAGTTTTACGATTAAGTTAAAATTACCCTTAGTTTGTGTCTTATTCATGGAGAAAATATACGAGAGGTACTCATAAAGTTTTAACTATCACCTGAAAAAAATAAAGTTACTTAATTAATACTTTGTTTGTTTGCACGTACATATCCGTATTCCCAGTACTCGCTGAAATCCTCGCATCACAGTACAGTTGCCTCCTCTAGCGGTGTGCTACAGCACTCCCGCGCAATGATTTCGAGATGTGCCAGGAATGCAAATGGTTCAAATGGCTCTGAGCACTATGGGACTTAACATCTGAGATCATCAGCGCCCTAGAACTTAGAACTACTTAATCCTAACTAACCTAAGGACATCACACACATCCATGCTCGAGGCAGGATTCGAACCTGCGACCGTAGCAGTTACGCGTTTCCGGACTGAAGCGCCTAGAACCGCTCGGCCACCGCGGCCGGCGCCAGGAATGCAGACATGTACAAAAAATTAATTACGTAACATTGTTTTTTGGGTTAAAATTTGAACTTTATTGCTCCCCTCGTAGTCTTTTAAAATCGGATGAAACTTTTTGAAACACCCAGCATGTTTGAAATATTCAGAAAAGCACAACTATGGTTAATGTGAGATATGATTAGCCCACACAGTAATACGGTGCAATCAAAGATTGTGATGCTGATAATGATCTTATCTAGAAATGTGATATGAAGTGAAATGAAGTCCCATGCTTCTTGACAGAGCATAGGAGAACGATGCGGGAGACCCGCACCGCCGTACTAGGCAAGGTCGTTCGGAGGTGGTTTGCCGTTGCCTTTCTCCGACCGTAATGGGTATGAACGACGAAGATAACGACGACACAACAGCACCCAGTCATCTCGGGGCAGGTGAAAACCCATGACTCCGCAGGGAATCGAACCCGGGACCCCGTGCTCCGGAAGCGAGAACGCTACCGCGAGACCACGGGCTGTGGACATGAATGCGATAGGAAATAAATATCTCTTATTTTGTAAGCCTCCTCTCAGCGCGTCTGAATTGTTCTGTGTTGAATATATTCGTGCACAAGACAATCGATGTTCTCGTATATTGAAGCGTTTCCACCCTCATTTACAAGGACGTACATAAGAATCAAGGATATATCTCCATGGAACTGCGCAGGCAGCTTAAGGTGGGAAGACATAATTGTCTCTCTGCACACCAAATGTTGTACAACTCTACAGACACTACTGATGGTCAGTTTGATTGATAACGATCGGTTCTGCCCTCATAAGTAACATATTTTAAACTAAGTAAATAATACCGATATAGGTCGCGTACTATTTGATTCATTTGACCAGGTTCGCACATCAGCTGCGATCATCTTCAGATATTCATTGCCCTAGTGGCACCACGCTAAAGATTTCAAGAACCGCTCAGCATCGTCGTGAACAGAAAGTGATGTGGCTACTCGTATAGCACGCCTGTTCTCGCTTTGCAAGATAAACCGGGATTCGTCGATAAGGTGAACGGTTCGACGCGAATCTCCTGTTCAGCATCTAAGTTTGTATTCCCGCTCCTTCTTGTGGCACGTTGTAAGTGATTCACAGTTGATTGCTCGTCTTGTAAATATAGTATCTTCACAAAGCATTCTAGCCAAAATAATCGACGATATCGGCCTTTTGGAGGCTGGAACAAGAGCCGACCGTAGTTGCAGTGGGGACGCAATTCTGTTCAAACAAGTCTGTAACAGCACATACCAATCGCAAATGTGTGTCACTGCCCTTAACTGTCCTAGCCATACCTACTGGATATCAAAGCTGTTGTTAAAAATGTTGTCATGGTTTACTAACAACAGAAAGACGAACATTGCACAACGTAGTCATCGTTCTATGCATCTGACCAGCCTTCTATGTACCGAAGTCAATCCATCATACACTCCTGGAAATTGAAATAAGAACACCGTGAATTCATTGTCCCAGGAAGGGGAAACTTTATTGACACATTCCTGGGGTCAGATACATCACATGATCACACTGACAGAACCACAGGCACATAGACACAGGCAACAGAGCATGCACAATGTTGGCACTAGTACAGTGTATATCCACCTTTCGCAGCAATGCAGGCTGCTATTCTCCCATGGAGACGATCGTAGAGATGCTGAATGTACTCCTGTGGAACGGCTTGCCATGCCATTTCCACCTGGCGCCTCAGTTGGACCAGCGTTTGTGCTGGACGTGCAGACCGCGTGAGACGACGCTTCATCCAGTCCCAAACATGCTCAATGGGGGACAGATCCGGAGATCTTGCTGGCCAGGGTAGTTGACTTACACCTTCTAGAGCACGTTGGGTGGCACGGGATACATGCGGACGTGCATTGTCCTGTTGGAACAGCAAGTTCCCTTGCCGGTCTAGGAATGGTAGAACGATGGGTTCGATGACGGTTTGGATGTACCGTGCACTATTCAGTGTCCCCTCGACGATCACCAGTGGTGTACGGCCAGTGTAGGAGATCGCTCCCCACACCATGATGCCGGGTGTTGGCCCTGTGTGCCTCGGTCGTATGCAGTCCTGATTGTGGCGCTCACCTGCACGGCGCCAAACACGCATACGACCATCATTGGCACCAAGGCAGAAGCGACTCTCATCGCTGAAGACGACACGTCTCCATTCGTCCCTCCATTCACGCCTGTCGCGACACCGCTGGAGGCGGGCTGCACGATGTTGGGGCGTGAGCGGAAGACGGCCTAACGGTGTGCGGGACCGTAGCCCAGCTTCATGGAGACGGTTGCGAATGGTCCTCGCCGATATCCCAGAAGCAACAGTGTCCCTAATTTTCTGGGAAGTGGCGGTGCGGTCCCCTACGGCACTGCGTAGGATCCTACGGTCTTGGCGTGCATCCGTGCGTCGCTGCGGTCCGGTCCCAGGTCGACGGGCACGTGCACCTTCCGCCGACCACTGGCGACAACATCGATGTACTGTGGAGACCTTACGCCCCACGTGTTGAGCAATTCGGCGGTACGTCCACCCGGCCTCCCGCATGCCCACTATATGCCCTCGCTCAAAGTCCGTCAACTGCACATACGGTTCACGTCCATGCTGTCGCGGCATGCTACCAGTGTTAAAGACTGCGATGGAGCTCCGTATGCCACGGCAAACTGGCTGACACTGACGGCGGCGGTGCACAAATGCTGCGCAGCTAGCGCCATTCGACGGCCAACACCGCGGTTCCTGGTGTGTCCACTGTGCCGTGCGTGTGATCATTGCTTGTACAGCCCTCTCGCAGTGTCCGGAGCAAGTATGGTGGGTCTGACACACCGGTGTCAATGTGTTCTTTTTTCCATTTCCAGGAGTGTATGTTCTGGTAAACGATAGCTCGGGGCTAGACGACCGAAGTTACTACGCTGGCAATTTCTCTCACTCTCACAGTATCAGCTGTAGTCCTACACTCAAACATGTTTTTATCCTCTGTGTGCAGATGCCACAAGTGGGTTAAGTGTTGGTTTTCAGGAATAATTTCCTGCTGGAGTAATGTGGTAACGACATGCTCCGCTTCGGTGTCAATTGCTTTATATCATCCAGAGTTATTGTTATTTTAGTAATTTTTTCTTCATTTATAGAGACCTAGGATACGTTTATCATGGCTAGTCTTTGTATGGTTGTGAAGCTGTATGCCACAATTAAGTCTGTACCAGCTGGTGTTGTATTCGCGATGAGCTGGGCCTAAGACCTGTAGTACTACTACAGGTGTTCATTGGTTTGCTTAGATCTCTTCAGATAAAGATTTGGATAGATTCTCAAGGTTACAGTTTAATCCACTTTCCATTGCGATACTGCACCGTCAAGGAATGCCAATATAAATTTATCATTACCTAGATTAAAGAATACACGATACTTGAGGATATAAATTAATTCAGGAACTTCAGTTATTAATTAGTGTACAAATTTGAATATCAGTTTCTTTTGTGGTGCGAGGGCAACCGAGAACCAAGTAGGAACTTCAACGTTTTCACAATCAGTTGGCCGTTAGAAGACGCCACTGCCTGTCAACTTTTCAGAGAGATCTTTCCACAAATTCTGCAACAGACCAAGTTAAGTTGGCCAAAAAAAGTAGTACCACATCCGTCTGTCAGTTGTTTTCTTTTGCAGTTAAGTTCTTAAATAACACCCAAAGCGATCAGTGGCTTTAACTATTTTCACCGCCAAGAAGAGAACAACACGTGTTTCCGCGCCAGATACAATCAGCCTCCGAGCCATATTAGCCAACAGTGCAGGCGTGATGACGTAGCAGTACTCCAGGGTGACGCTGCGTCAGAGGATTAGGGAACGTTGTGGGTTAACGACGAGCAAATCGTTTACGCCCCTTATTGCGCACTCGTAGCGACAGCTCGATAAGTAAATACTATGCTGATAGCTCCAAATTACGATCATAATCGAACCAGTCACCCATTCTTATGCTCTAGTAACGATAAACGTTCTGCTACCGCCATTGCAACATTTGATAGAATCTCTCCCTTGCTTGCATTCACATTCTCATGTATGACTGTATAATGCGTGTCGTTTCCTCCTGACGATCAAGCAGTAACTGTCGGTCCAATAACTAGTAAAAGTTGAACAGTTGAAGAACGCTGTTCCACTTACTTTAGTGCTATCTTGACAATCGATTAAGTCACCTTCTTCTATTTGTATCTGAGGGTTTTAATTACACTGCCTGACAAAATGTGTGAAGCACCTAGAAGGGGAGGAGGAAACGAAATGAAACTTCACATATTGAGAGAATATATACCATTATTTGAGTGATTACGAAATCGAGTCAAATTTATAAAGGATTTGGCAGTATGAACCAATTTATCAGTATGACGTTGCACTCCCTCTTGCTTGCATGCATGCTCTGATTCGGGTGTCATAAAGCCGTTATATCCTCTCCTGAGGCAAGCTGGACCACAACTGTAATAACTGGTTAGTGATATCCTTGATTCTGGCACTGTGGCGGAGCTGACGTCCGAGCTGGTCTCAAACATGTTCTATCGGGGATAGGTCTGGGGATCTTGCTGGCCATTGGAGCATTTCAACATCACAAATGTCTCTGAGCACTATGGGACTTAACATCTATGGTCATCAGTCCCCTAGAACTTAGAACTACTTAAACCTAACTAACCTAAGGACGTCACACAACACCCAGCCATCACGAGGCAGAGAAAATCCCTGACCCCGCCGGGAATCGAACCCGGGAACCCGGGCGTGGGAAGCGAGAACGCTACCGCACGACCACGAGATGCGGGCTTCAACATCACAATTCACAGATGTGTGGATGAGCATTGTGCTGTTGAAAAATGACTCCAAGATAGTGTCGCATGAAAAACAAAGCATAAGTACGCAGGATTTCCGTGAGGTACCGTTGCATCGTCAGAGTTCCCTCAATCGCTGCCGGCTGTGGCCTGAAGTCATGTCCGATGGCTCTCCGTACAAAGATGCCAGGAGTAGCATCGCCGTGACTCTCCGAAACATTAGAAGAATGTAACCTCTCCACAGGTCGCCGCAATACTCGTCGACGATGGTCATCGTGGGTAGTGCAGAACTGGGATTGACCGCTGAACACAATGTGACCTCATTCATCGGCAGTCCCTGCTCTCCTGTCACGGCACCACTCCAAACGCAGCCGTTTGTAGATCTTATAATTAAATGTTTCCCTGAGACATTCAAGTCACCTTTTATTATCTACGATAATGATCGAAGGAAACGAATTGAATTAAAATTCGTGCTGCGGCCGGGACTCGAAGCAGGGTCTTCTTGCTTGTTAGGCAGAAATTCTAACCACTACACTATCACAGCATGATGGTCAACTGGTCAACATTGCTGCACGAACTACTTAAGATGAGTGCCCTCCCCAACACAAACTTCAATTCATTTTTCCCTTATATATTGTCACTGGTGCCACGGCTCTCCGATATTTGCAAGCACCCCAGCATTGGACGTACTGGGTCGTCCTTGTACCATAAGTGATCTCTTAATTCATTTCGTTTGCTTCGAGCATTACCGTAGATAATAAAAAGAGACTTAAATTCTCAGGGAAACATTTAATTATAAGATCTATAAGATCACCAATGGTACAAGGACGACCCATTACGTCCAATGCTAGGGGGGGGGGGCTTGCCAATATCGGAGATCCCTGGCACTAGTGAGAATATATAAGGGAAAAATGAATTGAAGTTTGTGTTGGGGAGGGCACTCAGCTTAGGTAGTCCGTGCAGCAGTGTTGGCCATCTTGCTGTGGTAGTGTAATGTTTAGTATTTCTGCCGAGGAGACCCGCGTTCGAGTCCCGAACGCAGCACAAATTTTAATTCATTTCGTTTGCTTCGATCACTGTCGCAGCCGTTTGCGTTGCGGTGTTAACGGCAGTTTACACATGGGTCGGTAATTCCCAAATTCGGCTGCAGGCGGTCTCCGACCAATGGTGCGGGATGGCACAGAAGGTTGTGGGGAGTCCATTACCTGTTTTCGGATGGCAGGCGCAGATGTGAAGGTATAACGATGTACTTAGCACACAATACGTCGATATTCCCTTGCTTTGGCCAGACATGGTCCACTGGAACTCTGACGACGAGTATGCGAGCCCTCACCCTCCCACGCAGTCCAACATCGGACCACTACCACATCTGAATTCGCTTCAGCTCTGGGTACTTCACGATTTGACCAGCCAGCCAAATGGAGGCCCACAATGAGGCTGCTTTGAAGCACTGATAGGTGCTGATACGCTATTTCATACGAGCAAACGGCATCTTAGTGTCCTTTCAGTAGTCACTCAGCATCTGACGCTATTCATGCCCCTTATGTACCCTACCAGACCAAGTAACAACACTGAACACGAAAAACACTTATGAACTCTGGTGGCTGTTTTACCTGCCACAGAGAATTGAAAGAAAAAAAAGTCAAATGTGTGTAAATTCTTAAGGGACCAGACTGCTGAGGTCATCGGTCCCTAGACTTACACACTGCTTAAACTAACTTATGCTAAGAACAACACACACAACCATGTCCGAGGGAGGACTCGAATCTCCGGCGGGAGGAGCCGCGCAGTCTGTGACATGGTGCCTCAAACCGCGCAGCCACTCCGCGCGTCAAAGAGAATTGCATCTCAACTCACTTATATGCCCGTCGAGGGTGTGTACGTGTAAGAAGTTACATTGATATGCGACCATGTCTTCTGGGTTCTTCCCTTTTTTTGTCATATAGTGTACCGCTCATATGTATCTTTATCTGAGTTGGTATACGAAACTTAATTATGTAGCTTTATAATCTTCCCACCTATTAGTAGCTTGATCATAATCACAGCGGTTAACTAGAGGAGGCCAAAGTTAATACCAGCTGCAAGTACAAGAGGAAGCTTGTGCCTGGATAACGGTGAGGAGAGGAAATTGTATGGCAAGTGCTAATTTTTGCAATAGTAGACAGTGCCAGGGGAAAGTGTATCACGCCATCTTAGCGAAATACTTTCTGAAACAAGTGACTCATCCATTCTAGATGCGACGAAGAAACACTGCTTCCTATTTGACTCTTTGAAAGTTGCGTAGTACGGTTTTCGTCGGGTGATTTCGCTATTCTAGGGGAGTACTTAAGTTTATGATCGTGTTCCTCAAAGCAGGTCTTTGGGTGTCTTTGTTGTGGTACACTAGACGCTTGCTAAACTGGCCATTCCTCGCGCATATGAGTGTCGGATTAGCGGAAGTGTCGTATTGTTGAGAGTGCCTATATCAAATCAAAAGATACATTCATTTTTACAGGACACTTAGTCGTTGAGTGTGTACATGCATATTAGTATCACTCTTCATTCACTATGAAACATGTCCCAAAGATTTAGTTGTCACCATGATGATAAGCGACGGTAGTACGTTTTATCACAGAACGGCTTAACAAGCATTTCATAGGTCCTACCATGTTTCTGATTGTTGCATAATGTACTCTAGGATGACGTCTCCAACTTCAGCACCAGCAGTTTGAGATATCCTCATGTTCTCTCCTCCTATGTCCTCTTCTTCATCACTTTCATCGCAACTTTCCTGTGAGCTTATAATTACCTCTTTTCTGCTGAAGCTTGGTCATAAATAGTTGCTCGTCCAACACTGTTGCTAGCAATAATGGTTTTCTGCGAAGAACCTCAGTTCAGTTTATATCTAATTTCGAGTTTCAGCTTGAGGTCTAGCATAACGTGTTTCCCTTTAGAAGCCATGATAATGATCTGTTAGGAAACGGACAATTTCAAAGTGTACAGGAATGTTAAACATTGTCATCAAATAACAACATTGTTGCAAACGAAATTATTTTATTGTGGGCGTCATTTCAGGTTGAACTGCTAGAAGCTGGAAGTGTGCCGGATTACTGAGAGGCCGGACTATTGACGGCCGTATTAGCGAGAGTTTAGTGTACTGAAGTCTTAAAACAGAGCACCCTTCATAAAGAATGTCGTATGTACATACCATACAATACATCGCATATGACAGTGTCAAGTGTAATAATAGAATCGCGATAACACCACCCACCTTACCACAGATCCGACGCTACGTTAATGGATTGCATCAGGTGCTACACAAATTTCTTACCTGAAAAAATAATGAAGAAGATTAATTATAAATTGTCGAGCTACATCGGCTTGCGGAGGAAGTGAAGGGGAGAGAAGCGAGGGGCAATGCGCTTGAAACTGTGACATTTGCGAGCTACTTACGAGGCGGAGTAACGGCTCACATTGAAGTCTGAGACGAACATCCACTACGGCATTGCGTGAAGGGCAATTGAGGTGTTGCGGTGGAACAGCTCGCCGTCCAAATAAACCAGGTAGCAACCAGACTTGTGTAATTCGATGGCCTCTTCTGTGCACAGGGTTCCGAAGCAGACAGCAAGTGGCTTCACACCAACAATGGTGCCTCGACAGGAAAGGAAATATTCTATATAATTAAAACTGTACGAGTGTTGATCAACAGTAGACAGTATTCTACTTCGTAGGATGGTAGGTCTTCGACGACGAACTCGAGGGATCAAATAAGCCGCAACTATTGCCAGAACATTCCGACGATTCGAGGACAGCGTTGAGGCCTAGGAAGCGTTATAACGTCATTTTTCATAACATACAATCATGTGTTATGTCACTCTTGAGCGGTTGGAGTACGAATTCATCATGCACACATGCTCGGTGTATTTCTTGCGGAAGATGTGTTCTTTCAAGCAGATGTTGCGCCCTATCACACAGCTAGAAACATTTCCAATTGGGTGAGAGACACAATAAATTAAAGCGGTAATCTAGCCTCCAGCTAAACAGGACTTCCAGGCGACTACCAATCTCATTATGTTCATTATGTCAATAATTCATTACCCATTGCGCAATAACTGCAAAAATCACTGAAGCCACCGTAAACATGTATACGGCTGGAGACATAAACTATTTGATCTGAAGTATCCGTAAGCCCCTAGGTAAAGAGGAATTGACTACTAGATGTCATGAGAGGCGGAACCGCCGGTATAAAAGGAGGGGTTGGGGGAGGGAGGGGGGAGTTTTGTGCTGCAAGCAGAGAGGCAGTAACAGTAAATGGGTCAATTGGGAGAGCTCAGTGACTTTGAACGTGGACTGTACACTGGGTGTCATCTGAGTAACATATCCATCAATGACATTTCAACCCTTCTAAAGCTGTCCAACTCGACTGTTGGTGATGTGATTGCGACGTGGAAACGCGAAGGAACAACCAC
Organism: Schistocerca piceifrons; assembly: GCF_021461385.2. Lineage (NCBI taxonomy): Eukaryota > Metazoa > Arthropoda > Insecta > Orthoptera > Acrididae > Schistocerca > Schistocerca piceifrons. The sequence continues at coordinate 234,820,340 of NC_060149.1, read as the reverse complement.
AGCTAAAGCGACTCAAAGCAGACCTCATGTCTGTGTAATAAGACTGCCTTCGTGCTGAGGAAAAACAAATTACTTTTAGGGGTGGACATGCTCCCCAAGGATAGATGCATAATTTTCTTGATCCATTGTGCCTTCAAGAATGACGAGACCACCTAGGAAATGCGACGAAAACAGTCTCCAGTCCATAACTCTGTCTTCTCCACCCTGGACCCATTCGACAATTATTGCAGAGTGTTTGCTTTCAGCGATTCAAACCGTACACTCCAGCGGTCATGTCTCATTTGAATAGACCACGTCTCGCTGCTCAGTGGAGGTTCAGTTGCGGTATTGACATGCAAATTCCAGCCTTCGTCACCGAAGAACAGCAATCAGCACGGGTACATGGACCAAGCGCCTGCTGTGGAGAAAAAATGGTTCAAATGGCTCTGAGCACTATGGGACTTAACATCTGAGGTCATCAGTCCCCTAGAACTTAGAACTACTTAAACCTAACTAACCTAAGAACATCACACACATCCATGCCCGAGGCAGGATTCGAACCTGTGACCGTAGCGGTCTCGCGGTTCCATACTGAAGCGCCTAGAACCGCACGGCCACACCGGCCGGCCTGCTGTGGAGACTCACTTTCAAGCACTGCGGGGGGTGGTTACAAAAAATTGCATGAAATCAAAAGGAGTCACTCACGAACTGCAAACTGCTACCAGCATACTAGCTAGCGCAATGACTGTGCGTGCAGAGTTAAAAAGAATTAGTTAAAATTATCGAGTAGGTTCTCATAAGCCACGTATTTGTATACTTACTGATGAGCGATGCTTTGTGTGATGCAAATAGCGACGCCACTGAACAGTGGATGGCTGGAAACGGATGATTTCAGTGATCAATCGCGCCATATCCTGTAGTAATCAGAGGGCAGGTTTTGGGTTTGGTGAATGCCTAGAGAACGTTACCTGCTATCATGTGTGAAGCCATCCGTGAAGTACGGAGGAGGTGGTGTTACGGTATGGGAGGTCTTCCGTGATTGGGGCGTGGTTCCTTTATTGCGCTTAAGAAAACGCAAAATGTGAAACGATATGAACACATTTTACGGTATTGTGTGCTTAATACGGCAGCGGAACAGTTTTTAGGATATGAACGTTTGTATCAGCATGAAAATGCATCATGTCGTAAAGTGGCATTTGTTAGTCAATAATTTGTGGCTAATAACATTCCTTAAATGGACAGGCCTGACCAGAGCCTCGATCTGAACTCAATGGAACACCTTCTCTAAGCAAAATGGATAAAAGAATGACCTTTGGGATGAGCTAGAACGTCGACTTCTCTCCAAATCGCAGCGTCCAACATCATCACCTCCTCTGGTTTTTGGCTGTTGAGGAAGAATGGGCTGTCATTACTCCACAGACATTCAGACAACTCATAAAAAGCGTTTTCAGCAGAGTTCGAGACATCACAAAGGCAAAAGGTGGATACATCCCATATTAATGTACACTAACAGGTGGCCAGATACTTTTGATTACATCAAGTATTAGAATTTGACTTCATAACCTCCACCTCATCTGGCTGTTGCGTGTGGTGAAAATGGCGACTACTCTGCATACGAGTAGATAGTCATAACAGCACGTCCCGGAAGTGTACAACTTCTTCGTTCGTTAGAAATGAAGTAACGATGGCCACTGCAGCTCTTGCCTGCTGAATAGTTACCTAAGCTAGGACTGAATGTATTATTTTTGCAGTCGTCACTGAATTCCGATAGGTCATGGTGTCTTTTCATCATTTCTATTAACCTCCATAAAAATATATACACTTACTCCTGATACATGTAAAAGTTTCTTAGTTCTCGATGTTTTTGTTGTTGTGTTCTTCAGTCCTGAGACTGGTTTGATGCAGCTCTCCATGCTACTCTATCCTGTGCAAGCTTCTTCATCTCCCAGTACTTACTACAGCCTCCATCCTTCTGAATCTGCTTAGTGTATTCATCTCTTGGTCTCCCTCTACGTTTTTTACCCTCCACGCTGCCCTCCAATACTAAAATGGTGATCCCTCGATGTCTCAGAACATGTCCTACCAACCGATCCCTTCTTCTAGTCAAGTTGTGCCACAAGCTCCTCTTCTCCCCAATTATATTCAATACCTCCTCATTAGTTATGTGATCTACCCATCTAATCTTCAGCATTCTTCTGTAGCACCACATTTCGAAAGCTTCTATTCTCTTCTTGTCTAAACTATTTATCGTCCATGTTTCACTTCCATACATGGCTACACTCCATACAAATACTTTCAGAAACGACTTCCTGACATTTAAATCTATACTCGATGTTAACAAATTTCTTTTCTTCAGAAACGCTTTCCTTCCCATTGCCAGTCTACATTTTATATCTTCTCTACTTCGACAATCATCATTTATTTTGCTCCCCAAATAGCAAACCTCCTTTACTACTTTAAGTGTCTCATTTCCTAATCTAATTCCGTCAGCATCACCAGACTTAATTCTACTTAATTTCTACTAGCCCTCAACTTTTTACCTATTTGATCCTCTGCTGCCTTCTGGATACTCACCTAAAATATCACCGTAAGCGAGTGTCCATTAGCACGCCTGATAACTCATTATCAGTTTCTTAAAAACGATTTAGTATCGTTATCTGTAAACCACCTATTCTGTAAATAATCGAACTCCCATGGATAAAACAGCTTCAAATGAATTAATCTGTTAAATATTTACTTTAAGCATGTAAGCGAGAAAACAATTAGGAGGGCTTTGAAATTGTGCTTAAATTTTGTTATAAGTCGCAAAGTTCTTGCATTATGAAACGCTAGTTGAATATAAACTGGCTAATCTAGGTAATTTGCGATGTACTTAAAGCAAAAGCTAGTTTTTCACGCGTCTCAATGTTTATGACGTCGTATCCTCTGAACTACACAATCCAGTCACATTAATGTGAACACTGCCTATATTCGAAGTCAACATGCAATAACCACTCATAGACGACAGGTAGCAACAGAAGCAGAAGACGGTATACGAAATGTGTCCGGGGTGAGGTGGGGGGGACGAGGAACCAGTGCAGTCATCGTCATAGTGCGGAAACGAAGTGATTTATCTGACGTCTAAAAGGGCAAGATCAATGGCTTTCGTGCCAAGGGTGGAAGAATTTCAGCAACGTCTGATTTTGTAAACAGTTCGCCTGCTACCGTGGTTAAAGCATAACGTGTATGGCAAAATGGCGCTGTCCAAAACTGGCGCCAAGGCAACTGTGATGCACCACGGGCCATAGATGACAGGGGTGAACGACGGCTGCGGTGACCTAAACGGTCGAATAGACGTGCAGCTGCCGAGCAATTGACCGCCCAGATGAGTCGAGGAGCTACCAACAGCGTTTTCTCAGCGAGCGTTAAGCGAAAGTTGCTGTTTGTGCGTCTCCATCGCAGACGCCTGGTTCATACACCCACGCTGATTGCTGTTCATCGGCGATGAAGGCTGGAATTTGCATGTCAATATCGTAGCTGAACGTCCACTGAGCGGCGAGACGTGGTCTATTCAGATGACACATGACCGCTGGAGTGTACAGTTTGAGTCGTCTGAAAGCAAACACTCTGCAATAATTGTCCGAGGGGTCCATGGCGGGGGAGACAGAGTTATGGTCTTGGAACTGTTTTCTTCGCATTTCCTAGGTGGTCTCGTCATTCTGGAAGGCACAACGGATCAAGAAAATTATGCATCTGTTGTGTACATAGTTCTGCGTAGTCTGCGTGTACACAACTTTCCCACTAGAGCGCGCCCTGCTAAGCACAACAGCGCAGGGGCAGCGACCGTCCGTCTCCACACTACGAGATGGCGCTGCCTTAGAGATGGACCAAATTCTGCTTCCGCCGATCTGCATATTAATATGTAGCGCAGCCAATGGTTTGACCGCATTCCTCGCCCTCGCTCCTACCCTCCAACGGTCCCAGCGCCTTCTCCAGAATCACCTTGACCTTTTTGCTGTATGGTGTAACCAGTGGCTCCTGAAAATCAATCCTTCCAAGACCCAGGCAATCATCATAGGTCGTACCACTCGCTCCTTCCGGCTCCTGAATTTCTCCCTTACTGTCTGCGCCCGTCCTGTCCGTCTCACCCCCACCCTCACCTACCTTGGCCTCACCATTGACCGTCACCTCACCTGGATCCCTCATCTCCACTCCATCCAATCCAAAGCCCACAACCGCCTCTGACTCCTCAAACTCCTCTCTGGCCGGACATGGGGATTGTACCCCTCTACCATCCTCCACACCTACAAATCCTTAATCCATCCCATCCTCTGTTATGCCAGTCCTGCCTGGATATCTGCCCTCCCCCAAATTCTATAAGTCCCTCCAGATCCTTGAGCGTCATGCACTCTGCCTCGCCTTCCGTATACGCCTCCCGTCCCCCACGCGGATCCTCTATGATCTCATTCCTTTCCCCCATCTGCTCCTATTCCTCGAACATATCCGCATCCTCTACACCTCCCGCCGCCTTGAACCCCCTCAACCCCTGGTTGCTCCTCTCCTCTCCAATCCCCGCCCTCTGCCACGTCTTCACTGCTGTGTCCCCCCTACCCTCCATCTATACACCCTACATCTCCTTTCCCAAGGTGGCTTCCATCAACTCCCCCTCCCGGATGATGCCCTCTCTCCCTCCATTTATCCCTCCTATCAACTCTGATCCTCACTCCCCCTCCTTTCCTCTGTCCTTTTCCCAGGCTCCCTCTCCCCCCCTTCCATCCTCTTTCTTCCCCACCTCCCCTCTCTTTGCCCCGTTCTCTCCCCAGAGTCCTTTTACATTTCCCTCCTCTGCCTCCTCTCATTCCCTCTCACATCTGCCCTTCTCCCCCTTTATTGGTCCTCTCTCTCCTTGGTTCCCCCCCTTTTTCGTTTTTTCCTCTCCTCCCTCCTTGTTTTTCCCCCTCCTGCAGGTCCCCCCCCCCCCCCCCATCTGCCTTTGGCTCGGGAGTGTCATCTTTGTGCCGCCACTTCCGTGCAGTGTTCTACATTGAGTGTTCTACAGTGAGTGTTTTACAGTGGGTGTTCCGTGTTGTGTTTTTTGGGAAGTGTTGCGAACGGCCATCATACTGTCGCTGAGTGTGCCTTTTATCTCTTGCGAACAGAAACCAGACTGTCGCCGTGTTTTTTTAATTGTGTGTGTGCTATGTTCCTTGTCTGATTCCTGTGTCTTTTATTAACGTTGCCAACCCCTTTTGCTTTCTGTTTTAACTTTCCGCATTTTTCCGCCATTTTACACTTGACGTCACTGTTTTATCGCCTGTTTTTCTTGTTTCTTTTCTTCTTCCGTTTTTTAAAATAAAAGTCTGTAGGCTGTAGAGCAGCGTACTAAGCAGCTGCCAGCCCGCCCCCTTCGGGGGGGAATTGAAAATCAATAAAGGAAAAAAAAGACCAATGGTTTGCTGCTAACGTAGAACCTTTTCTCCTCGCGGATCACACTCGCGCAGTGATACCTGAACACGCGAGGTATTATAACGAGTGTACAGACCTCCGATTAGTCAGTCTGCATCAGTCTGCATTTGTCTGCACCAGGCTGTACCAGTCTGCATTTGTCTGTACAAGTCTATAGTCAAGTTTCAGTCTGCGCCTAATAAGATTACCATATTCCTGTACATAGCCATGAAGGTAAATGTATAGACACTTTGTCCAGTATCAGAGATATGTGAGAATAAGATTAACGCACCAAGACCAAAGGAACTTCAGATTGTCAATTGTAAACAGCATCCAGAATCAAGTTACGTAATGTCTATGCTTTTTATTATTTTAATAAATGTGTGTGAAAATTAATCAAGTTCTGATTAAAATTGGTCACTGTCAATCTGCTACTCTAAGCGTGCAAGTGGCATTTCTATTGTGTGACCTAACGGCAGAAGATAAATACGCCACGATAAGACCAAGAGACATATTGCTGACAGTCGCCTACTTCGTTAGAGCGACAAGTCAAATAATCTGAAGGTCTTACAGTACGTACACAACGGCATCTATCCTTGGGGCGCATGTCCACCCCTAAAACTAATTTGTTTTTCCTCAGCACGAAGGCAGTCTTATTACACAGATCATAGTGTACGTGCGTAGTTCTAAGAGTACTACGATGAGCGTACTGTACTCTCCTGGTCACCAAACTCCCCATATTTAAACACAGTCGAGAATCTGTGGGACCATCTCGATCGGGCTCCACACCTCTGTCGGTACCTTCTAGTACCTCTTTAACTCTCTTCCTACACATCTCGCAGCAGTACTGCAGAAGGTGGTTATTCAGGATTTTGACAGTTGCTCACATTAATGTGAGTGGACTGTGTGCGCTGTACAATGATATAATTTAGCAGACACGTTCAACTATACTCGTAGATACTATGCACAAAACGTGTTATCAATAGAGTTAGTAGTAAAGACGTAATAAATTGAAACGTCATGCGTGATGTTGAGGTTTTACTGCCTGCCATTTCAAGAAAATCCCTGTGTTTCACGAGTTTAACTGTTCATGACTTCATATCTTCTTAACTACGCGTCGACAATGATGCAGTTCTGTAGGTACATTTAGTAGTATATTAGGATACTCTCCGAAAACTGTGATGTGAATAGAGTTAGTAGTAAAGAAGTAATAAATTAAAACGACACGAATGGTGCTGCCGTTCCCATGCGTATTATGCGATACACTCTTCTCCTTTAATCATTTTGTGGGGGGTGTCAGCGAGCAAGAGTTTTTAAAAAGTTTGAAACTAAGTGTAAAGTTTGCTGGAAGTCGCTAAGTTCTCTCAGTCTTAAATACTGGATGAATGAAGTCCGGGCATATTCGTTCCGTAGGTTACGTTGCCTCGAGACAATACTCAGTTACTAACTGTAATACTTGTCTTATTATGTTAAAATTTTAACTTAAGATTGTACCTCTTAATGAATAGACTATCACAGCATTTTATATTGTTTAAATTCGATCAATAATCACGTGAAATACTGAAAATCATATTTTTGTTACGCCTGGAGGCGTTTAGAGATGCAACCTGCAGATCTGTTTGGGTGCCGTGTCCCGGGTTCCGGAATAGTCGTTTAGTAATATAGACGCTGCGGCAACAACTCAAAGTAACATAATTGCTTCAGAGACAGGTCTTTACATTATTTACTTTGTTCGTTGAATATAATTAGATACAAAATGATCTGTTTTTCCTATATTTTCTTAATATTTCCAGATTACTCTGCGTTTTGTGGTTTGAGTTCTCCATCGAACGTCTCCGTACACTTTTTTAACATTTCAGCAACGAGACAGGCCTCAGTTTATTTGAATTTCTACTTTTCTTATTTAAGTGACTCTAAAAGAGACCGCTACCGAACGTACTGTTCCTCTCTAATAAGAGTGGAGCGAGAAAATTTTTCGTGAAAGCCAGTATTTAACGTCAACGAAACGTTAGGGCAGGGTCCAAGGTACCGTTAGTTGAGAAACCTGTGATGCATACCTACGGACAGCATTAGAAATTTAGTTTTATTTCAATTATAAATGGTGATAATAGTCGTTCCACTGATGACGGACAATATTTTAAACCAACGTGAGAGGCTGCTAAGATCTTTATCATTGAGGGCTCCATAATAATTTGGCATCCCAGCAGCAGAGTATTCCAACTCTTAAATAATAGCCGTGGGACAATCAGTAAACACCTCTGAAATATACGGAGTGTTTGGGGAGGAAAGGTCAATATTTTATACAATTATAGTATAAGTAATCCTGAACAAAAACGTTATATGAGAATAGGTCCGCAAATGCTTCGTTAGGGAGTTACGGGTACTGAAAGGAACTTTAATTGTGCAAAACTGATGTGCACAACGTGAACGTATGCGCAATACAACCGGACCGTAACGTGATTTGCTTGAGAACAATGTTACAGAGAAGTACAGTTCTGTTACACATTCTTACATAATGTTTATTTACTTTGCACTTAGTACACAATGCATTACAACAAGCATGTTACATGTATTCAGTTAAAAAAGACGTACCACGTCTTTTAAAAAGGGCTTTAACACTTATAGTACAGATGTTCTACAGTTCACAGAACAGGTTCGAATATCCCACTATGAACGTCAATGTATGGCTCTGAGCACTATGGGACTTAACATCTGTGGTTATCAGTCCCCTAGAACTTAGAACTACTTAAACCTAACTAACCTAAGGACATCACACACATCCATGCCCGAGAACGTCAATGTACTTTTGCGCTCTAGCTATAACTTGTTGTGTTGCTTGTTCAGTTGCCTATGGTTGGTTCCTAATCAATTCAGCAGTGTCCATAATGCGACGAATCAGTTCATCCCGTGTATTTACCTTCACTTTGTAATATTTCTTATGCACGTGTCTCTGGGACATTCATACGCAGGGACATTCTTCGTATGTTCTTACTGGGACTACGCTCAACACTTGCGATAATTTCTTCCTGTTCTTGCATAGTTTGTTGATGTGTACGCTCGGACGAAAAATGTGTACCTGTAAGAGAGCCTGTTGCACGCAAAGTGATAAACACTTTGGTAAACACCCTGCGATCAGGTAATCGTCGAGTCGGAAAGCACCTGTGGTATTCTTGTCTTGTAGCGGTAGCACTACCGTCGCAGAAGTCATAAACATACACCATATTTTGTTCCATCATCTTTCGGGCGTGCACTCGGGACAGCGACAATTCTTCTTGCGTTATTTCGGCTAGAAACCTCCCAGCTATCGCAAGAAGAATTGTCGCTGTCCCGAGTGCACGCCCGAAAGATGATGGAACATTATGTCCGCCGGGAAAACTTCAAGAATCACATACACCATATCTACTTATTCCTCATTACTGTAGATGTGTGGCATTGTTAGCAGCGCTTGTACGAACAAAGTTAACACCATACACTACACAGTTAACCGATGCGTCGCCGGTACATAACACAATGCGGCTTACACGGCACAACTGCGCAAACAACAAACTACGTACATCACATGACCAAAATACGTTGTAGGTTGCATAGCGTAAACATGGCATATACCTGTACATTGTTTGCAAGAAAATCACGTTACGGTCCAGTTGTATAGCGTATACGTTCACGTTGTGCACATCAGTTTTACAGAATTAAAGTTCCTTTCAATACCCATACCTCCCTAACGAAGAATTTGCCGACCCATGTTCATATAACATTTTTTGTTCGGAATTACTTATGCTATTACTGTTTAAAATATTGACCTTTCCTCCCCAAACACCCTGTATATGGACAGACCGATTCCCCGTCGATCCATCCATACTTAAGTTTCCCCTGATTTCCCTGCACCGCTTAAGGTTAATATCGGGATGGTTCCTTTGCAAAGAGCACGGTCGATTTCCTTCCCAATCATTCCGCAATCTGAGCTTGTGCTCGTCTCTAAAGACCTCATTGTCGACGGGACATTAAACTCCAATCTTCCTTTCTTACGTGACTCGATGTGGCGGCGTTGGCGCACGGGCACGAGGGTTAAAATTGCGGTAATGTGAAGACCTATAAGCTTCATTTCCGTCAAACTCATTTATTCTCTACCAGAGGTTGACACAAAGTACTTAACACGAATGTTTGCCGCGCCATTAACGATATAAGAGAGAGTGCTGAAAGGTAATGCCTCAGAATTTTTAATCTGAAAACTTGTAAAGCTTTTTAAAAGAAACAAACGTTATTAACTTCGTACATCTTTAGTCTTCGTGTCTACATATTCATTTCTCGACATAATCACACTGGCGGCGAATATACACTACTGGCCATTAAAATTGCTACACCAAGAAGAAATGCAGATGATAAACGGGTATTCATTGGACAAATATATTATACTAGAACTGACATGTGATTACATTTTCACGCAATTTGGGTGCATACATCCTGAGAAATCAGTACCCAGAACAACCAACTCTGGCCGTAATAACGGCCTTGATACGCCTGGGCATTGAGTCAAACAGAGCTTGGATGGCGTGTACAGGTATAGCTGCCCATGCAGCTTCAACACGATACCACAGTTCATCAAGAGTAGTGACTGGCGTATTGTGAAGAGCCAGTTGCTCGCCCACCATTGACCAGTCGTTTTCAGTTGGTGAGAGATCTGGAGAATGCGCTGGCCAGGGCAGCTGTCGAACATTTTCTGTATCCGGAAAGGCCCGTACAGGACCTGCAACATGCCGTCGTGCATTATCCTGCTGAAATGTAGGGTTTCGCAGGGATCGAATGAAGGGTAGAGCCATGGGTCGTAACACATCTGAAATGTAACGTCCACTGTTCAAAGTGCCGTCAATGCGAACAAGAGGTGACCGAGACGTGTAACCAATGGCAGCCCATACCATCACGCCGGATGATACGCCAGTATGGCGATGACGAATACACGCTTCCAATGTGCGTTCACCGCGATGTCGCCAAACACGGATGTGACCATCATGATGCTGTAAACAGAACCTGGATTCATCCGAAAAAATGACGTTTTGCCATTCGTGCACCCAGGTTCGTCGTTGAGTACTCCATCGCAGGTGCTCCTGTCTGTGATGCAGCGTCAAGGGTAACCGCAGCCATGGTCTCCGAGCTGATAGTCAATGCTGCTGCAAACGTCGTCGAACTGTTCGTGTAGATGATTGTTGTCCTGCAAACGTCCCCATCTGTTGACTCAGGGAACGAGACGTGGCTGCACGATCAGTTGCAGCCATGCGGATAAGATGCCTGTCATCTCGACTGCTAGTGATACGAGGCCGTTGGGATCCAGCAAGGCGTTTCGTATTACCCTACTGAACTCATCGATTCCATTTTCTGCTAACGGTCATTGGATCTCGACCAACGCGAGCAGCAATGTCGCAATACGATAAACCGCAATCGCGATAGGCTACAATCCGACCTTTATCAAAGGCGGAAACGTGATGGTACGCATTTCTCCTCCTTACACAAGGCATCACAACAACGTTTCACCAGGTAACGCCGGTCAAATGCGGTTTGTGTATGAGAAATCGGTTGGAAACTTTCCTCATGTCAGCACGTTGTAGGTGTCGCCACCGGCGCCAACCTTGTGTAAACGCTTTGAAAAGCTACTCATTTGCATATCACAGCATCTTCTTCCTGTCGGTTAAATTTCGCGTCTTTAGCACGTCATCTTCGTGGTGTAGCAATTTTAATGGCCAGTGGTGTATTTCTCCCAACAAGACATCAGTTTGTTGATAACGTCAAAGTAGAATCTATTACCTTCTTGACGGAGCCACAACCTCACCTCTGTTTCACCGCCTCTTCACTGTCAAAGCGAAGTCTTCGAAGGTGTTCTTTAGGTTTTGGAAACAGATGGAAATCGGATAGGACCAAGCTGAGACTGTATAGAGCATGACTGGTGACAGTGAACCCAGGACATCGGATTGTTGCAGATGTCGCAGCGCTCGTGTATGGTCTGGCACTGTCATACCGAAAATGAGGATGCTCCATATGTGGACGAACTCTTTTTGTATCCCGCCTTGGAGGCGGCGCGTGGGTAAGGAACAGGAACAGGAAAAGGTACTAATCTCTCGGTACTGCAGATACAGTTAAGGCACCTTTACTAGCGGATAACATATGCAAACATATTACATAACTTGCAAGGTGGTGCGAAGTTGAAGCGAAGTGTCCTGGCTGTCTGTATCCGATGAAATGGGCAGAAGCAGCAGCGGAGCTCGTTGACCTCGACAGCACTGTCTAGATGGCGCTGTCGTCGGTGTCTCTCGTAGTGCCAACCTAGCAGAGCGGACCTACTATGTGGCATCGTAGCTGTCGATGCCACAGACTCTTCGAATTCGAAACTCACTTACAGCACGTCATTTCTCGGCCCCGAAATTGTTACGTTACACACCGCCTTGTTACAATTCGGAGTTCTCTAGCGGCAGAAGGCTGCAAATTTGTAGAGGAGGAGGAGGAGATTAGCATTTAATGTGCCGTCGGCGACGAGGTCATTAGAGACGGAGCACAATCTCGGATTAGGGAAGGATGGGGAAGGAAATCAGCCGTGCCTTTCAAAGGAACCATCCCGGCGTGGTAGGGAAATCACGGAAAACCTAAATCAGGCTGGCTATACACAGGTTAGAACCGTCGTCTCTCGAATTCGAGTCCAGTGTGCTAACCACAGCGCCACCTCGCTCAATCAAATATGTAGACATGAGGAATATAACGTAGGATGTTAATAACGTTTGTTTTAATTAAAAATCTTTAGGTGTTTTCACACAAGAAATTCGGAAGCGTTACCTTTCTGCACTTTCTCAAATTACGCCATGTTTGGCACTAAAAACGACTGCAAAGTCTCGCGGAACAAATTCTACAAGTTTTTACTGCGTGGACTGAGGTAGGTTACAGCAGGTACCCACTGGTAAACGCACAATTCTTGTAGACAGCGAGAAGCTGGTTAATGAAGTGTAAACCGGCGTTCCAAGACTTTCCAGATGTGTTACCACTTGCGAATTTGAAAAAGACATAAACTATAAAATTCATCAATATCCTGAATTTGCCGGCCGCGGTGGTCTCGCGGTTCTAGGCGCTCAGTCCGGAGCCGCGCGACTGCTACGGTCGCAGGTTCGAATCCTGCCTCGGGCATGGATGTGTGTGATGTCCTTAGGTTAGTTAGGTTTAAGTAGTTCTAAGTTCTAGGGGACTGATGACCACAGATGTTAAGTCCCATAGTGCTCAGAGCCATTTGAACCATTTTTTATCCTGAATTTTCCTCCTTCTTCTTTTTCTTCTTCTTCCTTGCCTGTTCTCATTTTTCTCGACGGAGTCGGCGGTGTTATGTGAGTTCTGGAAATTTTAGTGCCAGTTGTTGGCTGTATGCCCTTCCTGATGTCATCACCCCCCCCCCCCCCCCCGTGACTGAATTTGTGTACTTCATCTGTCTGCGTCTAAAGTTAATCGCATGCTTAAATGTGAGAATTGCAGCGGGCGGGAATGCTAGTTACTGGGAGCTCCAACGTTAGGCGGGTAATGGAGCCTCTCAGGGAAATAGCAGGCAGGGCGGAAAAGAATGCCATTGTGCACTCGGTATGTTTCCGGGGGGTCTCGTCCGCGATATGGAGGAGCCGCTGCCGCCGGCTATAGAGAGCACTGTGTACAGCCGGCTGAAAATAGAGTGGTACATGTCGGCAGGAATGACGCCTGTCGCTTGGGATCTGAGACCTAGGTTTCTTTCGGCGGATGGCTTGTTTGCTGGAGGTAACTAGCATCTCACAGGGGATGCAAGCAAAGCTGAATATTCGTAGCATCGTACCGAGGGTCGATCGCGGTTCTCTGGCTTGGAGCAAAGTGGAAGTTCTAAACCAGAGGCTCAGATGGTATCGGATGCGAATTACTCGACCACCGCTATTGGGTGGAGTACTATAGGGTTTCCTTTAATACGTCAGGCGTCCATTACACGAAGCAAGCGGCTAATAGGGTAGCAGAATAGATGTGGCGTGCTTAATGGGATTTTTTAGGCTAGAGAAACCGCTCCTTGGGATCAGAAATGAATTGCCTGGCAAAATCGAAATAACACCAGCCACAATATTCTCAGATAATGATCGTCCTTACAGATCGAATATATAAAAGATTAACATGATATCAGTAAACTGTAGGAGAATCCAAGGAATGGTCCCAGAATTTGTATTGCTTATTGAAGGTTATAATGCTCGGATACTGTTAGGAATAGAATGTTGGTTAAAACCTTAAGTGAATAGCAACGAAATCCTAAATTCAGATGCAACATTTATCGTAAGGATAGGTTAGTCGCCAATGGTGGCGGCGCATTTATTGCAGTAAAGAACTCGATAATAATTAGCGAGATTATCACGGATTCCGAATGTGAATCAATTTGGGTGAAGCTAAGCGTCGAAAACTGGTCAAAAATGGTAACCGGATGCTTTCATAGAACGCCTGGATCAGGAGCTGTAGTTGATACATCGCTTCAGAGAGAACTTGCAGAATATCGTTAGTAATTTTCCTGCTCGTGCAGTTGTAATAGGCGGCGACTTCAACTTGCCACGTATAGATTGGGAGAGTCGTGTAATCAAAATTGCTTCCAGAGACAGGGACTCGTCTGGCATTATTCTGAGTATCACTTTGAGCAGATAATTAGAGAACCAATCCGTGAAGGTAACGTCTTAGACCTCCTGAGGCAGGACGATATTTTTACTTAGCAAGAATAACAGGATACAAATTACACACTATCTGAGTAGGTAGCATCAAATATTCAATGCTGATGACGAAGATGTGGAGTACAAATGGAATAAAATCAAAAGAATCGTTCAATATGCCGTAGAAAAGTATGTTGCGTGCAAGGTCATATGTGATAGGAAGACCCATCATGCTTTAATAGTCGTGTCAGAAAACTTCTGCGTAAACAAAGAGAGCTTCATCACAGGTTCAAGAGAAGTCAGAATCTGTTGTTGTTGTTGTGGTCTTCAGTCCTGAGACTGGTTTGATGCAGCTCTCCATGCTACTCTATCCTGTGCAAGCTTCTTCATCTCCCAGTACCTACTGCAACCTACATCCTTCTGAATCTGCTTAGTGTATTCATCTCTTGGCCTCCCCCTATGATTTTTACCCTCCACGCTGACCTCCAATACTAAATTGGTGATCCCTTGATGCCTCAGAACATGTCCTACCAACCGATCCCTTCTTCTGGTCAAGTTGTGCCACAAACTTCTCTTCTCCCCAATCCTATTCAATACTTCCTCATTAGTTATGTGATCTACGCATCTAATCTTCAGCATTCTTCTGTAGCACCACATTTCAAAAGCTTCTATTCTCTTCTTGTCCAAACTACTTACCGTCCATGTTTCACTTCCATACATGGCTACACTCCATACAAATACTTTCAGAAATAACTTCCTGACACTTAAATCTATACTCGATGTTAACAAATTTTTCTTCTTCAGAAACGCTTTCCTTGCCAGTCAGAATCTAGCAGACAAATAAAAGCTGAACGCAGCGAAAATGAGAGTAAGGAGAGCAATGAGAGAAGCGATCAGTGACACTCAAAGTAAAATTTTTCAGTCGAGCTGAGTAAAAATCCTAACAGGTTTTGCTCTTACGATTCACTCACTCAGTGATCATATTGGAAATGAAACGGTAGATAACACAGAGAAGCCCGAAATACGGAATTCGGTCTTCCGAAATTGTTTCACCGCGGAAGATCGTTACACGGTCCCTCCTTTCAATCATCGTATCAACGTCGAAATGGCAGATATTGAGAAAACCGATCGCGGAACAGAAAAGCAACTACAATCTCTTAGTAGTGGAAAGGCATTAGGACCAAATGAGATAACTGTCAGATTCTACAAAGATTATGCGAAATAACTAGCTCCCTTTCTAGCAACAGTTTACCGTATATCGCTGGAGCAACGAAAGGTGCCTAACGACTGGTAAAAATCGCAGCTCATTCGAGGTTTCAAGAAGGGTCGTAGGACAGATTCACATATAGGTCTATACCGTTGACGCCAATCTGTTGTAGAATAGTTGGTTCAAATGGCTCTGAGCATTATTGGACTTAACTTCTAAGGTCATCAGTCCCCTAGAACTTAGAACTACTTAAACCTAACTAACCTAAGGACATCACACACATCCATGCCCGAGGCAGGATTCGAACCTGCGACCGTAGCGGTCGCGCGGTTCCAGACTGTAGCGCCTAGTACCGCTCGGCCACCCTGGCCGGCGTAGAATAATTATGGAACATGTTTTACGCTGAAGAATCATGACGTTTTTGGAGAGGGAAAACATCATCCGTGAACATCAACATGGACTCTGCAAACAGAGATGTTGCGAATCTCACCTCGCTCTGTTCCTCCATGAGACCCATAGCGCTATAGACAACGGCGCTCAGGCTGATGTCATGTTTCTTGACTCCAGGAAGGAATTTAACACCGTCCCACACTGCCGTTTAGTGAAAAAAAAACGAGCTTACCGAGTATCGAACCAAATTTGCGACTGGATTCAAGAATTCCTTGCAAAACAAAGACCAAGTAGATCTTGTGTGTTGACGGATAGACACTGTCGAGCACAGCTGTGGGTGGTTGTAAAAAAAATCACCTGAAATCAGCTGAAGGGATCATTCGTGAGTTAAAAAGTGCTGCCAGCATTCCAAGTAGCACAAGGACTGTGCTTAGAGAGTTAAAAAGAATGGGGGTATAGTAGTCTAGAGGATCCTCACAAGCCACATATTTCTGTGGTCAGTCCCAGGCGACGATTGAGGCGGTGTAAAGAGCAACGCTAGAAGACAGTGGATGACGGGAAACGAGTGATTTGGAGTGATAAATCATGTTGCAGCCTGTGGAAATACGATGGAAGGGTTTGGGTTTGGTGAATACCTGTAGAACATTACCTCCCGTCATGTGGTGCTAGCAGTGTAGCATGGAAGAGGTCGTGATACGGTATGAGGGTGTTTGCGCTTAAGAAAACTCTACATGAGAAATATTAGCACATTTTGAAGCATTATGTACTGCGTACAGTAGAGGATCTGTTCGGAGAGAATGTATGTTTTTATCAGCATGGCACTGCTTCCTGTCATAAAGCAGCATCTGTGATCAGTGGTCTGTGGAGAATAACATTTCTGAAATGGTCCTACGTGCCCACAGCCCCGACCTGAATCCAGTGGACTACCTTTCGGACTAGTTAGAACGTCGACTTCACTCCAGATCCCAACGTCCAACAGCATTACCTTCTCCGGTTTCGGATCGTGAGGAAGAATGGGGTGCCATTCCTCCATAGATATTCAGACACGTCACTGAAAGCCATCATGAGGACGAAGGACCGCGCGGAGTGGCCGCGCGGTTAGAGGCGCCATGTCACGGATCGCGCGACCACTCCCACCGGCGATTAGAGTCCTCCCTCGGGCATGGGTGTGCGTGTTGTTCTTTGCATAGGTTAGTTTAAGTAGTGTGTAAGTCTAGGGACCGATGACCTCTGTAGTTTGGTCCCTTAGGAATTCACACACACACACACACACACACACACACACACGGACGAAGGGTGGACACACACGATATTAATGTTTACTAATGTGTGTCTGGATACCTCTGCTCAGGTAGCGTATTTAAAAATTGGCTTATAGAGAATTTACAAAAAAGTTTATAGAACTGTTGTAAAAGACAGTAATTAAATTATGTTATATGAACTAATTCGCCCGGCTTGTGAACATGGTAAAGTTGTTAAGTTGAAGATGAAATGCGACATCGAATTCAAAATCACATTAAGTATTCAGAAGTGAATGCGCCTTTCAGAAGCTAATTTTAGTCTACATCCTCATAAAAATCTTATTCCAGCTCCCACAAATAAATCTAGAAAATATTAGTAACGCTACATCAATTGAGGTGACGTTTCAGTGTAGAAACAGTACGGTTGGTACTGAAGACAGAACGCATCCTTAGAGTACTATCAGCTCAAAAGTATTTACCGTTTACATCTCGAGTTAAACACTACTAATCTGCTCAATTTAAGTTCTGTTGTCGGTATTTTATGTTTTAGTAAGAATTTCATTTGTTTACTGTGCAGATTTCGCCTGTCACTCAAAAACTGGTACGCTATTCACATTTCACTGATGATACACAGTGTTTTCCCGTCGCTGGCAGTTTGCACAAGAAGGAAGTGGGCTGTTTGGCATGGCGCGACTTACGAAACATAACTACCCATTACAACATTGTATCGATCCCCACGTAATGGCAGACAGCACGTTGGTCGTGACTGACGGTACGTTGGTCGTTAAACGGTTCTAGTGAGTGCGCAACACAGAAATGGTGTTTCAGTTGCATAACTATCAGGCGCGTTCAATGTTCCCACTACGCCGATCGTCCTCCACCCGTTCGAATAAAGTTTCCTTAACAATATTTCTTGTTCAGTTCCGTCTTCATTTGTTAAGATAGAAGATAAATGCACGTCATTGGACTTCCTCCAGTATAACGAGTTAACAGTCAATGCGGTACAGCTACGCAAACACACAAAATTGTATTGACTGAGGTTCTCAGGAGGGCTCCTATGCAGCTATAAACTTTCTCCGAAATTAGGAAAGCACAGCAGGACTGTAGTACGAAGGACGGCCAGTCTCGCTTCAGCGTTTCCTGCAGTATGTCTGAAGTCAGTTACTGCTATCAGTTCCATGTTCTACATTGCTGTCAATCCATGTCTACGCACTTAATCTTCAAGGGTCATCTCTCTACGTTTATATAATCTTACAAATATTATGCATTACTGTGTTTCCCATCATTTGCTATCACACGAAAGCTGCAATCCATTTTGTACCAATTTTCATGTCACATACTACTACACACTGTAAAGGTGGCAAATTCGTGATTGAGGTATCACTTTGTGACAACAGCGCGCTCCAGCTTTTTATTCTTAAATACTGTAATTTGGGTGCAGTGTGTTGTTGCAAAGTACTGCCATTAATGATGGGAGCTACAAGTTCGTGCATTACACCTGAAATGGTCACAAAGCCATATTATCGTAAGGTGAAAAACTAGTTTATAGAGTTCTTGGATACTTTCTGCTACTGCTGATAACTTTGAAGAGCTGACTAAATGAAGGTAAGTTGATATAAATAAATTATATATGTGTAGATCATTCAGTATAAGAGTCCAGTTTTAAAAACAATTTCTTCAACCACGGAAAAGCGAAAATAGCTATTTCCGTAGATTACAGGGGTTACTTTGTGACGACGTACACCTGCAGGAACAAGTGTGGCAACTGCAATTGTGGAAAACAAGTCTTATTAATGAAACAAGGGGCAACTGTGAGTGGTTTTGTAACAAATGCAAAGTTTTATTTCGTATTTTAACTTCGTTTCTAAATATAACATACAGCTGTTCAGAATATTGTACTGAATGTGTCATGACTCTGTTTCATCTAATACCATTGAACTTATAACTGTCTAACAGTTTGAACAAATTACCTTGCTTCTAGAATTTTGCGTTAAATATACGTTTTCTGACCTGTTTTTGTCTCAAACGGTTCCACTGAACAGATACGGCAATAACTTTGTAGAAGTTTTGTTTTATTACCATGCACTCAGCCCTTGCGAGGCAGTTTGAGGAGCCACTTGATTGAGAAGTAGCGGTACCGGTCACGAAAACTGACAACGGGCGGGATAGAGGTGTGCTGAACACGCCCTACGTATCCGCATCCGATGACGCCTTAGGGCTGAGGATGATGCGGCGACCGATCGGTATCGTTGGGCCTTCAAGGCCTGTTCAGACGGTGTTTTTTATTGCAGTTTACTTTTTTCACTCTTTCCTTGTTCCAATGAATATAGCTCTATAATGGAATGGAAATGAGCGTTTGGTGCATTGGCCGTGAGGCCCCTTGCGGGGCAGGTCCGGCCGCCGTTGTGCCGGTCTGATTACATTCGACGCCACATTGGGCGACTTGAGCGCCGGATGGGGGTGAAATGTAGCGCCGGATGGGGATGAAATGATGATGAAGACAACACAACACCCAGTCCCTGAGCGAAGAAAATTCCCCGGGGCTGGTAGTACGGCAATCGGTCACGCTAACCACTCAGCTATCGGGGCGGACAGTTCTATAATTATTTGTTATTTAAGAAAATTAGGAAAGTAAATGTCACCAAATTGGCAAAATTTGTGGCTTTTTTCACTTCTGTGTAAAAATAAATCAAAACTCACAAAACACGGCAAATTCGCAACAAAGTTATAATTGTGTGTCACAAAAAAAAAGAAAAAAAAACATATGGTCAGCTCATCATTGTGACTGATGAATTTAATTCTACTTTCTCTGTCTTAAAACAGTGTTGTCCAGAGCTGGGGGTAACTTTGTGACAATTAATATTCCACATTCCGAATACCTCACTACACATTAAAGAACTTTATTCCTGTGAAAATTAAAGGATAAAAATTATCAAATTCCATATGTTTGGAAATTAAACGTTGCAGTACATACTTGTATATGTTATGCTACAAAAAGTGCTACTGTCTGAGCTGTCTTGTCACAGTTCGCGAGGCCCCGCCGTCGGAGGTTCGAGTCCTTCGGGCATGGGTGTGTGTGTGTTGTCCTTAGCGTAAGTTAAAGTTAGATTAAGTAGTGCGTAAGCCTAGGGGCCGATGATCTCAGCAGTTTGGTCCCATAGTCCTTACAGCAAATTTACAAAAAGTGTTAAATTGTCACAAAGTTGCTCACTTTTACGGTACTTGGCTGAGGGCTAGGCTGACATCTTCATGGGAAGGAGAAGCGGTTTGTTTTGATTCAGACACTCCAGTAAACACATACTGATACGTAGCTCCTCACCCAGCCTATCATTTAGCCCTGCAAATGCAGTGTCTCACGTAGAAAAAAATAAATGGCATTTTTTGTTGATGATCTATTCGCGGCGCGCAAAGTGGTCACGCGGTCTAGGCGCCCTGTCACGGATTACGCGGCCCCTCCCGCCGGAGGTTCGAGTCCTCCCTCGGGCATGGGTGTGTGTGTTGTTCTTACAAGGGAACCTCCCCATCGCACCCCCCTCAGATTTAGTTATAAGTTGGCACAGTGGGTAGGCCTTGATAAACTGAACACAGATCAATTGAGAAAACAGGAAGAATTTGTGTGGAACTGTGAAAAAATAAGCAAAATATACAAACTGAGTAGTCCATGGGTCACATATGCAACATCATGGACAAGTACACAACAGAAGCGCCGTGGTCCCGTGGTAGCGTGTGCAGCTGCGGTAGGAGAGGTCCTTGGTTCAAGTCTTCCCTAGAGTGAAGATTTTACTTTCTTTATTTTTGCATAGTTATTATCTGTCCGTTCGTTCATTGACGTGTCTGTTCACTGTAATAAGTTTAGTGTCTGTGTTTTGCGACCGCACCGCAAAACCGTGCGATTAGTAGACGAAAGGACGTGCCTCTCCAATGGGAACCGAAAACATTTGATCGCAAGGTCATAGGTCAACCGATTCCCCCACAGTAAAACACATCTGATATATTCTATACGACACTGGTAACGGCATGTGCGTCACATGACAGGATATGTTGTCGACCCACCTAACTTGTACACTTGGTGAATGGGTAAAAAGATTCTTCTACCTTGCCCGATTTAGGTTTTCTTGTGGATGTGATAATCACTCCCAAAAAAGTGATGAAAACATTAGAGTTTGTCACATAAACTGAAAATAAAAAATTAAACTTTACACTCGATGGAAGATTTGAACAAAGGACCTTGCGTTCCGCAGCTGCTCACGTTACCACGAGACCACGGGGCTCCTGCGTGCCCAGTGTCCTTGATGTTGCTTATCTTCCCATGAAATACTCAGTTTGTATATTTTGCTTATTTTTTCACAGTTCCACACAACTTCTTCCTGTTTTCTCAGTTGATCTGTGTTCAGTTTTTCAAGGCCTATCCACTATGCCAACTTATAACTAAATCTGAGGAGGGTGCGATGGGGAGGTTCCCTTGTTAGCATAAGTTCGTTTAGTAGTGTGCAAGGCTAGGGACCGATGACCTCAGCAGTTTGGTCCCATAGAAATTCACACACATTTGAACATTTGATCTATTCGCAGGGTGTGAAAGAAAATTTTATATGCTGACATCTGTTCCTGCTCTCTTATCCAAAGTTTTCAAAACCTTCAAAAACTCTCGCAGCAAGAATATTGTCCAGTAACTCTCTACATTATCTCTTTCTCCTTTTTTATAAATGGGCTTTCCCATCGATTCTTTTAACCTGTGTATAAATTGGTTGTACCTGACACCACATTGTATAAATAAGTAGTACAGGAAAAATTTATGGTGTTCTGATCTCCATTAAGCCTGTTTGATGTTTTTCTCAATAAGCATGTGAGTCCTTACTCGTCTGTGTCTTGCAGTTTTTTTTTTATACACGAAATGATGATGAACGTTTGTAAATGGTCAGGGTTTTGATTGGTTACTTTGGGTTATTTGTCCAGCTGATCGAATGATTTATTGGCACCTTTAACTGATCCTGTGAAACGCTCTCTTTTGTCATGCTAAAAATACACATCACCAAAAAAGTTATTTCTTCCAAAAGAATTCCTTGTAACTTGTTTTACGCCTTGCAAAATTCGGTATCTCCATTGGATCTACATCTTTATACACTTGGGGAGAGTCTTGCTTGTCCTTTGCGCACTATCTGTTGCCAGCTGACCAACAATCTGAGAATCCTCTTATTATTGCAATAGCGCTCTTAGAGTACCATTTGTGCCCTTTTCCTGTATTCTACTTACGATACACATACATCCATCCTCCCACATAGCTAGCTTTGTTTTATCTTCCATAGCCTAGAGCATCACAATAGTTTCTCAAGTGCCAGTTCCACACTATGCGTGATCAAGAAAACACGCGCTGCTCAGATCAGTAGAGCTTCACCAAGCGAAGCGTGTGTCGGCATCAATACTGATTTATTTTCGAAATAAATATTGTTGCACGACTAGTATCGTTTGCTGCTCTCAACAATCAGAACTACTGGGCAAGGTGGTGCAATGGTTAGCACACTGGACTTGCATTCGGGAGGACGGCTGTTCAAACCCGCGTGCGGCCGTACTGAATTAGGTTTTCCGTGATTTCTCTAAATCGCTTCAGGCAAATGCCGGGATGGTTCCTCTGGAAGGGCACGGCCGACATCCTTCCCCATCCTTCCCTACTCCGATGGGACCGATGACCTCGCTGGCTAGTCCCCTCCCCCAAATCAACCAACCAACCAACCAACAAACAATCAGAACTATGTGCAAGCAACAGACCAAGACGTGAAGAAACAACCTTGAAGATGATTTACTATTGTTGTATATTTTTAGTACTGTTATTTACCGACTGCGTTCAGTACCTAATTATCTCCCTCTCTCTTTCACTACAATACCAGTCGGTCATAATATACCGTACAACGGCCTGGACAGCTAAAGTGATGGGGTTCGACTCGAAGGTAGCCATTTAGTAATGGAAGAAATCATTGTCGCTAATATTAGGCTGAAGAAGGTAGAGTAGATTCATTCTTTCATTCTATACTTACGTATGACAATACTGACATGTCAAGCAGCTCAGACACTTGTCAACTTTCACACGATACCACCTACCTTACATTTCATAAGAGATCGGAACAAGAGAACGCCAAATAACTTCCACCAGGATTCTTCACAAGACAATAATAAAGGATCCTGAATTTCAACAAACTCTTATTGGCGGACATTTGAATTTATGTGACATAAAAATGTCCCCTTAATATTTTTTGTTCTCTGGTTACTTCAGTATCTTATAGTGCTTCAAATGGTTCAAATGGCTCTAAGCACTATGGGACTTAACATCTGAGGTCATCAGTCCCCTAGCCGGCCGCGGTGGTCTAGCGGTTCAGGCGCTCAGTCCGGAACCGCACGACTGCTACGGTCGCAGGTTCAAATCTTGCCTCGGGCATGGATGTGTGCGATGTCCTTAGGTTAGTTAGGTTTAAGTAGTTCTAAGTTCTAGGGGACTGATGACCACAGATGTTAAGTCCCATAGTGCTCAGAGCCATTTGAACGATTTGAACCATCAGCCCCTAGACTTAGAACTACTTAAACCTAACTAACCTAAGGACATCACACACATCCACGCCCGAGGCAGGAATCGAACCTGCGACCGTAGCAGCAGCGCGGTTCCGGACTGAAGCGCTTAGAACCGCTCGGCTACATCGGCCGGCTATGGTGCTTCCTAAAAGATTGCATCACCTTATTTCATCATATCTTAAATCTCATGTAAACTGAAAAAAAAAATTATTTACCAAACGATCAATGTGGCTGTGTTACTGTTCTTTTTACTGTCCCTTTCCTGTTACCTTTCCCCTACAGTAAACCACTTAAATCGAAAAAGGCGAGATGTTGCAGTGGCTAGTGCTCTGAGCTTTTTCTCGGATGAAGTAAGATTCAAAGCCCTATCCGCTTCAGTTTTCATAAATCGCCATCTAGAACGGTGACATAGTTTACCCATTCTCGTGGAAATGAGCTAATGCTCGGTCTTTAAAGACGTTACTGTCAATGATATATTAAACTGTGAGTTTCCTTCCTTCCCATTTAGTTGACATTTTGAAAAGACCCATGTAACCTGAAGGCCGCAAATCTTTACCTGCTCTTCAGTGATTCTCTAGTCTCTTACCTTTTACGCATAATCCGCAGTTTTTTGGGACACCTTAATTGGTTTTCTGTTTATTCCCCCAATACGATCTCTAACATCAGCGTATGTACATCTACATCTATATTCTGCAAACCACCTTGAGGTGTATGGCAGACGGTAGGTCCTATCGTGGCAGTTATTAGGAATTCTTTCCGTTCCATTCACGTATGGTGTGCAGGAAGAATGATTGTCTGAATGGCTCTCTGAGTGCAATAATTATTCTAATCGTATCGTCACGATGCCTGTGTGAGTGATACGTTTGGGACTATAGTATATTCCTAGAGTCAACATTTAAAGCTGGTTCTTGAAGCTTTGTTGCTAGAGTTTACGTCTATATTCAAGAGTCTTCCAGTTCAGCTCCTTCAGTATCTCTGTGATACTCTTACTTGGATTAAACAAACTTGTGATAATTCGTACTGCCCTTCTCTGTATACGTTCAATATTGCCAGTTAGTTCTGTTTGGTACGGGTCCCACACACTTCAGCATATTCTAGGATGGGTCGCACGAGAGCTTTGGAAGCATTCTCCTTTGTAGACTATTTGTATTTTCCCAGTATTCTACTAATAAACTGAAGTCTGCTACTTACTTTACCCTCGACTGAGTCTATGTGGTCATTCCATTTCATATCCCTACAAAGTGTTACATCCAGGTTTTTGATTTGTATGAGTTGGTCAATTCCAACAGTCACTCATTGATATTATAGCTATAGAATACTATGTTTTTTCGTTTTGTGAAGTGCACAACTTTACATTTCTGACCATTTAAAGCAAGATCTGGCTGAATATTTATACAGCTTTTTGCAGGTAGCACTTCATTATATATAGCTGCAGCATCTGTAAAAAGCAAATTAATATTGTCTGCAAGGTCCTTAATATGCAACATGAACAGCAAGGATCACAACAGGCTTCCTTGGGGTACACCCGCAGTTACTTCTACATCTGACGATAACATGCTGCATCCTGCCTACCAAAAAGTCCTCAATCTAGTCACGAATTTCACTTTATACTCTATATGATCGTACTTTTGACAGAAAGCGTAGTTGTGGTACTGAGTCAAATGCTTTTCGGAAACATGCACCTGTTTGTCTTGATCAGAGGTTTCAGTAAGTCGTCAGAAAAGTGCAAGTTGGGTTTCATAACATCGATGTTTCCAGAATCCATGCTAGTTAGTATGGAAGAGGTCACTCTGTTCAAGATACCTCATTGTGTTTCTACTACCCTTCTTGTAGACGAGTGTGAGCTGCGCTTTTCTCCCAGGAAGTGGGTACGGTTTTTTGTTCCAGGTCTCTACGATAAATTATAGTTGGAGGAGGGGCTACCTCAGCCACAAATTCAGTATAGAATCTGACAGGGATTCCATGGACCTCTGTTCAGTTTTAACGTTTTCAGTTGTTTCTCAACACCACTGACACTAATACTTATTTCAGCCATCTTTTCAGGGTACGAGGATTAAATTGGGGCAATTCTCCTGTGTTGTCCTTTGTAAACTAACATTTGAAAACGGAGTTAAGTATTTGAGCTTTTGCTTTGCTACCCTCAATTTCAGTTCCTGTCTCATTCGCTAGAGACTGGACACTAACTTTGGTGCCACTCCACTAACAGCCTTTCCATACAACCAGAACTTCTTTGGGTTCTGTGAAAGATCGTTTCACAAATATTCTGCTACGATAGTCACTGAAGGCATGACGCATTGCTCTCTTGACAGCCAAATGCGTTTGATTCAGCATATCTCTACGCATAGCCCTACTCTTTGTTTTACACCTAATATGCAGTAATATCTGTTTCTTTAGAAGTTTCTGTACAGTGACTGTATACCATGGAGGTTTCCTCCCGATATGGACTGTTCTACAGAGTACATATTTATTCAGTGCATGGTCAACTATTCTTTTAAAGCTCAGAGCTAGTTCCTCTACATGTTCCTGCCCTGTGCTGAAAGTTTCAAGTTTCTCATTGAGATTTCGATGTGGACATCCTCAAAGAGATCATGTCTATTTGTTGTCATTAGTTTCAATATATTTCCATCATGAGGAAATGAGGCACTTTAAGTAGTAAAGGAGTTTTGCTATTTGGGGAGCAAAATGACTGATGATGGTCGAAGTAGAGAGGATATAAAATGTAGGCTGGCAATGGCAAGGAAAGCGTTTCTGAAGAAGAGAAATTTGTTAACATCCAGTATTGATTTAAGTGACAGGAAGTCATTTCTGAAAGTATTCGTATGGAGTGTAGCCACGTATGGAAGTGAAACATGGACGATAAATAGTTTGGACAAGAAGAGAATAGAAGCTTTCGAAATGTGGTGCTACAGAAGAATGCTGAAGATTAGATGGGTAGATCACATAACTAATGAGGAAGTATTGAATAGGATTGGGGAGAAGAGAAGTTTGTGGCACAACTTGACCAGAAGAAGGGATCGGTTGGTAGGACATGTTCTGAGGCATCAAGGGATCACCAATTTAGTATTGGAGGGCAGCGTGGAGGGTAAAAATCATAGGGGGAGGCCAAGAGATGAATACACTAAGCAGATTCAGAAGGATGTAGGTTGCAGTAGGTACTGGGAGATGAAGAAGCTTGCACAGGATAGAGTAGCACGGAGAGCTGCATCAAACCAGTCTCAGGACTGAAGACCACAACAACAACAACAACATGAGTGGAGTTCCTAACTATCTCCTCTAGGTAGTTTTCAAAGAAGGCATTTTGTGATGTTCCACAGGATTTCTTATCACGCCCCAAGTAACAAAACAGTACTTTCCCAGTCAATAGTTGGGCGATTTAAGTCTCCCACAATGACTACAGTATGACAGTAGAAGTGAAATGAGGTTTTCTCTGAAGTTTTCAGTTGCATATGGAGATGAATCTGGTGGACGATAGTAGGATCCAGTTATCATTTTATGCGAACCCCTGATACCAAATCTTGTCCAAACAATCTCACATGCAACTTCAAACCGAGCGAGGTGGCGCAGTGGTTAGCACACTGGACTCGCATTCGGGAGGACGACGGTTCGATCCCGTCTCCAACCATCCTGACTTAGGTTTTCCGTGATTTCCCTAAATCGTTTCAGGCAAATGCCGGGATGGTTTCTTTGAAAGGGCACGGCCGATTTCCTTCCCAATCCTTCCCTAACCCGAGATTGGGCTCCGTCTCTGATGACCTCGTTGTCGACGGGACGTTAAACACTAACCACCCACCTGCAACTTCAATTTCTCTCTCGGTGGATTTGAGTTTCTTGTCTACTGCGGCAAATACACCACCTCCTTTTCCAATTTGCCTATCCTTTCAATATACACTTAAATTTTCCCCAAAATCTCACCGCTATCAATTCCAGGTTTCAACCAGCTTTCTGTACCAAGCATTATGTGAGCTTCACTGCTTTTCATGAGTGCTTCAAACTCTGTCCCTTTGTTGCGAATGCTTCGGCAGTTTACCATCAGGATTTTAATACTCTTGCCTGTGAGAGGCACTTCTTTCGATGTTACACTGATACTTCTCGGTTTCCTACACCTATCGTTATCTGGATTGGATGGAGAGTTGCCTAATCTAAAAAAACCTTGTGTGCACTCCACACACAGTCAGTTATCTGAGTAGCAGCCTCTGATGTATAGTACACACCTGACCCATTTAGGGGGACGCTACAGGTCTCAACCCTATGGCTCAAGTCCAGGAAGTCACAGCCTAGCTTTTCACAGAAACTTCGAAGACCCTTGTTCAGTCCTTCCACTCGATTCAGAACCAAAGGGCCACTTTAAGTTCTGCGGTCAATGCTGCAGATTGTGAGCTTCATTGAAACGCCATGCACAAGGCTGCTTTTCTCAACCTTCTCTGCTAGTCGCTGAAATCATCCAAGTACGTCCTCGGAGCCCAGACCACAGGCATCATTTGTTCCAACGCGTGCCACAATTTGTAGTTGGTTGCACCCTGTTCCCTCAATGGCTGCTGGAATAGCCTCTTCAACATGTTGAATGAGGCCTCCAGGCATACACACTGAGTGCACCTGGTGTCCTTTCCAGGCCCCTGCCGCCATTTCCGTAAAGAGGACCGTCAATCACTGTACGTTTGAACTGCCGGCGATTGATAGAGCCCAACCCTTTTGAGTATGCCTCCTCTTGACCCTGGACAAAACAGGTTTACCCAAAACAGTTGAACAGCTTCAGTTTCAGTAAGAGACAGAACCTCAAACTTGTTGGTTAGGGGGATCGGTACAACACGCTGAGTCCTCCCTGGTCCCCATTCACTCTGTACAGGACGCCTAGATCTACCATTGGTACCCCACTCGCATTCAAGTGGACGAGTAATGGCAGATCCTGTACTTTCTGCAGAGGAGACAGGATCCACAGAAGAGGGCACTACTTGAGGTACCTCTGCTACCAGTATCACAAGATACACGACTCTTGGGAGCTCTTTCAACATACCGATTCACATCAGCTGCCAATGGTTTGACAGTAGTCAGGGCGATTTCCAGCTGCTTACAAACGTCAGTCAATTCATCTCGTGTTCGAGAACAGCATTCACAGTGGGGCTGCATTTTGTCTGGTGCAATAAATTTTAAGGCAGTGAAAAAATAACTTCAAATTAAGCCAGCTGATTGAGCTAAAAAGTTGCTAATTCCCTATAAAAATTGAAGCAAATACACAAAATGAGAATTTTATTAAGGCAACACAAAAATCTGAGGTAAGAAATACATGAAAATGTGGAAGTCCTGGACGTTGTAATTATTATCCATTCTTGAAAATTACTATCCGTTCTTGGAAAACCATTTTCAGGATCCTCGTGGATATTGTGGGTACAATCCTATTTCCTTTGGCTTTCCCTTTCATACTTTTTATGAAGAAATTAATATAATGTTACCCCTTTCACAGGATTTTCATTTGACCATCAACTTGTGTCTAACGAAATAAAAGCAATCAGACTAAAATTTCTTCTCCTGTATAACAACGTATCTGTAGAATATTAGACGATAACGGAGTTCGAACCGAGGTTCTCTGAACAAAGAAAATACTAAATTGTGCAATAACATTAAGTAATACGGTCGCCAGCTCAAATCGTCCACTTAATTAAAGCACAAGTGGTAATAATTTTAACAATACTGGATGAAATTACAACTGCACTTTCTTTAGATTTAGTAAGAAAAACTAGTACAGAAGCAGTGCTTCTCTGATAAATATTCAATAAAAGGATTTAATGAAGTGAATGATGTAGTATATACATTAGAGTAACATGAATATGAAATTTGTAATGTACCCGATCAGTCTATTGCTATATATACACTCATACTCATAAAATAAGGATAATGCTGATACAACGCTCTGTTGGGCGGTTTGCTGGTTTAAATCACTTCGGGTTACGACCATGCGGTGGATTTGACCTGCGGTCGTGGCACGGTGGCGCTGGCAGCAGTCTACATACGTAGAGGTGTGTTGGTGCATGTCAGAGTACGGTGCAGCGAGCAAGTGTGCAGATGTTTCCAGACGCGCTAATGGTGCCTATGTGTTGAAAATGGCTCAAAGAACGCATATTGATGACGTTATGAGGGGTAGAATACTAGAGAGACTGGAGGCTGGTCAAACACAGCAGGTCAAAGCACGGGCCCTCTGTGTGCCACAAAATGTGATCTCAAGATTATGGCAACAATTGCAGCAGACAGTACGGGACGTCCACAGTGAACAACACCACAAGAAGACCGATATCTCACCACCAGTGCCCGCAGACGGCCACGGAGTACTGCAGTTAGCCTTGCTCGAGGCCTTAGCGCAGCCACTGGAACAGTTGTCTCCAGACACACAGTCTATAGACGACTGAACAGACATGGTTTATTCGCCCGGAGACCTGCAAGGTGCATTCCACTGACCCCTGGTCACAGGAGAGCCCGTAAAACCTGGTGTCAACAACACAGTACATGGTCATTTGAACAGTGGTCCCAGTTTATGTTCACGGACGAGTCCAGGTATAGTCTGAACAGTGATTCCCGCAGGGTTTTCATCTGGCATAAACCAGGAAACAGATAACAACCCCTGAATGGCCCTGAAAGGGACTTGTATGGAGGTCGTTGTTTGATGGTGTGAGGTGGGATTATGATTTGTGCACGTGCACCCCTGTATGTCTTTGACAGTTTGACATAGGAACTGTAACAGGTCATGAGTATCGGGACGTCATTTTGCACCAGAAAGACCGTCTTTTCAGGGGTGTAGTGGGTCGCACCTTCCTCCTGATTGATGATAACGCACGGCCTCACCGAGCTGTCATCGTGGAGAAGTACCTTGAAACAGAAGATATCAGGCGAATGGAATGATCTGCCTGTTCTACAGACCTAAACCCCATCGAGCACGTCTGGGATGCTCTCGGTCGATGTATCGCTGCACTTCTTCAAACCCCTACGATACTTCAGGAGCTCTGACAGGCACTGGTGCAAGAATGGGAGGCTATACCCCAGCAGCTGCTCGATCACCTGATGCAGAGTATGGCAACCCGTTGTGCAGCCTGTGTACGTGTGCATGGGCAGGAAACAGTGGCGTTTTGTAGCACATGTGTTTCGGGACGGTTTTCTCAACTTACCACCAATACCGTGGACCTACAGATCTGTGTCGTGTGTGTTGCCTATGTGCCTATGCCATTAGCGCCAGTTTTGTGTAGTTCCACGTTGTGTGGCACCACATTCTGCAATTATCCTTAATTTATGAGCATGAGTATATATATATATATATATATATATATATATATATATATATATATATATATATATATATATATATATATACTCATGTTCAGAAAAAACAGAACACCTGGTACGACTAGAGATAGGACGCTCATATTCTCTGGACATTTACATTAGTAAAGTCCCATTGTGCTTAGAGCCATTTGAACCATTTTTTTAACAATGTCGGCCGCTGATTAAAGGTCAACATATCGTGGAGGAACACCAAGTACTTGTAAAATGTGCCTGCAGCTCTCGCTGTCGCTATAAACGGAAGGTAATGCATCATTGTGACTTGAGCAGACGTGCAGGATGCCTCGCAGGAGTATACGAGAACCGTACTGTCAAATCAGTGAGTTTGAAAGAGGACACATTATTGGCAAGACAGAGCGTGACACATCCATCTAGAAAATTGCTGCTTGTTTGGGACGATTTTTTTTGACAGTGCAACGGATGTGTGCAAAATGGTTCACGAAAGGCTGTAGAACTCGACGAGGTGGGTCAGGTTACACCAATCAGACCATCCCGCGAGAAGATCGATACCTCATCCGAATGGCATTGCAGGACAGATCTGCATCCTCCTCGGCTCTGGCACAACAGTGGACCAGTGGAACACATCATACACATTCATTATGGCATGGGTTACGTGCGTGTCATCCACTTCTCTGCCTACCTTTGACGAATGTGTAGAAACATGCTAGACGGCAATAGTGTATGGAATGACGTCACTGGGAACAGGAATGGCATCAGGTAGTATTTTCGGATGAATCCAGGTTCTCTTTGTTTGAAAATGATGGCTGCATTTTGGTTCACCGCAGACAGGGGGAGCGACAGCACAGTGACTGCATTCACACAAGACATAGAGCGCCAACTCAAGGCCTTATGATGTGGGATGCTATTGGATACAGCGACATATCACAATTGGTGCGTGTCCAGGGCACTGCTACCAGTGTGACCTACGTGAATGACGTTCTGTGACCCTTAATCATACCCTTTCTGCACTATACCCTAGATGCCATTTTTCAGCTAGACCATGCGTGATCACATGTTGCTGGACGAACACGTGCCTTCTTCGTGTCACAGGATGTCAGCCTTTTGCCCTGGCCCGCCACATTACCAACCATGTCGTCAGTCGAAAATGTATGGTATATGGTGAAACGATGGGCGCAACGCTGCCACCCAATGCCAACCACCGCAGATGAACTTTGGAATCTGCTGAATGCAGTATGGATGGTTATACCAAAGGACACTTTATGCCCCTTATAGGCGTCGATGCCACCACGCAAGGAACAAGTTATCAGGGGCCGTGGCAGACACTGTGCCTATTAGGCATACCGAGATGACTGAAATGCTAATCATTTCTGCTGAACATACTAATGTACATCTCCCGTGAGTATGAACGTCGTGTCTGCAGTCGCTCAAGATGTTGTTTTTTCTGAACATGAGCGACACGGCCAATGATCTCATCAGCGCGGGTGCACACTAGAACAGAACTCTTATGGGAATCGACGAAATGCCACGAGTCGTTGGGATAATGGGCAAGGGGCACTACACTAGTAGTGTGTGGATAAGCTGAAAATTTGGGTTTGACGGGAGGCATGCTAGGATAGTCCGTGCAGTTGCAATGACCATTGTGTTCGGGTGGCCTAGTATTCACAGTATCTGTTTAGTAAGCAGGTTCAAATGGCTCTGAGCACTAAGGGACTTAACCTCTGAGGTCATCAGTCCCCTAGAACTTAGAACTACTTAAACCTAACTAACCTAAGGACATCACACACATCCATGCCCGAGGCAGGATTCGAACCTGCGACCGTAGCGGTCGCGCGGTTCCAGACTGTAGCGCCTAGAACCTCTCGGCCACACCGTCCGGCAGTAAGCAGGAAACCTGGGTTCGAACCCAGGTGTGGCACAAACTTCCAACTTGCTCCATTGATTTCAGTCAATGCCCGCTTGCAGCCAATGCCTGTAGTAACTCCATTATGTCTTAGTTTTGATGTGATCTGTCTCTGCACTTCTGTTCCCCTGTCCTATTCGTTAAAGTTGATTGAGGTTAGGTTTGGTGCTGAATTAACGAAGTTATTTCGATATGTGCTGACTTACATTTACTTCTTATTCAGAGTCCAGTACTACGACCAGACAGACAGAGTTGTGATGGGAAGCCGTTGTCACCTATTATTGCAAATTTGCTTTTGGAAGATTTCGAGGAACGTTTTGAAACTTGTGTATTTTTTCAGATATGTAGACGATTCTTTGCTCTCATGACAGTGAGAATTTGAACGACTTTTTAGAACACCTGAATTCAGTGTAGCCCAATATTCGCTACACGATGGAGGTGGAAAAGAATGGCTGACTTCCCATCCTTGACGTGTTGGCCAGAAGGAATGTGGATGGTACGTTTATAGGAAGCCTACTCACATTCATTTGTACCTGCAGGATGACAGTTGTCACCATCCGGCTTAACGTGAAGGGCCCATGTCATCTCGGATCCTGAGAGTTTGTCAGCTCTGTTAGCACATCTCGAAGTCACCTTTCGTCAGAATGATGATAATGGAAGACATATCACACGTACGTTGCGATATCGACCAACTGTGCAGTGGGGGGAGTAATAATACCGAGATGGCAATGAAATCTACGGCCTTTTTGCCTTACGCAGGGAGCATTTCGAATAAGATTGGTCGTATTTTGCGGAAATATGATGTGAAGTGTGTTTTTCAACCAACATCTGAGATCATGGTCCTTTTAGGTTCCGTAAAGGATGATCTTGGTTTACCTAAGGCGGATGTCTACCCTATTCCTTGCAGCTGTGGCATGTCATATCTTGGTCAGACTATCAGGACTGTGGAGGACCGGTGTACTGAGCATAAGCGGAAAACACGCTTACAATATTCGAGTAAATTCGCCACTGCAAAACATTGTCTTGATACCGGTCATCCCATGGAATATAACAACACGGAGATTCTGGGGTGCACTTCCAGCTGTTGGGATAATGTAATTAAGGAAGCTGTTGAAATTAAATTAGCAAGCAACCTTGCAAACAGAGATGGTGGTTATTGTTTAAATTCTGCATGGAATACTGCTCTATCCCTCCTCAAAAAATAGAGGCACAGATCTTATGATACATCAACCGTTTATTATTAATTTCACTATCGATAACTTTTGACGTCCATCATCTTCGGTTTGTGATGGTGCTAGCGTTTACAGTGTGTCTGATTGTTATCTTTCCAGAGTTTCTCTGAAAACTGAGGTTTTAAATTCCTTTGCACAGTGCTTACTTGCTGCAGTTTTGCCTTGAAACTAGCAGGGTGCGCTCCTGTCGAAATATCGGCGGTTGTCGACGACGTCACCCGGCTGTATTTCCGTAAGTTATTTGAACATTGCATAACCGGGAGAAACTCAGGTCTCACATTGCTGTTGATGTTGTTGTAACTGGTAGTTGCAATAATTAGTTTTTGTGCCAACCATGAGACGTGTAGTGTAAGGATAGAAAGATGAGGAGGGGGGGGGAAGAGGGGGGGGAATAGTCTATTTTACAGAATGGGGTGCGATGGAAAAAGGTCGAGAACCCCTCTTCTAATGTATTAGGCGACTCAACATTGCTTTCAGTCTCACTGGACCTCAAGACGTCAGCCCTGACTTCAATTACCGTATCAACCATCACGAGTTTCACTTACACGTATACAGTCGTCCGGAACCACCTCACTTCTCATTTCGACAATCGTTTCTTTCGCAGTAATTTCCTGAATCAAGAATGCTTCATCTGGAATGTAAATAATTTCGTCTTCCATTTGCCTGTCATTTACGATGCTCTTTATTTTATTAACAACAACGTCACGTTTGTCAGCGGCTCGCGTACTTTGCGCGGTTCTTTTTCTCTCTCTATGTACATCACTACCATCGTGAACTTCGCAGGACGCTTTTAATTATTACACCAGATTCCTCCTTCTTACAGGATTACGTCATCCCAAGGGCCCCCTTTCCTTTCCCTCATATCTATTTAACCTTGTCGCCACTTCCGTTTTAAAATCTTCCCAACTGTCTTGCTTCAAACTTCGGTACAGATCATCGATCTGTTCTAGCCATTCCTACATTCCTGTTAGCTCTTCTTCACAACACTCACCATCTTTTGTAGTATGCAAACTGCTATCATTGCATTTGTTTTCAAACATAATTTCCTTCACGTCCGTCACGGTAATATTCCACAGAGCAGGTCCAACCCTCTCTATTGGGACGTCACCTTTCTGCCTTACTGCAGCAAAAATAATGTTCACACGGGCAGCTGATCTGTCCACAACATCATTTGTCTGCGAGGGCTCGGCAGCCTAGCTGGTACTCTTTTTATTGCTTCTCTTCTGTAACTTGTGTCTGTGCTCAACTGCCATTACGAATGCACAGTCTAATGATGCTTTCCAGTTATTATTTCGAGCGCAATATTTTGTTCGTACCTTTTATTTTTGGGCCAAGAAAATCTCTCCGCGTGTGCCCGGCACGTAACGAGCGTGACCGCCCGTTTTCCTCACTATTTTCATTGACATTACGCGGTTTTAATCCTCTACCGCGTCTTGCTCGGTTAAATCTCCCGCGTCCTCGTCCAATACATCATACTGACATGAAGCGTTTCGTCATCATTTCTTTCGTTAATATTTTGTTCAATTCAGTTATCAAGCTGGCGGAATCCGCAGATTACCTTCTAGTGGTCTTCATCCTCGACACATTCCAAGAATGTAGTAAAGTTTTTATGGTCGCTATCTAGATAACATTTAGAATGTTCTGGGAATTTCTTCCAAAGTACCCAGACAATTTCGGATTCTGAGCGCCTACTTCTAATCTACGCCATTCTTCGATGCCACATTTCGCAGAAGTCTTTCACGGAATTTCTGCCGCTGCTGTCACAGAGTCCAGTAATAATAAATTCATACCATTAACAATTCTGTTGCTGTTCAGGACAGTATACGTTAAAGATTTCTGTTGGAAATCACTCAATGTCATTTGGTCTGTGTTCAAACCCCATTTCAGAACCCAGCTCATATTACAACACTAATTTTTTTCCCAGTCAGTTTTGTCTCCAGGGAAGATTACTTTGCAATTCTTTAGAAAATCGACCAGTTGCTTCTTATTTGGGTCAAATTTCTCTTCACAGTATAAATTCTTAATACAGGTAATTCTGTCTATCAAATAACTCGGTTTTTCTTTTCAAGCTCGCAAAGCTTACCTTCAATATCAGAAATGTTTCTTATGCACGTATGTTCACATTCAACAACCTATTTATTTAATTCAGTTCCAACATCAGAAATTATTTTCCTCAAATTTGAGATGTCCAGCTTACTTTGGTGAACAATTTCAGATTTTAAAATAGACAAGAGGACTATTTTTTATAGATCCCATCGGTTGCGAAATGGAAACCACAGTGAAAATCAAAACTGTCTTATCTGCAACATTTAACTACACCTTCCAGCTACTTCTTTACATGGTCACCACTCCGACTTAGTATTTGTCATGACATTGTACCAAATTCCCACTACCCTAATCATAGAAAGCAGCCGTTTGTGCAATCCGCCAATTCTTACGCTGGTCTGCAACTTGTTGTCTGTGTCGAAATGCTGTCCTCATAGCCAGCGATTCATGTGTGCAAAGAGATGAAAATCAGAGGGAGCCAAGTCCCGGTTGTGTGGCGAGTGATCAAACATTTCCATTGAAAACGCTGCAGGACCCTGTTTGTTGCTGCTGCATTGTTGCCGACGATTGCAATGAAGAAGGACAATGCCTGATGACAACATTCTTTCTCGCTTATTCTGAATTGCCCTTCGTAGACGAATTTCTCGAATCGCCTGCTCCACTCGCTGAACAAGATGATAGATATAAACTCGCTCCTTTTCCTGACCGCCTACATCATGAACGTCTGTACGTCCTGCTTCAAAGTTCCTACACCATAGTCTTAATCTGCTGTCAGACTAGGCAGTTACGTTATGTGGGCTGGATGAAATCAGACGGAATCCCTCAGAATGAAGAAATCGAATGACAGCACCAGCATACGCTTCACACTTCGCGAGAGACTCTACCGTTCTAGTCGTATTCACGTGTTTACTGTGCGCTCACAACTAAGAACTGCGACGTGATGCGATCAACAGGCATGCTAGACTCACTGTGCAACACATCTACGCAAAGCTTCTTTGGATTTTCACTGCAGTTTTAATATCACGACCGACAGGACCATGGAAAAAAGGGCCCTTGTACTTTCTCGTTAAATTTCACCTCAATTACAGGTTCAACATTTTCTGGATCTTATCTATTTCTGATTCCAATCTTTCGTTAATGTTATAAACAGCCGCGCGGAGTGGCCGCGCGGTTAGAGGCGCCATGTCACGGATTGCGCGGCCCCTCCCGCCGGACTGGCCGGGGTGGCCGAGCGGCTCTAGACGCTACAGCCTGGAACCGCGCGACCGCTACGGTCGCCGGTCCGAATCCTCCCTCGGGCATGGATGTGTGTGATGTCCTTAGGTTAGTTAGGTTGAAGTAGTTCTAAGTTCTATGGGACTGATGACCTCAGAAGTTAAGTCCCATGGTGCTCAGAGCCATTTGAACCATTTTGAACCTCCCGCCGGAGATTCGAGTCCTCCCTG
Source organism: Schistocerca piceifrons (assembly GCF_021461385.2). Taxonomy (NCBI): domain Eukaryota; kingdom Metazoa; phylum Arthropoda; class Insecta; order Orthoptera; family Acrididae; genus Schistocerca; species Schistocerca piceifrons. The sequence goes on along the minus strand of NC_060149.1, from coordinate 234,782,965 downwards.
GGCATGGGCGTGTGCGTTGTTCTTAGCATAAGTTAGTTTAAGTTAGTGTAAGTAGTGTGTTAGTCAAGGAACCGATGGCCTCAGCAGTTTTTTCCCTTACAAATTCAAGTACAGTTGAACATTTTGTTATTAATATGTCCGTGCATTAACGCTGAATTAATGTTAACGTTGTCTATTTCTAGTTTAATATTTTGAATTCCTGTATTCAAATTTCCTACCTTTTTGTCGACATTGTCTATTTTCTGACTTAATTTGCTACCCTGTGACTTTTTCTGACTACTCTGTGCCGTAATTTAACTGTCAGCTTTGTTAATCTGCTCATGGTTTACCTTACTCTTTACTTTAATTTGGTTGTCAATTGTAGAAATTTGAGCTGTCAAAAGCCGTAAAAAGTCATTGATACTTATTTGTGATTCAGTATTTTGTTCTGTAACAAGCCCATTATTCCACTCTTCATCGGTTGTTCGTCTTCAAGGTGGTGTTTTACTTGCGGCGTATCTAATATGTCAATATTATCTGTTACGTACTAGCCAACCACGATATTATTCCACTTCAACCTCAATTACGTTAATCATGAATCATTAGTAGCACTCTCAAAGTGTCATAATGACGTGCTCTAGCTAGTAAGTTATACAACGTGTGTTCTTTAGTTAACTGTGACTATTAAAAAGCAACAAAGAAAGTACTTTATGGGGATGCTTAATCTGATATAGCGTCTTAATGTATCTTTGCACAAACAAATACCTGGCGTATTTACTGGGGAGTAAAGAAATATTCTCAATGATAAATGGCTGATTAATGGACACAATAATTTGGATATGACGTCCCAGGTTGTGTTACAGCCAAATATTGCAATTTCGGTTAATCTTTCAGTCAAAGAAATTGTTTGAATCTTAACACGGAAAAAAGTAAAGACTGTGTACAGGGTGATTCAGTTGCCCCTGCCGATGTCGTTTTATGCAGCCCGCAGAGTTATACCTGTCCCGAAATCATCTGTCCTTCTGGTATGCTCAGCAAACACAAGGCCATATCTTGATAGTTACTGCCTCACCATAATAAGAAGCCGTAATGTTATAATAGCATTAAACAATGGAAACCATGTACGTTCTCTAGAGAATGAGACTGAAACGTCGACGAAACACTGAGGTGGAAGTGTGATCGTGTTGAAACTAATACATCCTACAATCTGTACAAGTTGTTCTGTACTGAACTGCAGGGTAGTTGGTAAGGGCAAACCAAGTGTTTCGGGAAGATATTGCGTGTAAGCTGCGACGTTCGAGTCCACGACGAGGATTCCAACTATCTTTTATATTTGTTTAGTTGTTAACGCACATAATGTACCTGAAATACCCTCTTTTTAAGAAAAGTGTGTGTGAATGAAAGCGTTTGTGGCCCTAAGAATGACCGATTTTTCAGTAGGCCGCACAAATACGGAACAGAAATATGGGGAATAAAATTGCGCTGACAATATTTATCATGTCAGAAAATGCTCGATGTTATGACAGTTTTCTTTTATGCAGATCCGGGCGCACTGCTGAATAGATCTTCCTGCGCGTCGAATCATTCCGGTTGTTACTGATCTGCAGGTTTCTATGACAAGTTTGCCGTTGGCGGTCGGGATTTTCCGGCGCTTGAATGTAAACCACTTGTTTCAAAGGCCCCACAGGATGAGGTCTAATGGTGTTAAATGCGGTGATCTGACGGGCCACGCTACAGGTCCAATTTCCTGGGAGTTCCTCGTTCAGATGGTTACGAACGGGTAAAGTCGAATGTGGCGGAATTCCGTCCTGTTGAAACCACATCATTAAACTATCTTGCAATGGTACATCCGCCAGCAACAGTGGGAATTCTTGACACAGAAAGTGCAGGTAGCGTGTGCCCGTCAAATGGCGTTCATAGAAATGCGGTCTAATAAGGAGATCATCCAAGATTCCAAACCATACATTCACTCCCAACTTTACTTCATAGGCTGACTGTCGCACCCAGTGACGATTTTCAGTACTCCAATAATGCATGTTGTGGCGATAGATGGTCCCTTATTCTGGAATTGATATTCTTCCGAGTACAATATGTGCGATTGGAAAGTTGCATCATTTTCCACATTTCCTAAGAGCCACTGACAGAAATTCATTCGAGCGTAGAAATCCCGCCCATGGAGCTCTTGACGTAACTGTAGATTGTATGGTTGATATTTATGTGAATTCAGTATTCTCCATACGGACGACTGGCTGGTGTTCAGCTGTTCTGCAATTGCTCTTGTACTCATGCTTAAATTAGTACGAGTTGTATCGAGGACGTCTCTTCATTTTCACCAGATGTTACGGTCTTTCACCAGATGTTACGGTCCTCTCTCGGACAGGTGGTACTTTCTTAATCACGCCTGTTGTCTTTACACGTCTTTCAACACTACGGAACGTCTTTGCAGTCGGTTGTCTCCTATCTGGATACATAGGATTCTAACCGTCGACAACACGTTTCGTTGACTACATCGCTAACGCCTAAGCACATGCATCATGCTACATTGCTGGTAACGTCTTTGTATTACGAGTAGATTAGAGTATACACTCCGTCAGTTCGGTGTTTATTACATTAATTATTTTATTGTTACCTCGTTTTAAGCATTAATTTCGCTCTTTATAATACCCGACCATTAGGCAAGAAATAGGAACATAGTTACACAGCAGACGGACGTACATAAATTATTTAAATGATTGATGTTTTGAGAACGAACTGTACCACCTGCCATGTGTGTTCATAATCGTTTGCAAGACGAGCTTACTTGACACTAGTACTTCACAGTAAACTAGCAGGGGAATATCGACCTTATGACGACTTCATATGTTTGTTTGGCTGCATCAGACAATTTCGGTAGGGATAACTGAATCACCCTTTATAATGTAACAGTGATCAAAATAGTTAATGTATGTGGGGTCCCTTAAGCTGTTATGTGTTCTTTATGACTCATTTGCAAACAATTAGACTATTTAGCAGATCGGAAAATATGTACACAATAGTTAGTAACAAATTTTACCGTTTACAAACCTGTCTGATCTTAAATTGACGTAGTGCATTAACTACTTTTCAACACTTTTCTTACTCATATTTGTAAATTAACAAAATTGTTTTTAAAAGTGTTTCACTGAGAAACATCCAGTAAAATCATTTAATAAAGCGAATGATGTAATTACCTTTTACTGGCAAGTGGAGCATTTGAAACAAGCAAAGTCTCTCTAATTAAGTTACTAACTCCACTTAGCAATCAACACAATTAATGAAGCTCTTTGAATAATTATATTTTAATAAGCATTTGCACTTTAATAACATCTCTGATTACACAAAGAAAAAGAAGTGAACACCTAACACAGGTAATGTGACTCAAATGAATAAAGTAGTCTGACACAATAAGTATGTATATTAAGCAACTATCACAGAACACCAGTTCATGCTGATAGTAAATACACTCCTGGAAATTGAAATAAGAACACCGTGAATTCATTGTCCCAGGAAGGGGAAACTTTATTGACACATTCCTGGGGTCAGATACATCACATGATCACACTGACAGAACCACAGGCACATAGACACAGGCAACAGAGCATGCACAATGTCGGCACTAGTACAGTGTATATCCACCTTTCGCAGCAATGCAGGCTGCTATTCTCCCATGGAGACGATCGTAGAGATGCTGGATGTAGTCCTGTGGAACGGCTTGCCATGCCATTTCCACCTGGCGCCTCAGTTGGACCAGCGTTCGTGCTGGACGTGCAGACCGCGTGAGACGACGCTTCATCCAGTCCCAAACATGCTCAATGGGGGACAGATCCGCAGATCTTGCTGGCCAGGGTAGTTGACTTACACCTTCTAGAGCACGTTGGGTGGCACGAGATACATGCGGACGTGCATTGTCCTGTTGGAACAGCAAGTTCCCTTGCCGGTCTAGGAATGGTAGAACGATGGGTTCGATGACGGTTTGGATGTACCGTGCACTATTCAGTGTCCCCTCGACGATCACCAGTGGTGTACGGCCAGTGTAGGAGATCGCTCCCCACACCATGATGCCGGGTGTTGGCCTTGTGTGCCTCGGTCGTATGCAGCCCTGATTGTGGCGCTCACCTGCACGGCGCCAAACACGCATACGACCATCATTGGCACCAAGGCAGAAGCGACTCTCATCGCTGAAGACGACACGTCTCCATTCGTCCCTCCATTCACGCCTGTCGCGACACCACTGGAGGCGGGCTGCACGATGTTGGGGCGTGAGCGGAAGACGGCCTAACGGTGTGCGGGACCGTAGCCCAGCTTCATGGAGACGGTTGCTAATGGTCCTCGCCGATACCCCAGGAGCAACAGTGTCCCTAATTTGCTGGGAGGTGGCGGTGCGGTCCCCTACGGCACTGCGTAGGATCCTACGGTCTTGGCGTGCATCCGTGCGTCGCTGCGGTCCGGTCACAGGTCGACGGGCACGTGCACCTTCCGCCGACCACTGGCGACAACATCGATGTACTGTGGAGACCTCACGCCCCACGTGTTGAGCAATTCGGCGGCACGTCCACCCGGCCTCCCGCATGCCCACTATACGCCCTCGCTCAAAGTCCGTCAACTGCACATACGGTTCACGTCCACGCTGTCGCGGCATGCTACTAGTGTTAAAGACTGCGATGGAGCTCCGTATGCCACGGCAAACTGGCTGACACTGACGGCGGCGGTGCACAAATGCTGCGCAGCTAGCGCCATTCGACGGCCAACACCGCGGTTCCTGGTGTGTCCGCTGTGCCGTGCGTGTGATCATTGCTTGTACAGCCCTCTCGCAGTGTCCGGAGCAAGTATGGTGGGTCTGACACACCGGTGTCAATGTGTTCTTTTTTCCATTTCCAGGAGTGTATCTGAAACATTCCCTGCCTGAAGATAGACGAAGTGCTGAGCTGCTGTGATGGCATGCTGACCACGACTGTGTGACCCTGGCTCTTCATGTAATACACTCTATAAATCTCTTCTGAGCGTCGGATTATTAATCAAGAGCATATACGTATATGCCATGTTGCTAAAGATAGGTACGACGTATTAACATAGGTGCATGGTAGACAGATGCAGATAAATGATTTAAAGACAGATGTTCTGCGATCGGACTGTAGCACCTGTCGGGTGAGTTCATAATCGTTTTCAAAATGAGCTTACTGGATATTAGTGCTATGCAATAAGCCAGCAGGGGAATATCGACTTTATCAAAAGACAGAGAGAAAGGAGAAAGGGAAGAAAGGTCAGACAAGAGGGTGGTCAAAGACAAGTAGTTTTTGTACCATAACTGGCACGCTCTAAACGGTTCATTCCACATTTTGTATTAGCGCTCTCATCCCCAAGTCACCGAGGAACTGCTTCTTTTCCTTATCGATTACAAATCTAATACCCTTAACATGAACTAGCGAGGTTACACAGAATATGAATCTCACACTTATACAGGGTTATTCACGAAGATATGCAAATATTTTAATATGTTATTCTACAAGTAAAACTGAAGAAAAAAGTTCAAATAAACATAGGTCCACAAATGCTTCGTTACGGAGTTACGACCAATAAAAGATTTTGCCCGAAGTTTAGCAACTTCGCTAATATGATGTCATTGCAAAACTTTACGAGGTTAAGGTACATCACGATTTTCATTTATTTTGTTGTTATTGATCTGGTGAATCTAACAAAACATGTCTAATATGAAGCCATCGCAAAACTGTATGAGGTTAAGGTACATCATGATTTTCATTTATTTTGTTGTTATTGATCTGGTGAATCTAATAAAACATGTCTCAGACGTGTATCTGCAGTAGTTTTCCAGAACATCCAGAGAACCAAAGATGTAATTACGTAAAATTTTTAATTTATTAGCTACTTGGACCTTTTGTTTCTTAAATTCCAGACAATTGCACAAAGATTTCAACAGAGGCTGTAGAGAATTTAAGTTTGGAAAACTGATGGTAATAACGTTAACTGAAACTGTATGAATGTGTCAGACAATATGCTTTTATTAATACCATAGCACACGTGAATTCATGTTAAACCTGATAAAACAAAGGTCATTGTTAAAGGAAGTTGTACAGAGTACATTCAATTTCACAATACATTCACAATAAATGTTCAAAAATGTCTCCATCGAGTTCAATGCATTTAGCTGCACATGTATGAACAGATTTTGTTGCTCGTTCCAGTTTCACAGGAAAGTAAACAAATTTACTTGTATAATAATCTTTGCTTCTCTGGATGTTCTGAAAAACTACTACGGGTACACGCCTGGGACATGTTTTATTAGATTCACCAGACCAATAACAACAAAATCAATGGAAATCGGGTTCTACCTTAACCTCGTACAGTTTTGCGATGGCTTCAAATTAGCGAAGTTGCTAAATTTCAGGCAAAATCTTTTATTAGCCGTAACTCCGTAACTAAAAATATGCAGACCTATGTTTTTATGAACTTTTTCTTTAGTTTTACTTGTAGAACAACATTTTAAAGTATTGGTATACCTTCGTGATTCACCATGTATACAAGTTCAGAATATTTTGCATCAAAAACATTACAATACATCACTAAAAGAAAATTTAAGAAAGCACTGACACTTCGAAACAAATTGATAAAAGTGTCATCATGTCACAACACAGATATACGGTGTAGATGTTAAAAGTGGACCATCAATGAATAACCTTTACAAATACTTCCAGACTGTCTAATCTACTTTGAAATTCACACTGTAGGCTATAATTCATATGTAATATTTGAAAAAATACAGAATTAAGCACGAATTTTCACATATGCAATATACAAATTTAGATCTCTACCAGACCACAGCAATTTTTAAGAAATCTTCGGCAGTACCGTGCAGAACACGAATTCGTTGAAATAATGAGGTACCATAACCATTAAATAACAGACTCAAGAACAGAATCAACATGTATTTGGCACTTTATCCTGTAATAACTAATCATTTCTAATCTTTACTACGAACAAATAAAAGACACTTCATTTCATGTGATATTCTCGTTATATCTAATACGACTACGAAATCTTTAATTACTGAAGCGCAGCAGGTATAAAGCAATGACTTATCGATTTAAAGTAACTGTCTGTTTTCACTTTCAAAAGATATTGTTTTCCAAGAGTGACATGTACACTATAATACTCGGTTGTCAAACTTACTAAATAGTGTTTTCCATAGGGAACACTGAAAATCCAAAAATCCGGGTACCCTAATATTTGTTCTTCTTTTAACAACGTTTTTGATTGCAAGAAATGTATGGCGCAAATTATTTGTAGTTCTCTGATTTTTCAGGGTAATTAACGAAAGATAAAACACCGGTTGGTATAAAGTAGAGATACCGTGCTTCCAATACAGCAGACCATTCCTCAGAAACGCTGTCACGTTCTGCCTTTTCAGTATGCCTACTGTACTACCGACGATCCAAACCCGGGTCTACGATACATCCGAAAACTTGATATTGCTGCCCCCCCCCCCCTCCCCTCCCCTCAAAAAAAAAAAAAGCGTTTGAGATAAAACGTCAAAAATTGAAAAAAATTCGGTTTTTCGAAAGTATGTTCATTTTATAGCTGACATCTTTCTGAAGAGTACGATATATAAAGCATATATGTTAGAGGAAATGTAAGACATGTTATTCGGTCTTAAGTGGGCCAAAGTGTAGTGCCACGCCTCTTCACAGAGCATTCTTGTATTTCACGTCGCTTATTTTGCTCTGTCGAATTCAAACGTGTATGTTTTGTAACGGAAGCCATCAAACCCATATTCAGGACAGTGGAAATTAAAATGTCCTGTCGTGCCTCTACTGTTCCCAGTCGGGCGGTTTGACATCCTGCTGCCTTAAAAAAAACTCACAATTAATACTGAGTGGGATTATTCGTAAGCAGGAGAATAAGAACTCTTCAGAAAATTTGCACTCTTTTTTGCCTATTAGGTAATAACTTTCTCTTTTGTGTGACATAAAGTTAAATATACCAAACATGAATCCAGTAAAGACAAGAGACAAGCAAGACAGTACATTTCTTCAGTCCTTAGGTCCCAGCATTTTTTCTCCCTACTCTTGCTACAGCTTTACATGGCGTGCTTTCCTTTCTGCGAAAGACTCTGTTACTGCATCAAAGCTTGTAAGATGGCTAGTTTTTGATGATGTTATTGGATGTGTTAATATTTGTAAAGGAAAATGATATATTTGAAGAATTGTGGTCAGAGAAACAGTTGTTAGGCAACAGCATCTATGTCTGCGATGGAGGCGCTGTGTTGTCGTAGAAACTTTGACAGTCAGTAGAGGAAAGCTGCAGCGTGCAGCAGGCGGATCCGTTGAATGTACAGACCGAGCGAGGTGGCGCAGTGGTTAGACACTGGACTCGCATTCGGGAGGACGACGGTTCAATCCCGCGTCCGGCTATCCTGATTTACGTTTTCGGTGATTTCCCTAAATCGCTCCAGGCAAATGCCGGGATGGTTCCTTTCAAAGGGCACGGCCGACTTCCTTCCCCGTCCTTCCCTAATCCGATGAGACTGATAACCTCGCTGTTTGGTCTCCTTCCCCAAAACAACCAACGTTGAATGTACAGTGCGGGCTTTCAAGAATAATAAATGTGATTGTGTGATATGGTGACCCTCAACTACGTACCCCCCAATGTTGTTGTTGTTTTTGGGGGAGGAGACCAGACAGCGAGGTCATCGGTCTCATCGGATTACGGAAGGAAGGGGATGGAAGTCGGCCGTGCCCTTTCAAAGGAACCATCCCGGCATTTGCCTGGAGCGATTTAGGGAAATCACGGAAAACCTAAACCAGGATGGCCGGAAGCGGGATTGAATCCTCGTCCTCCCGAATGCGAGTCCAGTGTGCTAGCCACTGCGCCACCTCGCTCAAACGTACCCTCCGACTCAGAGTTGAAATATTGAAAGTTTTGGCTGGTTTCGTTGTCTAGGGGCTGGGATACGTAGTTGCCGCATTACAAGCCAAATACTGCGGAGTCTCCAGTATAAAATATGAATATACACAAAAATCGAATGGTCGAAGGTTCCTATCACTTGGCAACTGCGCATTTTGAACGTAACATAAACATTTATACATGAAAGATTGCAATTAAATAAAATCTGCAGGTACTATTTTAACGACTTTGAATGATGAGTACGATAGCAGAAGTACCCTTAAGAATGCCCTTTATTACTGTAAAACACTTATTGGTGTCGACGGTCCAGCAATTAAATAACATATAAGTTGAATAACAGGGAAACAATGGATTCCTAATGCATACTACGTCTTCACTGCAGAAGCCACGGAAATCTCACAAGTGCACAAGTCGGCACTACGAAATATTCCTATCTCCTGCTACCACGGGCAAAACTGCTACACACTCCAAATCTTTCCCGCGACTGTCCGTCGCTCCTTCGTGTCCAGCACTCTCTCCGTGTCCTGTGGGAACGTCCCTCGCGCCGCACTCTCCCGAACTGCCACGTGTCCACTCCGAAAAATGATCCTCCTCCCCCGCTTCCATACAGTCTCTCCACGTGTCCTTTTTGGAACGATCGCTGTGATTGGGTAGAGCGCTTCCGCCCTCTCTCCAAGCCAACGCACACTCACGAACATATTGAAACACATTCGAAATACTGGATTTACATTTAAGTAACTTGAAATTAAATAAATATTCCTACGGCTGGACCATATACAAGCTCTAACACACATTATTAAATATACGAGGGGCGTTCAGAAAGTAAGCTCCGATCGGTCGCGAAATGGAAACGACTATGAAAATCCGATAAAGCTTTGCACAGATGTGTTGGGTAGTGTCTCTAGTATAACCCCAGTTAGCATCACGTCGCTCTTCTCATTTCTGAGCTCGCAGTGAGTGCGTAAAGATGTCTAGAAAATAGTGTCTGCCGCCAAGTACGAGGGCCTGGTGAGAAATTTCGCCTGAAGCTATGCAGCTAACATTACATAACTGTCGTGCTGTTTCGTCTTCACGACAATTCTCAGCCGCATTCTGCAGGGGCAATGAAGATGCTCCTGCATCGTTTTCAAATGGAAATGTGAGATTACCCACAATACAGTCGGCAATTGTCTCCCCCTGAGTTTCATCTCTGGTGACATGAACCGCTGTCTTTGAAGACAACATTTTGACACAGACAACGAGGTGTAGGCCAGCGTGGAGAATTGGCGGAAAGCACTGGCGGCTGCCTTCTATGATGAGGCTATTGAAAAGTTGGTACAACGCTATGACAAAAGTCTAAGTCAGAACGGCGACTACGTAGAGAAGTAGCTGAAAGGTGTAGCTAATTGTTACAAGTAAAACATTTCTGATGTTCACTGTGGTTTCAATTTGGCAATCAATCGGAGCTTACTTTCTGAACAAGCCTCGTATAAGCAAATTAAATAGATACATATCAAAGGAATAGCAAGCAAAAGTGGGCCAGTAGCCTAACGTCTCTGTGCTTTCTAAAACAAAATAAATATTTGACCAATTTCTTCATGAATAGCGTGTATTGGATATAAACAAAGACATAGACGAATAAATATATTTATAAGCATGCTGCTACCGTTTTTTTCGTGTAACTGTGGAGTACTTATGGCCTGACGCGATCGATAGTAATCAGCCACTTTGACCTCCAATAAGTCATGTACTATTCAAGTTACATGCCTGTAATTCAGACCAATTTAGGCTTACACTAATAGCTTTCTAAAGACACGTCGATCGACGAAATCGGATGAGCCGTTTAGATTTTGGAAATTCGTTGCTGAGTTTTACTTGTATAATTTACAGTCACAGTTTACAGTCTGACTCACTAATACAGATTTTGAAAATCTGATTACACCATCAGAATCGTCGTGCAAATAATGGTAATGTATATGTTTCTTTTTGAGGTATCATGATTCATCTGGCTACTATTCATTTCTATACGAACAATGAAATGTCTGCCATGATGGTTTCACAAAGTCCGCCATCTTTGGCACTCTCGGCATACTAGTCTCTTTCATCGAGACAGTGTCACCATGGAATTCCCAGCCACGCTGTTCCCGGACCCCGGCTAACGTTCGGCACCACGTGTTTGCTGCCGGGCCCCAGCTTGCCGAGCGGCCCGTGCGGCCACGCAAACTCTGAACTTAGAATATTTCCAGGGCGCCACAACTCGCCCGTTACCTCACAGCAGTGTAATGCATGGACGCACTTATGGAAAACTATGTGACTTGCAGATTTATTACGAGGGCGAATGACAACTTAGAATAATGGTTGGAAACATACTGACATAATTAAGGGTTTGAAATGAATTATTTGATAAGGTAAAAGGTTTATTTTTATTTTTGTAGACTTGTGTTGTTGGTCCACTTCACCCTCGTCCCAGTCGAGTTTTTGATAATTATTCTGTTGACTGACCTGAATTATTTTACTCCACCCTGGAAGTTATTATATCAAATGAATTTTCATATAAGGGTCTATAATTATTTCATAAGTTCCTTCCCAACTGAAATTTCAGAACTTAAAGGTTGAATCATGTGTTTCAAAAAGAAATGGTTCAAATGGCTCTGAGCACTATGGGACTTAACATATGAGGTCATCAGTCCCCTAGAACTTAGAACTACTTAAACCTAACCTACCTATGGACATCACACACATCCATGCGCGAGGCAGGATTCGAACCTGCGACCGTAGCGGTCGCGCGGCTCCAGACTGAAGCGCCTATAACCGCTCGGCCACACCGGCCGGCCATGTGTTTCATTGGCATTCTGTGTGAACATTACGAACTCATTTCCCCTGGTCCAATTGTAGTTAGATTTTAGTAGTATTTTTTTTAGCTGCTGCAGAGTCCTGCTGTGATGCTGTTTCTTCAAGTACTTCATTTTGCAGGTGAGATTTATAATACGTGATTGTTTGGTTTCCTTTGCGCAATGTAGGTTCTGTCAGCTTATTTATTTTACCAAAGCCATATGTCAGTGCAGAAATTTTCGTGTGTTTCAGGTTACATTCTTATACAGGTCGACATTACAGTTTGGTTCGTTTTTTTGATGCAATTACGGTTTTTTTTTTCAAACTGTTCGCACTGACCAGATCTACTGAGCGTGAAATTATTGGTAAGCTTATTTATTTGCTTATGAATAATATCGGTTTTCACACACTCAGGATTCTTTTCAATTTCATGTAAGTGATGTGGCTTTGAGCTCAGTAGCACATTTAGGTTGTCAGTTCACATTCCCAGATTCCCAGGTTTATATTTACAATAACACACACACACGTAAAGGCTACTCGCTTACAAATTCATCAAACGTTCCTCTACATGAAAAATCAAAGTGTCGTTGTCTGATACTGAAAAAGCTGTTATTCCTCGTTCTAACAAACAATCTTGTCATCACTGATTCTGGAAGTACTTTGCCATGGTCAACACTTATCCTCCAGCTAACTTCACATTCCCTGCCGGGATCACAGGTATAGTTATCCCACGCTTATTCTCCATTTAGGAGTTATTGTGTTTTCCGCGCTGCCGGCCGGTGTGGCCGAGCGCTTCTAGGCGCTTCAGTCTGGAACCGCACGAGCGCTACGGTCGCAGGTTCGAATCCTGCCTCGGGCATGGATGTGTGTGATGTCCTTAGGTTAGTTAGGTTTAAGTAGTTCTAGGGAGCTGATGTCCTCCGATGTTAAGTCTCATAGTTCTCAGAGCCATTTGAACTTTTTTCCGCGCTATTCCGAGAATAGAGCTTGAAGCGGCTGCTAACCGAGGAATGTGCTACTGGTCGTGTAGCGATCTGGCAAAAAATTTTCTAGCTTTTTGGAAACACCAAGAAGATAATATGTAATCTTTCTTTCGTGTTATTCCTGTTAATAGTTATTTCCCACTCTGATAATCTGAATATTTCGCTAGTAATTATTAGAGCCCTGATCATTCGTACACCCACTCAACCACATAAACAAACAGCGATTGGCATTCACTCGTTCGGGTTTGTTCGTCACGCCTCATACAGCCCCGTCCTCTTTTGATTGCGGGAAAGTTTTTTATTTCTAGATGCGACGGAGATTTCCCTGGCAGAGGCATCACTTACACTATGCACACATTCAAAAATCAACTTATGATTCGTTCAGAAATCAACTTAGAATGTGTTCAAAAATGTTCAAAAACCAACTGGGGTGCGTTTCAAAATCCTCGATAGACCATACCTCGATAGACCAACGTGCGCTGGATGCTAGGTGATTTGTGAAATAAAGTTTTTCTTTTTTTTTTTCTTTCTTCAAGAATATGAATTTGGTGCCCCATGAAATTTCCGCCCCGCGGGATTAGCCGAGCAGTCTAAGGCGCTGCAGTCATGGACTGTGCGGCTGGTCCCGTCGGAGGTTCGAGTCCCCCCTCGGGCATGGGTGTGTGTGTTTGTCTTTAGGATAATTTAGGTTAAGTAGCGTGTAAGCTCAGGGACTGATGGTCTTAGCAGTTAAGTCCCATAAGATTTCACACACATTTGAACATTTTTTGAAATTTCCGCCCAGGGTGAATACCCCGGTTTGCCCACCCATCCCCACGCCCCTAGGTCCAGGCTTGCAATGATCTATCCGTAGCGTGTATGTTTTAAGCTCAGAAGCTCCTTTGCTCGTACTGAGGAACATAAGTCTATGCAGCAACACTGGGCTTCACCCTCCAACTTCCATTTGTGTAACAATACGAACAGAACACTATACAGCACAAGGTCTCATCATCATCACACACACACACACACACACACACACACACACACACACACACACACAGCCTAAACACTAGTCTGCAGGAAGTCGAGAGGCCCGGCAAGAGTACTTCAGTACACTTCCCCCCGTCCCTCCCCTTCCAACAATAATTTATGGCGGCTCACAACATTCGGGCTAATAATAAAGCATACATCGGACGCTATCGCAATAAGACGGGAACTTAAGTATCTATAACCGACCCATCTTCGTCTTCTTTTACATCTCCTTACCCTGTGTCTTCACAGAGTCGGCATGTTAATCTGGATTTCGAGATTTCGCAATATTAGTGACAGGGGTGGCCAGGATGCCCTCCCTGTCACGCTGGTGCTGGCGCTGATCGGAAAAGGGAGAGAATGATACCATCGCCTCCACATAGGATATCCCTTTCGAATAGCATCAAAGGGGCTGCAGAGTTTAACCCCACCATTCGACAGACGGATAGCCGTCGAAAGTTTCAAATATCCTCGCTCTATGAGACACTGCAGAATTTAACGCAGGCCACTGCCATAAAATTTGGTGATCAGGAACTTCACGCTACCCCCTCTTTTCCCCTTGCTTACCAAGTTCTAAAGACGAAGATTTCATACATTATCAGAAGTAGAACAGTTTACCTCCAAGTCGAATACGATAGCAAAAACAAGCACCTCGTCAAAGAGGCGGGTGTCAATTCGTAATAGCGAACCATCACAGAATAACGAAGGAAAAATACCAGAGCTTTTACGAGCTACGTGGTCATTATCTGCTAATTTTCCAGTTAAAACACTGTGTAAAATGAGGTGCATCATAATTCTTGTAGCCTATATCGAACGCTCAGTAAGTGTCACGAATAGTGAATGTTGTTCTCGCTCACACATGCTTACAATTTGTTCTGTTCACGGAAGCGTGAACTCACGATAAGACATATATGTGTACTCTCTATAGCCTGTTCGGTAATTATTCATACATAGTAAACTGTTGTCAGACTGTGAAGGAGATAAAATTCTCGTAACGTGCAAATCGCTAAAGCTGTCGCACGATATTTCACGCTAACAGCAACATGCCAACGTAACATACGTCTATCCCCTAGATCTTACTATTGGAAAATAGCATGGTTTGAGTACCAAAAGTGAGCCGATGTTCTGATTGACTGCAGTTAACGTCCTTCATGCAAGAATCGAATATTGGCAGTTTCAATTGGAGATCGGTTTCTTCAGTTTCTCAGCAGTATATTTGTAAGTAAATGAAGATAGCGCTGGCAGTGGCAGTTGAGCTCACAAATTAGCAGAGCCTAGATAGAACAGAGAAATTATGGACCACTGACTGTGAGAATTTGTTGGTAAGAATCGGTAATTCATAGTATTAAAAAGCCGCGCGGAGTCGCCGTGCGGTTAGAGGCGCCATGTCACGGACTGCGCGGCCCCACCCGCCGAAGGTTCGAGTCCTCCCTCGGGCATGTGTGTGCGTGTGTGTGTGTGTGTGTGTGTGTGTGTGTTCTTAGCATCAGTTAGTTTAAGTAGTGTGTAAGTCTAGGGACCCATGACCTCAGCAGTTTGGTCCCTTAGGAATTCACACATATTTGAACATTTAGTATTAAAAAAACCGGACAAGTGTGAGTAGGAATCGCGCTCTGAAGGTTCCATACAAACGTAATTATGTATGTAAATAATAATAATAATAATGATTTCGTGGTACTTAGTGGCATCTTGTAAGTCTTTCTATTGGACGCCTATTCGGCGACTTTTGTGTCCCTAACCTACCGCACTCATCCCCCCGGGGAAAGGGGACATACAGTTTAACGTGGAATCGAAACGACAAGTTATTTCTGGAGACCAGAGGCGTAGCTAAGAGGGAGAGGGAGGGGGGGGTGGTTGCGGCCTGACCCGGGTGCCACCCGTATATGGGTGACACCCTCATGTGAGTTAGAGGGGAAAGACTATTTCCGAGTGAGGCTTGGCGGTGCGAGGGACAGCCTCTCGTACAGTACTGGCAACTCAGTTTTAGTGCCGATTATCTGCTATGGTAGAAATATCTCCCTGAATTAGAATAATTGTGTAAGTGCAATTTCAGGACTCTTACTTTCAAATGTGGCACAATATGGCAGCAACAACACACAAAGTTCGTGTGTAAGCAGTGTTGCACCAACTCCCAATAATTTTACACTTCGTATATTCCCTTTTCTTATACACACTGGTGTCCAAAATTAAAGCAACGAACTGCTCTTTCCCCATCTTGTGTCTAATGTACCGTATAATTATTCAAACTGTCAACAGATGTCCGTACAATTGTGTTAGATACAGGCTCCCAGGTAGATGCCATTTTCCTTGACTTCCGGAAGGCGTTCGAAACAGTTCCACACTGTCGCCCGATAAACAAAGTAAGAGCCTACGGAATATCAGACCAGCTGTGTGGCTGGATTGAAGTGTTTTTAGCAAACAGAACACCGCATGTTGTTCTCAATGGAGAGACGTCTACAGACGTTAAAGTAACCTCTGGCGTGCCACAGGGGAGTGTTATGTGACCATTGCTTTTCACAATATATGTAAATGATCTAGTAGAAAGTGTCGGAAGTTCCATACGGCTTTTCGCGGATGATGATCTAGTATACAGAGAAGTTGCAAAATTAGAAAATTGCAGCGAAATGCAGGAAGATCTGCAGCGGATAGGCACTTGGTGCAGGGAGTGGCAACTCACCCTTAACATAGACAAATGTAATGTATTGCGAATACATAGAAAAAAAGGATCCTTTATTGTATGATTATATGATAGCGGAACAAACACTGGTAGCAGTTACATCTGTAAAATACAGGGCTATTACAAATGATTGAAGCGATTTCATAAATTCACTGTAGCTCCATTCATTGACATATGGTCACGACACACTACAGATACGTAGAAAAACATAAAGTTTTGTTCGGCTGAAGCCGCACTTCTGGTTTCTGCCGTCAGAGCGCTCGAGAGCGCAGTGAGACAAAATGGCGACAGGAGCCGAGAAAGCGTATGTCGTGCTTGAAATGCACTCACATCAGTCAGTCATAACAGTGCAACGACACTTCAGGACGAAGTTCAACAAAGATCCACCAACTGCTAACTCCATTCGGCGATGGTATTCGCAGTTTAAAGCTTCTGGATGCCTCTGTAAGGGGAAATCAATGGGTCGGCCTGCAGTGAGCGAAGAAACGGTTGAACGCGTGCGGGCAAGTTTCACGCGTAGCCCGCGGAAGTCGACGAATAAAGCAAGCAGGGAGCTAAACGTACCACAGCCGACGGTTTGGAAAATCTTACTATCCTATGCTCAACAGGCGTAGCACACTGAACAGAAGGGTGTCGAGGTCCATGTACATGACACTTATCCGACCCCTGATGACATACGCAGCTCCTGTCTGGGGATACGCTGCGCCTACACGTCTGCGCCGTCTGCAGCTCATACAAAACAAAGTACTCAAAATCATAAGCAATGCTCCACGATACACACGCATCGCGGACCTTCACCGGAAATACCGACTTGAGACTCTCACGGAGGTAATCCACAAACTCACCACAAGACTATACAGAAACTCCAGACATTCGCAGAACCCGTTTATTCTGAATCTGGGGAACTACGACCACAACCATAGATGGAAACATAAAAGACCAAAAGACATACTTGTAAGGACATAACATCTATGGCCAAGCATACGCAAACATAACGGCACAGGCGAGCCCCTGTTTATCAGACCCATTACTGGATATCCAGCTGGATTGGAGTACACTGCCGAATAACTGGCACCACACAGGGAAGCCGTACCGTACACTGAATGCAAACAAGCTCCACACATCCCCCACACAGTGAGATGATCTATGGCCGATCTCCCACTACTGTATAACGATCTTGATTGTTCCAGGAATGCAGCAGCAGCAACAACTGGGACACATCGCCATCGCTTGTCATGGTAATGATGCATGATACCTATACTAACAAATCCAACCTTCCATGAACTATCGCAGCTAGTAAGCCACTACTGCTCTTACTACCCATCCCACTGTCGCAGAGGTTTTCTTCCCACGGCACGAGCCATGGCACTTTTTTTCCTCTGCTCTTCAAATCGCTACCCTCACTCGCGTTTCGTCCACTATCTATCACCTGATGGACCGTGTTAATGCGTAGCCTTACCCAGACGCACGGACAACGTCACAGCCCAGCATCCTGTGATCCACATACTAGACAACTAACATGTTTACGGAGGTGACAGTAGAACTTTTGGTTTGGTCACCACGTTGGTGCGGGCGTGGAGGGGCCCCATCTCTTTCTAAAACGGAGAAGGCTAAAGCAGAAGCCTTACCGTTTACAATTGCTACAAGCCCTGACACCCGATGACAAAGTCAAACGCTTTGAATTTTCGGCGCGGTTGCAACAGCTCATGGAAGAGGATGCGTTCAGTGCGAAACTTGTTTTCAGTGATGAAGCAACATTTTTTCTTAATGGTGAAGTGAACAGACACAATGAGCGGATCTGGGCGGTAGAGAATCCTCACGCATTCGTGCAGCAAATTCGCAATTCACCAAAAGTTAACGTGTTTTGTGCAATCTCACGGTTTAAAGTTTACGGCTCCTTTTTCTTCTGCGAAAAAAACGTTACAGGACACGTGTATCTGGACATGCTGGAAAATTGGCTCATGCCACAACTGGAGATCGACAGCGCCGACTTCATATTTCAACAGGATGGTGGTCCACCGCACTTCCATCATGATGTTCGGCATTTCTTAAACAGGAGATTGGAAAACCGATGGATCGGTCGTGGTGGAGATCATGATCAGCAGTTCATGTCATGGCCTCCACGCTCTCCCGACTTAACCCCATGCGATTTCTTTCTGTGGGGTTATGTGAAAGATTCAGTGTTTAAACCTCCTCTACCAAGAAACGTGCCAGAACTGCGAGCTCGCATCAACGATGCTTTCGAACTCATTGATGGGGACATGCTGCGCCGAGTGTGGGAGGAACTTGATTATCGGCTTGATGTCTGCCGAATCACTAAAGGGGCACATATCGAACATTTGTGAATGCCTAAAAAAACTTTTTGAGTTTTTGTATGTGTGTGCAAAGCATTGGGAAAATATCTCAAATAATAAAGTTATTGTAGAGCTGCGAAATCGCTTCAGTCATTTGTAATAACCCTGTATCTGGGAGTATCCGTACGGAACGATTTGAAGTGGAATGATCATATAAAATTAATTGTTGGTAAGGCGGGTGCCAGGTTGAGATTCGTTGGGAGAGTCCTTAGAAAATGTAGTCCATGAACAAAGGAGGTAGCTTACAAAACACTCGTTCGACCTATACTTGAGTATTGCTCATCAGTGTGGGATCCGTACCAGGTCGGGTTGACAGAGGAGATAGAGAAGATCCAAATAAGAGCGGCGCGTTTCGTCTCAGGTTTATTTGGTAAACGTGATAGCGTTATGGAGATGTTTAGCAAACTCAAGTGGCCGACTCTGCAAGAGAGGCGCTCTGCATCACGGTGTAGCTTGCTGTCCAGGTTTCGAAAGGGTGCGTTTCTAGATGAGGTATCGAATATATTGCTTCTCCCTACTTATACCTCCCGAGGAGATCATGAACGTAAAATTAGAGAGATTCGAGCGCACGGAGCCTTTCCGGCAGTGGTTCTTCCCACGAACCATACGCGACTGGAACAGGAAAGGGAAGTAATGACAGTGGCACGTAAAGTGCCCTCCGCCACACGCCGTTGGGTGGCTTGCGGAGTATAAATGCAGATGTAGATGTAGAAAATGGCATTCCCCTTAACGGACCACCAAGATAACGATGACTTCAGGACACCTATCAAACGGGGCAGTGTTTGCCGGGTAGTGCCACATCCATAATCGCTGTGTATACAGTCACCGACGGTGCAGTATGGCACACAAAAGACGCCCAGCAGACACTCTGCGTTGGAGGTCCATAAGAAGAATAGAAGCAGGAAAGTGGGAAACTGATGAGGCCCGATGGCTTAATGTGAATCGTTCTGTTGTTTCTCGGATGTGGCAACAATTTATAGAGATCGAAACAGTACCCCAAAGACCAGGGCAGAGCCGGCCACGTGTGATATTAGAAAGAGAGGGCCGTTATTTTGGATGTGAGGGCACGACATTACCGCCTTCGTACTGCCTGGTACCTGGCAACTGACCTCGCAGCATCCACTGGACGTGCTGGATCGAGACAAGCGGCTTACGGAAGGCTTTGGCAAAGTGATCTTTATTCATGGAGATAGCCGGCCACAGTGACCGAGCGGTTCTAGGGGCTTCAGTCTGGAACCGCGCGACCGCTACGGTCGCAGGTTCGGATCCTGCCTTGGGCATGAATGTGTGTGACGTCCTTAGGTTAGTTAGGTTTAAGTAGTTCTAAGTTCTAGGGGACTGATGAACTCAGATGTTGTCCCATAGTGCTCAGAGCCATTTGAACCATTATTGTTGGATACCTGCTGTATGAGTACCTCTGATGCCTCTTCACAGAAGGGAATATCTAGAGTGGGACCGTCAACTTGCTATCTGGTCGGTCGAACAATGGGCCAACGTTCTTTTCGCAGCTGAGTCCAGATTTAGACTGGAAAGTGATTTTTGACGTATTCTCATCTAGAGGAGACGTGGAACACAATTTCGGAATTCAAAAACTGTCGAAAGAGACCAATTTCGAGGAGGGTCCTTAATGGTGTGGCCAGGGATTACGTTGACCACTCCAGCACCGGTTCATGAAATTGTACAGGTGAATCGACAAGGTTTAACTTCTGTCAGGTATTGCGACGAGATCTTGGTTGTAGCGAGGTGGTGTGGGCCCAGACTTCGTACTGATGGACGAGAATTCTCGACCTCAAAGAGCACAGGTGGTTGATGTTTTCTTGGAAACGGAAGATATAGCACGCATCTCATGGCGTGACCTGCTCGTTCTCACGGTTTGAATTCCATAGTGCACGTCTGAGGTGCTCTAGGGAGACAGATTGCATCACATCGGACTCCACCAACCACTCTCCAAAACTTGCCAGCAACTCTGGAGAAAGAATGGGCTGCATTGCCTCAAAATGAGATTGATGACATCATTCATAACAGGCCCCGTCGTTGTCAAGCTAGTATTGCTACCAGAGGTGGTCAAACCCCATACTGAGCACATTAACCAGTAGGCGGAATGTGAGTGCAAATCTGTTAAGTCGGAAAAAAACGAAGACCATTTTAGTCTACCGTAATGCATATTGCAGATGTTGACGTTCTCTGTTCTTTGCATTGCTTCTACTATACAGTCACCTGTTTATATCGTTTTATGGCAAAATAAACGCAACCTTGCAAAATTTTCGTTTGTTGCTTTGATTTTGGACACTAGTGTATGCTGGTTTAGTCAGTCTAAAAGATAGCATGGAATATGTTACCTCTGGTCGTCCAACGCTCTGCTGCCCCGTAACGGACTCAAAAACGCAGCTGGGCACGAAGCAAACTCAAGGAGCTCGCCTTCCTACGGCATCTCTCTGGCGGACAGCGCGGCCTATTTAACTTGGAACAGGGTCGAACACAGGCTTGTCTGTAGCACCTGGTTGGCTGGTTGGTTGGTTGATTTGGGGGAGAGGACCACACAGCGAGGTCATCGGTCCCATTGCATTAGGGAAGGATGGGAAAGGAAGTCGGCCGTGCCCTTTCAAAGCAACGATGCCTGCATTTGCCTGAAGCGATTTTGGGGAA
The DNA here is from genome assembly GCF_021461385.2 of Schistocerca piceifrons. Classification (NCBI taxonomy): domain Eukaryota; kingdom Metazoa; phylum Arthropoda; class Insecta; order Orthoptera; family Acrididae; genus Schistocerca; species Schistocerca piceifrons. The sequence goes on along the minus strand of NC_060149.1, from coordinate 234,761,567 downwards.
TCACGAAAAACCTAAATCAGGGTGGCCGTACGCGGGTTTGAACCGTCATCTACCCGAATGCGTGTCCATTGTGCTAACCACTGCGCCACCTCGCTCGGTGTAGCACCTGGTAGCTCTGCGGTGAATACAGTGAGTGTTGTAGTCGACTAGAAACAGTTCCAAATGCTCCGCGAGGTAGCACCACTCTATGGAGAACACTTCTCCCGACTTTCTCTCTTCCCAGACGTTAATTTGTTACTCTAGCCGCTATGGTACGCCACCCAGGATATGAAGACTATTGATTATTCAGCAGCAGTCGTAATACACTCCTGGAAATGGAAAAAATAACACATTGACACCGGTGTGTCAGACCCACCATACTTGCTCCGGACACTGCGAGAGGGCTGTACAAGCAATGATCACACGCACGGCACAGCGGACACACCAGGAACCGCGGTGTTGGCCGTCGAATGGCGCTAGCTGCGCAGTATTTGTGCACCGCCGCCGTCAGTGTCAGCCAGTTTGCCGTGGCATACGGAGCTCCATCGCAGTCTTTAACACTGGTAGCATGCCGCGACAGCGTGGACGTGAACCGTATGTGCAGTTGACGGACTTTGAGCGAGGGCGTATAGTGGGCATGCGGGAGGCCGGGTGGACGTACCGCCGAATTGCTCAACACGTGGGGCGTGAGGTCTCCACAGTACATCGATGTTGTCACCAGTGGTCGGCGGAAGGTGCACGTGCCCGTCGACCTGGGACCGGACCGCAGCGACGCACGGATGCACGCCAAGACCGTAGGATCCTACGCAGTGCCGTAGGGGACCGCACCGCCACTTCCCAGCAAATTAGGGACACTGTTTCTCCTGGGGTATCGGCGAGGACCATTCGCAACCGTCTCCATGAAGCTGGGCTACGGTCCCGCACACCGTTAGGCCGTCTTCCGCTCACGACCCAACATCGTGCAGCCCGCCTCCAGTGGTGTCGCGACAGGCGTGAATGGAGGGACGAATGGAGACGTGTCGTCTTCAGCGATGAGAGTCGCTTCTGCCTTGGTGCCAATGATGGTCGTATGCGTGTTTGGCGCCGTGCAAGTGAACGCCACAATCAGGACTGCATACGACCGAGGCACACAGGGCCAACACCCGGCATCATGGTGTGGGGAGCGATCTCCTACACTGGCCGTACACCACTGGTGATCGTCGAGGGGACACTGAATAGTGCACGGTACATCCAAACCGTCATCGAACCCATCGTTCTACCATTCCTAGACCGGCAAGGGAACTTGCTGTTCCAACAGGACAATGCACGTCCGCATGTATCCCGTGCCACCCAACGTGCTCTAGAAGGTGTAAGTCAACTACCCTGGCCAGCAAGATCTCCGGATCTGTCCCCCATTGAGCATGTTTGGGACTGGATGAAGCGTCGTCTCACGCGGTCTGCACGTCCAGCACAAACGCTGGTCCAACTGAGGCGCCAGGTGGAAATGGCATGGCAAGCCGTTCCACAGGACTACATCCAGCATCTCTACGATCTTCTCCATGGGAGAATAGCAGCCTGCATTGCTGCGAAAGGTGGATATACACTGTACTAGTGCCGACATTGTGCATGCTCTGTTGCCTGTGTCTTTGTGCCTGTGGTTCTGTCAGTGTGATCATGTGATGTATCTGACCCCAGGAATGTGTCAATAAAGTTTCCCCTTCCTGGGACAATGAATTCACGGTGTTCTTATTTCAATTTCCAGGAGTGTACTTTTGCTTCATTACATATTTGTTTTGAGGGTAAAAATTCGGAGGAAATGTCATCTCAACAGCATAATTGCATTTTATATTTTTGTCGGTCGTGAATAAAGGATGTCGGGAACTCAGGCGCCGAGATAGAGGATTTTCTTCCTCGTAAGCGTATCAAAAATGCAGCCTTGAAACTTCGTTGCAACACCAAATACCACCGGTCGCCACTACTGGAATGCATTCCAGAAACCGTGCTTCGTGCCAGACAATAGATCGCTAAGATTAGCAGCAGTGATAGAAGGCACGAAATACAGCGACATCTAGCGGAGTTCAGCTTCAGCTTTTGAGCTCACTGTGGACTGGACAGACAGTTTTGGACCCGCTTTCTGTCGTTATCATTTTGATAGCTCTGCGACTTGATCGGGGTTGCCCGTAAATCGTCGTTGCTTGCCGGCTGTTTCCTTTCTCGTTTCTTTCATGTTGTGAGCTCTGACTGACGAGAAATGAATCACTGTTATTTCTATAGCGTGTTATAAAAGGGCTGAAGAGATATCTCGTAAAAAATTAAAATCCAGGTGAGTGCATAGGATAGTTTAATAATCTGCAAGCCGGCCGCTGTGGCTGAGCGGTTCTAGGCGCTTCAGTCCGGAACCGCGCGACTGCCACGGTCGCAGGTTCGATTCCTGCCTCGGGCATGGATGTGTGTGATGTCCTTAGGTTAGTTAGATTTAAGTAGTTCTAAGTTCTATGGGACTGATGACCTCAGATGTTAAGTCCCATAGTGCTCAGAGCCATTTGAACCATTTGAATAATCTGCAACAAAATATATCAATAGTGTATACATGATTGCCGTCGCTTCTGGAGGCTTGACATAATTTAGGCTGAAAAATACAGCCACCAGTTACGTTTGGAGAGGAATTTAATTTAGACTGGTTTTGGTTAGCATAAGCCACCTACTTTCAAAAGTTGCATCAGAAACTTTTCTAACATGTCTGTGTGTTTGCAGAATGTCACATACGTAAGTCATAACAGATGTGGTAATTATCACTTGTCAATTAATGATAGTGTGGTCAGCTCGTTCGTACTGACAGAACCACTTCTATTAAGGTTTATATATGCGACTTATGCTACCCAACCACGAACATGTCATAAATCATCCCATGTAATTTTAGAAAATGGATGGCTAACGCTAACCGAAACAGGTTATGACATTACCGTATTATTTTTAGTATGTGATGTTACGCTTTGCAAACAGGGAGCCACCTTTCTGCTGGACTAAGTACAGTAGAGCGTCGATAATCAAAAGTAATTAGGGGAAATCAGTGTCCGGAAAACTAGTTTATGCGGTCAGTCGAACCGTAGACAGCAGAACTTCGTTAAGACGTTTTTGAAGGGGGATGATAAAATAAACGTACAAATAAGATTAACATTAAAATGAAACTTCTTAATATATACATATTAACATTAAATGCGTGCAAACGTAAGATTCATATACTGTACAACAGTAGACAGGTAGTTCTCAGAAGAGGCCATTGTCTTTAATGACGCACCACGCTAATACTTTCTTGAAAAGTAAAAATATTAAATAGTATCTGTTTGTCACAGTCTTTCAGCACGTTTTGTTTTACAAAGATACATTAAATGAGGTCGGCTACACTACTTGAGAATACTTTTTTTAGGTACGTGTACCAACAAAAAGAAAAAGTGGATCTCAGAAGAGAAATGCGAAACACTGTAAGACTGATGGCCTTCAGAGCATGCCTGGCGCCATCTTCAAATATGTTACAAAAACTGATGAGAGCCGGACTTCATCAAAAGACACCGAATCTCACGTTGATGCAAGAAATGATTCGGATGATGTAAGCTCATCTTCAGAAGGCAACAGCGACAAAAGAGACATGCTGATAACCCATGAAGAAGATGAATCAGAAAAAATACTGAAAATGAATTTGATAATGTTATTACTATCAAAGACTGTAATAATGAATCACTGCAGCACTTGAGAGATGTCTCTAGTTGAGCATACCTGTTCCTGATAATGTTCGCATTGCGATCATAAAAAAGGAAGTGAACATTTACAAAACAGAAAAAGGCCATTTGGCACTGTATCGAGGCACGGATTAAAAACAAAATGTGATGTGCGATATCTCTCAAAGGAACGGTTTTGTAAGGTGATACCTACTGGTATAAAAATTCTGCGGTCTTGGAAGGTTTACTCTCCAACAAGTAACAACCTCTACTGCGTCTGCTGTCCTTTGTTGGCTATCACCAGTAGGACTAATGCAAGATCTACATTTGTGACTGGATTTCAGAAATGGTGGAAACTGAATCGTTAAGTGGCCAACGATGGAAAATTTTGGAAATGAGACTAAAATTACATAAAACAATACATGGCGCAGCCTTGCGATTAATGGATAAAAAACTGAAATGGGAGCGTCTTTTATCAAGGTTATTGGATATACCTTTTTATCTGGCTAAAAAAAAAACTAGCATTTCGTGGACATGATGAAGGACAAAGCTCTACAAATAAAGACAGTTTCTTAGAACTAGGGAAATTACTGTCGAAGTATGATATAGTGTTGAAAGAACACATCTTGAACTTGGAACATGGTAAATCTCAGAGTCGCACTTGTCGCCAGAAGTATAGAATTAATTTGCAAATGTTTTAGCGAACCACGTAAAATCTAAGCTTGTCAACGTCATTAACTCGTCTAAATGTTTTGGTATGTTTGATGGAACAGCTGACATTTCACATATTGATCAGATGTCTAAAGTGATGTGAAAATTGATAACAGAAAAGTGGAAGTGAAAGACGAGTTCCTCGGATTTTTCCCTCTAAAAGGAAAAAAAGGAGCTGAGAGAAATGACTAAATTCTTAAGAAGCTTGAAAAAGACGGTTTAGACGTTATGATGTGTCGTCCCCAAGGTTATGACAATGCAGCTGCTATGGGTGGCATGTATGGTGGAGTACAAGCCATTATTAAAGCAAAAAAACAATAAAGCCGTGTTTGCTGGAAGTATTGATCATTCAGTTATTTTGTGTGGCCAACATCCCTTTGCACAAAGTCTATCTTGTGTAAAATTTTTTGGAACAGTGGAGACCATTTTTACATTTTTTCTGCTTCCACTAGCCGCTGAGAAGTTCTTATTAAACACTGCAAAGCATCTGTTAAAATACTGTAAACAACGCGTTGGAGTGCTCATTATGCTGCAGCAAAACCACTGGCACAAAATTTTGATTGGGTTGTCGCAGCAACTGACGAATTATGTGATCAACAAGAAAATTTGGACACCAGAGGTGTTGCAAAAAATCCTATGTCTGCTGTATGAAACTTCACATTTCTGTGCAATTTTTATTTTTGTATTTGTGTGCTGAGAGAAGTAAATTGCACTCAGGTTGCATTGCAAAGTAAAGGGTGTCTTGATCAGTTGATTATAACAACAGAGGCACTTCGTCTTTATACTGAACAAAAGCGAGGTCATATTGTAGAAGAGGCAATACGTCGCTGTGAAAAAATCAGAGGAATACGACATTCCAATAAAGAGCAGAATTTTTCGTAAAAAACAAATGGCTGCTGAACTGGCCATCGATACGGGACTCACACTGAGAGCAGAGCATCAAAAATATATGTTGGAATATCTTGACTGATTCAATATCGAACTCCGAACCAGATCAAAGTCCATTCAAGATGTCGCCCCATTGTTGAAAACTGTGCAGCAAAACAATGAAGAGTTTAAATTAGCTGTTCCAAAATTCACTGGTTTTTATGATGAATTATCAGGAGTAATCCTCTATGAGATTCCAAGGCTGAGAAGACATTTAAAAGCGGCAGATGTTACAGTTACTAATTGGGCATGTCTTGACTTTTTGAAATTTATCGTGAACTAGATTTTAAAAACCCTCTTCCTAATCTTATGCTCGCTCTACTGTTATTTATGACGAGCTGTGTATCAGCTTCTGCATGTAAGAGGAGCTTCAGTAAATTAAAATTAATTAAAAATCACTTACGACCAACAATGAACAACACGAGGATAAATAATCCTGTCACGTCAACTATCGAACATGAGGCAACACAAAATATTAATTCTGAAGATGTGATAGCAGAGTTTGTGGCTGTTAAAGCTAGAAAGGAATTTTAAGTGTTTGTGTTTCGCTTTAGCAAACAGTTTTCTGAAGAATCAATATTGATTTCTAGAGTATAAGACTATATATTAATGTACAGTGTATAATACAATATACTAATGTACAATGCATAATAAAATATACTAACATATATTTCAAATTTATGGTTATTGACTCTAAAGGCTTTGTCTTATTTAAATTCATACTTGACGCGTATCCAATTTTATTGATTTTAAGAATTTTATTAATGGGGTAATACCGACGATATCCGCCCCGCGTGCCACCCATGCCAGCTACGTCACTGCTGGGGACCCCTCATATCGCTGAGAGGTGAAGATTAGGTTAAGACTAAGACTAAAACATCCGTGATTCGACCGAGATTGGCTTTACTGGTAGAGTATTAGACCCGACTTCTGTTTGAACAGTTCATCTGTAGCCTTGATGAATCAGTTTGTGAGCATCAAAATGTGTGACATATATGGCCTTATCATTTCACAGCATTGTCTTAGAGGCTTAAATTATTTACACCGTCAAGCAGCCCCGACGAGAGGAGGGAGCGGGCAGGGGAGGGGGGGGGGCAGAATCTCCAGGTCCAAGCCTCATGGGGGGCCCAAGTCCCTCAAGGGGTCGGATCCCACAGGATGCTCAGTTGGCAATTATCAGGCTACTATTGTAAAATAAGTTTTGTGTTATACTGAGTTTTAGAACACGTCCGAATATGGTAACATTCTTCAGGTATCGGTTCATACTAGAGTTCACTGTTGCCATATCGGTAATATTATAGGTACATCTCCTCTAACATAATGTTGTACGTAGCAGTTCACTTTTACATTGACTGATCCACGAACGAATAATAGAAAGCATGCATCAAGCACCGGCTAATAGGCTAGTCTAATTATGTGCATGCAACACGGCAACATCTACGTTATTGTGTCACGTGACTAGGAATTGTTACAAAACGAACACTGTTTACATTGTTTTTAACAACCAACAGAAAATTTACCACAAAAAACTTTTATTTAGAAACTACAAATTTTAGCACCACTGATACGGCAATTTGAATTTTTATCTGTTTTCTTTCCCCAGTTACCAGGTGTCGGTTCTTCTTTTAAGAAGCGATTACAGCTAAGACCAATAAACAAGTGCAAAAAATGGTTAATAAGACTAAAACACCAATAGGTTCCTTTTCCAGTCCCTATTCCTCAGTACTGTCCCCCTGCTTAGCTGAGTCGAAACGTGTTTGCCTACCATGCAGCGGGGCCCGGCTTCAATCCCCGACTGGGTTGGAGATTTTCTCCGCTCGTGGACTGGGTATTGTGCTGTCATCATCATGTCATCATCACCGACGCGCAAGTCGCCCAGTGTGGCATCACCTGAAATAAGACTTGCAGCCGGAGGCTGAACTTTCCGGGATGAGGCCTCCCGGCTATCAATGCCACACAACGATTTCACTTCATTTCTTCAGTTCTCTCCGCGTCAATGGCAGATAGCGCCCGCAAATGACGAAGGAAAGAATAACTTTAATTATGCCATCTCTCAAATTTCTCCTGTTGTTCCTAAAGATCACTGTCCCCGCCTACACCTGTTACCTGTCAGCTGCACCGAGAACCGGCAACTACCGGAGGGTAGTAATAATATAAGGCCAGCGATGTTAAGATACACAATGCTGGTGACTACTTTGAAAGTCAGTAAAACTTTGAAACACTTATCTATTTTGTACGAGCTGTAAATAAATAGTTGCCACTATCAATGTCCCAACCCTCGTATAAGAATTGAAAATAATTACTATGATTACTAAGCTGTCAAATCTAGCATCTAGTGCATTTAGTTCTTCATCGATTGTAAAAAAAGAAAAAATATATTTTATATTGCTCTTTTGGATTTTTGATCAGTTCAGATCGTGCTTCGTATGAGAAGTTGCCTTTTATTCTTTTAACGCGGTGTCTTGTTATAGCTGATCCAAAATCAGCCTTCACATCAATTTAGGCAGAAAGTTGCTTTGCATCAAAAACAGTTTCATCGAAGGATGAATAAAACCTAAGGTTCGTACAAAATATTTTGCATTTTCGTAAAAAATCATGTGCAAAGGCTAGATCAAAATCCTTTATTTGCCTCAGATGGCTTTGGATTAACGGAATTTAGAACTTTGTATCAAATAAATAATGAACTCAGAAACGTGAAGTGTTTAATGGAATATGATAAACTCATAGCCGCATCTCTTATTAAATTTCAGTTTATTGGTTTAATTAAATGCTTAGCAAGGCGTCGTATACGTAGAGTTGGAATCTCTAAGGTTTAGCTGCCTCTACTCTGATCTACCATCTAGTGTGTCCCAGCGGTTTCAAAGTTAAACGTTGAACATGTTTAAAAATATTTTCCATTGAAAAGTAAATACCGAAAAAATAAATATATTCTTTGGACAACGTTAAAAAAATTAGCGGCTTCCAAGGATGCTTCCGCCATATCACTAGCAACAAGATTCAAAGAGTGACTACTACACGGAACATAGAATGCTCGCGAGTTATATCGTTGAAATCGAGATTGCACTCTTGCTTTACCGCCCCTCATATTGGATCCACTGCGTATCAATACCGTCTGATACCCAGCAAATTTAAACCCAGTCATTAAGTCTCCTATTATAAAATTAGACATTTGTTTTCCCGTGGATTTTTCGACAGGTAAGAAGTCTAAAAACTTTTCATAAATTTTAATTTCAAAATCAGCTTTGACTGAAACATATGTGATTGTAAGAGTCATCTGTTCTGCTTTACTAATGTCAGGTGCACAGTCTAAAATTATGGAAAAATATTCGGATGTTTTAATTTCATCTATAATATGGGACTTTACGCTTTCATGCAGCTAATCTATTATTTTGTTTTGTATATTTCTCTCAAGATAGAGAGTTTGGACAAGAAGAGAATAGAAGCTTTCGAAATGTGGTGCTACAGAAGAATGCTGAAGATTAGATGGGTAGATCACATAACTAATGAGGAAGTATTGAATAGGATTGGGGAGAAGAGAAGTTTGTGGCACAATTTGACCAGAAGAAGGGATCGGTTGGTAGGACATGTTCTGAGGCATCAAGGGATCACCAATTTAGTATTGGAGTGCAGCGTGGAGGGTAAAAATCCTAGAGGGAGACCAAGAGATGAATACACTAAGCAGGTTCAGAAGGATGTAGGTTGTAGTAGGTACTGGGAGATGAAAAAGCTTGCACAGGATAGAGTAGCATGGAGAGCTGCATCAAACCAGTCTCAGGACTGAAGACCACAACAACAACAAGAGAGCTTTAGTCACTTCTTTCTTTAGCACTCTACAGACGTGAACTTCCATAGTGGAATCAAATTCGGAGAGCAAACGAAGTACCGTTACTATACTCGAACTACTTATCGCTTATACATTGAAAAGGCAGACCACTGTTACCCAGAATTTTCGTAATTGCTACTGTTCTTAGAATCACCTTGTTCCAGCGATTTGTTTCGGCTTTAATAACTCTTTGAGCTGCCGCATCTATAGTCTTACACCACTTTAACCTTTGGTTCATTTGTATCAATGACTTTGGGCCTGAATATGATTTTTGGAAATTTAACGTTCTTTTAAAGTTTCACTGTGGTGCTTCCAACTTTTGAAACCCTCCTTTGAAAGATAACTAATTATACAGCTGAAAATTTTGCAACAGAAGCAGTAAGCGCAGTTTTGTGAAAGGTAATACACTAGCTAGTCTCGTAAAACTTGCTCTACATCGCTTAAAATTCGTGTATAATGATTTGTGCTAAAATGCCGACCAACGTCATTACAAGGAAATACTTAACTATAAAATGCTATGGGTGGACCTTGTCTTTCAAAAAGCTTACTGCGGCGTCTCCTAATATTCTTGATAACAATGCTGAATCTGTCCTCAAAGTTTGTAGAAAACTTCCTGTGGTGTCACGTTGGTGTCAGTTTCGTCACTTATTTCATCTGGTGATAACAAGAGTCAGAAATTTCGTACATTTGTTAGTTATTATTATCCTTTGGCAACTCCTTCAAATGCTGCAACTTCTTTTTGCCTTTTGGTTTACTTCTCCAGCCTTCTTTTTCTGTCGAGGTAAATAGAAAATTTTCTTTCACCGTTAGACAGAAGACATTCTGGAAAAGGCACACACATAACTCAAATTAAACAATATAAACTATAAAAAACATAAACTGGCACTGCTAAGAGTATCCTACGACTTCCAAATCGCTGGCAACTGGTTATACACAATGCTGGTGACTACTTTGAAGGTCAGTAAAACTGACTACAAGTATCTATTTTGTACGAGCTGTAAATAAATAGTTGTCTCTATGCCGTTCATTTTTGGAACACAATTTACGACCAGTGTAGAGACAGAAGTGATGTCACTATTAAAGTTCCAACCCTCGTATAATATATATATATATATACGATTTAAATACCATGTCCAAAGAAGTGCCACTAAGCTCTGTAAGAATTTAGAATGTATATTAACTGACGGTGATTCGGCTGTGATAAATTAGGTCAATTAGCAGAGAAAATGTCAGCAGTATCTACGCTTATGGGAAAAAAGCCCAAGCTATTTATTAAGCTTAGTTACAAATTTAAGTTTTGCTCCAAATGTTACTATTTCTTTAACAATGTTGCTAACGATGCCAATAACTGTAGCAACTGGTGAAAAGAGTTTCTATAAGTTAAAATTAAGAATCTTTTGCTGCACAAAATCGTATTAATGGTAGGCCATACTGGCAGTAGAGCAAGAAATTTCTGATCAATTAAATTTAAAACACCTTATAAAAGAGTCTACAGAACAGAAAGAGAGAAACAAAAATTTTTTGTGATTTTAGTGCTGTTGGTGTTATCTTGTTTTATTTTCGAAATACTGGCATTTAAAAATGTAAAATATTATATGATGTAACATCTTGTGCTAAGTGCAGATATTTCTTAATTAATTTCCACTGTTTTGTATTGTCTGATTATACGAGGGTTATTCCAAAAGTAAGGTCCGATTGATTGCCAAATTGAAACCACAGTGAACATCAGAAATGTTTTACTTGTAACAATTAGCTACACCTTTCAGCTACTTCTCTACGTAGTCGCCGTTCTGACTTAGACTTTTGTCATAGCGTTGTACCAACTTTTCAATAGCCTCATCATAGAAGGCAGCCGCCAGTGCTTTCCGCCAATTTTCCACGCTGGCCTACACCTCGTTGTCTGTGTCAAAATGTTGTCTTCAAAGACAGCGGTTCATGTGACCAGAGATGAAACTCAGGGGGAGACAATTGCCGACTGTATTGTGGGTAATCTCACATTTCCATTTGAAAACGATGCAGGAGCATCTTCATTGCCCCTGCAGAATGCGGCTGAGAATTGTCGTGAAGACGAAACAGCACGACAGTTATGTAATGTTGGCTGCATAGCTTCAGGCGAAATTTCTCACCAGGCCCTCGTACTTGGCGGCAGACACTATTTTCTAGACATCTTTACGCACTCACTGCGAGCTCAGAAATGAGAAGAGCGACGTGATGCTAACTGGGGTTATACTAGAGACACTACCCAACACATCTGTGCATAGCTTTATCGGATTTTCATAGTCGTTTCCATTTCGCGACCGATCGGACCTTATTTTTGGAATAACCCTCGTAAATGCTATGTTATGTGTTGCTTTCTAAATACACTCCTGGAAATGGAAAAAAGAACACATTGACACCGGTGTGTCAGACCCACCATACTTGCTCCGGACACTGCGAGAGGGCTGTACAAGCAATGATCACACGCACGGCACAGCGGACACACCAGGAACCGCGGTGTTGGCCGTCGAATGGCGCTAGCTGCGCAGTATTTGTGCACCGCCGCCGTCAGTGTCAGCCAGTTTGCCGTGGCATACGGAGCTCCATCGCAGTCTTTAACACTGGTAGCATGCCGCGACAGCGTGGACGTGAACCGTATGTGCAGTTGACGGACTTTGAGCGAGGGCGTATAGTGGGCATGCGGGAGGCCGGGTGGACGTACCGCCGAATTGCTCAACACGTGGGGCGTGAGGTCTCCACAGTACATCGATGTTGTCACCAGTGGTCGGCGGAAGGTGCACGTGCCCGTCGACCTGGGACCGGACCGCAGCGACGCACGGATGCACGCCAAGACCGTAGGATCCTACGCAGTGCCGTAGGGGACCGCACCGCCACTTCCCAGCAAATTAGGGACACTGTTTCTCCTGGGGTATCGGCGAGGACCATTCGCAACCGTCTCCATGAAGCTGGGCTACGGTCCCGCACACCGTTAGGCCGTCTTCCGCTCACGCCCCAACATCGTGCAGCCCGCCTCCAGTGGTGTGGCGACAGGCGTGAATGGAGGGACGAATGGAGACGTGTCGTCTTCAGCGATGAGAGTCGCATCTGCCTTGGTGCCAATGATGGTCGTATGCGTGTTTGGCGCCGTGCAGGTGAGCGCCACAATCAGGACTGCATACGACCGAGGCACACAGGGCCAACACCCGGCATCATGGTGTGGGGAGCGATCTCCTACACTGGCCGTACACCACTGGTGATCGTCGAGGGGACACTGAATAGTGCACGGTACATCCAAACCGTCATCGAACCCATCGTTCTACCATTCCTAGACCGGCAAGGGAACTTGCTGTTCCAACAGGACAATGCACGTCCGCATGTATCCCGTGCCACCCAACGTGCTCTAGAAAGTGTAAGTCAACTACCCTGGCCAGCAAGATCTCCGGATCTGTCCCCCATTGTGCATGTTTGGGACTGGATGAAGCGTCGTCTCACGCGGTCTGCACGTCCAGCACGAACGCTGGTCCAACTGAGGCGCCAGGTGGAAATGGCATGGCAAGCCGTTCCACAGGACTACATCCAGCATCTCTACGATCGTCTCCATGGGAGAATAGCAGCCTGCATTGTTGCGAAAGGTGGATATACACTGTACTAGTGCCGACATTGTGCATGCTCTGTTGCCTGTGTCTATGTGCCTGTGGTTCTGTCAGTGTGATCATGTGATGTATCTGACCCCAGGAATGTGTCAATAAAGTTTCCCCTTCCTGGGACAATGAATTCACGGTGTTCTTATTTCAATTTCCAGGAGTGTATATCTCATGGTATATCAGCTTTTGTTGCGAGTTTTCTGTTCACCACAGTTCCTGTTCTCTCTGCGGTAGTGATCTTTTACGCCCAGTACATATTTCTGCTCCTGCTGCCTGTCTTTCGTTCGTTATCCATTATCTTATAAAGGAATGAGATATTAGAACGCTGTTGTGATTAATAATAGAAGTTAGATGTGTATATATTCGGGAAAGGAGATTCCCATCTTGATTATTCAAACGTTATGTCGAGATTTATGGACTGTAATTGAAAATATCAAGAAAATGTCTACATTGGCTAACAGTGAAACTTATCCTTATATTACAGTGTCCGCATAGCTAGTCTCAGATTGCAATATTACCCTGTTTTCTTCTTTAAGGATCAAAGGTTTGTGGCATGATGCGTATTGGTTAGCTAATGGTGCGGCGAAAGCAGGAGTCTGCGGTCGATGACGAATTTAATCGCATTATTCCTACTAACAGTTTCGAAATTTTATCCACGACAACCACTGCCTGTACATTCGAGCGAGCGCTTTAACCCTTCTATTAAAGTCTTATAAAATGATCTGATTTTTATTGAGGGTCAGAAAACTGTCTTTTTGTCCGGGGCGACGTAACCACTATAACCGGCCCTGAGTGTAGTTGCCAGACCAGCGCGCCGCAAATGCAATGCGCTAAAGCGCCTTTCACCAACGAAGAATGCAACTTCCCAGTCGCATTCCAATACAGCATTGCCGAGTTCAGTTCTTGTTGCTAGTAGAGTGCAATAATATGGGAAATTTCAAGTGAACACTCGATATAGAAGCAGCTCCCAATAAATGAACAGTGAAATATATTGGACATTTTAGCAGTAAATGAAAATTCAGTTAGCTTCCCCTTTGCAACTTTATTTTTGGCAAATGCCCAAATACTTTCAATGGCGTTGAATTCGCTGTGTGCCACAAGCAACCACATCAGTTTAAATTCCTTGTCCACTGAGTGCAATACACTTTCCAAAAGGTATTTTTGTGACTTGGACTGTGGTTGCACGTCTTCCAATGCGCAAGCTTTAGTAAATTCCTCGTATTATGAGGCATTAGATGGAAGCTCAACATTCTTTCTTTCTGTCCATTCTATAATACAATGTTTTCTCCATTTCATAAATGGATTTCATCGAGTGATATACAACCTCATGTAAAATAATCTTAGATCTGTTTGGTAATTTTTTGAGAACGCCCCCAAACCACTCTTCGTCAGAATGATAATCTTTCACCTACTTTTTACCCAATAAAACATAAGCGAGCATTTTGTACGAACCCATCTTCGTTCCCAGTGTGGCACGTTACAGTCCTTTTTCCAGAACCGGACGGTGTTTTCATTTCTTCTTTCCAGTCATTCCAAACTTGAACACTGCCGCCGGCCGGTGTGACCGAGCGGTTCTAGGCGCTTCAGTCTGGAACCGCGCGACCGCTACGGTCGCAGGTTCGAATTCTGCCTCGGGCATGGATGTGTGTGATGTCCTTAGGTTAGTTAGGTTTAAGTAGTTCTAAGTTCTAGGGGACTGATGACCTCAGATGTAAGTCCGATAGTGCTCAGAGCCATTCGAACCATTCATTGAACACTGCCTGTGTGATAATCGTATACATCTTCTGATGCATAAGGCATTTTTTTGTTCCTGCCATCCCAACTTTCTGCAATTATTTACATCACACCGACGCTTATGAGTGTAATAAATGTCCCATCTGGCGTTTCGCAAGTGTATTTCTCACAAGAACTTGTCTCTTTCCCTTGCCGCTCGGTTACTTTTCCTCAGCACAGGTTTTTTTGTTGAACTTTTTGTATTTGAAGCCTAATTTCCGAATAGCATGCCAAAGGGTTGTTTCACTCATATGAGAAAAGTCTTCCATTTCAGTCTTCAACTTTTCTAATACGGCTGCTACTGTTGGGACTGCTTTTCCACATAGAAGTTGTCGATTTTGCTTCTTACGACTTCCTAAGTAAACTCGTCCAATCCAAACTTCTGTCACCCGCCAGAACCCTTTTCTTGTGATACAAGACCTGAAGTTTTTCTACATTTCCTCGACATTCGCTTCACTGTTCATTCACTGATACCGAGACATTGAAAAGTTCTCTGATACGGAATTGCTTGGGCCCTGCTCTTTATTGGCCTCAAAGTAAGCACGTGCACCGAGGCAGTGGACATTGGCACTTGAATGCTAATAGCGCCGTCACATGGATATTTCCACGAGTACCAATAGCGTCACATGAAAATTTCCGCTATGAGGTCGTCACCAGGCCACGGAGGTGGGTTCATTATATTTAATAATTTATAAATAACTACGTAGAAACTTAACACTTGGGATTAAAGAGGCTACATATGTTGTAATTTTGACAAAATCGTTTAAAAACGATGTTATAATATTGTGAGAGAACGACGTTTTACTTTGTTTCTCGCAGTCAGTTTTAAAGAAAAGCCTATCAATGGAAACGGCACGAATTTAAAGACTTTCCGACGTCTAACAATCTGATCAGGATGGCACAGCATTTAAATCATTGTATAGATTGTTTCCTTATACTGACCATGAATTTACAGATTTCACACCCTCTGCCTACTGACACTGCCTTGAGGCAAGAGGTTTACTATTTCTGGAAGATTCTAGTAATGCTCGATACAAGTCTTTTCACTTCATTATTGCGATTGATAAACATAAGGAAAGTAATGCACAGACAAATATCGCACTACTGGGCACGGAAGCAGAGTAGAATGTGGATCAGGCACCAGCAGACAAGAATATGGATATACCTGTATTGCCGTTTTGCATCATAAATGGCTGCAGTACATGATCACTAGCACGGTCAGGGGACTATAGAAACCCCAGGGTGCTAAGAAATATGAAACTGATGTGAAGCGCCAGAAGTTCAAGCTGTTCGACCAAAATTGTCTTATTCACCATTATTTCAAAAGTGATGATGATAGGATACCCCTCGTACGCCCGCGAGCATGTGTGACGGTGCATACATGTCATAGACTCGATGTGTATTTAACCCAGCACAAAAAATAAAGCAACCATCTTTTGGGGACACATGAAGAATTCTTTTACACTTCGAAGCCATCCTTCAGCACAACAGTCAATGGAAACTCAGTGTATTTCAAACTTTAAAGCATGCTCTTAGTTGACTTTTCCGACAGGTAACGAAATTACACTACTGGCCATTAAAATTGCTACACCAAGAAGAAATGCAGATGATAAACGGGTATTCATTGGACAAATATATTATACTAGAACTGACATGTCATTACATTTTCACGCAATTTGGGTGTATAGATCCTGAGAAATCAGTACCCAGAACAACCAATTCTGGCCGTAATAACGGCCTTGATACGCTTGGGCATTGAGTCAAACAGAGCTTGGATGGCGTGTACAGGTACAGCTGCCCATACAGCTTCAACACGATACCACAGTTCATCAAGAGTAGTGACTGGCGTATTGTGAAGAGCCAGTTGCTCGGCCACCATTGACCAGACGTTTTCAATTGGTGAGAGATCTGGAGAATGCGCTGGCCAGGGCAGCTTTCGAACATTTTCTGTATCCAGGAAGGCCCGTACAGGACCTGCAACATGCGATCATGCATTATCCTGCTGAAATGTAGGGTTTCGCAGGGATCGAATGAAGGGTAGAGCCACGGGTCGTAACACATCTGAAATGTAACGTCCACTGTTCAAAGTGCCGTCAGTGCGAACAAGAGGTGACCGAGACGTGTAACCTATGGCACCCCATACCATCACGCCGGGTGATACGCCAGTATGGCGATAACGAATACACGCTTCCAATTTGCGGTCACCGCGATGTCGCCAAACACGGACGCGACCATCGTGATGCTGTAAACAGAACCTGGATTCATTCGAAAAAATGACGTTTTGCCATTCGTGCACCCAGGTTCGTCGTTGAGTACACTATCGCAGGCGCTCCTGTCTGTGACACAATGTCAAGGGTAACCGCAGCCATGGTCTCCGAGCTGATAGTCCATGCTGCTGCAAACGTCGTCGAACTGTTCGTGCAGATGGTTGTTGTCTTGCAAACATTCCCATCTGTTGACTCAGGGATCGAGACGTGGCTGCACGATCCGTTACAGCCATGCGGATAAGATGTCTGTCATCTCGACTGCTAGTGATACGAGTCCGTTGCGATCCAGCACAGCGTTTCGTATTACCCTCCTGAACTCACCGATTCCATATTCTGCTAACAGCCATTGGATCTCGACCAACGCGAGCAGCAATGTCGTGATATGATAAACCGCAATCGCGATAGGCTACAATCCGACGTTTATCAACGTCGGAAATGTGCTGGTACGCATTTCGCCTCATTATACGAGGCATCACTAGCAACGCTGGTCAACCACTGTTTGTGTATGAGAAATCGGTTGGCAGCTTTCCTCATGTCAGCACGTTGTAGGTGTCGCCACCGGCGCCAACCTTGGCGCGTAATGGGGCCCCTTAGGGGGCGCGTAATGGGGCCCCTTAGGGAAATGGCAGCAAGAGAGGGGAAGAAAACCAATGTGCACTCCGTGTGCATACCGGGGGGAGTCATTCCAGATGTGGAAAGGGTCCTTCCGGATGCCATGAAGGGTACAGGGTGCACCCATCTGCAGGTGGTCGCTCATGTCGGCACCAATGATGTGTGTCGCTATGGATCGGAGGAAATCCTCTCTGGCTTCCGGCGGCTATCTGATTTGGTGAAGACTGCCAGTCTCGCTAGCGGGATGAAAGCAGAGCTCACCATCTGCAGCATCGTCGACAGGACTGACTGCGGACCTTTGGTACAGAGCCGAGTGGAGGGTCTGAATCAGAGGCTGAGACGGTTCTGCGACCGTGTGGGCTGCAGATTCCTCGACTTGCGCCATAGGGTGGTGGGGTTTTGGGCTCCGCTGGATAGGTCAGGAGTCCACTACACGCAACAAGCGGCTACACGGGTAGCAGGGGTTGTGTGGCGTGGGCTGGGCGGTTTTTTAGGTTAGATGGCCTTGGGCAAGTACAGAAAGGGCAACAGCCTCAACGGGTGCGGGGCAAAGTCAGGACATGCGGGGAACAAGCAGCAATCGGTATTCTAATTGTCAACTGTCGAAGCTGCGTTGGTAAAGTACCGGAACTTCAAGCGCTGATAGAAAGCACCGAAGCTGAAATCGTTATAGGTACAGAAAGCTGGCTTAAGCCAGAGATAAATTCTGCCGAAATTTTTACAAAGGTACAGACGGTGTTTAGAAAGGATAGATTGCATGCAACCGGTGGTGGAGTGTTCATCGCTGTTAGTAGTAGTTTATCCTGTAGTGAAGTAGAAGTGGATAGTTCCTGTGAATTATTATGGGTGGAGGTTACACTAAACAACCGAACTAGGTTAATAATTGGCTCCTTTTACCGACCTCCCGACTCAGCAGCATTAGTGGCAGAACTGAGAGAAAATTTGGAATACATTTCACATAAATTTTCTCAGCATGTTATAGTCTTAGGTGGAGATTTCAATTTACCAGATATAGACTGGGACACTCAGATGTTTAGGACGGGTGGTAGGGACAGAGCATCGAGTGACATTATACTGAGTGCACTATCCGAAAATTACCTCGAGCAATTAAACAGAGAACCGACTCGTGGAGATAACATATTGGACCTACTGATAACAAACAGACCCGAACTTTTCGAATCTGTATGTACAGAGCAGGGAATCAGTGATCATAAGGCCGTTGCAGCATCCCTGAATATGGAAGTTAATAGGAATATAAAAAAAGGGAGGAAGGTTTATCTGTTTAGCAAGAGTAATAGAAGGCAGATTTCAGACTACCTAACAGATCAAAACGAAAATTTCTGTTCCGACACTGACAATGTTGAGTGTTTATGGAAAAAGTTCAAGGCAATCGTAAAATGCGTTTTAGACAGGTACGTGCCGAGTAAAACTGTGAGGGACGGGAAAAACCCACCGTGGTACAACAACAAAGTTAGGAAACTACTGCGAAAGCAAAGAGAGCTCCACTCCAAGTTTAAACGCAGCCAAAACCTCTCAGACAAACATAAGCTAAACGACGTCAAAGTTAGCGTAAGGAGGGCTATGCGTGAAGCGTTCATTGAATTCGAAAGTAAAATTCTATGTACCGACTTGACAGAAAATCCTAGGAAGTTCTGGTCTTACGTTAAATCAGTAAGTGGCTCGAAACAGCATATCCAGACACTACGGGATGATGATGGCATTGAAACAGAGGATGACTCGCGTAAAGCTGAAATACTAAACACCTTTTTCCAAAGCTGTTTCACAGAGGAAGACCGCACTGCAGTTCCTTCTCTAAATCCTCGCACAAACGAAAAAATGGCTGACATCGAAATAAGTGTCCAAGGAATAGAAAAGCAACTGGAATCACTCAATAGAGGAAAGTCCACTGGACCTGACGGGATACCAATTCGATTCTACACAGAGTACGCGAAAGAACTTGCCCCCCTTCTAACAGCCGTGTACCGCAAGTCTCTAGAGGAACGGAGGGTTCCAAATGATTGGAAAAGAGCACAGATAGTCCCAGTCTTCAAGAAGGGTCGTCGAGCAGATGCGCAAAACTATAGACCTATATCTCTTACGTCGATCTCTTGTAGAATTTTAGAACATGTTTTTTGCTCGCGTATCATGTCATTTCTGGAAACCCAGAATCTACTATGTAGGAATCAACATGGATTCCGGAAACAGCGATCGTGTGAGACCCAACTCGCCTTATTTGTTCATGAGACCCAGAAAATATTAGATACAGGCTCCCAGGTAGATGCTATTTTTCTTGACTTCCGGAAGGCGTTCGATACAGTTCCGCACTGTCGCCTGATAAACAAAGTAAGAGCCTACGGAATATCAGACCAGCTGTGTGGCTGGATTGAAGAGTTTTTAGCAAACAGAACACAGCATGTTGTTATCAATGGAGAGACGTCTACAGACGTTAAAGTAACCTCTGGCGTGCCACAGGGGAGTGTTATGGGACCATTGCTTTTCACAATATATATAAATGACTTAGTAGATAGTGTCGGAAGTTCCATGCGGCTTTTCGCGGATGATGCTGTAGTATACAGAGAAGTTGCTGCATTAGAAAATTGTAGCGAAATACAGGAAGATCTGCAGCGGATAGGCACTTGGTGCAGGGAGTGGCAACTGACCCTTAACATAGGCAAATGTAATGTATTGCGAATACATAGAAAGAAGGATCCTTTATTGTATGATTATATGATAGCGGAACAAACACTGGTAGCAGTTACTTCTGTAAAATATCTGGGAGTATGCGTACGGAACGATTTGAAGTGGAATGATCATATAAAACTAATTGTTGGTAAGGCGGGTACCAGGTTGAGATTCATTGGGAGAGTGCTTAGAAAATGTAGTCCATCAACAAAGGAGGTGGCTTACAAAACACTCGTTCGACCTATACTTGAGTATTGCTCATCAGTGTGGGATCCGTACCAGGTCGGGTTGACGGAGGAGATAGAGAAGATCCAAAGAAGAGCGGCGCGTTTCGTCACTGGGTTATTTGGTAACCGTGATAGCGTTACAGAGATGTTTAATAAACTCAAGTGGCAGACTCTGCAAGAGAGGCGCTCTGCATCGCGGTGTAGCTTGCTCGCGAGGTTTCGAGAGGGTGCGTTTCTGGATGAGGTATCGAATATATTGCTTCCCCCTACTTATACTTCCCGAGGAGATCACGAATGTAAAATTAGAGAGATTAGAGCGCGCACGGAGGCTTTCAGACAGTCGTTCTTCCCGCGAACCATACGCGACTGGAACAGGAAAGGGAGGTAATGACAGTGGCACGTAAAGTGCCCTCCGCCACACACCGTTGGGTGGCTTGCGGAGTATCAATGTAGATGTAGATGTAGATGTAGATGTGTGAATGCTCTGAAAAGCTAATCATTTGTATATCACAGCATCATCTTCCTGTCGGTTAAATTTCCCGTCTTTAGCACGTCATCTTCATGGTGTAGCAATTTTAAAGGCCAGTAGTGTATAAGTCAATTTTTACTGTTACAAAAATAGGAAAATATGGGTTATCCTAGTTACTCCTTGGTAGGGTTTTCTTGAGTTACTTCTGTTTATGACGGTAGATCACATGGTGAAAACGTCAGGTGTAAGTAATATCGTTGTACAGACATTTTTAAAAGCCTACAAACATAATTTAGCTGTAAAATTACTACTTACTGTACTAGAAAGTTTGAGGAGTGAAAGATTATAATGACTGGACACTTCAGTAGTTCTGTCACATGAGGTGGCAGCTGTGGCGTTTTAAATAGCTTCATCCCGTTGAAGACTAATAAACGCCTTTAGCCACCAAAGTTTTTTTTTTTTTAATTTCAGCAACAAACCACTTGTAAGCTTCCTTCTTAGAGTCTTCATTGCACTTTAGGGGCACTGCAATAAAATCAGTCATATTTAGACTGTGAAATTCTGAAAAATTGTCTCTTCTCACATATTTTCAGTAATCGTTAAACTGAGTTCTAGATCATCACTACACTGTATTCATCAACGCAAAAGTGACCGTCGTCATCATGGCTGACCTCGATTATTTTTGAGAGAGTATAAAATATTTATAGTTGTTCTAAATTACCTCACTGTAAACACGGAATTATGAAAGATAAATAAATTTAAACAACCCTGGTAGGAAAAAGAAAGAAGTATTACTTTGACATCATCAGCAAAAAGCTAAGCTATGCTTATGTTTTCTTGAAATTTATTTCGAGAGATTTCATACGTTGGCTTGTAGGGAAGAAATTTTCAAAGGAAAATTTTCAGATCTATAATCGTCAACAACAAAAACGATATCTAGAGAAAAGTAACTTCATTTATTTACTTCAATTTCTTGCTAAAACTAATGCTCATTGTATGATTATGATACCACCAACTATACTACGCACAGCATGATACCAACATTAAAAACAACATAACTTTAAGTCGTTTGAAGTTACCCCGCTGTTTCTAGTAACCCCATTTTGCGATACTGCTTTTTACAGCGATGTACCTATCATACAGTTTAATCCTGTTACATGATCTTACGTCAGTCGTGAATGATCCGCACACTTACACATGTACCCTGATTGGATATGTATTCGTATATACTCAGATGAAACAACTTTCACAGCAAATATGCAAAGCACATCGCCTGGCTGTCTTTTACATTTTTTTGTCAAAGTTCAAACACACCACAATTCATGAAACGGAGCAAAATCTGCTTTTGTGCAAAATGTTAGCTGTATCATCTTACTCCTAAATAATTTTTGATTGGTCTCTTCTTATATCATATGCTCTTGTATCTGTCTTACTTTTCACGTGTAAACATGCACACATGTTAAGTTTGAACATGTCAACATTCATCAGTAAATACATTTTTTTCAGTATGTCGGGAGGAATCATGGGGCGGTGTGTTACCCTATTTTGTCCCAAATATTAATCATTTTACCGAAAAAATTGCTAAGATGTCCCTTGAAACTTTATAGCAATTGTTGTGGATCGAAGCGGAGGCCACCCTCGCATCTAAAAATCCGTCCTCGCTCACTTTTACAGCTATACTGAGTAAAATATTTCATTCAGCACGAGTAGAATGTTCACATCCAAGGTTAACTGTGTCATACGGGCAACAAGAAGCAGACAGAAGCAGTTCCAGGTGAGTTCTGGATACAATGTATACATCGCCCTACTCGGCGTTGTAGCGCTTCCCTACGACAGAGCCAGCAAGATATCGTTTGCACGAAAACAGTCGTCTGCAGATAAAAGATCAATTTCACAAAGATGTTTCTAACTGCACACACAATGACTCTGTGGGAAGTATCAGAATTCTGAGAGATGTTGACGATTATCTAAACTATTTCCAGCCTGGAAACCACCCACAATTTATGAGCGTTTCGATCGATCTTTTCCTAAATATGTGAAAGGGTCAACCATTTTCGACTGTTAAAAAAAGGGTAAATTCATTTATAAAGATAAGTAACATACTTAGTTCTTTGCATTTCAAACGGCCCAATAAGTTCGTGCCGTTGTTTATAGGTTTTCTGTTGAAGCTAACTGCGACAAACAAAACAAAACAGCACATTTTCATAATTTTATAATTATTTTTTAAAATCACATCGTATACAGCCTATGTAATACCGAGTGTTTTTGAATACACAAAACAGTTCAGTTTCTCCATTATTATTCCTGAATTATGAAATATGATGAACCTCCCTTGTTGGCCGAGGACATGCACAGAGTGTAAATATCTATGTGACCGTATTGCCACTCGACTGGCAATATCCACTCCCAATCACTAGTCGCCAGTGATCAAAACTCCGTAAATGAACTATGGTTTTATACAAGTACAAGGCGAGTAATGATTATGTTATTAGGACTGTATCGCATGAGCATCCAACAACGAATGGCAGCACATTTGTTTCCTAGCTGACGAGGCCTCGATGTAAACACTGTAACAATGAACAATAAAGTACAAATACAGTTCAGAGGTTCGAACACGCGAGCATGCGGAACATAAATACAAAAAAGCAAACAACATAAAGAAGTGCATTAAAAAAAAACAGCTGTGAAAGGCAATAACGGAACTCGCATTTACACTATTCGTCTTGGTAACACGCATCACCATTACGCGAACTACGGCAATTTACATCCACTATTTTCAGGACTGAATGACTAATCGTGAAGCAACGAAAATTCACCTGCAAGTAGAGAATTATTGTATCTTTAATCTGTGCAAAGCAAATTCTTCTCCTGGTTACAGGCTGACTTCTATAACTCCTCAGAGTTAGCACTTGCCAAAAAAATGATCGAACAAGCACGCTTTCTCTTAAATATTACCGCGTGTGTCGGCCACATTTCAATTAAAATGTAATATCCATACACCACACATCAATGTTCATCTTGCCATGTAACCAGGATATGAGCTCAGTCAGCGGTCAGTGATTATAAAATGGACAGACGTAATGCAATTACTGTTTACAGACTCTATAATACAGAATAACACTACATCTATCATGCAACCGAACTTGTACTATTAATAGTGGCTTGACAGTACACGTGTGTATAGTACCGTGTGTTGTGGTTGAGCCGACTGCGCACCAAACAGGCGTTACTTAGTTCAAATTCCGCCATCAGCATCTCTTGCAACGTATAGTACCACAGCAAAAAGCCGGCCGATGTGGCCGAGCGGTTCTAGCCGCTACAGTCTGGAATCGCGCGACCGTTACGGTCGCAGGTTCGAGTCCTGCCTCGGGCATGGATGTGTGTTATGTCCTTAGGTTAGTTAGGTTTAAGTAGTTCTAAGTCCTAGGGGACTGATGATCTCAGTAGTTTAGTCCCATAGTGCTCAGAGCCATTTGAACCACAGCAAAAAAATGGCTCTGAGCACTATGGGACTTAACTACTGAGGTCATCAGTCCCCTAGAACTTAGAACTACTTAAACCTAACTAACCTAAGGACATACCACACAGCCATGCCAGAGGCAGGATTCGAACCTGCGACCTTAGCGGTTGCGCGGTTCCAGACTGAAGCGCCTAGAACCGCTCGGCCACACGGTCGGCCGGACCACAGCGTAAGTTGCATTTATGAACGTATCACTCCCCGGCAATAACAGTGACACAGCTCAAAAATGCAGTACTTGAGATAAATCGAATCAAGAATTCTATAAAACTTATACTGAAATAGTATAAGCTTTCCTTAAATTTCAAATAAGTGTTTTTGGCAATAAATTCCGTTATATTCTCTACAACAGTAATACTGACACGTAGTTTTAGTCTCGTCGAATGAGAACCAATCAGGTAATTATTAATTAGTTCTTTGAGTTGTGTCACTTTTCTTGATTTTTAAAAACCTTTTGTTTACTTTACCAACCCACTTGTTTTTCCTTTCTGTAACACAATACAACATTAGATCCCCCATCTGGCAAAATTAGTTCTTAAGTTAGAATAAAATTGAAAAACAATTTGAAATTGTTTTATTAGAAAAATAAAAATACAATGTTATAATTTATGAAAATTAACACAATTTAATAAAACATCAATTACATACAGTTTAAGGAACACAGTTTCGAAAACCTAGAATCATAATTGGGTTTATCTAATCCAGGAATTCTTTTCGACGAGAAAAGGGATTCAATATGAACCTTCTTTATAGCAAAAATTTCAATTTTTTTCCTTGTACGCTGCAACGCACGAAGTTTCGTAATATTTACAACAGCTGTAATTGCCAAAATAGTGTCTGTTCCTTTAGACATGCATGCGTGCCTGAAAGATATTGTAATGTAAGATACAAACACTGTTTAAACACAAACATTATAATAATGATTCATTTTAATAATTACATTCAGTTTACCTTGTATGTGAAGAGTGTCACAATTCAGAATGTGCCATCCTTCTTGAGTAACCCGTGCACATCTGCCAGTAGCAACGCTGAAGCGACACTTTTCTTGCCGTGACAAATCATGAAGTAGCCTTAACAAATCTTACAGAACTGCCCTGGAGTGTCTAACAACCCTACCACAACAAAGGTCAAAATTTAATAATGATTGTGGTGTTGCTCACGCTGCTAAATACTGCATTTTCGGGCAACAACAAAGTTGCTATGTGGCAGGTCTCATTAGAGCACAGTTAATAAAGTCATTTCATGTAATAATGAATAAACTAGGCACTCATCTTTTCGTATTTCCCACGCTGGTCTCGTTGTAACATCATGGCCCAATCGTGGAAAATCTAGATGGTGATGATTCCAAGCTCGAATGCAAAGAGGCCTAGGTTTTATTCTGCTATATTCAAAAGTTTTGTAGATGCGCTTCACAAACCATTCTTGAAGATTAAACCTTTGAAAGTTAGCACAATGGTGATGTAAAAAAAGTAATCAGCACTCCGAATTCAAGTTACACTTCTTTTTTATTGCTTTTGTTGCAATGGCACGTAACGCACAAAACATCACTTCACAATTCAAAACATACTTGAAAACATCTTCCTCACTTTTAAAGTTCACATTTTATAAGCTGACGACAATATGCGTCTTTCCAACATGACGTCCAAGAGTTGACTTTACAGTCTCTAACTCTCTAACTAATAATCGCTTAAAAGCCCAAAAATCAGAGTTACAAGAACGTCGAAGATCATAGCGACAAAAGAGAGAATTCACATAAGAATAATATCATTGCAATATAAACATATCAATGTATCGAAGTACCTCTACATTAATGAAATCAGATCTGAATGTTGTCTCAGAAATATGTTAACTACTTTACAGAAATGCAGTAGAATATTGTTGGTATCGAGAGGTTAAGTTGAGGTGCCGTAATGGTTACGTAATTCAAGTACCATTACAAGTGGACAAATTGCGAGATAGAGTTTTGATGCTTTTCGTTGCACGTTGGGGCACTTCACACGCATTTTCCAGTGACATATACTTAAAAATTGCCGTTCTTGACGTTTCTTGACGGAGTGCGATATATTTATTGTTTAATAAGAAGTTACATTTTTTGTATATTTCATTCTAATGAGTAGTTTTTCTGTATTTCCAAAGTTCCCCTGATTATGTTATGTTTAAATGTGGACTGCTATGTTTTGAGATGTAGCCCAAATACCCCATCCTTCACGGGCCCAGTGCTGGCTCCCTCCGCTCCTGGTAGACTTTAGTATTTTACATAAATTTTAATTTGATACCTCTACCCTTTCCTGAGTAAAAGAAGTCTTTACAGTTGTCCGTACCTTTTCATTAAATTCACTTAGAAGCTTAATTTTTTTACACCGCCAAGGGACCGTAGACTTTACACTTTAGTATTTGAGATAAATTTCAACACGACACCTCTTCCTTTTCTGGGAAGAGGGGATCCTTACAGACGGCCGTACCTTTTGATTAAATTCACTAAGAAGCTCAAATTTTCCACTCTGCCAAGGGCTCGTAGACCTTATAAATTACAGTTTGGTACCACTACCCGTTCCTGAGAAAAAGCGGTCTGAACAGTCAGACAGACAGACGAACAGACAACAAAGTGATCATATAAAGCCGCGTATATATTGATCTTGAAACATGTTTTCAAAACGTATTCCCAGCTACTATATCTGGACACTGGGGCGAAACATGTTTAGAAACACGGAAACAGCTATCCGTAGCTGTGTCCGTACACATCAAAGGAAACAATATTTCAGACCAGGTATCACATGTCAATGCTGCAAGGCGATAGCGTATGTTTATATGTCGCATTGTGACGTCTGTTGTATAGAGTTATTAGGTTTCGTGTTTTCGCTTGCTGTACTAAGTTTTTCTGGTAAAAAAATGGAGTGGACGAGGCTGCAGATTGTTGTGTTGTCACTGTAGCATGCTGAGGACTGTATTTGAAAATACGAAACAAGCAGTACAAGAACAGAAATAAATAACAAGAGGCTCTGCAGAGAATTACTGCTTCATTTGATACTGGCATAGACTGCATAGAAAAAAAAAAGGTCACTTGTAGCGTACTTCGAAACGTGAAATACAAAAGAAATGCTCTGAAATAAATATCCCGTTAGCAAACAGCGAAGAAAACTGTAATTGCTTTTCTGAAATTGTGCCTTTTTTAAAAAATAGTGCTACCACGTTTGCCAGAAATTCAAAATTGGCAGGTGACATCCGAGTGAAATTACGGAAACCAGATCCTGTGGCAAGTGATTCCCCCCATTTCTTCTATAGTCTGTTTGCGTCCACCGACGACGATGACGCCTTCCATTTTGTTTGCGTGAACCTTTGAATATTAATAATACGGCAATACATACCGTACAGCTTCCTCGTCCCTACACATAATGTAGCAGACGATACGAAACTAACACGCGAAATGTTTGCCACCAGTGTAGGCAGAGACAGAGACAAGAAACAAAGTCAGAAACGTATTGCGAAACACCACAGGAATCATGTTTCCAGTGGCAATGTGTACGCGGTGTCAGAGTTCCGTTTTTAGCAACCCTAGGTAAGGAATCTGAAAAAGATTGAGTACTTGCATTTAGATGTTTATGCTGTAGCCTTTAACTTATTACGGAAAGTTTCATCAATAAAATCATTTGTTTGTCATTTAACTTCCAGTGAAATATTCCTGCTAAGTGTAATATTGGTCAGATTAAGTACACCATTAACTCTCTACGTGGGCTGTTACTCCTTTTTATTATTGCAAGACATTGCTGTCAGCAGGTTTCCGATCACATGTGGACCGTTTTATATTATCATCCTTAGACATCGCCGTTTGTTTAAGCAGATCACGATGTCAAAGTGTTTAAGAGTCTTTGGGCAGTCAAATAGAAGTACTGAAGATTTCTTTATCCGAAGCTGTCTTCGGGTCATTTCGTACCCGACTGGAAAATAAGACGGTCAAGCCTGCTCCTGTAGAAGAAATCTTTAAGTAGCTCGTGAAATCAAAAGCGTGTCGATTCCCACATATACCCAACAGTAGCAAAATTATATTCACGAACTTAGCTAAAAACATGAAAGTGATCAGGGATCCGCAAAAGAACGTTGACCATGAAATAAGAACAGAACAAAGCTTGGGATTCTTACAAGCGGATGACGATATAGTTCTTCGACTCGTGTGATAAGACAGCCCGTGCTTACGTTAGATAAGGCCGTGGCTATGGGGAAGCGAGTGAAAAACAGTGAAGAGACCATCACGTCACTGTGATATTCTATCACAACGAAACGGGTTATCTCTAGAGAAGAAAACTGTCTTGTCTTAAACAAACGGAGTACTGGCTCTGATATTGTTCGAATAACGGATGTAAATTTGTTTCTTGACAATGAAATTTTGTGACATTGTGTACCAGCACCAAACGCATCTGCATCGACAGTAACAGCGCTAGGTAATTCTTAAATTTCAGTAATATGTTTCTTCTCAAAATCTACTCAATAATACGTCCTCATACAACGTTTGTACTTATACGACAGACAGCACTCGTAAAATATTATTTATGGCCGATAAAGGTACCTTTCACAGCAGACAGCACTTGTAAACGTTACTTATTGTGTGATTAAGATAATTGGCTTAATAATCGGACTTGGCTCCGTTACACAAGCATACAGCTTTTCTGGAAACATACTGAAAGTCAGCAGTTGCTAAGGGATCACTTAATTTCGGTTTATTCACTGTTATACTTTTAGTAACTGTGCTGTTAGTAATCAGCCTTATTGTGATAACCCAGGAATAGCTCACACAGAAACCACAAAAAAGTCATTACAGCACAAAGCACGTAGCTAATCAGGTGTTTTTATTGTGACATTGTTGCTACACTTTGTTTCATATTTTTCGTTTACCATAACTGCAATGTAATCTAGGCAGCCAGCTTATAGACATTAGCGAGACAAAATATCTTCTGGATTGCAGTTTGAGATAATATGTTAAAGTTGCAGTGTAAGAAAATCCTTGATAATTCGTCAAAAACCTTAAGAGTCAAAACCCAAGCGAAATTCCAATAGACTTTATCCTGAATAACCATTATGATTTATTAAATATGGTGGTTACCGCTTACGGCTGTAATGTTTTGAAATTTATTGTGATAGCAATTTCAGAAATCTTTACATAACTATTGCGTAGTATGCTTCTTGTTACCAGAAGCTGCCGTCGCAATAAATAAAAAGTTTGACAAACGTAAGATGTAACTAGCATTTTAATGATTACATGAAAGCTGTGGACAGAGCACGCATTAAAATAAAATCACTTGTACTGTTGAAGAGCTTTCTACTAAGTCAAAACTTGAGTTTACTAAGGGACTCAATTATAGCAATTAATGCGTAAATTTTACCTTTGCAAGAGTAGTTACCCCCACATTGAATAAAGTTCAGCGTTCCTGACAAAACATACAAATAAATGAAAATATGGGACCTTTGGGTTAATCACTTCGAGAAATGAAAATCTGTAATTTTTTACTAATTATTTACTAGTTAAAAAACGCGAAACAAATGATAAGCTAAATGTAACACTAGGATACGAATCCACATTTACTTTCCAAAAGCTCAGACTGCTACGCAGGCAGAATAAATACTCTCATAGTTAACGTCTTTTAGCGGGCTCTTGCTATATTTTAGCAACTTTCTAGAACTAACTTCGAACACAATTTCTTATTATTACAACAGAATTACCCTGTAGAGCAGGGACGTCGAGCAGATGTGCAGAACTATAGACCTATATCTCTAACGTCGATCAGTTGTAGAATTTTGGAACACGTATTGTGTTCGAGTATAATGACTTTTCTGGAGACTAGAAATCTACTCTATAGGAATCAGCATGGGTTTCGAAAAAGACGGTCATGTGAAACCCAGCTCGCGCTATTCGTCCACGAGACTCAGAGGGCCATAGATACGGGTTCACAGGTAGATGCCGTGATTCTTGACTTCCGCAAGGCGTTCAATACAGTTCCCCACAGTCGTTTAATGAACAAAGTAAGAGCATATGGACTATCAGACCAATTGTGTGATTGGATTGAGGAGTTCCTAGATAACAGGACGCAGCATGTCATTCTCAATGGAGAGAAGTCTTCCGAAGTAAGAGTGATTTCAGGTGTGCCGCAGGGGAGTGTCATAGGACCGTTGCTATTCACAATATACATAAATGACCTTGTGGATGACATCGGAAGTTCACTGAGGCTTTTTGCGGATGATGCTGTGGTGTATCGAGAGGTTGTAACAATGGAAAATTGTACTGAAATGCAGGGGGATCTGCAGCGAATTGACGCATGGTGCAGGGAATGGCAATTGAATCTCAATGTAGACAAGTGTAATGTGCTGCGAATACACAGAAAGATAGATCCTTTATCATTTAGCTACAAAATAGCAGGTCAGCAACTGGAAGCAGTTAATACCATAAATTATCTGGGAGTACGCATTAGGAGTGATTTAAAATGGAATGATCATATAATGTTGATCGTCGGTAAAGCAGATGCCAGACTGAGATTCATTGGAAGAATCCTAAGGAAATGCAATCCGAAAACAAAGGAAGTAGGTTACAGTACGCTTGTTCGCCCACTGCTTGAATACTGCTCAGCAGTGTGGGATCCGTACCAGATAGGGTTGATAGAAGATATAGAGAAGATCCAACGGAGAGCAGCGCGCTTCGTTACAGGATCATTTAGTAATCGCGAAAGCGTTACGGAGATGATAGATAAACTCCAGTGGAAAACTCTGCAGGAGAGACGCTCAGTAGCTCGGTACGGGCTTTTGTCAAAGTTTCGAGAACATACCTTCACCGAAGAGTCAAGCAGTATATTGCTCCCTCCTACGTATATCTCGCGAAGAGACCATGAGGATAAAATCAGAGAGATTAGAGTCCACACAGAGGCATACCGACAATCCTTCTTTCCACGAACAATACGAGAATGGAATAGAAGGGAGAACCGATAGAGGTACTCAAAGTTCCCTCCGCCACACACCGTCAGGCGGCTTGCGGAGTATGGATGTAGATGTAGAAATTAGTCGGCACAAAATAAGAGTTCCATGGATTTCAGAGTCAATATCGGAACAATAACAAATTAAAACCCACCCATGTACATTATTACATAGTTATTTTAATCATTTGTAGCTACTCCTTCAATTTTTCATCAAACACGGAGATAAAAATAATATCGGAGTGCCTGTAACGCGGTTTAAACTTCGTACGACAAAGAAATTTCACACGACTGGTAGCACTGCTGCTGCCATCTGTTAGCTGTATTACGAGATGCATATCACAGCGAAGACCGGTTAGTTTTAACACGACTGGTGACAATGCTGCTGCCATCTGTTAACTGTATTGCGAGATGCATATCGCAGCGAAGACCGGTTAGTTTTACTACGACTGGTAGCACTGCTGCTGCCATCTGTTAACTCTATTGAGAGGTGCATATCACAGCGAAGACCGGTTAGTATACGAGGTTGCCACGGGTAGCACTACTGTCTCTCCTTTCTTGGAGAGAGAGAGAGAGAGAGAGAGAGACACTTGACAGGGAAGAA
Organism: Schistocerca piceifrons; assembly: GCF_021461385.2. Lineage (NCBI taxonomy): Eukaryota > Metazoa > Arthropoda > Insecta > Orthoptera > Acrididae > Schistocerca > Schistocerca piceifrons. The sequence goes on along the minus strand of NC_060149.1, from coordinate 234,729,708 downwards.
ACAAGTTACAATGCCGGCTTACTGTGACATGGCGTCAAAATGACGTGTACTCGTTGCGACCAGCAAACTCGATAGCAGTCGATCCAGTCAGCTGCCGGTGACGGTAGCTATGCAGTCATTTAAGTTGTCCCCTTAGGCGCAAAAATTGTTCAAATGGCTCTGAGCACTACGGGACTTAACTTCTGAGGTCATCAGTCCCCTAGAACTTAGAACTACTTAAACCTAACTAACCTAAGGACGTCACACACTTACATGCCCGAGGCAGGATTCGAACCTGTGACCGTAGCGGTCGCGCGGTTCCAGACTGTAGCGCCCCTTTTTTTTATTTTTATTTTTATTTTATTTTTTTTTTTTTTATTTTGTTCGACTTACTTCCTTGCGTCTGCTTGGGGCGGACGTCGTAAGATTTCCGTTTAAGTTCGTTGATGATCGATTAACTCAGTTTTTTTATTACAGACCGAACACGCTGAGCTACCGTGCCGGCAATTTTTTTTATTTTTATTATTTTTATTTTTTTTTATTTTATATACATATATATATACTGCTCGGTGCGGACGTCGCAAGACACCCATTTCAGTTCGTCGTTGATCCATTAACTCAGTTTTTTATTACAGAGGGCATCTAACCCTCTGACCGAACACGCTGAGTTACCGTGCCGGCTACGCCTAGAACCGCTCGGCCACTCTGGCCGGCATGTTCCCTTAGGTTCCTGCCTAGTCACACCCTCGGAAATCACAACATATTCGGAAAAAATAGCCAAATATTTGTTACAAGCAAGAATACAAATGCCATTTCTGCTCATTTCACATGCAGAAATTTAATCTTCCGTTTTTTAATCAGACTGAAGTCACAAAATTAAATGCGCTCACTCCTGAGAGAGAGAGAGAGAGAGAGAGAGAGAGAGAGAGAAAGAGAGAGTCCTTATACAGCGTGTTTCACAATTCATGTTGCACGCTTCTAGACGTTGCAGAGGGGACGTAGCAGATAAAGATTTACATAGGAACCCGGAAACGACATTCAAAGCCGCTACAGAGCGTTCAAGTTAAAAGTACCGGCACCTGTAAATGTATGTGCATACAGGTTGATTCCGTGATGATGGTACAAACTTTTTAGATATGATGGAGACGAATAAATGTATCAGTCTGAGGCAAATGTCCCTGATTCGGAAACGAACGAATCGAAAGTTAAAAGCGAAAAATCATTCTGATACCTCTGATTGTGAAATATACGTACCCGTACTGCTTTTGCGAAGAATAAACGCGGGAACAAGACAAGAAAAAGTGTCGAGTAAACATTGGCTCTAAAATGCATGCCTGAGGAGCTATGAGCAAATGTTCATCTTCGCTAGTGTGAAACACATCTCCTCTACTGAACAAGTACTCATAGCTCTTAAAGCATGCATTTTGGAGCCCATGTTTACTAGACATTTTTCTTGTTTTGGTTCCTACTTACCACCTCTGAAAGTTGCCTACCGTACGGTCTTAGTAACAACAGTAGTGGTACATGTATTCCACTGTCAGATGCATCAGAAGGGTTCTCGCATATAACTTTCGACTCTTTCGTTTCCGGTACAGGGGCCCTTACCTTAAACTGATACATTTATCCATCTCCATCATTCTTGAATATTTGTACCCACCCTGTACATAAATATATTTACTGACCCCGGCGCCTACGACACTCTGTAGCGTCGTTGGATGACGTTTCCGGACATGCGTTCCAACATAAAACTTGGTCTACCAAGTCTACATCACTACATCCTCTAGAAGTGTGTAACATGAATTGCGAAACATCCTGTATGTAAATAACATCAAATATTGCAGAATGTATTTCTGTTACATTAATGAGAGAGTCCCAGAATCTACTACAAACACGAGGATGAAAAAAAAAGAAAAAAAACTGAACATAGCAGGATGCGAACCTACTTCCTTTGACTCCATAACTCGACGTTTCTAACCACATTTTTTTTATTCTTTTTTCGATTTGTTCCTTCGTCGTTATGGCGTCAGTGGTTCTCTGTGGATGTCGCATGACATCTTTCAAATTCTATCGGTGAGATCTTCACTCAGTTTTCGTATCACAGAGGGTGGTCAGTATCCTGGCGACCACGCTTAGCTACCGTACCGGCAGCCACTAGAGCACTGTGAACATTCAGCTTTCAGCTACAGTGTCGTTCATCTTACGACCTGCTTGAGGTTTTTAATGTCAGTTTGTCATTCACCGACATTTAAGCCTAAGAAATGGCACCAATACTGATGTGTTTGTGATGAATCTTCAATGCGCCGTTGTTTTGAAATGACATACTGTCATAAAACATAAGTTGTAATACCAACATATCAAGAAATCTAATATGGTGTCACTTCACAGTAAGCTGAGTGTGGCACTTACAAGGAGACCGCGGCAAGTGTAGTAAACCGATTTCCCACAAACTTCGCTGAGTGGAAGAGGAGTCAAGCGAACACTTGTCTCGCCTTATCCGTAGATACTCGACCGTCTCTGACAAAACGACTATCAACGTTTTGTATGTAATTTAAATAAGGACGCACGAGTCTCAGCCGAAATGATTGCACAGCGTCGTGATTTCTCGTTTTTTTTTCATTTATCTACCCATGTCTGTAGAAGGTTACTATATGAATGTTCCTTATCAAGTAAGAGGATTGAAGGGCATTATATTAACTGTAAAATTAAAACTGGGTTTGACAAATAAGTGCCATACATTTATTATATAATGTATTTGTGTGTTGTACACTCCTGGAAATGGAAAAAAGAACACATTGACACCGGTGTGTCAGACCCACCATACTTGCTCCGGACACTGCGAGAGGGCTGTACAAGCAATGATCACACGCACGGCACAGCGGACACACCAGGAACCGCGGTGTTGGCCGTCGAATGGCGCTAGCTGCGCAGCATTTGTGCACCGCCGCCGTCAGTGTCTGCCAGTTTGCCGTGGCATGCGGAGCTCCATCGCAGTCTTTAACACTGGTAGCATGCCGCGACAGCGTGGACGTGAACCGTATGTGCAGTTGACGGACTTTGAGCGAGGGCGTATAGTGGGCATGCGGGAGGCCGGGTGGACGTACCGCCGAATTGCTCAACACGTGGGGCGTGAGGTCTCCACAGTACATCGATGTTGTCGCCAGTGGTCGGCGGAAGGTGCACGTGCCCGTCGACCTGGGACCGGACCGCAGCGACGCACGGATGCACGCCAAGACCGTAGGATCCTACGCAGTGCCGTAGGGGACCGCACCGCCACTTCCCAGCAAATTAGGGACACTGTTGCTCCTGGGGTATCGGCGAGGACCATTCGCAACCGTCTCCATGAAGCTGGGCTACGGTCCCGCACACCGTTAGGCCGTCTTCCGCTCACGCCCCAACATCGTGCAGCCCGCCTCCAGTGGTGTCGCGACATGCGTGAATGGAGGGACGAATGGAGACGTGTCGTCTTCAGCGATGAGAGTCGCTTCTGCCTTGGTGCCAATGATGGTCGTATGCGTGTTTGGCGCCGTGCAGGTGAGCGCAACAATCAGGACTGCATACGACCGAGGCACACAGGGTCAACACCCGGCATCATGGTGTGGGGAGCGATCTCCTACACTGGCCGTACACCACTGGTGATCGTCGAGGGGACACTGAATAGTGCACGGTACATCCAAACCGTCATCGAACCCATCGTTCTACCATTCCTAGACCGGCAAGGGAACCTGCTGTTCCAACAGGACAATGCACGTCCGCATGTATCCCGTGCCACCCAACGTGCTCTAGAAGGTGTAAGTCAACTACCCTGGCAAGCAAGATCTCCGGATCTGTCCCCCATTGAGCATGTTTGGTACTGGATGAAGCGTCGTCTCACGCGGTCTGCACGTCCAGCACGAACGCTGGTCCAACTGAGGCGCCAGGTGGAAATGGCATGGCAAGCCGTTCCACAGGACTACATCCAGCATCTCTACGATCGTCTCCATGGGAGAATAGCAGCCTGCATTGCTGCGAAAGGTGGATATACACTGTACTAGTGCCGACATGTGCATGCTCTGTTGCCTGTGTCTATGTGCCTGTGGTTCTGTCAGTGTGATCATGTGATGTATCTGACCCCAGGAATGTGTCAATAAAGTTTCCCCTTCCTGGGACAATGAATTCACGGTGTTCTCATTTCAATTTCCAGGAGTGTATTTTCAAGGGTTACACCCTTTTTAAATTCTCATATTATTACATTTCATTCTTATAGCAATTCTTATATTAATTCTTACATTTTATTCTTTAGAAAGATTTGGTACATTCCCTAAGGATGATACAGACCGCAGAAACATTAGAAACATAGAAATTCCGAACGCCACGAGCCTCGCGCGATGGAAGGTTTGCCACTGTGGCATTTCTTCAAATGATTCTCATTCAAGAAAGAAATGTCGTTAACACTGCTGAAGAGTTCGCACCTTGGCAATAATTTCGCGGCAAACTACACATAACGGATGACTTTACCGAAAAGTGGCGCTTGCAAATGTTTATGAATCAATATACATACAAGTATTTCACCGAAAACAATTTCAAATACTTTTATCATTAATTTATTGTTTTTTTTTTTAATTCTTATGCCAGACATATGATCAGTAGGCGAATATGGGCAAAGTTATTTCAGTATTCAACGGAAAATATTCGTGTAGTAATCTTCCACGGACATGGGTTGATAAATGAAAAAATAAATAAATAATAGTAATCATTGGTGCTCGAACATGGGGTGCAAAGTGTATGGCCGCGACTGCGCCAGCACTGCGCGTATACAATTTACCTGCTAAAAGGCACATACTTAGCGTCATTTTCTCGGAAACGGTCAAGTGTCTGCGGACAACCCGACACACTGCTCTGTTATCGCTTCATGCGCGTACGAGCGTCGGCTGCCGCTCTGTTGGTATGCGCGCAGTTACCGCTTCTCGCATCATTGTCTGCATTGTCTGCTTCGCTCACCTGTCTCTACTGTACTCCTACCATTTGCTTCTGTTTCGGATCGGAGAATACTGACGCAACATCTTGTGGATATACAAGTGGACTCTCATGACTTTTTTGTGTTTCCGCCACTGACACGGAAGATTGCATAACGACTTAGTTACCTCTGGATTTTTTTTCCACCACTATGTCAGATGATACTGCCGATTCCGTCGCCTCACTGCTGCTTTCTGTACGGTTCTCAATACACTGCTTCAGTTCTGTACGAAGCTGTTCATACTGCTGCTTATTTTTCGAGACGATGTTTTCAATGGTATTCAAGATTATTTTCCCAGATAGACTGAAGTATGCCATTGTTAAACCACTGAATAAAAAAGGGGATACGTCTGATGTCAACAACTACCACCCAGTCTCTCTTCTGACTGCCTTATCCAAAAATTCTTGAAAAAGTAATGTATTGTAGAGTAGCTTCACACCTTTGTAAAAATAAATTTTTAACAAAATGTCAGTTTGGTTTCCAGAAAGGTTTTTCAACGGAAAATGCTATATATACTTTCACTAATGAAATATTAAATGCTCAGAGTAACCGGAAGTCACCCGTTGGGATTTTTTGTGATCTCTCAAAGGCTTTTGATAGTGTAAATCATGGAAAACTTCTAGATAAGCTCAAGTACTGTGGTATGAATGGGACAGCGCTCAAATGGTTTAAATCATACCTAACTGGAAGAGTGCAGTAAGTTGAAGTAAGCAGTTCACATAGTATGCAAGAAACTGGTGATTTCTCAAACTGGAGAACCATCAAGAATGGGATGCCGCAAGGTTCGGTCTTGGGTCCTCTGCTGTTCTTAATATATATTAATGACTTGCCAATCTATATTCACGAAGATGCAAAGCTGGTACTTTTTGCCGATGATACAAGTATAGCTATCACACCCAACAGACAAGAATTAACTGGTGAAAATGTAAACGATGTTTTTCAGAAAATCATTAAGTGGTTCTCCGCAAATGGGCTCTCATTAAACTTTGACAAAACACAGTGCATACAGTTCCACACAGTAAATGGAATGACACAATTACTAAACATAGACTTCGATCAGAAATCGGTAGCTAAGGTAGAATATTCAAAATTTCTAGGTGTATGCATTGATGAGGGGTTGAACTGGAAAAAACACACTGAAGATCTGCTGAAACGTTTGAGTTCAGCTACTTATGCTATTAGGGTCAATTCAAATTTTGGCGATATACATCTCATTAAATTAGCTTACCACGCCTATTTTCATTTTCTGCTTTCGTATGGCATCATATTCTGGGATAACTCATCATTGAGTAAAAGAGTGTTCATTGCACAAAAGCGTGTAATCAGAATAATTGCTGGAGCTCATCCAAGATCATCCTGCAGACACTTAGTTAAAGAGCTCGAGATCTTTACTGTAAATTTATTATTAACAATCCGAACGAATTTTAAAGTAATAGCAGTGTACATGGCTACAACACTAGGAGAAAGGATGACCTTCTCTACTCAAAGTTAAATCTAACTTTGGCTCAGAAGGAGGTAAATTATGCTGCCACAAAAGTCTTTGTTCACTTACCTAATAGCATCAAAAGTCTGACCTATAGCCATACAGCATTTAAAACGAAATTAAAAGAATTTCTTAATGGCAACTCCTTCTACTCATTAGTTGAATTTTTGGATAGAGTAAGTGGGTAATTTCCCCAACCCCCACAAATAAATAAATAAATAAATAAAATAAAAAAATTAACACATTTAGTGTCATGTAATATTTTGTGTAATGTAGTATCTTGTGTAGAAACCTTTTATTAACGTGACACGTTACACATCATTACGAAGTGTTTTATTCATGATCTATGGAACAAGTACTAATCTAATCTAATTTAATCTAATGCGTGTATCGCATCTTTTTAACACGGCTCGCGTGACGCGTGTTCTGACATTGAGTTCTTCCACGATTTGTTGGGCCTTACCAGACGCCTTACGTGCTAAATTAACAACTCCTTTGTTGCTATTAGACACTGTATCGTGCACATGGTCAATGTCAGTACGCATCTTTTTCCGATCAGCCATATGCGATTGAATTAGTTCGCGCGAGTCTCTCGCCTCTTTCCGGATTTTAATAAACCGTTCATTAACTTCCGTTCCCAACTTTTGCTGATCTTTGCAGACTTTGTCGAACCCAGCATTGGTTTCAAATCTGAGACCATTTAAGGCGGCATTTGTGGCCGCTAACCCTGCATTCGTTTCTATTTTGAGATTCGCCATTTCGGTTTTTAAAGCCACCAACCCTGCATTTGTTTCGGTTTTTAAGTCTGCTAACGCTGCGCGTTCGTCGTCCCTCTCGCCACGGGTCACCAGCCCCTTTTACAAGCGTTCCGTTGTACTCAGGCCGTGACGGCGCAACTCGCGTCTGCCCCCATACTAAAATGTTTCTTCCAGCAGCTATTTTCATCTTTTGCTCATTGACATCTACATCTACATCTACATCCATACTCCGCAAGCCACCTGACGGTGTGCGGCGGAGAGTACTTGGAGTACCTCTATCGCTTTTCCCTTCTATTCCAGTCTCGTATTGTTCGTGGAAAGAAAGATTGTCGGTATGCCTTTGTGTGGGCTCTAATCTCTCTGATTTTATCCTCATGGTCTCCTCGCGAGATATACGTAGGAGGGAGCAATAAACTGCTTGACTCCTCGGTGAAGGTATGTTCTCGAAACTTCAACAAAAGCCCGTACCGATCTACTGAGCGTCTCTCCTGCAAGGTCTTCCACTGGAGTTTATTATCTCCGTAACGCTTTCACGATTACTAAATGATCCTGTAACGAATCGTGCTGCTCTCCGTTGGCAGGATTTGGGTTCGTTGTGTTAATACTGTCGAATCGAGTGTCATCCCTTTGCGTTCCATGCTGTGTATTTGGTAGGCAAATCTGGTCATTATCGCCGAAGTATGTGAGGTGACATATTCATCTACTTGTTATGACGTGTAAAATCTCATGTAAGATGCTAATTTGACGTTCATTCCAGCTGACACCTTAAAAAAGTCAATACTTGCTGAAATAGGTTACTTAAATAAAAAAACAAGCCTAAACTCGCTTAATCGTAACGAATTAGACAGAGGAGCACGAGTGAAAGGAGAGACCATATCGTAACTTACTAAGAGTGTCATAGTCATGTCGTCGGTTGTCGAAGATATCAGCTGATTGCACTTCCGTAACTTCTACGGACGTTTTCATGCCGTGAGAAACTCAAGTTTCTCAAAAGAAATGAATGTTTTTGTCGGAATGGTTCTCATTATTACCATAAAACCGTTCGTTGGACGTATTTCTTGTTTCACGGCAAATTGCTTCATTTATTCCATTCAAATATGTAGTTATATAAGAACTGCGGTTTTTTTAATTTGTTTCCTAATAATAGATCGGTGTTGCTTCCTTGTCGCTTATCAATCATTATTTTGGTGACTACGTTTCCCTTGCAATGCAACCTGTTTTTTTCCTTTTATTATTGGCCTTTGGTTTCATAACCATACAGTCATATACTGCGGATGCGTATTAAAAACCGTCATTTTTGACTGTTATCAACGTGCAGTGATATGTGAATACGCTAATAACGAAGTCATTGCCATTACAGAAAAAAATCATTTACTAAATAAGAGGTATAATTTTCCTAAATTTGTAGTAATATTCGCTGTATGCATGCACTACAGCATGAATGTACAGACTCTACAGTCTGGCAAAAATATAGCAGCCACTGAATGATTGGCAGACAAGGTAGCGTGACACTCAGCTTGTGTGGGTATTACTACAGAATGATGTGACACTCGATGCGATCACAAACCTCGACAGCACTCACCTATAGCCGGCGTGTTCGGTCAGAGGGTTAGCTGCCCTCTGTAACAAAAAAATTGAGTGAATGGATCAATGATGGACATGACCGCTAGTCATGGGACATCCTCCCCGAACTAATGCAACGAACAATAACGAACAAAATGAGAACAACTGAAAAGATGACTAAGGAAGATAACATGTCAAGTGCCATAACCCGATTTCCCAGAAACTTCGGTTAGTGAAAGAGGAGTCGTAGTAAGCGAAGTCGTGTGTCGGGTTGTCCGCAGACACTTGACCGTTTCCGAGAAAATGACGCTAAGCATGTGCCTTTTAGCAGGTAAATTGTATACGCGCAGTGATGGCGCAGTCGCGGCCATACACTTTGCACCCCATGTTCGAGCACCAATGATTACTATTATTTATTTATTTTTTCATTTATCAACCCATATCCGTGGAAGATTACTACACGAATATTTTCCGTTGAATACTGAAATAACTTTGCCCATATTCGCCTACTGATCATATGTCTCGTATAAGAATTAAAAAAAAAACAATAAATTAATGATAAAAGTATCTGAAATTGTTTTCGGTGAAATACTTGTATGTATATTGATTCATAAACATTTGCAAGCGCCACTTTTCGGTAAAGTCATCCGTTATGTGTAGTTTGCCACGAAATTATTGCCAAGGTACGAACTCTTCAGCAGTGTTAACGACATTTCTTTCTTGAATGAGAATCATTCGAAGAAATGCCACAGTGGCAAACCTTCCATCGCGCGAGGCTCGTGGCGTTCGGAATTTCTATGTTTCTAATGTTTCTACGGTCTGTATCATCCTTAGGGAATGTACCAAATCTTTCTAAAGAATAAAATGTAAGAATTAATATAAGAATTGCTATAAGAATGAAATGTAATAATATGAGAATTTAAAAAGGGTGTAACCCTTGAAAATACAACACACAAATACATTATATAATAAATGTATGGCACTTATTTGTCAAACCCAGTTTTAATTTTACAATTAATATAATGCCCTTCAATCCTCTTACTTGATAAGGAACATTCATATAGTAACCTTCTACAGACATGGGTAGATAAATGGAAAAAAAACGAGAAATCACGACGCTGTGCAATCATTTCGGCTGAGACTCGTGCGTCCTTATTTAAATTACATACAAAACGTTGATAGTCGTTTTGTCAGAGACGGTCGAGTATCTACGGATAAGGCGAGACAAGTGTTCGCTTGACTCCTCTTCCACTCAGCGAAGTTTGTGGGAAATCGGTTTACTACACTTGCCGCGGTCTCCTTGTAAGTGCCACACTCAGCTTACTGTGAAGTGACACCATATTAGATTTCTTGATATGTTGGTATTACAACTTATGTTTTATGACAGTATGTCATTTCAAAACAACGGCGCATTGAAGATTCATCACAAACACATCAGTATTGGTGCCATTTCTTAGGTTTAAATGTCGGTGAATGACAAACTGACATTAAAAACCTCAAGCAGGTCGTAAGATGAACGACACTGTAGCTGAAAGCTGAATGTTCACAGTGCTCTAGTGGCTGCCGGTACGGTAGCTAAGCGTGGTCGCCAGGATACTGACCACCCTCTGTGATACGAAAACTGAGTGAAGATCTCACCGATAGAATTTGAAAGATGTCATGCGACATCCACAGAGAACCACTGACGCCATAACGACGAAGGAACAAATCGAAAAAAGAATAAAAAAATGTGGTTAGAAACGTCGAGTTATGGAGTCAAAGGAAGTAGGTTCGCATCCTGCTATGTTCAGATTTTTTTCTTTTTTTTCATCTTCGTGTTTGTAGTAGATTCTGGGACTCTCTCATTAATGTAACAGAAATATATTCTGCAATATTTGATGTTATTTACATACAGGATGTTTCGCAATTCATGTTACACACTTCTAGAGGATGTAGTGATGTAGACTTGGTAGATCAAGTTTTATGTTGGAACGCATGTCCGGAAACGTCATCCAACGACGCTACAGAGTGTCGTAGGCGCCGGGGCCAGTAAATATATTTATGTACAGGGTAGGTAGAAATATTCAAGAATGATGGAGATGGATAAATGTATCAGATTAAGGTAAGGGCCCCTGTACCGGAAACGAACGAGTCGAAAGTTATATGCGAGAACCCTTCTAATACATCTGACAGTGGAATACATGTACCACTACTGTTGTTGCTAAGACTGTACGGTAGGAAACTTTCAGAGGTGGTAAGTACGAACCAAAACAAGAAAAATGTCTAGTAAACATGGGCTCCAAAATGCATGCTTTAAGAGCTATGAGTACTTGTTCAAATTCCCACCAGTACCCAGAGTGCAACATCAACATCTAGTAAAATTGGCACTGTGCAATTTGAAGGTTGCGGCGTTAAATAGAAAGAACCGAGCGGACAAAACGGCAACCTCACAAGTATTTTCACTAGAACAAAAAGTACTTGTGAAAACCCACCATCTCTCTAGCAAGAAAGAACATCAGAGTCAAAAATTCTTTTCGGTATATAATGGCCCTATGGAAGTAAGTAAAGTGCTTCATGATAATGCAGTCGAATTGGTTAACTCAAAAACAGGAAAATCATTGGGCTTGCACAATGTGAGTCACTTGAAAGTGTATAATGGGTAAAACAGTAAATATTAACTCCACAAGAAAAATTAAATGTATCAAATGTCCAGATTCCAATAAGACCAAAATCTAGAAGTCAAAGAGTAGGGAAGCTAAGAAAATGCATACAAATAAATATTTTTAATTTATACTTACCTCAATACAGTGAATTATTAACTTTTTCAGTATATCAAAAGGGTATTCGAGAAGGAAGAACAGTAAAGTAAGAACGAAAAAATAAAACTTCTGCAAACGAAATGTGTTATGGGGAAAGAGTAGAAAGCAAGGAGAAAGATAGAGATTAGCATGTGGACAGTTTGACGAAATAGTAGTAGATTATCTCTTAAAATGTAGCGTAAAGTAGAAAGAAGTCGATTTTTGCGTACGAAAGGAAGCCAAGAAATTAGGTGTGTAATCTTCATTCGTGGTTTGTTCCGTCGCGGGCGGTGAACATTTAGTTGAGGAGATATTTTGGGGGGAAATGAGAAGCATTTATGATTTGTGAAAGGTACCACAAGTTGATATTAAAAGGAGATGTTATTTTGGGGGAAAAATGAGAAGCATTTACGATTCGTGAAAGGTACCACAAGTTGATATTAAAAGGAGATGTGATGGAAATAGATATAAAAATTTGCTAGGACATGAGAATTAAGAGAGATAATTGAATTATTAAGGAAAGCGAGAAACATGTTATTTCTTGGAAGGATGTAGAGAGAGGAATGTGAGTTTAACACAGAGATGATTTCAATAATGAATAGTAAGATAGGGAGAGAAAGTAATACAAAAGTTTACTGTTTAGAAGAAGGAGATAGGGATAACTACAACTAATAAAAGTACAAGATCTAGAACAATGCAATAGGACAGTGGAGAAAGTTTTGAAAAGGAAAAGAAAAGGAGATATATTGTATTTTGAAGTTCTGTCACAGCTTATGCCGAAAAGAAGAGATTGCAGAGAAAAAGACGCTGGAGTCGAAGTCAAGGTGCGAATCTTTTATGATACTTTAGTTAGAACAAAAGAAAAAGGACACTTACAAACACACTAACCTTCACCACCACAATTTTCCTCTTACTATTCATCGTGATGAAGATGAGGAAACCATAACCTTTAGGCTAATAGTGAAAAAAAGGGTGAAAGAGAAAATGTACATATAGAATGGAGGTAGATGTTAATCTGTTAAAATAGATGTAAAGTTATGAAGGGTATAATTAGGAGAATCTTATATATAGTTTAAATTTGTAAAGTCTCTTAGTAGTTCAGTGTTTGTGACGCTTGTAACGTAGCTTAAGGGAGAAAGGGTTGTGATAAGACAGGTGGTAAAACCATGTAAATTAGAGAAATTTGGGGATATAAGAGGGACAAAAGTGCACACAGTATTGTATTATACATGACGTCATCAAGAATGATGCATCATCATTGCGGCCAGATCGACAGCAGAACTGAGTACAGCGGTTAGGCATGAGAGGAAGGAACACTGAGTGTGGGTTCCTGGTACATCAGCTTTCGAGATGACGAAAGGAAATGCCTTGGTGGAAGCAACAGTCCAAGAGGATAACACCTCTGAGGAAAAGTATGGGTTTCTACGACGAATCCTGGATACGGTCAACATGTACCATGACGCAATCTTTATTCGTGTGAAAGTCACATGCAATCTTCAGAATAACAGTTTTGCTAAAGTGCTAGATCCTTAGCACTTCCGTCGCAACCTGTTTAGTGTAACATATGGAGATATGATGGATGTCCACCAAACCGGAATGGAGGTGGGCATGTTACATAAAGGACGAACGAATGTTTGAATTCTCCGGAAGAAGAAGAGGCGCATTCCTGTGACACAAGATACAGAATGGCTGAAACTTTCGTCATATCATACGGAAGCCAGTGACTGCAAAACATTCCCTGAACACTCGTGGGAGTTTGAAATAAATACCATAAGAACGGATTATACAATAACGAGGTTAAGCAAGTCTTAATTCCCAAATCCCGGTACAGAGAAGAACGAAGGTAAAAGTGAGAAGACAGCAAGATGCAACAAGAAAAGAAGATTCAACACAGAAGATTAGGAAAAAAGAAGAGCCTGGACCAGAAGAAATCAAGAAACCTTTCTAAATCTCTTCCTATACAAGACCATTATTGCATCTAACTACCAACAATGAACCCAATTTTAACTGTTCCAGCAATACAAATGTCCGATATTCCTCACGGCAAATGTCACACCGAGAGATGGGAGATGGCTATTCATATAGAAAACAGGAGGCTGATTAACCAACGATGGGTTGGCATAAAGATTCGAGGATTGACGAAGAATATAAGTTTTTATGTTCCTAATAATAGATCTCTAATATAATTTCACCGTGGGAACATGCAGAATGGAAGAAAGGCAACCAAGCATTCACAATACACTCAAACCTTCTGCAGTCTTTCTCTCTGCTGACCGCCATTCCATGCTCAGAGGAGACACGTCGAGGCGCATGAAGATGAGTATGATGACTTCAATGAACCACATTGAAGATACATATATAAAGACTGTGTGTAACAGACTAGTATCAGATTAAACTGAAAAAATTTTTTTTCGAAAACACAGAGTTTGTTATTGTTTAAAAATATTTAATTTTTGACGAGTTTTGTGCAAGAAACAGATTTTTGCTAACAATGCTTTTGAACTTTAATATTGACAGATCAATAATATTTTCTTGTATTTCATATTTTCTTTTACAACACATCTGACTCATGAAAACCAAATGTTTATATTTTCTTTGGAGGCTAGGATTCTAGTACGTAATGTGTTTGTTTGCGTATAGGATAAGTACAAAAAAGGATTTTCCAATTTCATGATGTTAGTAGGATTAGAAATTTAATATTTTTGTAAAATTCAATGAATAATTATTCTATAAAGTTATAATGCATAAGTTTAAGATTGTTTAAAGATATAAATATGTTTGTTTCCTTGCAGAAAATAAATAATGCACATGTAAATACACAGGACAGTGCGTGTAAACTTGTAAGCATGTTAGTTGTAAATATGCTGGAAAACAGAAGCGCTAGACAGAGCGGTAGACAAGTTTACTTCCATATCTCCTTAAGCTGGCTTCTTTGATCCCAGGTTCCCTACCTCAAATTGTTCAGTGGAGCATTTTCTATGTCCTGTTACATTTTTGCACTCTCTCATGAAAACACTCTGATACCTTTGCTGTATGGTCTGAAGGTGGTGAGACTTTAAACAGCTCTTCACAACACCTGAAATCAATCCACCAGAGTACTCACTTCACTATGGATATGGAAAAGGATGGCTGCTTTCCCTTCCTTGAGGTGTTGATCAAAATGATGGTACTTTGGGGCATGTTGTTCATAAGAAGCCAATCACACTGATTTTTATCTTCAGGCTGATAGTTGTCACCATCCGGTTCAGCTTAAGGAGTACTTGGTACCTTAGTTCATGGGGGCCACGTCATCTCAGGCCTGAAAGACTGCCAGCAGAGCTAGCCCACTTAGAAGCTAGCTTTCACCAGAATGGTGATACTGAGAGGCAGGTTAGACGCGCGTTGCGCTGTCGAGCAGCCGTGAATCGGATTAGTGATGAAAATAACCAGGTGGCACCAAAGTCAACGTTATTTTTCTCTCATGTAACCAGCATTTCCAACATGATTGGTCGTATTCTTGTATTGTGCGGAAACACAGTGTGAAACGTGTTTCTCGACCACCATCTAAGTTTAAGACCCTTTTAGGGTATGTAAAGTATGTTCGTGATTTGCGTGTGCCGAACATTGCCTTGGTACCGATCATTCTACAGTATACAACAGCACAGTGTTTCTGGCTAGCACTTCCAACTGTTTCGATAGAGCCGGCCGAAGTGGCCGTGCGGTTAAAGGCGCTGCAGTCTGGAACCGCAAGACCGCTACGGTCGCAGGTTCGAATCCTGCCTCGGGCATGGATGTTTGTGATGTCCTTAGGTTAGTTAGGTTTAACTAGTTCTAAGTTCTAGGGGACTAATGACCTCAGCAGTTGGGTCCCATAGTGCTCAGAGCCATTTTTGTTTCGATAGAGTTTTTAGGGAAACAGTTGAGATTAAATTAGCAAATGACCTTATAAATAGAGACAGAGATTTTTATGTGAATTCTGCTTCGAGTCTTGCTCTTTCCCTGGTCAGTGAATAAAGGGGTACAGTTAATGTTACTTGCTCTCTCGATGGTAGATAATATTCACTGTAGATAACATTTGACGTTGCTCATCTTTGGTTATGAGGTGGTAGTTGTTGTTTACGGTGTGTGTGTGTGTGTGTGTGTGTGTGTGTGTGTGTGTGTGTGTGTGTTTCTTTATATGCCGTATTATGTTTACTGGTCGGAATAGCCCCACCATCCGATGGTTTAAACTTCATTGCACTACAGTCACTCATTTATTTATTTTATTTTATTTATTAATACTTACCGTATGGCTACATCACAAAAGCAACGTCACAACTATCTCAGACTACGAACTAATATTCAGGCCACGAATATAGTCTAATGATCTCTCCGCCATTACCAGTAACTCTGTTGTATCGCCAGGGAAAGTACTTAGAGGGCATTCTTGAATTACATGGCGAACAGTCTGCTTTTCAGTGCTACAGTCACAACTTGGTGAATTTATTTTCCTCCACTCGTGCAAAGAGTCAGCACATTTTCGGTGTTGGTTCTTGTCCGGTTAAGAACCGAGACATCTTACGTGACAGTACAAAGCCAGGTAGCTTGGTCGATGTGCATGGCATCTTAGGTTGTTACGTCGTAGCATTAATCTGTCATGTGTGTCTTCCGCAGACATCAGTATTAAAGTCTTTGTCAACTAATATTCTTGTGGTTTACAGGGTAGGCGACAAAATTTAGACCTACCTTTGCTGATGTTTGGAATGCCTGCACGAACAGAGAGGTTAGGATTTTTCTGTAGTTTGTTGTACTCCCGTACACGTGCACTTTCCCGCCGCAGAGATGAAAGTGGTTTGTGGCTAAGTATGGGTAACCGGAAAGTAGGTGTGGGTTCGATACTCCCTCGTTGCAGTAGTACCCTGAGAATGAAAGGGTATTCACCTGTCGAAATATCAGTGGTTACATAAGACATCACTGATTGCATTCCCGTAATTTGACTGTTCATTTGTTTTGTAGCAGAGAAAACTAGTTGATTACACATTAATATACCGGGTGTCAGGCGCTTTTTCTTTGGTCTTTCGGCAAATATTTGCAGTTTCTTTTCTGTTTTTCTTACAGTGTGTAAGTGGACACAGCCCAAACAAGTACTTGTCACTACAAGTTTCCTGCGACGCTCGAAGACAACGGAAAACGTCGGCTTGTTTCCCGTTGCAAACAAAATGATTTCTAAACCGGACTTAGACGTGATCATTCGTTAGAGCTGTCCCAAATTAGTCTAACACGATATTCGTTTTATCTATACCTGTTAACAGTGGCAGTAAACTGCGTGGTGGTAGCAATCGGCGCGGGGCGTGGCAACAGAGAGACGAGAAGGTGCAAGTGGGGCAAGGAAGACGTAGCGAACAAATGTTTATCGATCTTTCTGTGTCTGTTGTGGTTATAGACAGCATCAGAAACCGATCGAGAGCAATCCACGTAGCCACAGTGGTAATACCGCTCAGCACAGTATTACTTTCAAGACGATTTCAAGGATGAGCCAGGTGCTTCCTACCTCGAAAATTATCTACTGTGTACCATTAACTTTTAGAACTAGTAAAACATAGCACACATTAAACGAAACACATTTAATGTGGCTTAGTTACTGAACTCGGTGGTTAGCAAGACTATCATTTTACAATGCCATTCCTGGCGAACTAAACAGTCTATAAATTGCTTAGATACTAACAAAGCAGCTTACTGTAATTTATTTACTTCCGTTGTCAACAACGAGCTAAGTTTTCTTCATTTTTATTGATTCTTCGTTGGGCACACGTTATCCTATAACAGTCCACATCAGGTAGGTGGGGGTAAATCCTCTCAGTTTTCAGTTTTTCTAATATCGTGGTCAATGAGGAGTTGATTTTTCCACGATTTCGAATTGAAGACATAAGTTGGGTTGTTATCTGTAACCCGTCCAAATTCCTGCCCTCTCTGATCATTAATTACATAGAAATTTACAATTTAGCTAAAACAAAAACTGCGGCGTTTTACCCCACAAAACAGGGTAAATAGCCACAGTGCGGATCTTTGCCCCATTTGGGGTGAAGATGGATAAAAAATGTGGCTACATAAAAAACAGTTGACATAATCCTGCTGTTTTGTAGCCAAGTTACCAAAAACAAAAACAATAGCCGGCCGGGGTGGCCGAGCGGTTCTAGGCGCTACAGTCTGGAACCGCGCGATCGCTACGGTCGCAGGTTCGAATCCTGCCTCGGGCATGGATGTGTGTGATGTCTTTAGGTTAGTTAGGTTTAAGTAATTCTAAGTTCTAGGGGACTGATGACATTAGCAGTTAAGTCCCATAGTGCTCAGAGCCATTTGAACCAAAAACAATACTGAACTGAAATGTCTCGTAAATTTGAACACAGTGTTTAAAAACACTTGTACGAGAATAATACTTTCTGCTCCACGAAAGGAGAATTGGTAGAGTAACCTGAAAGAGTTCCATTACTGAGGCTAAGCTATCGTAGTTCTTCCAGAATCACCTCCGACAAGAGAGTAGCATCATCTTGTGGATTCGGAGAGACGGGTAGGTCGGACCGGACTTTCCTGACTCCAGCATCCATGCTGCAGTATCGCTTGTAGAAAAGTGTATAGGACTGTGTGAATGTTCGGGCGATATCCATTTGTGTTTCGGCTTGTCGTCCATCCTCCGTCTCGACCTCTATAATGAGCTGCCTCTTGCGTCGTCTCCCGTCTTGAATGATACAGTGGAGGGAAAGTCGTTCTTCACTGATATCATCAGTTGTCCCACCGAGCGAGGCGGTGCAGTGGTTAGCACAATGGACTCGTATTCGGGAGAACGACGGCTCAATCCTGCGTCCGGCGATCCTGATTTAGGTTTTCCATGATTTCCCTAAATCGCATCAGGCAAATGCCCGGATGATTCCTTTGAAAGGTCACAGCCGACTTCCTTCCCCATCCTTCCCTAATCCGATGGGTCCGATGACCTCGCTGTTCGGCCCTTTCCCCCGAATCAGCCAACCACCATCAGTTGTCCTCGTCCGCACCCGCAAATGTGCTTTGACGTTGTGTTCTGCCGATTGTCGTTCCGGCAACGGCGGTTACACAGCCAGTTCACGGAGCGCTGTGTAACCATTTGACTATCCGAAGACGACTCATGGCCACAGCCACACTTCAATATGTCTTCAGCCACGTGTCTACAATCTGTACTCGTACATCTGTTATGCATATTCCCATACAGCGGAGGTATTTTATTTGTAACTCGCTTGCCCGATGCCGGCGGATAAATACGATAATGCAGTACCGTGTTATTCCGAATTACGATGCAACGTTCCTTCGGACATGCAGACACTGCGTCTACTAGAGTCAGTCTCTTATTATAGGTACATGAAACGTATTCCCAGTAGCGAATATGGACAACCATCACCTGTATAGTAGGATGACTACAATGAAAATTTGTGCTGGACCGATTATTGAAACCGAATTCCCCGCTTATCGCCTAAAAGTGAGGCGACCGTTAGAGATGCGGGAAATCCGAGTTCGAATCCCGGTCCGGCACAAATTTTCATCGTCGTCATTCTATTATAGAGTTACTGGCCGTCCACATTCGCTACTGCGAATACATTTTGTGGTGTCACCGCCAGACACCACACTTGCTAGGTGGTAGCCTTTAAATCGGCCGCGGTCCATTAGTATACGTCGGACCCGCGTGTCACCACTGTCAGTGATTGCAGACCGAGCGCCACCACACGGCAGGTCTAGAGAGACTTACTAGCACTCGCCCCAGTTGTACAGCCGACTTTGCTAGAGATGCTACACTGACAAATACGCTCTCATTTGCCGAGACGATAGCTTAGCCTTCAGCTACGTCATTTGCTACGACCTAGCAAGGCGCCATTACCAGTTTATATTCAGTGTAATAAGGTCTAAACAAGAGCGATGTTCTCCAATTGTGGATTAAAGTTAAGTATTCCAAGAACTACGTTCTTTTCTTTATAGGATAATTACTTTACCTTGTTCCAGACCTCACGCCAATCTGCGTGAGCTTAACGCGTGCCTTTCGGCTACCTCCGAGTGGCTTGGCTGTCTTGCCACGCCACTACACATTTCACATATTTTATATATGCTCTAGTCGCCGCAGTGTCTGTTCCTTCGGACATGCATTCGTAATTCGGAATAACACAGGCACTGCATTATCGTCCTTACTGCAGGTGTTCAAACAAATCGCCGTTTCGTTCTCGACACCGTTCCAGTCTAGAACGGATGCCAGCTGTTGCATACAGTACGTATGACCCATCAACTGCATAGAAGGTCTGCATATTGCGATTTTTCGTATCTTCACCGTTTTCTCATCTTCCCGTGTTTCTGTTGTTCCTCAGAAACAGAAGTCGTCGACAGATAGATCTGGTGTTCTGGCTGACTTTGCAACGTCCATATGTCTCCCTATCATTGTATTGGGAGAAAGATGCCGTACTGCTTGGCGCACAAATGCAGTGCCCTGGCTGCGCGCACCATCCTATTGAATCCACATCATTTGCCTCGTTCTTAAATCAGTATCGTCAAGCAAAGCAGCTAGTTCGTTCCGATGGAAGTTGGTGTACGTTCTGCCGCTCAACCTGCCTTCAAAAAAATGGGGACCAACAGCACAGTCATCGTTAATACCATCCCAGCACCTGACGTCCCATCGGAGATCCACGAGGGCCCAATAATATTCGGCAGCAAGATCTGGCGTAACTATGCTGCGAAACGTTAACTCATCTGTGAACTGACTCTCTCTAAGACACCCAATAGGTTTTGATGCCGACTCATAAAATATTAGCCGAATGATTTTGTCCTCCACTGAAAGCTTTTCGCGCACGTACCGGCGGTACGGATGCATTTTTCAGTCTCAGAATGCGATACACCGTGTTGCCTAAGATTTGAACTCACTAGCGAGCGTCCGTGCACTGCTGTGTAGATGTGTGTGTACCATATCCATGATAATGGCGTTATTTCGATTTTGCAAAGGCATATTTTTGCTGGCGTTTTGCTGGTCGCAAATCCCCAATGTCTCGAGTTCTTTGTTCTATAGTCCGAAACGTGTGTGCATAAGGATGCCTCCCTTCTCGTTCCGGATGTCTTCCAACGCACATCCGAGCTGCCTCCCTGGCAACCTCATTAAACGTGTCTAAACAAATAATATTCGTATTACGGAACCTTGTCAGAAAGACCCTCTACAGTAACAACAATGACAGAGAACGCTAGTGCAAGAAAATCAGAGCAGCTCTTATCCACTATCAAAAGCATTTCTGTTACTTCTGAATGCTTGCACATGTTCTATTCAGAGCGCGGCGTAGCGAGGAGGAGACTGAGATGCGTCCACTGCCAGTCCCTATATCCTACAGCACTTATCATATCGGTAAACATTTGCTTGTTCCGACTTGCTCCTCTTCTAGTTTGCCGCCCTACCCAACGCTGACTGCTACGGCCACAAAGCAGCGCAACTCTGTCACTGCTGGAGTAGTAGTTATTCTTCGTACACTACTGGCCATTAAAATTGCTACACCAAGAAGAAATGCAAATGATAAACGGGTATTCATTGGACAAATATATTATACTAGAACTGACATTGTGGGGCGGCGGATGCGTTGGAATAAGAATAAATCTACTGTTGTATAAACGCTTGCGTGTTGAATCAGTTTCTAGCTTTTAGAATGTTGTTAATGCTGTCTTTTGCCGTTCTCAACACTGGCTCTCTATTTACTTCGTGGCCCCCAGAAAGTGATTTAATAAAACTTGGAGCCAGTAAATAGATATCCTAGTGCCCACTTTGCCTGAGAATGTTCTTATAGCTGCAGCTTATAGCTCTGAGGAATTAGGAGATTGTCCGGGATTTCTAATCAAAAACGGTTTTCCAAAATAGTTGAGTATATTCTGAAATTCACTGATAAAAACCACAAGTATCCCTACAACCTAACTAACAGAGCAGTTCAGAGTCTAATGCGCTGATGCAACTATAAATGTCCGAATTAAATGTTAAAAAAGAATGCTCGCCATAATTTGATGAAAATACTTCATCAAACGCCACGCTAAATATTTGGTAGAATGTCTGTCCCGCGACGGCACGTGAAAATACGACAATACGCAAACTGAAGCTAGATAATAAAAATCATTCCAGAATTAACACTTCACATGAAATGTTTTCATGGTTCCGCGTATCTCTAGTAACTTAATACGGCACCCGAGGCTGTTTGTAGCAGATACACTGATGCGACGCGACTACCGACACAGATGGCGTGTCATTCAGCGTCTGGAGAGAACTGGGGCCTTGCTTCCTCGCGCAGTGTTCTTATATATAAAGCCGCGGTGCGGACGGCTGAGGGATCGCCTGATCAAATCCGCTCTCCCGACTAGCCGCTGGGCTAGTAACGCACCACTTCAAGTTACATAATAATTTATAGCTTCTTTGGCTGATGGCCGAAGAATCTCTTAATTTAAACGTGCATTCAGCACGCAGGTAAGTATTGATAATAAAATTTTGACGTGGCTAAGTTAAATACTTTGAGCGAGAGAATTAATTAAATTACACTGCACGCAGCAGATGAGCTCTGAACTGTCCCTTTTGAGATCCGCTATCGCTATAATTTTATAGGTATTAAAAAGAAACTTTACACATCTTCATAATCATAGCGGACCTCCAACCTATTTAAATCTAAACATCCTAGCCTTATTTACTAGCCTACTTAATCTATCTTGCTTCCTTCAGTTTTGAGACGAAAACCAGAAAATCATGAATTTCCACTAAAATCTTAATATGTGAAATCCAAAGTACTGTTTTTATTAAATCATTATGAAAAATGAATCTAAATATAAATTTTGAAGTCTCTAGCTCTTTTCTGTTGCGCCAATGATTTTTCCAGAAAAACGTCCAAATCTCGGAAATGGCTGAAGTTATCGAACTGATGTTTAACACACATTAATTTAGTATTATTTCTGACATGCTAGAAAAGTTTTAGTTCATTTGCTTGATTTTTAAGGTATTGTGCAACATTTATGACGTCAGAGCTAGTTACAGCAGATTGGCTGGCACATAATGGAAACTGACGTGAATTTACTACAGCGTGAGTAGGCTGCTTCCCTACATCACCCTCTACTTAAATTTTTTTTTTTTTTTATGAATGTTAATGAATGAAAAAAAAATTTAATTACAAAAAGGGAAGCAAGAGTACAGTTTAACTCCCTATGAAAATTCAAAATTGAAATATAAACCTGTAGAAACATTAAAGAAAACTGATTACCTACATTAATTATTTAAATTGTAGGCATGTTCACTGCCTTTTAAACAATGTCATTACTCAAATTTTTAAAGCAAAGTCATGAAATATTTTGGCATACATATTGCCTTAGACAAACAAACACATACAAATTGAAAAATTATGAAAATCTTAGATCCATTAAATACATTAAATACATCTTTACATACACAAATTCAAAGAAAATAACATGACACATAAACAGATGATTATCTCTTAGCAGTCTTTTCTAAACCTGAAAGAAAAAGTTCACAAATAATTTTTACACACGTGGTTGTAGCCGCTTTGGCTGGCGTCCTACACTTTCATTCACCAGGGTAGAGAAGGGGAAGTTGCTATGGTGTGCGTCCTTCATGTTCTCTCTAAATTACATGGGGGAAAGGGGAGGGGTCACTGTGAGTTGTGTCCAAGTCACTCCACGCTTTCACGCAGCTACCAGGCTGCCATTATCTGGTTTGTCCTGTAGAACAAACAAAAAGAGTGCCTCAGACTCTGTTCACTTAATATTTAAGGGAGGGTCACAATGAAATGGGGATATATACATTTTATCTTCCAATATTTCGCTGGAACAAAGTTAACAGAACCTTTCTCAATTTTACTCTTACGGTTACTTAACTGTCATAAAATCGTTAAACAAATGGCTCAAAACGCCGTTAGTCACGTACTAGAGAAAATTTATGCTCGAGGCATATAATCATAAATCCTATTTAATCGGAATTTCTTATTTCTGGGCCGGAACACTGAACCAATGCTCGGTACATTCCTGACAAATCTGCATTTTATTTACTTAACTGACTCATCTTTGATTACTTTATTCTTAGAGATAGTATGAGTATGATTAGTGGTTGTTTTCTCAGCTTCCATGTACATGTGAGTAACTTTTGGTAATAGTACAGTCGTGAGTGTTCAAAACACACTACGTTTAGTTGACTACTAAATCCACTTATTGGTCCTCTGCTGTTGTCAGTTCCACATCTGCAATTACGTACTTACTTACTTTGCTAGTGTATGAACTTAAGTAATACTCACTCCATTTAAATTTAAAGCATAGGAAAGCACATTTATCTCATATTCATAGTGTATTGCAGCTGATTAGTTTGCTCACGTGGCAATCCATTTCCACTCGATCGGACGCTGAACCCTCAGGTAGTCTCTCTCAGACCTACCACTAAGTGCATCAAGTAATTATGGACGAGCGTAATGCTAAATTCCTTAAACCTATAGGACACCATGAGCTGCTCTGTCTCATCTAACATAAGGGTACCTATGGTCGCATTCACGCCTCCAACTCATAACCTCAATACGTGTAGGTGGATCCTGTCACACACTACACTAAAATAATGGCCAGCTCCAACCTTATAAATACTTCAGGGACGTGTCCTTCACGTCTCAACCACAAACACTGCTCAATTCCATTACACTGCCTTTCCTTGCTATACCAGGTGAGTTTATCCTTACAACTTATCTGCATATTTTTCATAACACTAAGCAATCTCTTTTATTATTAATTAGTTAGCTCTACAGCATACACTAGGTTTCACTACCACTTCAGATCCTGCTTGTACATGAATTCATATATCTTTTTAAATTATTGTTGGTGGACCATTTCCAATAAAACAACACTTTGTACTTATTATATTACCAGGGTACTATACATACTTGTTACTCAAATACATTTTATATCTTAATTACGTCATACTTCTCTATTGTTTGTCACTATTAGGTTTGTCACATTAGGTATTTTTTTTTTCACTAATCGGTAGATAGAATGGTTAAATAACTCATGGCTTGATAGCCATGACAGAAAATTTTCATGTCTGGAAAGAAGAGGTCGAAATTGTTGAGGACAGGAAAGAGGAAGAATGAGTGAGACCTGAAAGGGAAAGAAGATCTCACACAGCTGGGACTGCACAGCTGCCACACTGTGTAGAGGTTACAGAACAACCTCCTCCCTACAGCATTCATTGGTTTAATGCTGTAAAGAAGAGTTAGAAATTTTAGGTGGATAGAAAAGATGAAGAGTGAGTGAGACCTGAAAAGGAAAGAAGATCTCACACAGCTGAGACTGCACAGCTGCCACACTGTGTAGAGGTTACAGAACAACCTCCTCCCTACAGCATTCATTAGTTTAATGCTGTAAAGAAGAGTTAGAAATTTTAGGTGGATAGAAAAGACGAAGAGTGAGTGAGACCTGAAATGGAAAGAAGATCTCACACAGCTGGGACTGCACAGCTGCCACACTGTGTAGAGGTTACAGAACAACCTCCTCCCTACAGCATTCATTAGCTTAATGCTGTATTGATAACCATACCGGAAAATTTAATGTATGAAAGAAGAGGTCGAAATTTTTGGGGATAGGAAAGATGAAGAATGAGTGAGACCTGAAAGGGAAAGAAGATCTCACACAGCTGGGACTGCACAGCTGCCACACTGTGTAGAGGTTACAGAACAACCTCCTCCCTACAGCATTCATTGGTTTATTATTGACGTGATAATCATAACGGAAAATTTTATGTGTTGGAAGAAAAGGTCGAAAATTTTTGGGGATAGGAAAGATGAAGATTGAGTGAGACCTGAAATGGGAAAGAAGATCTCACACAGCTGGGACCGCACAGCTGCCACACTGTGTGGAGGTTATAGAGCAACCTCCTCCCTACAGCAGTCATTCACCACCTTTGACCACGCCACGTCGATCTGAAAATACTTTATGATGCCTTTTTAGAACCTGTCTCAGTTCTTCCTTTTGATTGTCTGAAACCCTATCGATTTCCTGCAATTTAGTTTCTATTTTGTCTAAAATAATTGCTTCTTCTTCTTCTTCTGTATTCAGCTTATTGTTATTAAGATTAACACCTTCGTCCCAATATCTCCTATTTTTCAGAACTCGTATAGGCAGCTCCCAAGTTTCATGATCAGTTACTACATGTTTATCACTAAAAGGTACTATAATTACTCCGGTTATTGGCAAGACCATTTTTAACTGGCTTCTTTCAAAGTCAACAACACTCTGATATTTTGACAAGAAATCTATGCCAATTAAAACCTCAATACTGAGATTATTTACAATTAAACATGGATGATCAATTAAATTACCACTTATGTTAAAAGGTAGCAAAGCTTCTTGCTTTACTGTTTTTGACACCTTGCCAGTAGCACCAATTATTCTTAGTCCTGATACCCTCATTACAGTAAGTTTGTCTTTACCAGGTAATGCATCAAAGAAGGACTGAGATATTGCACTCACCTCACTTCCACTGTCTAAGAGACAACGTACATTGATACCCAACATATTCACTATTATTATAGGGTGGCTTATTCTAGGTTGTACAGGTGGTTCCTCAAATTCATCTAATAGTTCCTTTTGGATTTGTCTCCAACTAAAGTGATCAATATCTGTCTTCATTACATTTAGGTCACAGTGTGTAGGGGTTTCCTGAATTACATTCTCAGCTGCTTTTTCCAGTCGGTCTATTAATTTTAAATCGAAACACCGCACGACTTCATTACATTTAGTTTGCTGAACATGACCCAAATTACTGTAGTCTGAGCAATTCTGCGCGTCCAGACCGGGCATAACATTAGTTACAGCTAAACCACTTTCACCATTATCGTCGGTTTCCTTCTCAAGTGACAACTGGTCACAGCTACTGGGTTCATCGACCCCAAACAGCCTACCCTCTACATTCCCACTTATCTCCTGTCCTAAATCTATTAGTACATTATCAACATCCTGCACAGGCACTTTAGATAAGAGCACATCATCCTCATCGTAAATATAAGCATGAATTTCTTCTGCTTCTTCACCTGTCAATTCAGTATTTTGTAGCTCATCCCTACTGTTACACTGCTGCGCCTTCTCTTTCTCTTCCCACTTAGAAAGCGTCTCTAATACGGTATCTATCAAATACTGTGAGTGATCTAATATTTCTGTTGTATCCTTAGGTGCTACCGACTCTTCCTCCACATGTTCAGTCTGAGTATTCTGATCTGTCTTACCAATTCCCTTAACTACTGGCTTAGGAAAAGTAACCGCCTGGTGAGCGCCAGTGTCCTCATAGACGGGAACTAGTTTTCCTGCCTCGGCCTACTGCTGTTTCCTTTATTTTCATTATAGTTAACTGGCATAGCATTGCTTTCCGTACAGTGGTTTACATGCATATTTTTGTTTGGCACAACATTACTGTCATTTGAATGCCATTGTTGGTTCTGATAATTATTTCCCCAATTCCTACCTCTCTTAGGACGGCGAACACCTACTGTTCTAATGTTTACATTGCCACTTTGCTCGTTCCTAAAATTACTATTATTGTTATTGGCATTTCGGTTATTACGTGCTTGCTCCTCATTGACAGCAACACGTTCTACACGTTCCAAATACTCAATGAAACGATCCAGATTGTCTCTAGGGGCAGATATAATTCTAGTTTGCCAATACCATGGCAGTTTGGCTTCAAGACCTAGTATAATCATTTCAGGTTTCAGCTTTTCCGCCAAATGTGACAACCGTGAAATCCATGACCTAGCAAACTCTTTAATTGATTCCTTACCTGCATTGAAGCGTTTTCCACTCCAAAATTCTCTCAACACTTCATTTTGCTTATTGCTAGACCAATACTCATTAATGAAAGCTGTTTTAAACTCCGCTAATGTTTTACACTTTAACATAACATCAGCTGACCAACGCATGGC
The DNA here is from genome assembly GCF_021461385.2 of Schistocerca piceifrons. NCBI lineage: Eukaryota > Metazoa > Arthropoda > Insecta > Orthoptera > Acrididae > Schistocerca > Schistocerca piceifrons. The sequence continues at coordinate 234,702,214 of NC_060149.1, read as the reverse complement.
GTCACCTGCTAAATGGCTTCTAATAAACGAGATTTTCTCTCGTTCAGACCAAGTTGATGGAATCACATCTTCAAAATCGTTCCAGAAATCTAGCGGATGGATATTTTTATCTGGATCGAACCGCAAAAACTGCCGACACCCGATAAAAGCGGCGTTTGCAGCTACAACTTGTTGTACATTACCATTACCAGAAGTTACTGAAGCTACTTTACTTTCAATGTTAGCAATGTTAGTACTGATATTTTCTACTTTCGTTTCAACATTATCTACTCTTTGCACAATATGAGTAGTATCAGTTTTGATTGCTTCTACTTCTGCTTGACATATGTTTACTTTTATATTAACATCTTTAAATCTATCTGAGCACAGTTCAGACTCCGCCTCGATCTTTTCTGTTAACTTGTGCTCCAGCTTCGCATCTTCCATTTGGAAGTCTTTGCGAACCTCAGCAACTTCGGATTTAACTGTTTTATACATTTCAGAAAACTGTTGAGCAACCTTTTTCTTAATATCCTCATGATTGCAATCAATTTTATAGTTCAAACTGTCTAGATCCTCTTTCAACTTATTGCAACCAGCCTTGAAGGTATCGTCCATTACCTCCAACCGCTTATTAAAACTTGTTTGGCTGGCCACAATCTCAGACTTTAATTCAGCTGTCATTCTAGCATTACTGGCTGACATTTTTGCATTACTGGCAGCTATTGCTTGTAATATAACATTTAGATCAACAGCCCCAGCATCTTTGGTTTGCTCACTAGCTGGCTTTTTATCACACTCAGGTGACGAAAAACTAGCTCCAATACCAGAATCATCAAAACTAAATGAAACTTCTGATTGATTAGTCATATCTAACTGCTCCTTCTTAAACTCTACCATCTCTGATGACTGTTTCATTTTTAATTCATCAGAGAAACTATCATCCAATAAATTTACAATTTCTACTTTCTGCTTCACTACAGGGGTCTCTATTATTGAATCATTGCCCCTTCGCACACTACTGTCAGGAGACAATACTTCATATTTCACTTTAACATTACTACTTTCATGCATATTTACACTCGAACCGTTGTCTGGATTTACAGTTCCCTCAACAGACATAGGTTCTGATATAAGTTTAACCTCAGTTTCTTTTGGCGGTTCCATCGCCGACAGTCTTTTAGTGCAGGTTAGTAAAATTTTTAACAGCTTTTCACTTAACTTAGTTCCTTCTGCACGACGTATGGCGTTGCCGGCGCGTCGTACCAGGATTCCTGATGCGACGTGGCACGTTGAACTGCAGACGGCTCTCCGACGGCTGTTGTGTGTTTGCGTGGCCAGCAATTGCAGGCTCTGCGTCGGCTGCTCCAGCGGACGACTGCGGTACGGCGAAACTGGCTTCTCGCGATGCTGGCAGCACCGCTAGACTCAGTGCCAGCTCCGTCAATCCAGATGCGTTGTTAATCCAATTGCGTCGTCCACATGCACACGTAACACTTTCACTGTTTTATACTCAGTTGCGTGTCGCATTCCACTCGCGAATCCGAATAGTTAAAAATCACTTTCACTTAGTTGATTTCCCGGCCGATGCACCATATGTGGGGCGGCGGATGCGTTGGAATAAGAATAAATCTACTGTTGTATAAACGCTTGCGTGTTGAATCAGTTTCTAGCTTTTAGAATGTTGTTAATGCTGTCTTTTGCCGTTCTCAACACTGGCTCTCTATTTACTTCGTGGCCCCCAGAAAGTGATTTAATAAAACTTGGAGCCAGTAAATAGATATCCTAGTGCCCACTTTGCCTGAGAATGTTCTTATAGCTGCAGCTTATAGCTCTGAGGAATTAGGAGATTGTCCGGGATTTCTAATCAAAAACGGTTTTCCAAAATAGTTGAGTATATTCTGAAATTCACTGATAAAAACCACAAGTATCCCTACAACCTAACTAACAGAGCAGTTCAGAGTCTAATGCGCTGATGCAACTATAAATGTCCGAATTAAATGTTAAAAAAGAATGCTCGCCATAATTTGATGAAAATACTTCATCAAACGCCACGCTAAATATTTGGTAGAATGTCTGTCCCGCGACGGCACGTGAAAATACGACAATACGCAAACTGAAGCTAGATAATAAAAATCATTCCAGAATTAACACTTCACATGAAATGTTTTCATGGTTCCGCGTATCTCTAGTAACTTAATACGGCACCCGAGGCTGTTTGTAGCAGATACACTGATGCGACGCGACTACCGACACAGATGGCGTGTCATTCAGCGTCTGGAGAGAACTGGGGCCTTGCTTCCTCGCGCAGTGTTCTTATATATAAAGCCGCGGTGCGGACGGCTGAGGGATCGCCTGATCAAATCCGCTCTCCCGACTAGCCGCTGGGCTAGTAACGCACCACTTCAAGTTACATAATAATTTATAGCTTCTTTGGCTGATGGCCGAAGAATCTCTTAATTTAAACGTGCATTCAGCACGCAGGTAAGTATTGATAATAAAATTTTGACGTGGCTAAGTTAAATACTTTGAGCGAGAGAATTAATTAAATTACACTGCACGCAGCAGATGAGCTCTGAACTGTCCCTTTTGAGATCCGCTATCGCTATAATTTTATAGGTATTAAAAAGAAACTTTACACATCTTCATAATCATAGCGGACCTCCAACCTATTTAAATCTAAACATCCTAGCCTTATTTACTAGCCTACTTAATCTATCTTGCTTCCTTCAGTTTTGAGACGAAAACCAGAAAATCATGAATTTCCACTAAAATCTTAATATGTGAAATCCAAAGTACTGTTTTTATTAAATCATTATGAAAAATGAATCTAAATATAAATTTTGAAGTCTCTAGCTCTTTTCTGTTGCGCCAATGATTTTTCCAGAAAAACGTCCAAATCTCGGAAATGGCTGAAGTTATCGAACTGATGTTTAACACACATTAATTTAGTATTATTTCTGACATGCTAGAAAAGTTTTAGTTCATTTGCTTGATTTTTAAGGTATTGTGCAACATTTATGACGTCAGAGCTAGTTACAGCAGATTGGCTGGCACATAATGGAAACTGACGTGAATTTACTACAGCGTGAGTAGGCTGCTTCCCTACAACATGTCATTACATTTTCACGCAATTTGGGTGCATACATCCTGAGAACTCAGTACCCTGAGCAACCACCTCTGGCCGTAATAACGGACTTGATACGCCTGGGCATTGAGTCAAACAGAGCTTGGATGGCGTGTACAGGTACAGCTGCCCATACAGCTTGAACACGATACCACAGTTCATCAAGAGTAGTGACTGGCGTATTGTGACGAGCCAGTTGCTCGGCCACCATTGACCAGACGTTTTCAGTTGTGAGAGATCTGGAGAATGTGCTGGCCAGGGCAGCAGTCGAACATTTTCTGTATCCAGAAAGGCCTATACAGGAGCTGCCACATGCGGTCGTTCATTATCCTGCTGAAATGTAGGGTTTCGCAGGAATCGAATGAAGGGTACAGCCACGGGTCGTAACACATCTGAAATGTAACGTCCACTGTTCAAAGTGCCGTCAATGCGAACAAGAGGTGACCGAGACGTGTAACCAATGGCACCCCATACCATCACGCCGGGTGATACGCCAGTATGGCGATGACGAATACACGCTTCCAATGTGCATTCTCCGCGATGTCGCCAAACACGGGTGCGACCATCATGATGCTGTACACAGAACCTGGATTCATCCGAAAAAATGACGTTTTGCCATTAGTGCACCCAGGTTCGTCGTTGAGTGCACCATCGCAGGCGCTCCTGTCTGTGATGCAGCGTCAAGGGTAACCGCAGCCATGGTCTTCGAACTGATAGTCCATGCTGCTGCAAACGTCGTCGAACTGTTCGTGCAGATCGTTGTTGTCTTGCAAACGTTCCCATCTGTTGACTCAGGGATCGAGACGTGGCTACACGATCAGTTGCAGTCATGCGGATAAGATGCCTGTCATCTCGACTGCTAGTGATACGAGGCGGTTGGGATCCAACACGGCGTTCCGTATTACTCTCCTGAACCCACCGGTTCCGTATTCTGCTAACAGTCATTGGATCTCGACCAGCGCGAGCAGCAATGTCGCGATACGATAAACCGCAATCGCGATAGGCTACAATTTGACCTTTACCAAAGTCGGAAACGCGATGGTACGCATTTCTCCTCCTTACACAAGGCATCACAACAACGTTTCACCAGGCAACGCCGGTCAACTACTGTTTGTGTATGAGAAATCGGTTGGAAACTTTCCTCATGTCAGCACGTTGTAGGTGTCGTCACCGGCGCCAACCTTGTGTGAATGCTCTGAAAAGCTAATCATTTGCATATCACAGCATCTTCTTCCTGTGGGTTAAATCTCGCGTCTGTAGCACAACTTCGTGGTGTAGCAATTTTAATGGCCAGTAGTATATTTTACTGTCCTTGTTAATACATATCGCTAAACCGAATGTCGCACCAAACTAATTTTGGACCACTCTATAGAATGGACAGGTAAAATTTCGCTTTCAAAAACCATTTTGTTTGTAACGGGAAAGAAGCCTTTGACACTGAGCGTCGCAGGAAACTTGTGATGAGCAGTATTTGTTTGGGCTGACTCCAGTTACATATTGCAAAAGATAAATAGGAAATATATGCGGAAACACTAGAGAAAAAGCACCTAACGGCTCTTAGGAGGATTACCCTGTATAAGAGTGCCAAATTTAACAAATTTTGTCAGTATATTAACAGAAAAATTAAAAAAACGTCGAAACATGGTTCAACCTATAAGCTGTAGTGCGTTATGGAGTAAATCGGAAACGATTTTAACGATCTATGCTCCACTAATATTAAAGAATGTTAATTCTTTCACAACACCTATGTGGAATTTCCCTCCTTCTGTTAGAAACATAAAACGTTTTGCTGCAAAACTAACATTATTTATCAACAGATTTGACGAAATGTTATTGGTTAGTCATTGCTAGCGCCACGTCATTCAAAAATTTATAATAAACAATTACTGTGGTGTCACCGCCAGACACCACACTTGCTAGGTGGTAGCTTAAATCGGCCGCGGTCCATGTAGTACATGTCGGACCCGCGTGTCGCCACTGTGATCGCAGACCTAGCGCCACCACCAAGGCAGGTCTCGTGATACGAGAGTGGATTCGTCCCAGTTGTACGCGAACCTAGCTATCGCCCAGTTGTACGAGAACCTAGCTACCGCCCAGATGTACGAAGCCTTTCTCTCTCATTAGCCGAGAGACAGAATAGCCATCAGCTAAGTTAATGGCCACGAACTAACAAGGAGCCATTTGTATCAGTGCCTATAGCTTCGAGTATTCAAGAGGGATGTATTCCAAGGAATCAATAAAAGTTAAGTAAAAAGCATCTACATACTTTTCTTCTTATTCATTCATAAGTTCTCATGTTCCAGACTTCACGCCCGTCTGCTATTTGCCGTTCGTGCACTATCGGCCACAGCGTTAGTTTAGCATTCCTTTTCAGCAATCAACATCACGGTGTCGGTCCAGCTACCGACACTACAATTACTACGCTATGAAAGTGAGAAAACTGAGAAGATCCTACAAGAACCCATTTATTGACGTGATCAGAACCAAAATTTATCAAATATATGTATTTCATTTTCGAAGCTAAAAGAAAAATTCTAAAAGAATGACAAGTGACTTTAACCACTCTCAGTAAAGAAAGAGGAGAGAAACAAGATATGAAATAGCGGGAATTAATGTCAAGCCCAATAGTTGTACACAAAATACCAACTAGTCCTCTTCGAATGATGATGTAGAAAATGCTAGAAAAACAGCTCTTGGGATATCAGGATAATTATATAGAGAGAAGACCGTGAACAGAATAGATTTTCAATTTGAAGTCGACAAAATTATGAAAATCAAACGTATATGTTATCGATTTTTTCAAAAAATTTGACTCAGTTGATGGATAGAACATATCTTCCTACACAATCGACACATCCTTAAAAGAAACTTAGTATCTAATGTAATATTTACTGAAGAAAAATCTCAATCCATCTCAAATAAATTTCAAACAATCGTAAAAAAATACGTTATTAGTATTGATCCTTGATGTTCAGTTGTCCTTTAGAAACAGGAAGAAATTATTACTCGGACCTCAAAAATTACGAGATTAAATCACAGTAGATAATCAAACGGAATTGAAGTAAACAATAGGGTTCTGCAGACATTACTGTACTTGCAGATATTTAACATATCTAACGAAAGCAGTAAACCAGATGTAAGTTATCTTTGGGAAGTACTCAAAAACGCAAGGTTTGGCGGATCAACATAAGCAGAAACCAGAAAAACATTCAGTAGATGAACAAATCGAAATAATGGAATAAGTATACGGCTTAAAAAAAAAAGATAAAAGTCTCTACGATAACAAATGTCAGACACAAATACTGTAACATTTTGGTTAAAATACAATGTTTTTTCACGGGATTGCTAAACAATTGCTTCCAAACTTGATAGCTTAGCTATATGAGAAAGAAGAGATGTAGGAAACATAATGGGTGAAAGAGAAACAAAGGAATATTGGGAAATGAGAAGCAACGTATGAATTATATAAAAAAACCTCAACCAAGGGAAGAAAGCATCGTGATTTCTTTAGATATCTTTCAGAGCAAGCGAGATAAGTTTAACAAAATAACTATTTGGTTATATTTGGAAGGAAGGTGGGTTTACCCTACGATAAGAACTGTGCTCGGAAAAATGAAAAAATTAAACGAAGGAGAGTTCTTTGCTGGTCACTATAAATCTTGTAATGACATATATGTTATTATCTTACACAGTTAACAGTTAATTTTTTCTCACTACCGACAAACAAATTACATTCTTTCGAAGCAAAAGTTTACAAGTACGTCTTTTAAAACGTCGTAGGAGACCTCGAAATGCTGTGGACATAAACGGCTTTGACTAGCAGCCCGTAGTTGAAACAAATGGGATATGGAAAGACGCCTCTCATCGACACGAAGAATACCTTGATTTAGAAATTGCAACACCAGAAGACAATCCTTGGGCATAGATCTCTATAAAAACTGAAAAAAAACAATTAATATTCGAAGACGTATGTTAGATAACGTATTTCTCACGTATATTGTAAGATGTTGGTATTCTCTCCTTTCCACTGAGCAATCATTTGCCTCATTGCGGTGTAGAAGTGCTTCTCTTCATCAGTTAAAAACATCACAGATGGCTGCTAACCATTCACACGTGAATTTATATGGATCTTGCTACTTCTGTGACACGTAATTGATTCAGCACTTAAACAGCAGCAGTTCGACAAAAGTTTCAAAGTCTGCTGAGAAGTACATTAAACAATTCATTGTCTCAAATTCAGAGTCAGAAAAAATTATTTCTTTCACTTTTTCATTCTTGCGGTCACTCTGTTTTTACATTCATATTAACAAGTTACGATAACTCTTTCATTTCCAAATAATTACACAAAATACGCTGAGATCTTAGTATGAATTCAAACGCCATTCAGCAGCCCAGTTAAGAGTGAGAAAAAATAATGTACCGCGTGGTTATAATTAAAGTGCAGCTGCTCATGGAGGTCCAGTGTGGGCTGCAGTTATCGTATGGCAGCGAAACCTGACAGATATACTAATACGTTAATGAGGAACCGTTTTACGTTGGAAAAACAGTTAGTTCAAACTGTGGCCACCAGATGCAAATCTGACGCAGTACATTTTTTTGATGACGGTATGACATCCATACTGTCGTTTGAGAAGCCATAACGTGAGTGAACAGTATGGCTGTCGAGAAGAGAGACCGTGCGCTGTTAGTGACATAGTTTTATGCGAACGGCAGCAATTACAGTGCTGCACTGAGGGAGTATCTACCGCCGACTGAAAGATCTGACGAGAGGTTGGATGTCATTAAGTGATTTAGAGAATATGATAATGAAATTCGAAACCGTAGGTGAGCACGGTCTTGCACCTGGAAGAGCAATACGTCCTATCACGATGGAAGTTACTGACGAAGTTGTTGTTGCTGTAACTGACCAACCAGCACGTGCTCTGTGTGCGCTAGTGCTCGTGCAGAGCCACGAAAATTGCCCAGCCCTTGGTCAACAGTGTGCAAAGTATTGCGGTCTGTTTCACAGTGGCACGTGTACAAGTAGCATCTGAAACCTCATGATCCGCAGCAATGTTCTGCGTTTGCTCTTCGGTTCTTGGCATGGATCGAAGTGCCGGGCACTTCTATGGGGCGACGAGGCACATTTTACACTACAAAGTGCAATGAATACACAGAACTGCCGAATTTGCGATACTGTGAAACCGCGTGTTGTGCACGCAGAGGCACTGCACTCGCCGTATGTGGCTGTGTGGTGTAGATTCACAAGAATGTTATTCTCGGTACTTTCTTCTTTGAAGAGAATACATCCAGAGGTCCTGCCAGGTGCACCATGACGTCTGCACGTTCTCGAGACCTCCTTGTATATCGAGCGAGGTGGCGCAGTGGTTAGCACACTGGACTCGCATTCGGGAGCACGATGGTTCAGTCCCGCGTCCGGACATCCTGATTCAAGGTTTCCGTCATTTCCCTAAATCGCCCCAGGCAAATGCCGGAATGGTTCCTTTGAAAGGGCACGGCCGACTTCCTTACCCGTCCTTCCCTAATCCGATGAGACCGATGACCTCGCTGTTTGGTCTCTTCCCCCAAACAACCCAACCGTACTTTTTTTCTTTTTAAGGGACCGCTGCAGGAGCAGGACGACGGGTAGGGTTGGGGTCGACACCCGAGGCCTGGCCATCCCGCCGCCATGCCCAAGCAACGTGTTCTAGGATCGAATGATCAGTGAGAGGATGTAATGGGTTGGTCTATGTTGTTTTATTTATTTATTTGTTTAATTTTTTTAATTCTTTTATTTTTACTTTGTATTGCATTTATGGATTTATTTGTGGTTAATTACAGAAAAGATCCTACAACTGCTGTAGCTGTGCAACCGAGTCGTCTTCTCGTCTGTTGGGGGTGGGGGGGGGGTCCACCCCCATTCCGTCCGTAGAGGATTCTTCTTCATTTCCAGCGTCTCATACCCGGAACGCCCCAGTGAGCAGGAGGATCCGCAGATAATGAACCTAAGTAATTTGCGAAAAGAGTTCTGTACTTCGGGTGGCTTCTGAAAGCTGCATGCGTCCTCATGTCGTCATCAGTCGGGGCCAAAAGTCGAGTGTGCCTTTGTGAGAATCACAAAATATGCAGGAAAGGGCCATGCCTTTTAGCCAGTTAACGGCGTTCGTTCTGATCGATGGAAAGTATGCGCCGTCGGAGTGCAATGTATCATCAGGGGAGATAGAGTCCGGCAATCGCCGCAAGAATAATGTCAGCATGCGCTGCATCAGTACTCGTCCGTCCGTCCGTCCTCCTTGTCAGTCCTGCTTTGGAGGAGCGCAACTGTGTGGAAATCACTGTTTTCACGCTAGATAAGACAACATCTGATGTCTCTTGCCCAGTGAAAGATCTGCTTAAGTTCTCAAGGAAATTTTTCAATGTGAGATTTGTTACACACAATTATCTCGCACAGGTTTCCGTCAAAAATAGCTTTGTAGCGCCTAATGCAGTATTGTCACAACGGACTGTCAATGAATAAAAGCCGGCCGGAGTGACCGTGCGGTTCTAGGCGCTACAGTCTGGAACCGAGCGACCGCTACGGTCGCAGGTTCCAATCCTGCCTCGGGCATGGATGTGTGTGATGTCCTTAGGTTAGTTAGGTTTAATTAGTCCTAAGTTCTAGGTGACTAATGACCTCAGAAGTTAAGTCGCATAGTGCTCAGAGCGATTTGAACCAATGAAAAAATAATCACTAATTTGTCTCTCTGTTTTAAAATGTTGCATCGTTGCTCAAAAATATAACTTTAAATTATAAAATACCCGCAAGGAGATAGATTTCGTGCTCATACTTTCAGGAGAAAGCATGTGGTACTACGTTGCAAGAAAATGGTTCAAATGGCTCTGAGCACTATGGGACTTAACATCTGTGGTCATCAGTCCCCTAGAACTTAGAACTACTTAAACCTAACTAACCTAAGGACATCACACACATCCATGCCCGTGGCAGGATTGGAACCTGCGACCGTAGCAGTCGTGCGGTTCCGGACTGAGCGCCTAGAACCGCTAGACCACCGCGGCCGGCTACTATGTTACACAAATCCTCTCAGGAGATATCGTAACCTGTGCTGTTCACAAAGAACGGAGCAAAACTTAGTCTGGTAATTCTTGGACAATAAAATCATTTGTACGAAAATTGCATAGATAAAAGAGTAGGCCATAGCCGAAGAACAACTCAAGTGGTCACCACAAGATTTTTACATCTACGTTAATCGTGTCTGGAAGACCGGAGATCTACGTCGTGTAAGTTGTTGTGCCAAGATGATAACTGTTTAACAAATTAATGTATAATAAGTTAAACAACATGAAAGCTGCGATAAATACATCATTAATATTGACAGTCAATCTTCCGTAGTTGCGAGTTCGTTCCTGTTCTGTCTTGTACAATTATTACAATTAGTCATCTTTTGAAACTGAATTTTATTCTTGTTTTAACCAAATATATTTCTCACAATTTTTGACGTCTTCAGTGGTTTCCAAAAATGATTTTTATAATAATCATTTGTTTGATTATGAATACTTTGTTTCGAATCTTTTACATTTAGTTACGCAGTGTTTCCTGGGAGCACTTATAGGTTAGACTGCTCTGATTACCCGTCTGACATCCATTTCAACGAGATGTTTCACTCTAGACTTCTAGAATTGTTCCACAGGAAGCGCTATACACTGGAGCGCCAAAAAAACTGGTATAGGCATGTGTATTCAATTACAGAGATATGTAAACAGGCAGAATACGGTGATGCCGTCTGCAACGCCTATATAAGACAACAAGTGTCTGGTGCAGTTATTAGCTCGGTTACTGCTGTTACAATGGCAGGTTATCAAGATTTAAGGAGTTTGAACGCGGTGTTATAGTAGGCCCTCGAGCGATGAGACACAGCATCTCGGAGGTAGCTATAAAGTGGGGATTTTCCCGTACGACCATCTCACTAGTGTATAGTGAATATCAGCAATTCGGTGAAACATCATATCTCCGACGCCGCTGCGGTCAGAACGAGATCCTGCAAGAACGGAACCAACGACGACTCAAAAGAATCGTTCAACGTGTCAGATGTGCAACACTTCCGAAGATTGCTGCAGATTTCAATGCTGAGTCATCAGCAAGTGTCAGCGTGCGAACCATTCAACGAAACATCTTCGGAGCCAAAGACCCACTCGTGTACCCTTAATGACTGCAAGACACAAAGCCTTAGGCTTCGCCTGGGCCTGTCAACACCGACATTGAACTGTTGATGACTGCAGGACAAGTCTCGCTTAAAATTGTATCGAGTGGATGGATGTGTGCGGATATAGAGACAACCTCATGAGTCCATGGACCCTACATGTCACCAGGGGACTGTTCAAGCTGGTGGAGGTTCTGTAATGGCGTGGGGCGTGTGCAATTGGGGTGATATGGGACCCCTGATTCGTCTAGATACGACTCCGACAAGTTGCACATACGTAAACATCCTGTCTGATCACTTGCAACCATTCATGTCCATTGTGTAATCCGACGGACGGCAATTCCAGCAGGAAAATACGACACCCCACACGTCCAGAATTGCTACAGAGTGGCTCCAGGAACACTCTTCTGAGTTTAAACATTTCCGCTGGCTACCAAACTCCCCAGACATGAACATTATTGAGCATATCTGGGGTGCCTTGCAACGTGCTGTTCAGAAAAGATCTCCATCCCCTCATATTCTTACGGATTTATGGACAGCCCTGCAGGACTCATGGTGTCAGTTCCCTCCAGCGCTACTTCAGACATTAGTCGAGTCCATGCCACATCGTGCTGCGGCACTTCTACGTGCTCGCGGGGGCCTTACACGATATTAGGTAGGTGTAACAGTTTCTCTGGCTCTTCGGTGTAGTAGCCGTACCACAGGAAGGCACGCTGCTCCTTATGGTGTGTCCAGTTCCAGTTACGCATACAGCCGATATTACCAACCTATCAGCCAGACATTGTGAAAGAGTCTAGTGTTGTCGAAATACAATGAATTTTTTTTTCAACTTGAGGCAATTTACGAAAGAAACAAACATGACGACGTTTTCCTCCGAAGCTCTTTCCTGTTTATTTAAACAAGTTTCAGTTTCATTACAAACAGTACCTCTTGGGTACACCGTTTTATCGTAGGTTGCCCCATCATCTTCTCAGCATTTAGTTATTGTAAACGTGCAGGGAAGTGGGTACAACTATTTACACTCCCGGCCATTAAAATTGCTACACCACGAAGATGACGTGCTACAGACGCGAAATTTAACCGACGCGAAGAAGATGCTGTGATATGGAAATTATTAGCTTTTCAGAGCATTCACACAAGGTTGGTGCCTGTGGCGACACCTACAACGTGCTGACAAGACGAAAGTTTCCAACCGATTTCTCATACACAAACAGCAGTTGACCGGCGTTGCCTGGTGAAACGTCGTTGTGATGCCTCGTCTAAGGAGGAGAAATGCGTACCATCACGTTTCCGACTTTGCTAAAGGTCGGATTGTAGCCTATCGCGATTGCGGTTTATCGTATCGAGACATTGCTGCTCGCATTGGTCGAGATCCAGTGACTGTTAGCAGAATATGGAATCGGTGGGTTTAGGAGGGTAATACGTAACGCCGTGCTGGATCCCAACGGCCTCATATCATTAGCAGTCGAGATGATAGGCATCTCATCCGCATGACTGTAACGGATCGTGCAGCCACGTCTCGATCCCTGAGTCAACGGATGGGGACGTTTACTATACAACAACGAACAGTTCGTCGACGACGTTCGCAGCAGCATGGACTATCAGCTCGGAGACCATGGCTGCGGTTACCCTTGACGCTGCACCACAGACAGGAGCGCCTGCGATGGTGTACTCAACGACGAACCTGGGTGCACGAACGGCAAAACGTCATTTTTTCGGATGCATCCAGGGTCGGTCACCTCTTGTTCGCATTGACGGCACTTTGAACAGTGGACGTTACATTTCAGATGTGTTACGACCCGTGGCTCTACCCTTCATTCGATCTCTGCGAAACCCTACATTTCAGAGGGATAATGCACGACCGCATGTTGCAGGTCCTGTACGAGCCTTTCTGGATACAGAAAATGTTCGACTGCTGCTCTGGCCAGCACATTCTCCAGATCTCTCACCAACTGAAAACGTCTGGTCAATGGTGGCCGAGCAACTGGCTCGTTACAATACGCCAGTCACTACTCTCGATGAACTGTGGTACCGTGTTGAAGCTGCATGGGCAGCTGTACCTGTACACGCCATCCAAGCTCTGTTTGACTCAATGCTCAGGTGTATCAAGGCCGTTATTATGGCCAGAGGTGGTTGTTCTGGGTACTGATTTCTCAGGATCTATACACCCAAATTGCGTGAAAATGTAATCACATGTCAGTTCTAGTATAATATATTTGTCCAATGAATACCAGTTTATCATCTGCATTTCTTCTTGGTGTAGCAATTTTAATGGCCAGTAGTGTAGTTACTGAACTGACAACGAAGAACGTGACCATCGCATTAAACAACGAAGAGCCAAGAACATTGTGTTCGAATTATAGAGCCGGTCCAGACACATTAATGCGACCACCGCCTATGTTCCATGTCAACTAGCAATTACCACCCACTGAAGGCAGATGGCAACAGCTCGTAATTCATGTTCCACTTCTCTCTGAGCGCGAGTGTACAGTTCTCGCTTCGTTGAAAAAACGGAAGGCAGGCATACACCTTCAGATGGCACCAACAGACGATAGAAACAAGCAAATAAACAACAATCTTTTCAGTGCGTAATGCCGTAATCAGTACTGCAGCGCCGCAAAGTAATACAGTGCACAAGTTGACAGGAGTTACAAGCAGTAAAAAACGTTCCAATTTCTTTCGTCCACTTCACTGGAGAACAGTGGCGCAGAAGGGGGGATGGAGGAGTGGGGGGATCTGGCACAGGGATCTCAGAAAAAGAGAATGAAATATCACTCTCGTCGACTTAATTTTCTGGCACAAATACAACACCAACATAAAGTAATAAGCAAATAATACGGATTTTTATTGAACATGTATTAACTTAATAATCCTTATGAAAAAGAAAGAAATATCTGTTTACATTAATCTACAAATGTCTGTTTTTTCCTAGCAGCTCGATGTGTGGAAAGAGACTACTGGTCATAAAACGCAATGCTCCAGTCAGCTGAGCGTCAAGAAGACTGCTCCTAAACTTCAATTTTGTTAATTTCATTATTGGACAAACACTTTCACTCAAATATGTTGTTCTGAACACACTGCAGAATGGAGAAGCTAATCGAAACGACAACGGTAACTGTTCTCGAGGAAATTTCTTTTAAAACATTTCAATAGTTTCTGCCATGCGGAACCTCTCACTGGGCACACGACTACACTGAAAGCCTATGTGCTCCAACTGACTTTCAGGAGGCGCACTTTCAACGTCCACTGCAAAAGCAGCTGAGAAAATACTAAAATCAAGTTCAAATCGATTTAAGTTACTAAATCTAATATCAAAGTTTCCTAATAAAGCCTGTAGCACCGTAACAAATTCATCAAAACGTTCGCTCAGTGTCTCCTTTTCAAGACTTATTTCGTTTATGACTAGCGCAACATTCTAAAAGTGATCAGATGACGTTTCTGAAGTTTGCTTTTTCCACAACAGCAATTTTCTTTTAAAACCCAACGGTGTCAAGACATTGGTAATTAGTTGTACATCTACATCTACGTGATTACTTTACTGTTCACAGTAAAGTGCGTGAAAGAGGGTTCAACGAACCATCTTCAAGCTGTCTCTCTACCGTTCCACTCTCAAACGGCGCGCGGGAAAAATGAGCACTTAAATTTTTCTGTGCGAGCCCTGATTTCTCTTATTTTACCGTCATGATCATTTCTGGTGCCAACAGAATGTTTTCGCAATCGGTGGAGAAAACTGGTGATTGAAATTTCATGAGAAGATCCTGTCGCAACGAAAAACGCCTTTGTTTTCGTGATTGCCACTCCAGTTCACGTATCATGCCTATGGCACTATCTCCCCTACTGCGCGATAATACAAAACGAGCTGCCCTTCTTTGTATGGTTCAAGTGGCTCTGAGCACTATGGGACTTAACTTCTAAGGTCATCAGTTCCCTAGAACTTAGAACTACTTAAACATAACTAACCTAAAGACATCACACACATCCATGCCCGAGGCAGGATTCGAACCGTAGCGCCTTCTTTGTACTTTTTTCGATGTCATCCATCTGTCCCACCTAATGCAGATCCCACACCGGTCAGCAATACTCCAGATTAGGGCGGACAAGCATGGTGTAAGCAGTCTCTTTAGAAGACCTGTTGCACCTTCTAACTGTTCTGCTAATGAACCGCAGTCTTTGGTTTGCTCTACCCACAACATTATCTATGTGAGTGTTCCAATTTTGATTATTTGTAATTGTAATCCCTAACCATTTAGTTGAATTTACAGCCTTCAGAATTGTGTGACTTATCGCGTAATCGAAATTTAGTGGATTTCTTTTAGTACTCATGTGAATAACTTCACACTTTTCTTTATTCAGGGTCAATTGCCACTTTTCGCGCCATAGAGATATCTTATCTAAATCATTTTGCAATTCCTTTTGGTCATCTGATGACTTTATAAGACGGTTATGACAGCATAATCTGCAAACAATCTGAGACGGCTACTGAGAGTGTCTCCTATGTCGTTAATATTGGTCAGGAACAATAGAGGGGAACGCCGGATATTATTTCTGTTTTACTCGATGACTTTTCGTCTATTACCACGAACTTTCTGACAGGAAATCACGAATCCAGTCGCACAACTGAGGCGATATTCCATAGGCAAGCAGTTTGGTTCGAAGACGCTTGTGAGGAAATCTAAAAATATGGAATCAATTTGGCATCCTCTGTCGATAGCACTCACTACTTCATGAGTGTAAAGAGCTAGTTGTGCTTCGCAATAACGATATTTTCTGAGTCCGTGGTGACTGTGTGTCAATAAATCATTTTCTTCGAGGTACTTCATAATGTTCGAATACAGTATATGTTCCAAAACCCTACTGCAAATCGACGTTAGTGATATGGGCCTGTAATTACTCCTACTTCCCTTTTTGGGTATTGGTGTGACTTGAGCAGTTTTCCAGTCTTTAGTTACGGATCTTTCTGTAAGCGAGCGGTTGTATATAATTAATAAATATGGAGCTACTGCGTCTGCATACTCTGAGAGGAACCTGACTGGTATACAATCTTGACCGGAGACCTTGGCTTTATTAAGGGGAGTTGGAACGCCGTATACCTACGATGTTAAATTTAGTGACTTGGCTTCCCTGTATATCAGGAACCACTGAAGCCACTGACATGAAACTTTTATAGGACATTAAACTGTATGTTCTGAGTCTACTGAACTACAATAATCGCATTTCAGCCACTGCTTTCGGAAATAAAAGTTTTTAAATACATGGTTAGAATTTTGTGTGCTTTTTTGTACGTTATCCTAAATAGTTTTAATTATACATATCATTATGTTCTTCTTTTAGTTCAACAGACTCAGGATATGTATGTTATTACATCCTGAAAATTTGAATATTCTACTCGAAGTGGTTTCTGAGATTTAGGGAAAAATCCAACAGAAAATGTAAATTTTTAGGAATGGTTTCTAAAGTTTCAAAAGACTGTAACCCACTTACTATATGCTTAATTTTTTTTATTTTCAATCACTCAGAAGTACCCTGCACCAAATTGTATATCATACTCTTGATCTTTTTCCAAGTTTTTTCTTCTTTTCTTCTTTCTGGACTCCTTAGTGGCCAACTATGCTGCATACTCTGCATTATCAATGCAAACCTTATCAATCCGTCCAAGTTCCCTGATGCATTTTGCTCCTGGATAAATTCCCATATACTGTAGCACTTTCACCCTACCAATGTTGTCATCATTAAAAGCAATAACAGCATCACTGACCCCTTACTTTAGTGTATTCATTCCAACAAAAACATTTTTTGGTAAGCTAGTCCACATAAGATTAATGAAAGAGTCATTGGGATTTTGAGTCTGACCATGCAGACACTTCTTCAGTAATTAAGGATCTGCCAGGTCTCTGTGAACAGATTTTATGATATCCTTGACTGCTACTGGGATGGAATGTTTATGGCTGTATGAACTGTTTGAGTACTGGACATTGCAGTAATCGCACCATGAATCAGGTCCAGGAGGGAAGTGTTCTGGTTTTTCATTAGTTGACAGTCTGTGGAAGAAGGAAGTCCATACTGCCTTCTTAATTTTCAACAAATCCTCAATATTATTTCTAATGGCCGTCCCATAATACTGCTGTAGTTCATCAATCATTTTGTCTGTCAGCCTGCCTCTTATGGTTTTAGCATCAGAAAGTTTCTTGTCCCACAAACTTTGTTTCAACTTCCTCAACCTGGTGCCCATCCTCTTCTGGACATGACCAGCACATTCCAGTTATAACACAGCAATCCACAGCCTTCTATATACAAAATTACCGATTTTATTAGATCTTGAAGTAATACACGCAAAAATTTTATCATTTTCAACCGATGTAGATTATATTTTATAAGATGAAATAAAATACTTCCCGTGTGAGTTTATAAATGATATATATATATCATTTTATTTTGAAATTGCAAATTGTATAATGAGATAAAAATACGAAAATCTGAAAAGAATTTTTTTTCCGTTCTAGCTCCCTTTAAGTGATTTAAGCTGTTGTCTTACACCGAGAATATCTACTTCTATGTTTCTCATGTTGGCAGTTATTCTCGATTGGAATTCAGGAATATTTACTTCGTCTTCTTTGGTGAAGGAGTTTCGGAAAACCGTGTTTAATAACTCTGCTTTAGTGGCACTGTCATCAATGACTTCACTATTGTTATCGCGCAGTGAAGATATTGATTGCGTCTTGCCACTGGAGTGCTTTATGTATAAACAGAATCTCTTTGGGTATTCTGCCAGGTTTCGAGACAGAATTTCGTTGTGGAAATTATTGAAAGCATCTCGCATTGAAGTACACCCTATATTTCGAACTTCTGCAAAACTTTCCCAGTTTTGGGGATTTTGCGTTCTTTTAAATTTGGCATGCTTTTTTCGCTGCTTCTGCAACAACGATCTCACCCGTTTTGAGTACCATGGAGGATCAACACCATCACTTATTAATTTATGTGGTATGTATCTCTCAATTGCTGTCGACACTATCTCTTTGAAATCATTCCACAACTTTTCTACGCTTTCATGATCAGATCGGAAAGAGTGAATACTGTCTCCTTAAAAGGCCTTAAGAACATTTTTATCAGCTTTTTTAAATATATATACTTTGCGTTTCTCTTTAATGGTTGCAGGTGTTACGGTATTCAGCCTAGCACAACTGCCTTGTGGTCGCTAAAGCCTCTATTCGTCAGGATACTCACTATTTGTCCAGGATTATTTGTTGCTGATAGATCAAGTATGTTTTCGAAACCATTTACGCTTCAAGTGGCCTCATGAACTACTTGTTCAAAATCATTTTCTGAGATAGCATTCAGTACAATTTCGGATGACGTTTTACGCCTGCCGCCGGCTTTAAACGTATAATTTTTCCGGCACATGGAGGGTAGATTGAGTCACCACCGACTATAATTGTATGAGTGGGGTACCTATTTGAAATGAGACTCAAGTTTTTTTTTAACTGTTCAGCAACTATATCTTCTAGTTGATGTCTACCCTGCGAAGATGTACTCAAGACATTCGGGTGCTTGCTAAGGTTAAGTATAAATGCAAGATCTAATATCCACTAGAGTTATCAAAGTCTTTTACTGGCTTTCCTTTCATATCCATAACTAATGCTGTCTTTTAACTCAAATTGAAAAAGAACGTTCTAAAACAACATGTAGACTCAACCACAGTACTTCTTAAGAATACGGCACATCGCCATAATCACAGTCCAGGAGTGATTTAAACTGCTGATGTCCCAAACCGTACAGTCTCAGTTGAAAGGTCTCTGTTGGATTCCTTTCATGTTAATTTCTTAAATCTGTTGTAATTTACGGCATACATTCCTCTTCTGAATTTACTGTGGTGTTTCTGACTATCTGGGAGGAGACTGAGCAGTGAAACGTGTTACTTTTACACATACACAAGAACGATCTGTCACACTACTACACTTTAAAAAACAGTTTATATGCAATTCATGTCACACAGTCTCATACGGAACCTACATCCGCTTTCTTTTATACACTGTATATGATAAGATACTGTCATCCCCCTTCCCTTCTGTGTGAGAAGATGAATGAGCAAATGTATTTCTAGTTGCATGCTTGATGGTAGCAGACAAGCCTGTCTGCTAGAGAACAGTAGGTCCAACGTCGGAACAGGTAGCTACGCTTTCTAAAAGCAGAGAGGTTTCTATTCTTACTATGGTCCTGTCCGTCCCTTGTCACGTTGGTATAGGAAGCTGCCTCTCTGATCACTTCCGTTTGTATCCGTTAAGCACGCTCGGTAGCGGGCCAGGGCAGTCTGTCCGCGGCGAGCGTCTGAAGTGGTAAGATCTCCGGCTAAGCGCGTCTCTGCTAAGTCCGTAGGACAATGGATTTCTTAAGTTTAGCCTAACTGAAAATTTAATCACCTTTATTTCAGGTTTAGCTCTAAAATATCTAATGTTATCTTAAATTGCAACGCAGTGTATTTCGAGTGTGAAGTTCAGAATATCTTCCAGTAGTTGCTTTATCACTACTTTGTGAGTAAAGTGGAACCACGTGTTGATC
This sequence comes from Schistocerca piceifrons, assembly GCF_021461385.2. NCBI lineage: Eukaryota > Metazoa > Arthropoda > Insecta > Orthoptera > Acrididae > Schistocerca > Schistocerca piceifrons. The sequence continues at coordinate 234,682,378 of NC_060149.1, read as the reverse complement.
AGTAACTCTAACTAAGATCATCAGTCTTAAATGCGAATGTGCGTGAGATTATAACGTCTCGTCTTGACAATATTTTTCAATATAGCAACTTTTCTTTATGTTCAACCCACGTGGGGTGTACTTTGTGAGACCAATACCACGTGTTTATACAATTGTTTGGCCCATCAGGTTAATAGTAAGACGTTAGTAACCAGTTAGAGGTTTTTCTTTTGTAAGTTGCTTTTCGATCTAATTTATTTTAATTATCAAAATTATTGTGAAGTTACACTCTTTGTGTAAACCAAGTTGACCACGTGAAGCATGTGGTGTAATCATCAAAGTAGCCCTCAGCTATTCTTTTCGGGAAGATTTCACAGAGAGTTAGTATGAATTTAGTATACCAGTGTGTGGTAATTACATGACGGACAGGACTGCGCTACGAACGTAACTTCTTTGAGTGAAAATTGAATCGGTTGGTAGTGGCTAATTTCCTCTTGCATATGTTTCAACGCTCTTCGTGTGTTATTTTATGAATGCAGTGTTGTATGCAGTCTCCCACTCTTGGCTCCATATTTGATGTGTTCTGTAAGGTTACAAACTCACATTTTCACAATCCTAAATAAGGCACCAGTTTAGTTATGAATCAAGTTTAATATAATGAAATTTCAATGATCAATGTTAAAATAAATTTCCAAATATAAACTGATTTATTTCTTTTTATTTAAATTCTCTTTTATATATATATATATATATATATATATATATATATATATATATATATATATATATATATATATATATATCACCGGTTGTTGTATGACTATTAAAAGATTATAATTAATGTTAGTCTGGTTGGGAATTTGGTAAGCTAGACTAAAAGGTATCAGATAGATTATATAATGGTAAGACAGAGATTTAGGAACCAGGTTTTAAATTGTAAGACATTTCCAGGGGCAGATGTGGACTCTGACCACAATCTATTGGTTATGAACTGTAGATTAAAACTGAAGAAACTGCAAAAAGGTGGGAATTTAAGGAGATGGGACCTGGATAAACTAAAAGAACCAGAGGTTGTACAGAGATTCAGGGAGAGCATAAGGGAGCAATTGACAGGAATGGGGGAAATAAATACAGTAGAAGAAGAATGGGTAGCTTTGAGGGATGAAGTAGTGAAGGCAGCAGAGGATCAAGTAGGTAAAAAGACGAGGGCTAGTAGAAATCCTTGGGTAACAGAAGAAATATTGAATTTAATTGATGAAAGGAGAAAATATAAAAATGCAGTAAGTGAAACAGGCAAAAAGGAATACAAACGTCTCAAAAATGAGATCGACAGGAAGTGCAAAATGGCTAAGCAGGGATGGCTAGAGGACAAATGTAAGGATGTAGAGGCCTATCTCACTAGGGGTAAGATAGATACCGCCTACAGGAAAATTAAAGAGATCTTCGGAGATAAGAGAACGACTTGTATGAATATCAAGAGATCAGATGGAAACCCAGTGCTAAGCAAAGAAGGGAAAGCAGAAAGGTGGAAGGAGTATATAGAGGGTCTATACAAGGGCGATGTACTTGAGGACAATATTATGGAAATGGAAGAGGATGTAGATGAAGATGAAATGGGAGATACGATACTGCGTGAAGAGTTTGACAGAGCACTGAAAGACCTGAGTCGAAACAAGGCCCCGGGAGTAGACAATATTCCATTGGAACTACTGACGGCCGTGGGAGAGCCAGTCCTGACAAAACTCTACCATCTGGTGAGCAAGATGTATGAAACAGGCGAAATACCCTCAGACTTCAAGAAGAATATAATAATTCCAATCCCAAAGAAAGCAGGTGTTGACAGATGTGAAAATTACCGAACTATCAGCTTAATAAGTCACAGCTGCAAAATACTAACACGAATTCTTTACAGACGAATGGAAAAACTAGTAGAAGCCAACCTCGGGGAAGATCAGTTTGGATTCCGTAGAAACACTGGAACACGTGAGGCAATACTGACCTTACGACTTATCTTAGAAGAAAGATTAAGGAAAGGCAAACCTACGTTTCTAGCATTTGTAGACTTAGAGAAAGCTTTTGACAATGTTGACTGGAATACTCTCTTTCAAATTCTAAAGGTGGCAGGGGTAAAATACAGGGAGCGAAAGGCTATTTACAATTTGTACAGAAACCAGATGGCAGTTATAAGAGTCGAGGGACATGAAAGGGAAGCAGTGGTTGGGAAGGGAGTAAGACAGGGTTGTAGCCTCTCCCCGATGTTGTTCAATCTGTATATTGAGCAAGCAGTAAAGGAAACAAAAGAAAAATTCGGAGTGGGTATTAAAATTCATGGAGAAGAAATAAAAATGTTGAGGTTCGCCGATGACATTGTAATTCTGTCAGAGACAGCAAAGGAGTTGGAAGAGCAGTTGAATGGAATGGATAGTGTCTTGAAAGGAGGATATAAGATGAACATCAATAAAAGCAAAACAAGGATAGTGGAATGTAGTCGAATTAAGTCGGGTTATGCTGAGGGAATTAGATTAGGAAATGAGGCACTTAAAGTAGTAAAGGAGTTTTGCTATTTGGGGAGCAAAATAACTGATGATGGTCGAAGTAGAGAGGACATAAAATGTAGGCTGGCAATGGCAAAGAAAGCATTTCTGAAGAAGAGAAATTTGTTAACATCCAGTATTGATTTAAGTGTCAGGAAGTCATTTCTGAAAGTATTCGTATGGAGTGTAGCCATGTATGGAAGTGAAGCATGGACGATAAATAGTTTGGACAAGAAGAGAATAGAAGCTTTCGAAATGTGGTGCTACAGAAGAATGCTGAAGATTAGATGGGTAGATCACATAACTAATGAGGAAGTATTGAATAAGATTGGGGAGAAGAGAAGTTTGTGGCACAACTTGACCAGAAGAAGGGATCGGTTGGTAGGACATGTTCTGAGGCATCAAGGGATCACCAATTTAGTATTGGAGGGCAGCGTGGAGGGTAAAAATCGTAGGGGGAGACCAAGAGATGAATACACTAAGCAGATTCAGAAGGATGTAGGTTGCAGTAGGTACTGGGAGATGAAAAAGCTTGCACAGGATAGAGTAGCATGGAGAGCTGCATCAAACCAGTCTCAGGACTGAAGACCACAACAACAACAACAGACTGGATACCTGGTGAAACAGTTGCTCAGTAATGCAAGGTTAACTTCCCCACACAGCTCACAGCTTTTAACCCGCTTTTATTGAATATCAGCACCGCTTTCAGAATAAATTAATGTAACAACATTACACAGTTTATTAACTGTTTTTACAACAATGTCCATGGCATCACTTAATGTTGTCACATTTTTCCAGCAGATTAACGTGATGTAGGATGCAGTGTACCGCTGGTATTTCCTGCTGAATACCATGTTACTTCACCTTTTATTATCAATGCAACGGCACCAGACTTGCAGGAGCTCCAGCTGATGCAATCGACGACAGTTTTTTCCAGCAAAGGCCATACTTGTTAATAGTGTTTCCTAAACAAGAAAGTATGTCGTCGCCTAGATTTATCGTACATAGAAATTAAATCCAGGAGGTTCTCCATCAGGTCAAACTCAGTGACTACGAGGCAAAAACTGTAACAATACAAGCGTAAACTAACATGTAACATATAGTACTACTGTAGTAGTTCAAATTCAGAATTGCATTAATAGTAGAGCTCATTGATAATTGTTAGGTAGTAGGCTATTGTAATGTAGCAATAAAAACAAACAAAAATTCCTCCATCAGGCTGAACTCAGAGCCAACACACCGCACACATAAATCAAGCTGCGTAACATCCGCGCCGGCCGGAGTGGGCGAGCTGTTCTAGGCGCTGCAGTCTGGAACCGCGCGACCGCTACGGTCGCAGGTTCGAATCCTGCCTCGGTCATGGATGAGTGTGATGTCCTTAGGTTAGGTAGGTTTAACTAGTTCTAAGTTCTAGGGGACTGATGACCTCAGAAGTTAAGTCCCATAGTGCTCAGAGCCATTTGAACCGTAACATCCGCTACGTTCATGTTTTCATCCAGAGCCAAGGAGAAGAAAAATAAATGTTTAATCTTGTCTTTCAGCTACGTTTTCAAGTCGGTTGACATTTCATCGACGCGTCTGGACATAAGATTGTTGCGGCAGCAACGAAATACGTTTCAACAAACTTACCATCGCTGGAGTGACGCGCTCCTTTGGTGATTTGAACAACTGCGTGGTAGCTCACTCTCATTGCACCATCTTCGTAAATGTGCTACAAGGAAGAGGGCAAAATAATGGTAATATTTTCATGAAACAACATTATCTATACGTCTTACATCTCTCTCTCTCTCTCTCTCTCTGTTGTGCTTTAGCTCGAGATATTTGACCTTCCTTTCCTCAGTATCCAAAGTGACAGCGAATTTCAAATAAAGGAAATGAAAATGTCGCTTCACGTTGTACTCCTTCCTCACCGATAGACAGCATTACGCACCAGATAGTAAAAAAGTTGTCGCCTTCCCACCGTGGGTTGAAGCGTATGGATTCGACCGATTTTTGTTTTAATGATCCTAACTCATCGCCAGCCATTTTTCTCGTGTTAAATTTGTCTTACCACTAACGCCAAAGAGACTTCGGCACCTGCAGCACTAATTACACGAGGGAAACAGGCTCGTGTCGGTAATGGATGAGCCACGGTAATAGACGAGCCACGTTAGCAGAGAAGTGGACAGGGGTCTGCTGGCTGACAGAGACCATGCCAAACACTGCGGACGCACAGGGGTGCCGGAGCATGGCAAAATGGCACTGTCCAATGCCGGCGTCGAGGAAACTATGGTGGACAACGGGCAGCAGATGACAGGGGTGAACGACGATGTTTGGTTTGTGGGCTGCTCAACTGCGCAGTCATCAGCGCCCTTACAATGTCCCAATTATTACACAGTCGAATTTTTTTCACAGTCCAATCTAGCCACTGCCACGAATGATGATGATGATGAAATGATGAGGACAACACAAACATCCAGTCCCCGGGGCAGAGAAAATCCCCAACCCGGCCGGGAATCGAACCTGGGGCCCCGTGATCCAGAGGTAGAGCCGCGGGCGGAGTGACCGACGGTTGCGGAGATGTGTACGTGCTAATATATGTGCAACTGTCGAGCGAACGTTGCTGCGTATAACCCTCCACAGCAGGCGCCTGGTTCATTCTCCCATGCTGATTGCCGTTACTCAGCGACGAAAGCTGCAGCAATCTGCACGTCAGTACCGCAACTGGTTCAAAATGGTTCAAATGGCTCTGAGCACTATGGGACTTAACATCTCAGGTCATCAGTCCCCTAGAACTTAGAAATACTTAAACCTAACTAACCTAAGGACATCACACACATCCTTGCCCGAGGCAGGATTCGAACTTCCGACCGTAGCAGTCGCACGGTTCCGAACTGCAGCGCCTAGAACCGCGTGGCCACCGCTGTCGGCCATATTAATGAGTCATAGTGACAGAATCTAGCGTGCTCGAAATAAAATGAAATTTTATACAACTTTAGACAACTTACGAAAGAAACAAACATGACGACATTTTCCTGTAAAGCTCGTGCCTGTTTATTTAAACAAAGTTTCAGTTTCCTTACGAACAGTACCTCTCGGATACACCGTTTTATCGTAGGTTATCCCATCACCTTCTTAGCACTTACTTATCGTACAATTACAGAGAGGTGGGTACAACTATTAGTAATATAACTGACAATGAAGAACGTGACCACCGCATTACACAACGATGAGCTAAGGACAATGTGTTTGAATTATAGAGTCAGAATTCCTTTTGTATTAGGATCGCCAAAAGTTCCTGCATTCTGACAATTGTAAGAAGTCAGACAAGCTTCGTGTTCTCTGTCTACCGTGCGTGGAGTATAGATTTACTGCGGGGTCGGTATACTTTTAGATGACTGGTGTGGCCACATACTCCGCACGTTCATCGCTGTCTGTTACAGATTACGAGGGTTTTAAGGCTGCACCACTATAAACGATAGTACCTGATTATTCAGGTTCCTTTTCAGTTTTATCACTCCGTTCTCTGCATTAAAATGAATGTTGCTAGACAATTTTTTAATTATTTGTATCGAGTATCTTTCGATGCGGCACTTAGCCTTGTTGCATTCCAGACGTTATCTTGCATGAATAACCTTACCAAATGCTCAATTCTAATGGAAAAAATTAGCAGTATCTCCCGCTCGTGTCACAATGTATACACAAGTGGCATTCTCTTTCAGTTTTGCAAATACTACAGTTATTACAAAAACTCATATTGTAATCCCGGATACAAAGTTTTCTCTCAATTATACACTGGGTGGAAAAGGTCATGGGATAGCGACAGGCACAAACACAGCTGGCGGTAGTACTTCGTACATAAGGTATAAAATGGTAGTGCATTTGTTGAGCTGTCAAAACCCGGAATTGAACTCTCTACTCACCAACATCAACGAGCGCCGACTCCCCCAAATCGTTCATCGAAACGGCGCAGTCTACCGAGGCCGTTTGACCCCATACACTTCCCCGCCTGGGGTCAACCGAGCGTGATTGACTTTGCATTCCTGAAGTGTATCGGACAATCTATGTACGCTGAAACGCGTAACGTCCCCTCATCCGACCATATCCCAGTCGTCTTTGACGTGGATGTGATCGGAGCCTCCCTTCCAGAGCAGCCTCCGAGTTGTAGAAACTTGGACTGCGAGTATTTCTACACGGAAATACTCGACTCACTCGAAGTCGTTGGCGCCTACGCAGCCCTAGCCTTCTTCTATAGAAGAATAATCGAGCAGCAAATGCAGCAATTCCGAGACGGCGGCAGCGACCACGAGACTTCTCCCGCCAGTTACCGCCACACATCCTGGCAGCTATCCCCGAGAATTGCAGTTCACTCGCCAACGAGACACTAAACGTTGCGTCAATCGCACACGACGGGATATAAAAGCAGTAGTCGAAGAACACAGGAACAGAGAACGGGCAGACTTGGTGTTCACTCTCAATCCAGACGACGGCAGTGCTTGGAAAATCGTGAAAAACCTCCTGAACAGCCGACAGCGCGTGTCGCGGCTACAAGTCGGCAACGAATACTTAGCGAGGCTGATGCAAAATCCAGCGTGCTGGCCAACGCATTCGCCACAAACTTCACGCCAGTGGCCGACATCGTGGACGAAGCCTACAGCCGTTGAGTCGACCAGCAGCTCTCGATCTCTCTAGCAAACAGGAATGAAGAAGACGTAATTGAGCCTATTACAGAGGTAAAAGTCGCGGCGCGGTTCAACTTCGTTTCCCTGAACACCAGGAAAGCAGGAGGCAGCGTTGGAGTCAACGACCACCTGTTGAAGAACCTCTCACCAGGAGCACCACCATTTAACCTACGTGTTCAACGAGATACTCCGCTCAGGCTGCTCCATTACAACGTGGAAATACGCTGAAGCTGTGGCCATCCCGAAGACTGGCAAAGATCCACATCAGGTAACCAGCTACCGGTGCATCAGCCTGCTACCGTCGCTCTCGAAAATTTTCGAACGGCTGTATTCGGAAAGACACGACGGCTATCGAAGCGGCCATTCAACGTCTCGCCAGGACTGGCAAAGATCCACATCAGGTAACCAGCTACCGGTCCATCAGCCTGCTACCGTCGCTCTCGAAAATTTTCGAACGGCTGTATTCGGAAAGACACGACGGCTATCGAAGCGGCCATTCAAAGTCTCGCCAGCTTCTGCGACTGGTAGAGCCGGCAATGAAAGCACTGGAAACAAGAGAATATCTTGAAGCTGTCTTTCTCGATGTGTCCAGAGCCTTCGATTCTGTCTGGCACGACGGTCTCGTGTGAAGCTCTTTGTACTCGGGCTACCGGCGTTGCACGCCGTCATCATCAGATCCTGCCTATTGGAGCGAATCTTGCACGCCAGGGCAGACGATGGTACGTCCATAGACCGGCATATACGTGCGGGTGTGCCGCAGGGGTCAGTACTCGGCCCTCTGCTGTTCTCAGTGTACGATGCCGATACATCGCGGGTGGCGTGTGTTGCACTGGTGCTCTACACCGATGATACAGCACTGTATACCCGCAGCATCAATGTGCACACGATGTGACGCCGTCTCTATCTCGGGTGCGACACTCTAGGTTTCTGGTCAACGAAATGGCTGCTGGAAATCAACGCATTGAAGAGCCAGGCAGCGATCTTCACCGAAGAATGTCGCCACCAGATCTCCCGCCAGTCGAAATCCTGGGAGCGCCTATCCCATCGAACAAGAAGGGGAAGTACCTATTGGTCACCCTAGACCAAAGACTCTCCTGGGCGCCTCATATCCGAGACTTCGGAAGCAGAGCCATAGGGCGCCCTCGTTCTCTACACACGCTGCTCAACCCGCAATCGATGCTGCCGTATAACACGGCATAACGCTGTACCTAACATTGGTCCATCCAATGTTGCAGTACGCACCGGTGGTGCGGGAAGAGGCCGCAGATAAAATCGCAACTCGGAAAAGGCTCCAGAGCCGATCTCTGAGGAACGCTCAAGTCTTCCGAGAGAATACCCGACTCTTCTACTACACGAAGACACAGGCATCCCGCTAGTGCAGGATCGATTCACGATCATCGCAAGGTCGTTATACTACAAAGCGGGGCAATCCCGCAACGGATTCGTCCATGAATTGGGCCAACAACCACATCACGGGCCAACCACACGTTGCCCTGACCTATTGCGAGAATAATTTTCTCACAGAAGACACAGGAAATCACCACCACATCATCCAAGGCCAATTCCTATGGCTAAAGTTTTTCCTTTCTTCCCCACAAGAACAGCAGGAACAGCATTTTCATGCTTACACTGCTCAACATGTCGTGCGAGGAAAGCTCCCCAAAGAAGCGTCAGCGGAGTTGTCATCTGTATTCAGGGGATTCATGTGAAACGTTTTCCGATGTGATGATGGCCACACGATGAAAATTAACAGACTGTGAACGCAGAATCGTAGTTGGAGCTAGAAGCATACGACATTCCATTTCAGATATCGTTAGGGAATTCAATATTCCGAAACCCACAGTGTCAAGAGCGTATGGAGAATACCAAATTTCAGGCATTTTCTGTCACCGTGGACAACACAGTGGCCAGAGGTCTTCACTTAACCACCGAAAGCAGCAGCGTTTGTGTAGAATTGTCAGTGCTAACAACCAAGCAAGACTGCGTGAAATAATGGCTGAAACAACTGTGCGACGTGCGACGAACGTATCCGTTAGGACAGTATGGCGAAATTTTACGTTAATGGCCTACGACAGCAGACGACCGACGTGCGTGCCTTTGCTAACAGCACGATAAAACCTGCAACACCTCTCCTGGGCTCGTGACCATATCGGTTGGACCCTAGACGACTAGAAAACCGTGGCCTGGTGAGATGAGTCCCGATTTCAGTTGATAAGAGCCTGTGCTAGGTTTGTGTGGCGAAAACCCCACGAAGCCATGGACCCAAGTTGTCAACAAGGCACTGTGCAAGCTGACGGTAGCCTCATAATGGTGTGGGCTGTGTTTACATGGAATGAGCTGGGTCCTCCGGTCCGTCTGAACCGATCATTGACTGGAAACGGTTATGTTCGGCTAGTTGGAAACTATTTGCAGCCATTCATGAATTTCATGTTCTCAAACAACAACAGAATTTTTATAGGTGGTAATGAGCCATATCTCCGGGAAATAATTGTTCGTGATTGATTTGAAGAACGTTCTGGACAATTCGAGCCAATGATTTGACCACCCAGATCACCCGACGTGAATCCAAACGAACATTTATGGGACACGACTCAGAAGCCAATTCTTCCACAAAATCCTGCACCGGCAGCACTTTTGCAATTATGGACGGTTATAGAGGCAGTATGGCTCAATATTTCAGCAGTGGCTTCAAACGACTTATTGAGTCCATGCCATGTCGAGTTGCTGAACTACGCCTGGCAAAAGGAGGTCCGACACGATATTATCCAATGACTTTTGTCACCTCAGTGTATTTCCTCTTATATCAAACGCCTTGAATACGTCGTCCACATCCGTACGGGAAACTAAATTTCCACTTCCAGTTTTTATGTGTTTCCATGTTTACACACTCCTCACGGAGGTTGTAAACAGCCGTCAGCGCTAACCGCGAACAGTGCGAAAATACATTTTCATTCTTTGTAGGAACAGTGGAAATGATCACCCTAAGTTATACGAGCAGATTTTGCTAAAGCATATTTATATACTGCAGTAGTCCAAAAAAACTGCTTCATTTATTAATACCAGTTCTCATCCACGTAGTTTTGACAAAAGACAACGGTCCACTATCGAAATAAGAAATGGTGTTAAGAAGGTTTCAAGTTTTCGTTAAACCGTGTTTACTAGCAAGCACGTATCCACTATATCTACTGGTTTTCTCTCTGTTTTCTCGTTATGCTTTGCAACTTCCGATGTTTGATATCCACCCACAAGTGTTAAGCAACTATAGACCATCGAGGGCGATGTCTCAGAGGTTCAGGCACTTGACCCATATTCGTTAGGCCACAATCGATTAACTTTCGCATTTTAACATGTGTGAACTACTATAATTGATTAAATATGCAGCAGAATATACCGTACAAACGGTGGTAGTTAGATGTGATGGACAGCTGTATGGCGATAGAGACATCTCAGTTTAAAAAAAAAAAAATAATAATAATAATAATAAACAGGCAAATGACAACGGTGAAGATATTTCTCGTATCGGACATACAACGAAACAAAGGCACACTGAATCCTATATGATGACAAGGCATAGTAATTTCACTGACTGAGTATCCGCTAGCTTGCAGTCCTATGTACTTCGCCGCGCGGGGTAGCCGCGCGGTCTCGGGAGCCTTGCCACGGTTCGTGCGGCTCCCTCCCCCACCCCTCTCCCCCTCCCCCCCGTCGGAGGTTCGAGTCGTCCCTTGAGCATGGGGGTGTGTGATGTCATTAGTGTAAGTTAGTTTGAGTAGTGTGTAAGCTTAGGGACCGATGACCTCAGCAGTTTGGTCCCATAGTACCTACCACAACTGTGCGGCTGGTCCCGGTGGAGGTTCGAGTCCTCCCTCGGGCATGGGTGCGTGTGTTTGTCCTTAAGATAATTTAGGTTAAGTAGTGTGTAAGCTTAGGGACTGATGACCTTAGTAGTTAAGTCCCATATGCTTTCACACACATTTGAACATTTTTGAACCTACCACAAATTTCCAAATTTTCCATTGTACTCACTTACTGGCGTTTGTGGCTCTAACTTCTGGGCATTTAGTGTGAAAGAAAGTGAGGAAGTGAAAAAATCAGGAATAAACGTCCCGTCGACGACGAGGTCGTTAGAGAGATGCCTTTTTCATAGCAATTACCCGGTTATTTATCTTAAGTGATTTAGAGTGGGTGGAGGGAGATTTGAACACCGATCTCCCATAAACAACGTCCAGTGTGCTAATCGCAGCGCCTCCTCTCTGGATTGAACAATAGAACTTCTTTTTATTTAACATCTCATCGTCTTCCTACGTTCCCTAATACACAATGGCACCAAAAGAATGCATATTATCGACGGAGGGTGTGCTTAGGAAGTAGAAAGTGTATGCGAATCAAAGTTTGCGGTTGATTTTTAATTGCACAGTGGTACGTTGAGTACTATGTTTTTGCCGACAGTCAGTTCTGATTTTTTAGTAATTAAGTAACATCTTGTCCGTAAGTACTTCATTGTTGCAAGTAACTGTTCCGTCTTGGACAGTAACACAGTATTTCAAAGGATGTAATCACTTTCATCTTACAGTTAATCAGGAGAAAGCAAATACCAATTCCTTTCTCTGTTTGGCTAATACACAATACTCTACAGATTTTTGAGAGAGTCAGAAAAGGCTCTACATAAGTGGTCTGACTCTAGCTTAAGACACGTCTCGAAACTCATTACAGTGCATTCCATTCGGCGAGTTGAAATACCATTGAAATAAACATTTTGCTGTCGACAGAATACCCTCCGTAGTACTACGCTTACAGCTTCATTCCACGTTTCGAATGATGAGTTTGATGGACCTTACTTTCTCGCGGCCGACGAGACTGCAGTAACAGTAACTTTGGTTTGGTTTATTTGTCTGTCAGAAATTTTTTTTGAACAATTAGTTCATGAGCGTAAATGGTTGTGAAAGCATACTTGACCTATTAGCAACAAATAATCCTGGACAAATAGTATCCTGACGAATACAGGCATCATCGACCAGAAGATAGTTGTGCTAGGCTAAATACCGTAACACCTACAACCATCAAAAAGAAATGCAAAGTATATCTATTTAAAAAAGCTGATAAAAATGCTCTTAACGCCTTTTTAAGAGACAGTCTTCACTCCTTCCGATCTGATCATGTAAGCGTAGAAAAGTTGTGGAATGATTTCAAAGAGATAGTGTCGACAGCAACTGAGTGATATATACCACACAAATTAATAAGTGATGGCACTGATCCCCCTTGGTACACAAAACGGGTCGTGTCGCTGTTGCAGAAGTAACAGAAAAAGCATGCCAAATTTAAAAGAACGCAAAATCCCCAAAACTGGCAAAGTTTTGCAGAAGTTCGAAATATAATGTGTACTTCAATGCGAGATGCTTTCAATAACTTCGACAACGAAATTCTGTCTCGAAATCTGGCAGAAAACCCAAAGAGATTCTGGCCTTACATAAAAGCACACCAGTGGCAAGACGCAATCAATACCTTCACTGAGCCATAACAACGGAGAAGTCATTGATGACAGTGCCACTAAAGGAGAGTTATTATACACGGTTCCGCGAAACTCGTTCACCAAAGAAGACGAAGTAAATATTCCTGAATTCCAATCCAGAACAACTGCCAAGATGAGGAACATAAAAGTAGATATCCTCGATGTAACAAAGCAGCTTAAATCACTTAATAAAGGCAAGGCCTCCGGTCCAGATTGTATACCAGTCAGGTTCCTCTCAGAGTATGCTGATAAAATAGCTCCATATTTAGCAATTATATACAACTACTCGCTCACAGAAAGATCAGTAGCTAAAGAGTGGAAAATTGCTCAAGTCACACCAATACCCAAAAAGGGAAGTAGGAATAATCCGCTGAATTACAAGCCTATATCACTGACGTCGATTTGCGGTGGGGTTTTGGAACATATACTGTATTCGAACATTATGAAGTACTTCGAAGAAAACGATTTATTGACATATAGTCAGCACGGATTCAGAAAATATCGTTCTTGTTAAACATAACTAGCTCTTTATACTCATGAAGTACTAAGAGCTATCGACAGGGGATGTCAAATTGATTCCCTTTCGACACCGTTCCTCACAAGCGTCTTCTAACCAAATTGCGTGCCTACGGAGTATCGCCTCAGTTGTGCGACTGGATTCGTGATTTCCTGTCAGAAAGGTCACAGTTTGTAGTAACAGACGGAAAGTCATCGAGTAAAACAGAAGTAATATCCGGCGTTCCCCAAGGAAGTGTATAGGCCCTCTATTTTTCCTGATCTATATTAACGACATAGGAGACAATCTCAGTTGCCGTCTTAGATTGTTAGGAGATGATGCTATCATTAACCGTCTTGTAAAGTCATCAGATGATCAAAACGACTTGCAAAATGATTTAGATAAGATATCTGCATGGTGCGAAAAGTGGCAATTGACAATGAATAAAGAAAAGTGTGAAGTTATTCACATGAGTACTAAAAGAAATCAGCTAAATTTCGATTACGCGATAAGTCACACAAATCTGAGGGCTATAAATTCAACTAAATACTTAGGGCTTACAGTTACAAATTACCTAAATTGGAACAATCACATAGATAATATTGTGGGTAGAGCAAATCAAAGACTGCGATTCATTGGCAGAACACTTAGATGGTGCAACAGGTCTACCAAAGTGACTGCTTACACTACGCTTGTCCGCCCTATTCTGGAATATTGCTGTGCGGTGTAGGATCGGCATCAGATGGGACTTCAGATGACATCGAAAAAGTACAAAGAAGGGCAGCTCGTTTTATATTATCGCGAAATAAGGGAGATAGTGTCACAGACACGATACGTGAGTTGGAGTGGCAGTCATTAAAACAAAGGCGATTTTCGTTGCGACGGGACCTTCCCATGAAATTTCAATAACCAGTTTTCTCCTCCGATTGCGAAAACATTCTGTTGGCACCTACCTACATAAGGAGAAATGATCATCACGATAAAATAAGAGAAATCAGGATTCGCTCAGAAAAATTTAAGTGCTTGTTTTTCCCGCGTGCCGTTCGGGAGTGGAACGGTAGAGAGACAGCATGAATGTGGTTTATTGAACCCTCTGCCAGGCACATTATTGTGAATAGCACAGTAATCACGTAGATATAGATGATGTAGAAATAGCACAAACGCTACAGGGTGTTCCTAAATGATCTGTACAACTCTGATCAAGTATATTTCAACAATGGGGATAGGTAGAAAGTGCTGTTTGCTGCATAATGTTCACACACACCAAAAATTTTGTTTTTGTAGCTTAATTATTGACGAAAATGGCCATCCCCCAGCAGATGGCACAGTGTATGGAATGGTTGATCCACACCAGATCTGATGGCCAGGTCCAGCGGAACTTCCGGACACGGATAGAAGCACAATACCATCACGCCCGAAGTGCCATGAAGAGGACGTGTTCTCGGCGTCTGAGCACGAGTAATACAGATGTGGGTTTGGTGCAACAGACAACTATCCGGATACCAACGAAATCAAGCCGTCAAGCGTCTCGACACTCGCAACTACTGTAAGTAGGCTGTTTAGGTTTTCTTACTGTATGAAAATCACTGGCTGTGCTGTGTGCAGTCTGTGGCTAGTTAGCATTGTTGTCTGCAATTGTAGTGTTGGGCAGCGGCAGCTGAATGTGAACAGCGCGTAGCGTTGCGCAGTTGGAGGTGAGCCGCCAGCAGTGATGGATGTGTGGAGAGAGATGGCGGAGTTTTGAAATTTGTAAGACTGTCATGAACTGCTATATATATTATGACTATTAAGGTAAATACAGTGTTTGTTCTCTATTAAAATCTTTCATTTGCTAACTATGCCTATCAGTAGTTAGTGCCTTCCTTAGTTTGAATCTTTTATTTAGCTGGCAGTAGTGGCGCTCGCTGTATTGCAGTAGCTTGAGTAACGAAGATTTTTGTGAGGTAAGTGATTTGTGAAACGTACAGGTTAATGTTAGTCAGGGCCATTCTTTTGTAGGGATTATTGAAAGTCAGATTGCGTTGCGCTAAAAAAAATATTGTGTGTCAGGTTAAGCACAGTCCTGTATAAATTGTTCAAAGGGGACGTTTCATATGTCGACCCTTAGCCGAGGATACCTCACTGGAATCTTCTGAGTCTTTCTTGTAGTTTGTGTAATTAGTGTAGCTATTGTTTATTGCTAGCGCGTAATCTCCTTTGTAGTTGCAGTCTTTCATTGTTGTACAGTAAAACAGTTGTGGCATGCAGGTAGATTTGCACCAAGTATTTCGCTGCTGCGCTTGCAATTAACGAGATATTATTTTCAGTACTATGTTAATGTGTTCTCTTATTTTTGCTCTTCAAATTGTGCTTTTCTGTGTTGTCGTGTGAAATATTGTGACAATAATGGCGAGTGAAAAACGTGATACTAGGCTCCAAAGTAAACTGAGAAATGACAGTGAAGACGAAAGCAGTGTGTTAGCGCCACCGAGTAATGAATTAACTAATGTTCAAAGTAGTAATTTGGTAATTGTGCATAGGGAAATGGAGCGGGCTGCAAATAATGGTGTAGGCAGTGAAACAATTAGTGAACAGGGAAGTATTATCGATCGATCGGTCGGCAACAGCTCGCCTCAGGAATCCGAAATGACAGGACACAATCTCGCAAATACTGTAGATTCAGGTTTTGCGTCCTCACCGTTTTCTCAAATAAAGCAAGACACATTTTCTGCTTGTCAAAATGTGAATGTTGCCGGTGCAAATGCACTGCCGAAAAGCGTAGAGGAACAGATTCCAGA
The DNA here is from genome assembly GCF_021461385.2 of Schistocerca piceifrons. NCBI lineage: Eukaryota > Metazoa > Arthropoda > Insecta > Orthoptera > Acrididae > Schistocerca > Schistocerca piceifrons. The sequence goes on along the minus strand of NC_060149.1, from coordinate 234,666,422 downwards.
CACTAATGCATTGTTATTACAGCTAATGCAACAAATGGAACAACACCAGAGACAAACACAGCAAAAGCTTCAAAAGTTAGACACAGTGGAACAAAATCTTAAAAAGTTAGACACAATGGAACAAAATCTTAAAAAGTTAGACACCACACTTGAACAAACACGTGAAGATTTGACTACTGAGTTACATAACATTGAATTGAAATGTCAAAAAGTCTGTAATGACGTAAAAACACAAATTTGTGAGCATTTCCAACCTATTTTTTCGCGTCATGAAAATGCATTACAGAATCACGAAGCAGCCATAAAAGAACTGCAAACTATTGTTCCTGAAAATCATGAGACCTTGCAAGCTAAATTTGACTCAGTTGCATCTACCGATTCGGTTACGCAACTTGCAAAAACTCAGGAAAACTTAAAGGACACAGTAGATACTCCGAAACTTGGTTCAGAAAAACACACTGAGGAAATAAGTACACTATCGGAGAAAGTAGCCGAACTTTCGGATCAGTTCACTAATTTCTCTACGAAGGTAGATGATAATCTGAATGACACAGAAGAGTGCAAACAAATTAGGAAATTCAAACAAAATCAGAATCAAATTAATACGCAACACCAAAGAGAAATCCAGGAAGTACAAGATCAGCTGACACAGGTAATACAAGAATTACGTATTTCAGAGGACACTCGCGCCCCAATACAGGAAGAGGGACATAGAAATACGGAACAGCCACAAGATAATAACACAGCGCATTTCAGAAATTATGAAAGAAACTGGCAAGGTACACCGAATTTTGAAATGGAACCGCCGAAACGACGTAACAATGACCGATATGCGACTCGCTGACATGATGACTTTGATTATAAGCTGTTCATTACTACACGTAAATTCAAAACATTTAAGAATTCTGGCAACGACATTCATCCACAAGCATGGCTCCATCAATTCTCTCATTGTTTTCCTCCCAACTGGTCGTTAGAGCACAGATTAGAATTTATGTGTGGCTACTTAGAGAATGAGAGAATGAACCAGCTGAAAGAATGCGATCGGTCATTCACGATTGTCACAGTGAAGGAGATTTTTATCATGCCTTTCTCTCAGCATATTGGTCTCAAGCTACACAAGACCGAGTAAAACATAGCATCATAATGATGAAACGTTTCGAACAATCTGAATTTTCCAGTCTTGTGAAATATTTTGAAGACATGTTGCACAAGAATCAGTACCTGTCAAACCCATACAGCCCCTCAGAACTCATCCGTATTTGCTTAATCAAACTGCCTGAACATTTGCGACATACTATTTTAGCAGGACGTTTGCAAAGACGACATTGAAGCTTTTCAGGGACTGTTACAAGAATTAGAAATTGACACAGACAGTACAACAATGCAAACTAGCCACAGACTGCACACAGCACAGCCAGTGATTTTCATACAGTAAGAAAACCTAAACAGCCTACTTACATAGCCCCCATGCTCTCCGCAAACAAATTTTACAAATTGTTTTGGGCAGTGGCCAATAATGATTTGATAAAATTTTTCATAATTACAGTAATAAAGATATCAAATGCACACACTTATTGATACAATGTTGGTCAAAAGCTAAAATTTTCTCACAGTCCATAAAGACAGTCCTAATCGTTCATCACAGTAAAATAGCAGTGTTTTTCTCAAAGTCTGAGCAGTAAAAGAAAATGCACACGGAAGTAGTGGATCTCCATGCAGTCTTGAAGAAGTAGTGTTGTCCTTCCAACAGAAAGACAGTGCTGACTCTTGACATGCTGACAGATAATGGGCCACAACAGAGCAAACCCACAGCAGAGTCATTCGACGTTTTGAAGAATATTGGTAGGTAGGTCATCACAGAGTAGACCCACTGTAGTCCTGGTAGAGAGTATGGTATTGGTGGGTCATCAAAGATGCGGACCCACTGTAGTCTTTGTATAGATGATGGTATTGGTGGGTCATCAAAGATGCAGACCCACTGTAGTCCTTGTAGAGATGGCCAGCAGCCATCTGTTGTGACTGTGCAGGTGCACAATCACCATTGAAGAGTCTTGCGGAGAATATAGAAAGTCCATAAACCACCACTTGTGCACTCACAATTTTTTTTTTGTTGTCCTTAGAACCAGCAATGCTGTTATCCAATCCCTTGCTGAATTATTAACACACGTGCAAACACTAACAGTCCCTAATTCTCACATATTGTCCATATACTATGACCAACAGAAATGTGTGCAGTGAAATGTAACTTACAAGTTAATAATATGATGAACTGGTGACAATTACAATTTTATAACATGAGAATACAATTACAAAGATACAGAAAACATCATTAAAAACATAGCAATACAGATAACATTTGTAGTAATACAGGCTTTACAAAAGAATAAAAATAAACATATACATCATTGTTACAGGAATTATGAGTACCTACATAAAAGATCAGAATAACTTTTGAAATATCAACTTCACACCTAAGCATTAAAACAGAACAGCATAAATAATGTCTAAACATCTTTACAAAGAAAATAACATATTATAAATCCAAATTATATTTGAGGATAACAGTATTCCTCATCATAGTGAATGCAGCTTAGTACTAGAACAGAAAAAAATTTCGATGAAACAGTACACAGAGACAGGAAGAAAAGAAATACACAAGGGTACACAAACACATAGTGGGATAACACAAAAGGAAAGGACAGGGTTTGTTTTCAGTGTAACATTTGGTACTGCAGTCCAACCCAGAACTTCATTCCATATATCTTTCCTCTTATTTCAATATTTGTTTCCACCAAAAAAATTCTATCCAAGCATGCTTTCTGTATTTATACGTTCACACATTTCTTACCTCATTTTTATTTTCCATTATCTTACCTCATCATTTATTTCGAAGAAAATCCTACCTAAACCTGTTGTCCCTAAACCCTACTTTTTTGGTTCATATCCTCTTTCAAAATACTTTTTCTTTTTGGCCAAACCATTTTCTTATACCTTCTAAATGCATTTCTTCCAATTCATCATAGTTAGTTTCTTATATAGTCTACCCCCTCTTAAGCTAACTTAAATCTACTGAGCTCAGATGCTAAACTAAGGGATGAGGCAATGCACAGCACAAAACAATTAACACAAACAGTAATGATAAAAAAATACAAATGCCAAAGCAAGCAGCATAAATTAGCAGAGCAATTGCAATATTACAACTAATATAAGGCAATGTGCAGCAAACAATAAAAATAAATGCATAGTAAAACTGGCTTAACAGCGTAATACAAAGTCAAATTCAGTAACATTATGCCTGGCAAACAGCAGCAGCAAGTGCTATAAACCTAAACATGACAAAGCTCAAGCAGAAAGAATATTACACTAAAAAATGGCCATGGCTAATACCTATGTCACATCTTAACACTATAGTGATGCATCACGAGAACTTACACTAGCAGATAAGTTACCAAATCGTAAAGAAATTATTTATGCAATTCTTGTGAAGGGAAATGTCTATTTATGTGCCCTCGTTTTCTTGGAAGTAGATCATAAATTTCTTATTGACTGGATCTGTAGGCATAAAATAACTATATTAGTACATATATTAAATTTTATTTTAACCAATGCTGCAGTGCAGCTAGAAACTAGATATTAAAGAAAATGAGCAAATATGTACAAAGGAAGGCATGAAACATCATTCATTAGCCATATGGCATTTCATAATGCAGTAAAAATTCTCTCAATTCTCGAGAAAGATGCTTGTCGTAGTCAGGGGTGCAGATGTAAGTATCTTTCCAAGTAATGAGCGTGTCGTATTTGCGGTGCTTTCTACAAGGAATGTCAATAGCGAGGATAATGGCCTCCCTTTTTTTTCTTTTCTACCTGTGCCTCTGAAAGGGGCACATGCTAATGGCTTTTTTTTTTTCAGGCGACTGTCGCCCAGCTGGGTGCCCACGACGCATTACGTGCAGGTGGTCACTTAACTTTCTTACTGAAATATTTACGACACCAGTTTCCGCTACAGTGACAGTCATCGTAATAATAACATCATAAAACCTCAGCCACATCTCAAAATCGTCGTAGCTTCCTCCAATAATTTCAAAACCTAAAAAAAATCTCTGCTCATTTCAATAGTGTCATCTACCTCAAACGTACTTTAAAAATCATGATCTCATACCAAATACATCATTCAAAGCTCTCGTAGTATCACAATGGTTCTGAAAAAATATGAACAGTTCACAAAGTACAGACAAAATACAATTTCGTAAGTGTGAAGTTACCCAACTGTGTAATTACGTAAACATCTGTCACTGATGTAGTAAAAAAAATGTTTGTCTCTCTCAGTTAAATGATCAGATAGCTGTGTAATTCTGTCTTAGAGAAATATGGTACCGATGTGTAAAGTTGTATAAGCAAATACCATATTAGCTAGGGCTCCTTGTGCTTGCCAAACACATGGTACACAAAGTAAGCGTGTACCCCCCTGAGGATTAATGTAATTATACCCCCAGGTGTTACAGATTATTGCAATGGAATGAAATGTATCACGGAAAAACTTTGTATCATTGTACTTCAAATATCTTAAAAAATACATGTTTTAAGTGCGAAATTAATCACTCAAATACGTGTCCTGTAGCGCTAAATGTGCATCTTGCTGTAAGATAATCTCTGTGGAAGTGTCGTAATTATCGTTCTCCGAAAGCTAAGTTCTGCAGAAGCCAATGTACTTACCTCATGATAAACAAAAGTGAAATGCTTTGCGTGTAGATATCTTAGTTATTACGCTTATTACCGTGATGAAGAAAGTACTGTGCTGTAACGTATTGTTGTGCTACAGAAAAGGCTGTCTCCTTGTAGCTATACCACAAAAGTTACTACTAAAACATGTTTTACTTTCCAGAAGAATTCAGAAAATTTGTGCAGATATAAAACAGATACACCGCAAAAGCAACAATGTAAATTGTGTCACACATTAGTAGTGTCGTGATATAGTCGTGTAGCTGTCAAATAAACTACCCACTGTGTCATCTGGTATCTCTCAGAAAGCACTTTGAATCCATAATGTATTTTCAAGTAAACCAAAATGTTGCATTAAAATCTCATTAGTAGTACCAGTACATGTTCGAATTATGTAAGCCTGATAGTCGTTACGTAATCGTGTAACTAACAAGCAAGAATGTACAAATAACAACACTGTGTCGTCTGTTCACTATAACAATGCATTCGTAATTTCTGTTTAAATAAGTTCTCTTGGTTCTTGACTGGATATTTAACTTCAAACATTGTTGCATGTTAACAGTTTCTTAAGTCTGACAAAACATACTAGTAATGTAAAGTGAAAAATGTTATGGCAAAGACTAAGTTAAAAAGCAGATTATCTTTCAATAATCGGTTTTACATGTGAAATTTGGTGTAAACCTTTACTCTTTCTAGTACGCAGAGTTTCAACTTCAACGCAATTATCATGTGGTATACGTCGGATTCTGTAATGTCCATTGTAAACTAGAAAGAATTTGTGACTCAAGTGTTTCTTCTTATGTGACAATGAATGAGCTTTAATGAGAACTTTCTGACCAATATACAATTTCTTTGCATTTGCTTTACCGTGTAGTTTTCTCCTTTTGTCTGCTGCAGATTTTATATTTTTAAGAGCCAAATCAATTATGTCTTTGTGTCGAAGTTTACGTGTATTCGGGAAAGGTACAAGCTCTCTGATTCTGTTCGGTGGTTCTTCATTCTTCAGTACAAGAGTAGGTGGTAAAGCAGTGGAATCATGAGGCATTTCATTCAGCACGTTTTGAAATAAGTGTAAATATCTCTCCCAATGCTGATGCTTTCTGTGACAATAAAGTCTGCAAAGCTTATTGATTTCTTTCATAATCCGTTCGGAGGGGTTACAATGTGGTGAGTACAATGAAATAAAAACAGGTTTGATTTTATGGTTGCGAAGCATGCGTGACCAAACAGCAGATCTGAATTGCGGTCCGTTATCTGAAATGACTTTACTAACGTGTCCAACTTCACGTAAGAAATTTTTAACAAAGGCGTTGGATACAGACCGTCCAATGGCTTTACGTAACGGTGTGCAAGAAACAAATTTTGAAGTAAGTTCAACAGCTACTAGAACGTACGAAAATCCATTAGATGTTCTGAGGCTCTGAGCACTATGCGACTTAACTTCTGAGGTCATCAGTCGCCTAGAACTTAGAACTAATTAAACCTAAGGACATCACACACATCCATGCCCGAGGCAGGATTCGAACCTGCGACCGTAGCGGTCACGCGGTTCCAGACTGAAGCGCCTTTAACCGCACGGCCACACCGGCCGGCAGATGTTCTGACAAGCGGTCCCAAGAGATCAACAGCAGCAAATTCTTTGAATTTAGAAGGAATGATAGGAAACAACGGAGCACGATGGGAGACAGTAGATGGTTTCGCCTTTTGACAAAGTTTACAAATAGACAAGACTCTTCGAATTCTCTTTTCCATATTGTTAAAATAACAAGTCGTTCGAAGAATATGATAACATTTTCGTGTGCCAAAATGTGCGTAGCTGAAATGAATGTACCAAATGAGCTTATTAACAAAATCGTCTGGAATGCAAATTACCCATAGCTTGTCATCAACAGTGCAGCGTTTGAAGAGTATGTTGTTTCTAACCAGGTAATAATGCCGAATCTGAGTGTGTGTCTTTTCATGCCATTTACTTTTGATGTCTTTCCAAATCGGATCTTTATCTTGTTCATGAGCAATGTCCTTTAAAGATGTGGTGATGACGTTTTCAAAGGCGACTTTCTGAATGTAAAGAATACTGAAATTTTTCTCGAGGTTGCCTTCTGTGTTGCTTTTCTCAAGCCAAGCAGGTGCACGTGATAGTGCGTCCGCAACAACGTTCTCCTTGCCGGGAATGTAGACTATTGTGATGTGGAATTCCTGCAGAAACAATGCCCAACGTTTTAACCTGTCATGATTTAATTGTGTAGGTATAAGAAATTGTAATGCACGATGATCACTGTATACTTTTACGTGCTTACCAGAAAGAAAGAAACGGAATTTGTTAAATGCCCAAACGATAGCTAAAGCTTCTAATTCAGTGACGGAATAATTTTTTTCATATTTTGTTAGCACTCGGCTAGCAAAAGCAATGGTTTTCTGAACAGTAATGTCATTTTCTATGGCTTCTTGAAATAAATGGGCACCAAGACCGACTTTAGAAGAATCCGTGTTAAGGCAGAAATCTTGTGACAGATCTGGATGAGCTAGTATTGGCGCGTGAAGTAACGCTTCTTTCAAAGAATTGAATTCCAACTGTGCTTGTTCGTCCCAGTTCCAAATAGTATTTTTTCCAGTGAGAGAACAAAGTTTTGGTGTAACAAGAATTTGCATATTCAGAAAACGACGGTAAAAATTTACGAGACCTAGAAAACTGCGGACTTGTTTTTTTGTGGATGGAGCTGGAATGGCTCTGATTGCTTCTAACTTTTCAGGATCCGGCTGAATGCCTTCAGAAGAAATAATATGTCCCAAAAACCTCACCTTTGTCCTACCGAATTCAGACTTTTCCAAGTTAACTGTAATTCCAGATTCTGCAAAAATATGTAACACGCTGTTGAGTATGCGATTGTGTTGTTCCCATGAGGCTTCTGCTATCAGAATATCGTCTACATATAAGGTGATGTGACGTTTTAAGAACTCAGGTAATATGGAATTTAGCCCGCGAATGAATGCTGCCGAAGAAATGTTCAAACCAAAAGGAAGTTTCCGAAACTGATAACAAACGCCGAAACAAAGGAAAGCTGTGTATTTTCTACATTCTGGATGAAGTTCGATCTGATAAAAGCTGGATCTGAGACCAATAGAAGACAACACTTTTACGCCATTAAAATTTTGAAGAAGTTCTTCGAACGTTTGCGGCCTGTCTGTTTTAGGAATGATGATAGTATTGATTTGTCTCGAATCTAAGACAAGTCTGATCGATCCATTTTTCTTCTCAACAACATGTAATGGATTGTTGTATGAGCTTACTCCAGGCTCAATAATGCCCTCGTCAAGCATAGATTGTATTTCTGTTCTAACACGGTCCCTATAATGTGCTGGAATTACGTATGGTCTAACACAAAATTTAGTATGCTCACGAACACGAAATTGGTATTGAAATCCCTTGATTGTTCCTGTTTTGTGAGTAAAAACTGTGGAATGTGCTTGTAAAATCTCAAAAAGGTCTTGCCTATCAGTGTCATTACAATTCTCAATTGTTAGAATTTTTTTCTGAGTTAACTCACTAGTATCAAATATGTCGTCGATATCATCCCTGTCAGTACTTGCAGAGTGATTGTTAGTGTCTAGTTCCGTAGAAAATTCCGAACTGTTGTCCAACAGAAGGTAAAGCCGATTAATTTCCTCGTCATGGTTTGAGAGCCAATCTTCAAATTTCAAAGCTATTGACTTACCTTCTTTCTCTAAACTTATTTCAGCATCGTGAAAGTTTAAGATTGCTTTGTATTCATTCAAAAAGTCTACTCCCAATATAATTTCCGTCGACAATAATGGAACAATAAGAAAGTTCATAGAGAAGCTGTGGCTTTGACAAAAGAATTCTAAGTTGGTTTGTTGGCGTACATCTACACTTTTTCCAAAGATTGCACCTTGTAATTTAATCTTACGTAACGGAAGTGTGGGACAATCGTTCGATTTGTTGCATTTGCTAAAGGCTGTCTCACTAATTACTGAAATGGGACTGCCAGAGTCAAGTACATCCGTAAATTTTACGTCACTTACTGTAATGTGAATCACAGGATATGCAATGTTGTTATGTTTTATGTCGTGTTCCTGGAGTAAGATGTCCCTAATGTCTTCCATTTTTACGTAATTACTAGCTGCGGCAGCTGCGTCGTCAGTTTCATAAGTACGTTTTGTGGCTGCCAGCGGTATGAGTCATTGCCTATTGTGTCTTTGTTGGCGCGCGTCGTTATTGGGGTTTGGAGACCTAACTTCTACAAATTCACTTTGTCGAGAGGGCTCTGCTCTGTTTGAATCCCGCCAGTTCTGATGCAATTCAGGTCTGTCGTTACGATCATATCGTCTGTCGTCATGTCGGTAGATTCCATAGTTCCTTTCTTGTCGGTCACGTGGTGGAGAATTTCTCCCTGAATCGTAACTGCGCGCTGGACCGTTGCATCTGAAGTTATTCTGTCTCCCTTGATAATAATTATTTTGGTTCCCATATTGCCTGTTTCTCTGATTGTCTCTGTGATAGTCACTACCGCGGAGAGGTGATCTTTCCCTATAATTATTACTACTCTGCCAACGGTTGTCATACGGGTGGTGTCTGTTTTGGTCACGATTTGCGTTGTAAGAATAGACTTGTCGTGTCCAGTTATTGTTTCTGTCGTCACGGAATTGTGACGGATGTGACCTGTAGTGATTGTTTTCCTGTTTTCGCATCCCGCGACTGTCTGCGTCAATTTCTAATTCTTGTAACAGTCCCTTAGCAGTTCATGACAGTCTTACAAATTTCGAAACTCCGCCATCTCTCTCCACACATCCATCACTGCTGGCGGCTCACCTCCAACTGCGCAACGCTACGCGCTGTTCACATCCAGCTGCCGCTGCCCAACGCTACAATGGCAGACAACAATGCAAACTAGCCACAGACTGCACACAGCACAGCCAGTGATTTTCATACATATTATGACTATTAAGGTAAATACAGTGTTTGTTCTCTATTAAAATCTTTCATTTGCTAACTATGCCTATCAGTAGTTAGTGCCTTCCTTAGTTTGAATCTTTTATTTAGCTGGCAGTAGTGGCGCTCGCTGTATTGCAGTAGCTTGAGTAACGAAGATTTTTGTGAGGTAAGTGATTTGTGAAACGTATAGGTTAATGTTAGTCAGTTCTTTTGTAGGGATTATTGAAAGTCAGATTGCGTTGTGCTAAAAAAAATATTGTGTGTCAGGTTAAGCACAGTCCTGTATAAATTGTTCAAAGGGGAAGTTTCACTACCACCAACCACTCTGCACAGAGTGCTACACAACAGACTGTAGCTTCATACCTACAAGGTGCAGTTACTGCGTGTGCTTCAGCCTGATAACAGGCGAAAGCGCAAAGCATCTGAGATTCTGAGCGATATCAACGAAGACTCAGACCATCTGAAAAAGGTGATGTTCACGGACGCTTGCTTCCGTATGGTGTCCGGGAAGGTAAATCGACACGGTGTATGAGGCTCTGAAAACTGTGCGCGACAGTCCTAAAGTGAAGTGTGGTGTGATCTGCTTGATGACCTTCTGGTGGGACCATTTTTCTCTGCAGAGGCGTCAATAACCTGAATTGTTTAATTGGTTATATTCGAATTGTTTCCACTTCCACAGGTCGAAGAGTTGCAACCCGATCTCATGCTGCGGCAGGATGGTGCCCTTCCTCACGGGGCATCGATCGTTAGGAACGTTTAAAGACGCTGGACTGGCAGACAAAGATTCATATCCTGGCCGTCAAGGTCTCCAGACATAATCGCATTAGACTTTTTTGGGGGGGACGGGGGAGGGTGGATGGCTTTTTGAAGGATGCTGTTTACCAGATCCCAACGCAGGGCCTGCACCAACCGCAAGCTCACACCAGAGCAGCAGTTGCTAGGACGGACATAGGAGGAAATTGAATATCGCTCAGATATCCTGCGTATTACATTGAACTCTGTTGAATGGCTGTTAAATCTTTTGGTGTGCGTGAACATTATGCCGCTAACCGCACCTTTCGGCCTATCCACATTTCGGAAACATACGTGATCAAATTTTTAAAGATTATTTTAGAACACCATACGTACGAACTGAAAGTTGCGATTGACGAAAAAACTTTAGCTGCGATATAATAAATGTTGCAGCATATGCTGTCAGACCTCCAGAACAGAATCCAGGTGCATGTATAACGAAAAGGGTGTCAGCTTGTCAACAGCCAGTTGAGCAATTGAATTTCACTACAAATTGATCTAAATGCACATTTAGTAAGCTAAAGTGTGGCTCTGTTCTGAGTAAATGAAGTACAAAAGGTTTCCTGCGTAAGGCTACACTCTGTGATGATAAAATTTAAGCTCTAAAACAATGCCTGGACTGCATTTGGAATACAATTATCACAAGTGATAAGGTGGACTGAAGGAGAATTGCTGCTATTTTTAATGAAGTTTCACGTATGTATTTTTTTTAAGCCTAGAAATTTAAGACTTTAATATTTAATGCATTTTAAATAGGTTATATTTTGAAATACTGAATGTACATCTTGAGGTAAAATCGACATATTGACTTAACAGATCACAAGGTCCTTGAATCTGGTCATATGAAATGTGATAAAAATTTCTGTCTCTTTGAAGCAGCAAATAAATACTTCAAATATGTATTTGATTCCCAAAACAGGATGGAGACAGTGGAGGAACTTCTGTAGAAACTTTCCCTTAGTGAAAATGAAAACTTTCTTTCAATTAAAGCCATGGATGCCACTGCAAAGGACAAAGTTGCTAAAGGCGCACAAGGAAACCAAATACAACGGAGGAATATCAGGTGTATCTGAATTAGCAAAGAAAATCCTCTAACAATGCATTTCGTGTATTCACTGGACCGTGATCTTGGGTTTATAGAAGAAGATTTTGAAAGACCCAGTGTTAGTTCCCCATCAATACCTTCTATGTAGCCATTTCGTGAAGATTAGTTTGAAATAAAATTTTAGAAGTGGAAAAATCTTCAGGAGACAAAGAACTACATCCCTCCACTATCAAGAGTCATAGAACAAAACTGCCCTTTCCTAGTCAGCAATTACCATGGATGTAAGGAGGCGGAATGGAGGACATAGTCAAAGAAGGGGAAGAGGAATACTCTTACGGATTTATGGACAGCCCTGCAGGATTCATGGGGTCAATTCCCTACAGCACTACTTCAGACATTAGTCGAGTCCATGCCACATCGTGTTGCGGGAGTTCTATGTGCTCGAGTGGGCCCTACACGATATTAGGCAGGTGTACCAGTTCCTGCGGCTCTTCAAGGGTAGAATTTGGCTATGTATAACCTTTCGGATCTGTTGAAGCCACATCAACATAGTTTTGTTTGCCATTAACCTATAGCTTTTAAGCTTGTTATATTAATTTTACTTTACTCTCATATCATAGTTTTACTATGTAGTATCAAAAAAATTCAAAATATAGCACAGTAATGTTTTTGCATTTGTACCTGTTTTATTCTAAAACGTTTTAGGACGCAAGCAGTATAAGTATTTTTAATATATCATAAAAATTAATGCATGGCCTCTACAATTTCTAACCACACCTACAACTGTACGCAGAGTATCTAACCATTTGGAAAAAATATCTGATGTTTCGGTAGTAAGTCACATAATTTATAAATAACTTCGGCATTTATTTTCTCAACTTGCTTCAACAAGCAGTCGTATCAGTTGTGTTCCCAGCCCGTCAGTTCATGATTTAGCCTGGCTCGCCCTATGGTATCGTTCTACAACAGAATCCCGCACGTCCTCATTCGAGCAATCCGGCAAACTTGCAGTTTTTGCTTAGTGCGCCACAACTGTGAAAATCTCAGGATAAATGTCGATAGGTATTACACTGATTTCCATCGCTGTTATTCCTGGTGAAACATCAGGCGAGATGATTGAGTGGTTAACATACTGGGCTATTATTCGGAGGAGTGTAGTTCAGCCTGATTTCGAATTTCCGTGATTTCCCCGTATGCCAAGAATAGTCCTTAAAGTAACGACCAGTTTCCTTCCCCACCCGTTTCCATCCCGAGCTTGTGCTCCATCTCTAATGATCGTTTAACTGTGATTTTCTTTCTCCTTCTTCGAGGAAATTTCTCAGCGCTGCAGCTACGAGAGTACTTGACGGCTGTGTATGTTTATGTTTCCGTTTCTGCACTGCATCCCAACAAATACACTATCTCAGCAAAAGAATTCGGACATTTACTATTGCCTGACGGAGTGGCCGTGCGGTTCTAGGCGCTACAGTCTGGAACCGAGCGACCGCTACGGTCGCAGGTTCGAATCCTGCCTCGGGCATGGATGTAGGTGATGTCCTTAGGTCAGTTAGGTTTAATTAGTTCTGAGTTCTAGGCGACTGATGACCTCAGAAGTTAAGTCGCATAGTGCTCAGAGCCATTTGACATTTACTATTGGAAATTAATAGGTGGATCTTGTGGTATCCACGTTCGATACCACACTTGTTAGGGGTTGCAGTTATCGACCGCGGTCCGTATTAGTATCATTGGACCCGCGAGTCGCGACCAGCGCCTCTAACGCCGCTCCGCGGCTTGTATCAAGTTTCTAGCGAGCTCTCGTCCACTCTTGCTCGGGACGTCAACTAGGAACGTTCCGTAGCCTTCATCTGATGGCCTAACTGAGGCCTCATTAGCTGTCTGTTTATAATTATATGTATGCAGCCAAGAAGAATCCTGTACAATCAGTTATGTAATATATATATTATTTTTTACCAACGAATTCTAATTATTTTAGTCGTTGCAGATCCTGACCATGGAGCCAGCACGTTATCGGCCTTACTGCTGTGATTTACATGTTTCTATTTAGAACTGGCCGCCAGTCAACATTGGCGACAATTCTTCCCCTTTATGACGGCTTGAACTCTGCTAGGGACACTTTCATAGAAGTGTCTGGTTGTCTGTGGAACAATGGCTGCCCACTTTTCCTCAAGAGTCGAAACCAGAGGAGGTAGTGACGCTGGACGCTGTGGTCTGGAGCGAAATCGACGTTATAACTAATCTCAAAGATGTTCCATTGGTTTCAGGTCGAGACGGTGGGCAAGAATGTTACTGTCCATAAACAGTTACCTGGCACATGCTGCTTTATGACAGGGTACAATGTCACGCTGATAGTCATCGTCTACGAACTGTTACTCTACTGTAGTATATTGTACACAATGCTGTAAAATGTGTTCATATCTATCCGCACTTAGCGCTTTTTTAAACACAATAAAAGAACCACCTCCTAACCACCATAAACATCCTTATACTGTAACTTCACCTCCTCTATATTTCACTGTTGGCACTATACTCATGACCGCAGGTGATGTTTTCCAGGCGTTCACCAAACCCAAGCCCTGCCATCGGATTACGCAGGTTATTCCTCACTACAACTCACTCGTTTCCAGTCATCCACTGTGCAGTGACGTCGCTCTTAAGACCAGCTCGTGCGTCGCTTAGCATTGACTACAGAAATGGGAGGTTTATGAGAAGCTGGTCGTCCATTATACCCTGTTCTTTCCAACTCCCTACGCACTGCTATTGTCCTGGCTGGACTGCTGGTGGCACTTTGCAACTCACGAGTGAATCCTACCGCTGATTTCATGCGATTCTTTACAACCACCCTCTGCAATGCTCGACAGTTCCTGTCCGTCAGCACGTAAGGTTTGCCTGATGTTAGTTTGGCTGCGGTTGTTTCTTCGTGTTTCTGCTTCACAGTCACCTCACCAACAGTCGACTTGGGTAGCTATAGAGTGGTTAAAATGTCCCCGATGGATTTGCTACTCGAGTGACGCCCAATGACCAGTCCACGTTCGAAGGCACGGAGCTCTCCTGACAGACCATTCTGCTGTTCCTACTTCTTGGCTGACAGTGCAATACTCCCTGACTCCTTTCATACTGGCGGGTCCGCCTCTCGTAAGATCTAGTGGTTAATTACATAGGGGTGTTCGGATACTCTCGATCAGATAGTGTATACTTGTTTTCCAATATGAAATATCAGTTTGTCTTTCTTTTGTTAGACTCTCTTTACTCTAAAATAAGTTCCTCTCAGATATTAGTCCGATTGCTCTTTCTCGTAATAAGGAAGGAATGTCTGAGTGTAACGTCCTGTGACTTTGGCGTCGTTAGAGATATGTAGCGGCACCACCGTTTAGGATAGGGAAAGTTAGTTTTGTGCGATATTCTGAGCACAAGTTACAGCCAGGTACAGGCCATATTGCAGTGAGTTACGCATACCAACAGTTGCGAAGGCAAATGGAGGCCACAGGAGCGAAGAACTGCCAGAGAAGGCACACACAGCAGTCTGCATGGCGTAAGTCGCAGGCAGAAGGGGCCCACTGGCCAACCTAGCGTGACGCGAAGCATCGCGCTTGGCAAAACAGATGCGCACAGCTAAGTATAAATAGGTGCCGATTTCTAATGAGGTTGATTCAAGTGTGGCAGCTCTCCTGGATGGCGGGGCGTGTCACACCACTAGCTTCACACAGCAGCAGATGGAGCGCCAGCATTCTAGCCCACGACGGGTTGTTGGTTCGACCCTCTGAGGCTGACGCATGGTCCGTAGCCAGCCAGCCAGCTGCGGGTCACTCCACGGCTCGCTACTGCGGGCAAGCGTCCTGGCTTCCAACACACTCGGACGCCGGACTGCAGGCGCTTGTCGTCGCCACAATCTCAGACACGCCGGCGAGAAGAAGGTCGCAGCTGGCCGCCTGCAGCTCACACCAAGCGGCGCTGAGTTGGCAGGGATGCAGACCACTGAGCCAACTCCCGGCATCCTGACGATGCCGCAACTCCGCTGGTGTACAAGGCCAGCTCGACACAGCATTGCAGTACACGGGCTGCTGGGGTGCTTCCTCAGCATTGCAGGGCCCTGCAACGCAGACCAGGAGGAACGAGAACACTGTAGCTAAAAAACAATAAATCACTTGGAAAGTTATCGCCGAGTTTTAATATGGCACCTCCTGGCACCCATCCACTACAGATACAACCAAAGCTCAGATTAGACAAGGATAAGAGAGGACATTGAAAGTGACTTTGATTCAGACAAGATTCCGTAATTCGCCACTAGTAATGCAGGAAAATCACATAAAATTTAAATTGGAGTGAACAGATAAGTAACTGATGCAGTTCTTCCTGAGTATGATTCCAGAACCTTAACCACTTCTCCACTCTTCGATAGTCTTGTCATAGGATGATCAAAATTTACAGAAGTGACTCATCGGAATAATACAATGACACCATCGTATTTCTTTCCGAGTAGATCTACATACATACTCTGGAAACCATAGTGAAGTGCACGTGACAGGGTACTTAACATGGTAACACATCTTATGGTTTCCTCTAGTTCAACACGCTTATGGAGCGCGGGAAGAACGGCAGCTTAAATATTTCTCTGCGCGCTGTAGTCAGTCTAATCTTGTCTTCACGATTCACAAGGGAGTGATAAGCAGTTCGCTGAAGAATATCTCTAGATATCTAAAACGGTTCTTGAAATTTTGTAAGAAGGCTTTCTGGAATTATTTGCGTCTAGCTAAAATTGCCTTGATGAAGCCAACAATGAAAGAGCCTTCATAATAAACGGAAATCTTGGACAGAGCCAGTCATCATCGAAGTACACGGCACTTGGCGAAACCAGTTATGATTAATTTTGTAGGTGATTTGGGAGTATACAGGGTGGTAAATACCCTCTGAAAAGCTTGTAAGGGTGTTGCAGGATAGGGTGAGCTGAGAAATAATTGTTAAGAAAAAAATTCAATACGTTGCGACGTTTCTGAGTTAATTAGCATTGAAGATAGCCAATCAGGCCGCTGAGTACGCAAATTCAAGGGGCCCACCAGATACATTCACTATCAGTAAAGCTGATAGCGTAGATGGTAGCGTACGAGACAGTTCAGCCTTTGGCTTGGGTTCGATCCTTGCTACCGTTCCATACCCAGTTTATGTACCGCTCTCTTGTTCCATTTTAGAAAATCAAACGAAAGACATGTTTTGCAACACCGTCTCTAGTCGACGGCCTGAATTTGCTCGCGCAACGGGGTGATTGCCTAACTTCGGTGCTAACAAGGGAACCTCCCCATCGCACCCCACTCAGATTTAGTTATAAGTTGGCACAGTGGATAGGCCTTGAAAAACTGAACACAGATCAGTCGAGAAAACAGGAAGAAGTTGTGTGGAAGTATGAAAAAATAAGCAAAATATACATACTAAGTAGTTCATGTGAAACATATCAAGGATAGTGTAAGATCGGCAGCGTGGTGGTCCCGTGGTTAGCGTGAGCAGATGTGAAACAAGAGGTCCTTAGTTCAAGTCCTCCCTGGTGTGAAAATTTTACTTTCTTTATTTTCGCAAAGTTATGATCTGTCCGTTCTTTGATTGACATCTCTGTTCATTGCAATAAGGTTAGTGTCTGTGTTTTGCGACCGCACCGCAAAACCGTGCGATTAGTAGACGAAAGGACGTGCCTCTCCAATGGGAACCGGAAACATTTGATCGCTAGGTCATAAGTCAACCGATTCCTCCACAGGAAAACACGTCTGATATATTCTATACGACACTGGTGACAGCATGTGCGTCACATGACAGGAATATGATGTCGACCCATCTAACTTGTACACTTAGCCAATGGGTAAAAAGATTCTTCTACCTCGCCCGATTTAGGTTTTCTTGTGGATGTGGTAATCACTCCCAAAAAGCGATGAAAACGTAAGAGTTTGTCACAGACTGAAAATAAAAAATTACAGTTTTTACACGTCTCGAACCAAGGACCTCTCATTCCGTAGTTGCTCACGCTAGCCACCGGGCCAAGGCGCTCCTAACCCCTCCACTCCCTTGATGTTGCCTATCTTGCACATGGACTACTCAGTTTGTATATTTTGTTTATTTTTTCATAGTTCCACACAACTTCTTCCTGTTTTCTCGATTGATGTGTGTTCAGTTTTTCAAGGCCTATCCACTGTGCCAACTTATAACTAAATCTGAGGGGGGTGCGATGGGGAGGTTTCCTTGTAAGTAACTCGGAAACGGCGCAACGTATCGATTTTTTTCTTAACAGTTATTTCTCAGCATAACCTACCCTGCAACACCCCTATAAGAATTTCAGACTGTTTCTGACCGCCCTGCACAGGATGCGAAATTTATTACACAGAGCTGCCATTTCCAGCACAAAAAGTAGATCACAAACGGCTGGGAATTGGGTCGAACTGAGCTTGGATGCCATATATGGTTACGTTATTCCACGCTGTTTCCACTCCACGCCAGATTTCGTCAGTAGCAGAGCTCGTGAGTGGTGAGATTCCAGTTTCGCGGTAACCCATGACCAGATGTTTTCAATAGCTGAGAAATCTATGGGACGTGTCGACCAGCTCAATAGTCGAACACTCTGTATCAAGGTAGGTCAGCACCGCAAGGTCAACGTCCGATCTTGCGTCATATTGCTGAAATGTAGCCTCACAGAGACCTCGATGATAGGGCATAGCCACCGACCGTAACAAGACAGAACTTTAATTACTGATATCTAAATTGCCACCTATGCGAAACAGAGGTGATCGTGTTGTGTATCCAATGGCGCTCCTAATCTCTACGACAATTTGTGGGCCTGTATGAAAACGACGAATACGAACTGACGATGTTCGTCCTCCTCAGTGCTTCTACACAGGTGTACGTCCTACGTAATGTCATACCGGGATTCGTGTGAAAAGACGGCCAGATGCCATTCCTCCGTCCAATGTACGAGGGCAGTTCAATAAGTAATGCAACACATTTTTTTTCTGAAACATGGGTTGTTTTATTCAGCATTGAAATATACCAGGTTATTCCCCAATCTTTTAGCTACACAACACTATTTTTCAACGTAATCTCCATTCAATACTACAGCCTTACGCCACCTCGAAATGAGGGCCTGTATGCCCGCACGGTACCATTCCACTGGTCGATGTCGGAGCCAACGTCGTACTGCATCAATAACTTCTTCATCATCCGCATAGTGCCTCCCACGGATTGCGTCCTTCATTGGGCCAAACATATGGAAACCCGACGGTGCGAGATCGGGGCTGTAGGGTGCATGAGGAACAGTCCATTGATGTTTTGTGAGCTCCTCTCGGGTGCGAAGACTTGTGTGAGGTCTTGCGTTGTCATGAAGAAGGAGAAGTTCGTTCTGATTTTTGTGCCTACGAACACGCTGAAGTCGTTTCTTCAATTTCTGAAGAGTAGCACAATACACTTCAGAGTCGATCGTTTGACCATGGGGAAGGACATCGAACAGAATAACCCCTTCAGCGTCCCAGAAGACTGTAACCATGACTTTACCGGCCGAGGGTATGGCTTTAAACTTTTTCTTGGTAGGGGAGTGAGTGTGGCGCCACTCCATTGATTGCAGTTTTGTTTCAGGTTCGAAGTGATGAACCCATGTTTCATCGCCTGTAACAATCTTTGACAAGAAATTGTCACCCTCAGCCACATGACGAGCAAGCAATTCCGCACAGATGGTTCTCCTTTGCTCTTTATGGTGTTCGGTTAGACAACGAGGGACCCAGCGGGAACAAACCTTTGAATATCCCAACTGGTGAACAATTGTGACAGCACTACCAACAGAGTTGTCATGTTGAGCACTGAGTTGTTTGATGGTGATCCGTCGATCATCTCGAACGAGTGTGTTCGCACGCCCCGCCATTGCAGGAGTCACAGCTGTGCACGGCCGGCCCGCACGCGGGAGATCAGTCAGTCTTGCTTGACCTTGCGGCGATGATGACACACGCTTTGCCCAACGACTCACCGTGCTTTTGTCCACTGCCAGATCACCGTAGACATTCTGCAAGCGCCTATGAATATCTGAGATGCCCTGGTTTTCCGCCAAAAGAAACCCGATCACTGCCCATTGTTTGCAACGCACATCCGTTACAGACGCCATTTTAACAGCTCCGTACAGCGCTGCCACCTGTCGGAAGTCAATGAAACTATACGAGACGAAGCGGGAATGTTTGAAAATATTCCACAAGAAATTTCCGGTTTTTTCAACCAAAATTGGCCGAGACAAAAAATGTGTTGCATTACTTATTGAACTGCCCTCGTAGTTTTTGTTGTGCGCTCAATTGTCGGCCCTACTCTCTCTGCTACTTCGTCAAGGCAAGCCGCAACGATGGTCGCCGTGTTAACAGTCCGTCGTGCTCCAAACGTCGCCGCACTGTTTGTGTGGATACTTTCGTTGCTGTAGACAAGCCCACTTCTTGTATCATGGTCCGTAACGTGGATGAGTGTTCCAGCATAGTGGAGTGAAAAATGTGCCTGTCCTCTCTGGCGCTAGTTGCAGAGGAGCTCCTGAGGTCCTGCATGGCGTTGAGTATAGTTCTCCTAAGCACATTGATTCCATATTCGCGTAAGAATTGTTGGATCCCGAGGAATGCGAGGATCAATACAGTGGAACGATAAGCCTCAGTCTCAATAGGCCATGATCCAACCGCTATAGTCTTCCAACACGGGCCAGTAAACATTTCCGTTTCTTATACGAGCCTTAACAGGATAGCATCAGAAACAACCAACATGCACATGTGAATTATGGATGAGAAACATGCTGCGTAGCTTTTTCTTACGTACAGAAAATGGATAACTGTTATCATAGGTGTCCGCAGATATTTATCCAAGACAGGACTAACGAACTAATAGTAACAGGATGTACAGGGTGTCCGTAAATGTTTAACCTGATACCAAAACAATGTATCTCTTTATTGGATACAGTAAATGAGACATGCGTTGTACCATATATGCCTCTACTCATTAAGTTTTGAGCTTTATATAAACATTTAATAGAGGTAATACTTAACATTTAAATCGCTTCTACATATGCATCCCTGGTAACACTCAAAATATCACGCCTGTGTTCAATATCTTGCCACACATTCTGCAACATGCCTGACGTGATTGTGCCAATGGCATCTCTGATGTATAGTTGCAATGTCACATTATCAGGAACTGCTGATTTGTACACAGTATCTTTCACATGCCCCCAAAGAAAGAAATCAAATTTGATACTGTCAGGTGATTTCGGGGGCCATGGAATTGAGCAGTCTCTGCCAGTCTACCTGTTGGGGAAGATTTCATTAAGAAAATCGGGGACTTTTAAAGACCAGTGAAGGGGAGCACCATCTTGTTGAAAGACCATAGTGTCTTGCATATTGTGTAGCTGGGGAAGACATAATTCACCAACGTGTCCAGGTAAACATAATCACTTACATTGCTTTCAAGGAAGAAAAATGGGCCACTCACTCGGTCACACATTAACCCACACCACACATTAACCTTTGGCATGTCCCGAATATGTTTTCATTTTATTTCCAACCATTAATAGTTTTTAAGGTAGATTACTTTGACACCTCAAAGGTATACGTATATCTACATCTGCATGATTACTCTGAAATTTACAATTAAGTGGCTGGTATAGTTCTTATCGAACGACCTTTCAACCTGTTTCTCTACCATTCCACTTCCGAATAGCGCGCGGGAAAAAAGAAAACTTAAATCTTTTCGTGCGAGCTCTGATCTCTCTTACTTTATTACGATGATAAGTTCTCCATATGTATATGGGCGCCAACAAAATATTTTCACACTCTGAGGAGAAAGTTGGTGATTGAAAGTTCGTGAGAATATCCTACCGCAATGAAAAATGCCTCTTTTTTAATGATTGCCACCCGAATTCGCGTATCATTTCCGTGGCACTCTTTCCTCTATTTCGCGATAAGACAAAGCTTGCCCTTTTTTGAACTTTATCGATATTCACCGTCAATCCTATCTGACGTGTATCCCACACCGCGCATCAGTACTCCAGAAGAGGGCGAACAAGCGTATTGTTAACAGTCTCTTTAATAGACCTGTTGAATCTTCTAAGTATTCTGCCAACTAAGTCGCAGTCTTTGGTTTGCTTTCTATGCGAGACTTCCAATGTATGTTATTCGCAATCGAATCCCTAAGTATTTAGTTGAATTTATAGCCTTCAGATTTCTGTGATTTATCGTGTAACCGAAAGATTCTTTTTATCACTCATGTTGATGACGTCACACTTTTAATTATTTATAGTCAATTCCAACTCTCCGCACCATACAGATATCTTGTGTAAATGATTTTTGCAATTGGTTTTGACCATGTGATGACTTTATAAGATAGTAAATGACAGCATCATCTGCAAAGAGGGCTGCTCAGATTGTCTCCTAAATCGCTTATATAGATCACGAACAGCAGAGGGCCTATAACATTTCCTTGGAGAACGTCAGATATTACTTCTGTTTTACTCGGCGACTTTCCTTCAGTTACTACGAACCGTAACCTTTCTGACAGAAAATCACGAATCGAGTCGCACAACTGTGACGATACTCCACAGGCACGCAATGTGATTAGAAGTCGCTCGTGAGGAACGGTGACAAAAGTCTTGAATAGCATGTGCAAAGTGCACCTTTCTTTATTATTAGTATGAACTCGAACGCAACCATTTTGATTCAACGATGTTAAAGGTATATTCTTATATTATTAAATCCAAAGTAACAAACGATTTAAGAAATTTAGCTAGAAAATTTTCATAAAATGTTTGTTCGTGTTACAGCACTATTAGGTTGAGCCGGAATTAATAAATATTAAATTAAAAAAAATAGCGGAACGATTGTGAAATGTTGTTCAGAATCAATAAAAAGGTCACATTAATGCTCCTGAAATTGGAAATTGACGGAATAAAGTAAAAAAGAAAGCCTTATTCAGTTTGGATGACACTTTCTTTGCGTACAGAATTTCACAGCTGACCGCGTTAATGCAGTATAAAAATGGAAATGTCGTGTGGCTAGGGCCTCCCGTCGGGTAGACCGTTCGCCTGGTGCAGGTCTTTCGATTTGACGCCACTTCGGCGACCTGCGTGTCGATGGGGATGAAATGATGATGATTAGGACAACACAACACCCAGTCCCTGAGCGGAGAAAATTTCCGACCCAGCCGGGAATCGAACCCGAGCCCTTAGGATTGACAGTCTGTCACGCTGACCACTCAGCTACCGGGGCGGACGTTAATGCAGTAACTGGATGTTTTCGTGCCATTTATTTTTAACGTAGATTAGCCTGACCACAGCTGACGAAAATGTGTTTTGATAGCTAGGTTTTTTGGGGTTATGAGGTAAAGTGTAGCTCATGGCCAGCATACGCCCTGATTAGTGTGGGAAAGTCTTGCAAAACCACCCACAGATTTGCCTGTCCTCCTTTCTCTTGCTTGTCACATTCTCGAGCGGTCGCACCATCTCAAGTCAGAATGGCTGCACGTGGCGCTGTGTTGCGCCCTATGGAATTGAGAACGTCCCAGTTCGTGGAGCGGACATCTTTGCGACCTTAGAATTTCACACTTTTTCTCTTTTCTTGGCTCTGAGCACTATGGGACTTAACATCTATGGTCATCAGTCCCCTAGAACTTAGAACTACTTAAACCTAACTAACCTAAGGACAGCACACAACAAAAAAATGGTTCAAATGGCTCTGAGCACTATGGGACTTAACTTCTGAGGTCATCAGTCCCCTAGAACTTAGAACTACTTAAACCTAACTAACCTAAGGACATCACACACATCCATGCCCGAGGCAGGATTCGAACCTGCGACCGAAGCGGTCGCGCGTTTCCAGACAGCAGCGCCTAGAACCGCTCGGCCCCTCCGGCCGGCACAGCACACAACACCCAGTCATCACGAGGCAGAGAAAATCCCTGGCATCGCCGGGAATCGGACCCGGGAACCCGGTCTCTTTTCTTCTAATGCATAAAATCGTATTCTCTTTTTTCGAGTGATGCATTTGGCACCACAGCTCAAGTATAGGTGTTCACAATTTCAGTGCACCGCGGCTGTGTTCTTCAGAGCCTATCATAACAGCTCTCCCATGTAAAACACAACGTACAATCAGCAAGCCAACACGAATCTTCTGCGTCCACAACAACCAGTAAACTAATATTGTGCAACGAACTGTGCGGGTACCTTTATGAGAATTACGGGATGATGGTGAACTGGTACGTTGCTACCGTCTTTATATTGTGCTGGGAATTGGTTTGGGAATGCGCGCGCCATTGTCTTGCGCTGGCCCCTTTCTGCGGCATATAAGGGCCGTACGAGAATGCGACAGAGGAATGATTAAGGACGCTACTTTGGCACAGTTCTGTAGCGTTTTGCAGCCGTCTTGACTGCAGAACAGCGCCGAAATTGACTCCACATCAAGGAACGGGCATAATTTTGCTTGAATAGCGTGACAACCAAAAAGGCTTCTAAAGTCACAGTACTTTCTGTCGCGCTCGGAAATGTTCACACTTACTTTGCGCCCGCATCTCGTGGTCGTGCGGTAGCGTTCACGCTTCCCACGCCCGGGTTCCCGGGTTCGATTCCCGGCGGGGTCAGGGATTTTCTCTGCCTCGTGATGGCTGGGTGTTGTGTGCTGTCCTTAGGTTAGTTAGGTTTAAGTAGTTCTAAGTTCTAGGGGACTGATGACCATAGATGTTAAGTCCCATAGTGCTCAGAGCCATCTGAACTTACTTTGCGCTATATGCTGAAATGCTTATCACTTACGTGTCAAGTAATTTCACGTTGCTCGTAGGGCGCTTCTATAATGCTGTGATTTTAAAGGCTATCAGCATACACGTTTGTTAATACCTTAACAAATAATTCTCAATAACGCTCATCGATCGTAAACGCGTAGTGTAGAGAATGCCGTCACATTTCAAGCGAACAGGGAGAGGAGACTTCGAGGAGACCAACACGATGATATCAGAGAGAGTTGTTTACCTCCGGATGTGATAAACGATTTCCGGCCGACTTTACGCCTCTTCCCGCGCACACGGACCAACTAACGAGACCAAACCGAAGCAACAGCTTTTGTCTCAACAGGGTCCGTCGGTTGAACAGTGGAATAACTTACAAATAAAATCTTTGTTGAACCATGACTATGCATCCCACGTCGTAAATACGGTAACATCTGTTTTAGCCGTGTCATATTCCTTTTATATTACGAAACTGACTGTCTGAAGCTGTCAAAAATGCACTTGTTCAAACTAGTGGATCAGATTTCTCCTGGGGTACAAAATAAAGGACATATAACCAAATTTTACGTGTTCCTTTAAAGGGCTGTACTTTCTCAAGTATGATTTAATTACGAAGACTGTGTGCGCTATCGGTTGAAAGAACAGGAAACCCTCCCATCATTTTGAATTTTATAGTCTCGAAGGTAGGTTGTGAAGTGTTAGTACTACAAGCGAGACAACACCAAAACAGTACCTTAAAAATCAATAATCAGTGACAAAATGGTATTGCATATACTGTAGTATTCGTGACTCGAGACTGACAGCTGTTCTTAAGTTGCTACATTTGTAGTAGTAAACGAAGTGTTCCTAACAAAGAGAAAGGAAAGAGTCCAAAAGGAAAGTTAATTTATTAGACTTAACAGCAACAAGGGCAGAAAATAAACTGAATTTTTCTACTTGTCGTAAATCAACACACTCAGCTACAATAATAAGGAATGACTTCAGCCATACACCACAAAATAAAAAGACATTCCTTTACTATGGTAGCTCGCCTGTGTAAGCCCCTGTTACATGAAACAGAAATACAATGCATCCTCAAACAAGCAGCAGCAGTCAGTGGTGTTAAGAGAAGCTTGGTTACACACATTATTAAAAAATACAAACGCGAAAAAACCACGCACGGAAAAAAGTTTATTACACTGAAATATTATGGCCGTATTACGGAAAAGTTAGAGTACACTTTCCCTGATCAGTAGAAAATATCATTTCGAACAGCAGGTCAACGGAGGTTTAAACTAAGACAAAACTGTAAAAAAATGAAAAAAAAGTATTACGCATCTGGTATGATGCATGTGGTATGTGTAGATTACAATGTAGAACCTGTAATTGTATTTATTTGTCTCATTAGTTTGAATTTTATAACTAGATATAAGGAACATATCACCCCAGACAACAAAACTGCTGCCGGCCGTTGTGGCCGAGCGGTTCTAGTCTGGAATCGTACGACCGCTACGGTTGCAGGTTCGAATCCTGCCTCGGGCATGGATGTGTGTGATGTCCTTAGGTTAGTTAGGTTTAAGTAGTTCTAAATTCTAGGGGACTAATGACTTCAGATGTTAAGTCCCATAGTGCTCAGAGCCATTTGAACAAAACTGCTATTGGTCATCATTTGTGAAACGCAAAACATACATAGGGTAGTATTGAAAATACTATGGAAATTTTACACGTGGCATCTAAAGGAATGAAGTTAGACATACTTGAAGAATGGGAAATATGAAATGGAAGGTAAAGGACCCGGACAAAGTGGTGAACGAACATCCCGAATTTAAATATAATAAATTTGTTGCTCCTTTCAGAAATGATTTATGATTCACTAAAGTAGTTAGCCGATAACCGTACATATTGGTAATTTATACAATAATGCGACAATGTGTGAGACCTTTATCAATACAGTATCTATGTATTTAATTTTTTAACATTATGATCCCTGGAGAGAACATAAATAAATAACTAAAGGCGCCTGTAAAATGTTAATGTCAAAACAGCTAAAAACTCCTATTGAATTTTGAATGTACCTAGACAATCATAATACAGTCAAATAAAATTCGTTATATTGATCTCATCTAGGAATAAATCTGCTATGTGCAGTCAAACACTACAAATTCCTATATGCCATAAAATATTTATTGCACTACTGTAATCCGTGCACGTAAAATGTTTGAAAATTATTTATATAACTAACCGTTTTGTATTTCATGAGCTGTTGATAACGAAACTGTTCGAAACTAGTCACTAATAAAAATATTATATGCAACTCTGATGGAAACCTTAATTAATAAATTACAGAATACTGGGCTGCTGATCCAGACACCAACTCAATGTTGGAATTATATAAAAACCGAGAAGTTTTATTTCGTCGGGAACCGTATTAATTGTTTTCCCATCAAATATTTCGTAGTAGCAGGTAGAGCTATGCTCTCGGAAGAGCTAACTTGCACTATCCCGCCATGAAGGTGCTGACTTGTCTCTGGCAGACATTCCTGAAGATCGAAACACATTAGCCGTCAACGGGAAACGTAGGGGCGTCACCGTCAAATGCCGCTATGTACACGTAAGAGTGAACGTCAGCAGAATGTCACGTCGCTTAGCCCAGAACCCAGAATCGAACGGTGAAAGGGAGCTTGTGAGTCAAACAGAAAGTTAGAATTTAGACAACTACAGAGATGATCGTGGGCAGGATGGATGTGGGAGCAAGAGGTGTACGAATCATCACAGACAGGAATTAGCATTGACGGTTTAATTTATTAATGACCAAAGCAAAATTCATAAAGGATGTTCTTGACAAAGATAATATAAATTTTCCACATCGCTGCGAAATGAAAGAACAGGAAAATGTCGTCGTTCAAACATTTCAAATCATTAACATGTATTTGCCGCGAAATATATGTACAAATATATCAAACAAAATTCGGAAATCATGATCGTTTTATTTTATTGCTTGTGTATGTGTTCTAATTGCAGTTCTGTCAGAGACGGCAAAGTATTTGGAAGAACAGTTGGACGGAATGGATAATGTCTTGAAAAGAGGCTTATAATATGAGCATCAACAAATGTAAAAAAGGGTAATGCAACGTAATCGAATTAAATCAGGTGATGCTTATAGAATTAGATTAGTAAATGTGGAACTAAAAGTAGTAGATGAGTTTTGATATTTGGATGGTAAAAATAACTGATGATGGCCGAATTAGAGAGTATGTAACGTGCAGATTGGCAAGAGCACAAACAGCATTTCTGAAAAAGAGTAATTTGTCAACATATAACAGCAATTTAAGTGGTGGGAAAACTTTTCTGAATGTATTTGGAGCGTAACCATGTGCGAAGGTGAAACGTGGGCGATAAGCAGTCCAGACAAGAGGGGGATAGAAGCTTTTGAAATGTTGTGCAATAGAAGAGTGCTGTAGATTAGATCGGTAGATAGCATAACTACTGAGGAGGTACTAAAACGAATTGGGGTAAAAAAACGGAATCGACTGGTAGGACACATTCTGAGGAATCAAGGAACTGTCAGTTCGGTAGTGAAGGAAAGCGTTGGGGGAGTAAACATTTGCTCTTCTTGAGCAAGGCTTCAATACAGTAACCAGGTTCAAGTGGATGTAGGTTGCTGGAGTCTGCAGAGATGAATAAGCTCGCGCAGGAAAGACTGTCGTAGACAGCTGCGTAAGACTAGTCTTCGGACTGAAGACCACAACAATAACCATTTTTTCTAAGTATCGCATTAGGTAGAAAAACTAATTTTCTACTTGAATAAATCGGACTTTTTCACTGTTAAAAATGATTTTCTGATGAAAATTGTTTCATCTATTAATGTTCTTACTTATGCACTGGGAGAGTTTCTTTGGGAAGGTGTTGTAAAATCTAAATCATTTTTAGCTTTCAGACATTTAATTTCTTTTGTGAGAGAACATTCAACGGAAAAATATCCAAGTCCTCATGTCACCTATTCAATGAGTCACGGAAACAAAGCAAACAATAAAATTAAGATAAGGAAGAAACAAAATGCAGCACTGTAACATGAGTGGGCGCGGAGAGTAAATTAACTTCTCAAGTTAGAAGGCGATGCCACTGTCCCCACTTAACGTGTACAAGAAAACCTTCTCCGTAATCCTTGACGGTGTCATTCCGTTCCAACTCGTCCCGTTCCGTTAAGCGCCTGTGCGTCTGCCACCATTTGAAATGCATTGGGAAATGATTTGACATACAGTTCCGTCGCGTCCAGTGTGAATCGACATTAATCCTTTACTCACAACTGGTTGCTGTGCAAAACCACCAACTTTAGGTGGACTAGCTAGCTGATCGGTGGCTTCATTGCGGAGTCATGGCATTTAACGGCAGCTATTGGCAGCTAGAAACCACCATAAGGTTCACAGAAATTCATTTTTTGCTGATGATAAGTGTTGCTTTGTCTTTAAAATACTTCTCGAATGTTGTAAGTCATTATTACGAGTCAGATATCGTACTAAATAAGATAGTCGGTGTGTTTTCGGTCTGTTACCACTGTGTAGCACAGTGAGACATCGTAGCAAACAGGTGTGCCATACATGTGCTGTTGGACACTGCAAGTGCAATAGTAAGAACTGTTTGCAGAGTACCACAAAAATGAACAATCCGTGGTTTACCAGTGATTTTGCTGTGATCTCACATACGATAAAAATACTGTGAAACACAGTTTCTGAAAATACTTTGACATGTACTTGGTTGTAAGTTTGTTAAGAAAATAGTAATTCCAACGATGATGTTATTGCCAGTAAAGAGAGGGTTTTGATCAGGGCTTAACAACTGGCCGGTTTTGAGCGCGAGTACTCGCGTCTGCCCAGGCACGTGGTCGCGAGCAGGTGCAAGGTCGCGGAGTAGGGAGGGAGGGGAGGGAGGGGAAATGCGCGCGCACGTTTGAATGTGATCTCGCGTTCTTAGCAGATTTAACTAGCCATCTGAATGCTTTGAACATTTTACTACAAGGTAAAGATCTGCAAATTACTCATTTCATAGATCGAATACGAGCTTTTAAAATGAAATTGACACTTTGGGTGAGTCAGCTGGAAACAGGAAATCTAGCTCATTTTCCTAAATTATCATCCATGCAAGATGTTCACAAAGACTGCGAACGTTATTCACATAGTTAAGTTGATCAGCGCTTTCAAGATCTGACAGCACTAGACAGTGATTTTGATCTGTTCTCTCCATATTCAGCGAATATTTCAGAGATTCGTCCTGAGCTGCAGCAAGAAATTATTGACCTGCAGTGTGACAGAGAATACAGAGACAAATTTCAGAACAAGAAAAACATTTTGGAATTCTACAGACACTTCCCTCAGGATACATTTCCTCGTTTGCACAAACTGGCGGCTACAATAATATCAATGTTCGGTTCCACGTATGTTTGTGAACAACTGTTCTCTGCAATGAAATGTAACAAGATGCGCCTGAGAAACGCATTGTCTGATCGAAATTTAAACTGCATGCTGCGCCTAAAATGCACAAGAACAATTACTCCGAACATAGACGCAATTGTAAAGGGCAAAAAGTACAAGATAACCGAGAATCCCACACTTCAGTGACACCTTTTATTGTGTAACAGTTCACAAATTAATGCGAATGTAGAGGCATACACTAAGCTAATAAAATTATGTGGCATGTGTACATTCTCCTTTATTTGTTTCATTTGTCGCAGTAATAGTTCGTGAATGATATCCCTGCAGGTGGTCGCGGATTTACGTTGACTGGCGGCAGCTGTTGTGTGCCCCACGTGACTTTCCCCACTCTCCGCTCTGGTCCGGTAGTGGGGGGTAGCGTGCTCGCGCTGCTCCGTGCTCGCGCCTTGCTGCTCACAGCTTGCTCCACGAGCACGTATGTTGTGAAGCCCTGGTTTAGATCGTTAGCCCATGTGGCGGGGTGCGGCTAAGCCATGAGGTCAACGCTCCCTGTGCTACAACCTCAAATACACTGCAGCAGTCCTGCAGTCTACATCTCGATAGGCCCCTACAGTCTCGTGTAATTCTCCCACATGATCGGAGTCAACAGTAAACTGTTGGCCCCCTACAACGAGATGGCGCAATGGCTAAATTACTAGACACTCCTCGATAGGCTGGGCAACGGCCTTGCCGCAGTGGATACACCGGTTCCCGTCAGATCACCGAAGTTAAGCGCTGTCGGGCGTGGCTGGCACTTGGATGGGTGACCATCTGGGCCGTCATGCGCTGTTGCCATTTTTCGGGGTGCACTCAGCCTCGCGATGCCAATTGAGGAGCCACTCGACCGAATAGTAGCGGCTCCGGTCAAAGAAAACCATCATAACGACTGGGAGAGTGGTGTGCTGACCACACGCCCCCCCCCCCCCCCCCGCCCCAACCGCATCCTCAGCTGAGGATGACACGGCGGTCGAATGGTCCCGATGGGCCACTTGTGGTCTGAAGGCGGAGTGCCTCGATAGGATGGCGGTTCAAACTCCGATACGGCTATCCATATTTGGGTTTTCCGCGATTTCCCTAAATCACTTGAATATCGGGACTGATCCAGTGGGAAAGACAAGACCAGTTTGCTTCCCAATCCTTACAGTAAGCAATCCTGTGGTCCAGATCTAATGACCTCGTCAGTGACACGATATTAAAGCCCAATGTACAGGGTGATTCAAAAAGAATACCACAAATTTAGGAATTTAAAACTCTGCAACGACAAAAGGCAGAGCTAAGCACTATCTGTCGGCGAATTAAGGGAGCTATAAGTTTCATTTAGTTGTACATTTGTTCGCTTGAGGCGCTGTTGACTAGGCGTCAGCGTCAGTTGATGCTAAGATGGCGACCGCTCAACAGAAAGCTTTTTGTGTTATTGAGTACGGCAGAAGTGAATCGACGACAGTTGTTCAGCGTGCATTTCGAACGAAGTATGGTGTTAAACCTCCTGATAGGTGGTGTATTAAACGTTGGTATAAACAGTTTACAGAGAATGGGTGTTTGTGCAAAGGGAAAAGTTCTGGACGGCCGAGAACGAGTGATGAAAATGTAGCACGCATCCAGCAAGCATTTGTTCGCAGCCCAGGAAAATCGACTCGCAGAGCTAGCAGAGAGCTGCAAATTCCACAATCAACTGTATGGAGAGTCCTACGAAAAAGGTTAGTTATGAAACCTTATCGTCTGAAATTGGTTCAAGCACTGTCTGCAGCTGATAAGATTAAAAGAATCGATTTCTGTGATTTTATCCTTGCTCAAATGGAAACAGATGAATCTTTCGTTTCAAAGATTGTGTTTAGTGATGAAGCAACTTTCCACACTAACGGGAAAGTCAACCGTCACAATGTCTGTATATGGGGCACTGAGAATCCGCGGGAAACAACTCAGTATGAACGTGACTCGCCTAAGGTGAACGTTTTCTGTGCCATTTCAGCCAATAAAGTTTTTGGTCCCTTTTCCTTCGAAGGTGCTACTGTAACTGGACTACAGTATCTGGAGATGTTAGAGAATTGGCTGTTCCCTCAGCTCGAACAAGAAGCACAACAATTCATATTTCAGCAGGATGGAGCGCCACCACATTGGCACTTATCTGTCCGTAACTACCTGAGCGTCAACTACCCGAGGCGATGGATCGGCCGCCAGGCAGCCCGTGACAGAGCACTTCATCACTGGCCTCCAAGAAGCCCTGATCTTACCCCCTGCGATTTTTTCTTATGGGGGTATGTTAAGGATATGGTGTTTCGGCCACCTCTCCCAGCCACCATTGATGATTTGAAACGAGAAATAACAGCAGCTATCCAAACTGTTACGCTTGATATGCTACAGAGAGTGTGGAACGAGTTGGAGTATCGGGTTGATATTGCTCGTGTGTCTGGAGGGGGCCATATTGAACATCTCTGAACTTGTTTTTGAGTCAAAAAAAACCTTTTTAAATATTCTTTGTAACGATGTATAACAGAAGGTTATATTATGTTTCTTTCATTAAATACACATTTTTAAAGTTGTGGTATTCTTTTTGAATCACCCTGTATTTTCCTTTGGCTAAGACCAAGCTCTAGCACTGTGGTGTGCAAAATAGTCGTAGCTTTAGCTCTAATAAGCAGTCACACCTTCCGGTACATTTCCAGAAATGAAGTTTAATTAAAAACTAAAAGATACATGAATTGTGAACACTTTTCGGTCTGGAATCGCATTGATGGGAGTAGAATTGTATTCAGTGATGGGTCTCGATTCTAACTGAGCTCCGATGACCAGTGAAGACGTATCTGGAGACGCCCCAGACAGCGTGGGATACCAACGAGGCTGTCGCCCGCCATCCGACCGACAGCCAGCTGTGGCTGTCTGGAGAGCCATTTCTTTTTATAGCTGGACCCTTTGGTTGCCATCTGGAACGTCGACGATATTCTACATTGCCTTTTGTTGCCCTTCATACAAGCCACCACGGGCTTACATTTCACCAAGGTAATGCCCACCCGTACATGGGCATAGTTTTAAAAGGAACTAATGGTGAGTTTCGATCAAGAATTCGAGAATCTGTTTTTGAAGCCCCAAATGTCCTTGTGACAGCATTGATATCTGGTAAACAAATGTCTGACCAGGTCGAAAGATATTTGAAAGCTGTTTTGTTTCCCAGTGAAGGAGAAAAGTCCATATTATTGTTAGCTTCCTGCGGCTGTCAATGTGAAAGAATCGCATAGAGCAAGTACCTGAGGACAGGCAACTTGTCCTTCTGGTGATCCCAAAGGGCTCAGTAACACAGGTACAGTCGTGAGATCTATACAACGGCTGTCGATGTCGGAAGAACTTTTTGAGAAGATTTTCTGATATAGTTATGTTGATTGATTGTCATGTCATCTTCACTTGAAGAACAATACGGTCAAGCTGCATTCATTAGTACATAATCAATTCCCTTCGTCAAGGCTTGCCAATTTATTGAAATATGCATTATACAAATCAGGATATTCAGAGCGTCATCTGAGACGATTTGAAATCCTGCTAAGTTCTGTTTTATATTGTGTTCACTGTCATGTATACTAAACGAAATAGCCGAAGGTTCACACCTGTTATACGTGACCTGGAAGACTGTGAACAGACTGCGAGTTGGGGTGTCAAGGTGCAAAGCCTACCTCAAGAAGTGGGGCTTCAGTAATGAGGAGGAAACTTGTCAGTGTGGTGACGTACAGGACGAACAACATCTGCTAGTCTGCAGGAACCATGCACTATCTGTGATCTTGCTGCAGCCAGCGAAACTGCTGTGATAACCGCCCGTCAAACTGGGCCCGTCAAAAAATAAAATCATCTTGCTGCTTGTTTGTATATATTATTGAATCTGTGTCATAAATACTACCGTACCTATTTAATTTTGCAAATTTGTTATGTGAATCAATACTTATTAGTTCTTGTAATTATTTTATGTCATGGACTCGATAAATAAATAAATAAAACGAAGAAATTTCGTTCATTTTACGTAAATGGTTAAAAAACGCTATGTTTTAAACATTTATTTACAGATTACCATTACTGTAATGATGTTGTATCATAATAATTGGCTACTTATTATTTTCAACTAACAAAATACATGTATATGAAATGATAAACTAAAAAAATGAGTGTAAAACGTAAAAAAAATTAAAACATGAAATAAATATAAGTAAAATAAATGACTAAACTAATAATGAATGTTTAGATATTTTAGTTAGGTACATTGAGAACACTCTGGCAGCACATTGTGTACAGCTTATTTTCCAAAAATGGTATTTCAGAAACCAACTTTGTCACACATGGATGTATATAGCAGGGCAGCAACTGGAAGCAGTTAATTCCATAAATTATCTGGGAGTAGGCATTAGGAGTGATCCAAAATGGGATGACCAAAAAAAATTAATCGTCGGTAAATCAGATGCCAGATTGAGATTCATTGGGAGAATCCTAAGGAAACGCAGTCCGAAAACAAAGGAAGTAGGTTGCAGTACACTTGTTCGCCCACTGCTTGAATGCTGCTCAGCAGTGTGGGATCCGTACCAGATAGGGTTGATAGAAGAGATAGAGAAGATCCAACGGAGAGCAGCGCGCTTCGTTACAGGATCATTTAGTAATCGCGAAAGCGTTACGGAGATGATACATAGACTCCAGTGGAAGACTCTGCAAGAGAGACGCTCAGTAGCTCGGCACGAGCTTTTGTTGAAGTTTCGAGAACATACGTTCACCGAGGAGTCAAGCAGTATGTTGCTCCCTCCTACGTATATCTCGTTAAGAGACCATGAGGATAAAATCAGAGAGATTGGAGCCCACACGGAGGCATACTGACAATCTTTCTTTCCACGAACAATACGAGACTGGAATAGAAGGGAAAACCGTCAGGTGGCTATCAGAGTGTAGATGTAGATGTGGATGTAGCTTGAAAGCTTCATTGATTTATGTTGTAACAAAAGTTTTCCTTTTTGAAAATTAATTTATGGTGCTGGGATATTTTACAAAATTTCAAATTATTACAAAATTCGACTACACAGTTTACAAGAACGTTAATAACATCCATCTTTTATATGGCAAACATTTATATATATATCATCGTTTTGCAGATATTCCCTCCAAACCTAATACGCCAAAATACTTTTCAGGGTGTGTTTTACCCCTTAAAAGTGAAGTTGGGCACAAACAAAAACGCATTTATTTTGCTCCCTCTTCACACCCACCAAGTTTAACCAAGATCGTTTTTATTATTTTGCATGCATTGCTTCCCTCCCCTCCACTCACCCAACAGGTAATTGGCGGGAAAAGGACTCATTCTGTGCTGAGCTGCTGGATAGGATGGACGTAAGTCTTTATTTTGTATGCATCGTTTACTTAAACGATTTTAGTTGTCATAGGCAATAGCGCCATCCATTGTGTTCAGCATAAGGTCCAGACTCCAACTGAACTAGTTCACAGTACCGCCACCAGAGGGTATTGTCGTCCCTCCTCCTCCTCCTCCTCCTCCTCCTCCTCACCCCTCCCATGATGTAATCCAAAACGGCGGTCTGGGAAAAAATGGCAGGAAAAGGACTATGTGTCTAGCTACTGGACTGGGAGGACGGGCGTAATTGTGTATTGTGTTCAATGGACGAGATGTCCGTGCTGGAGAAGGATGAGTATATTAGCATCTGAGGACAGAGTCGATAGCAGTGATATTTGGTGAAGACAAATACGCTTCATGACGAAATAACGAATATGGGCTAAGATACGCTTCGTAACTCATACTGATAAATGCGTGTGCTGTAAAAGTTGATAATTCGATAAAAGTCCAGTCAGTCAGTCTTCCGAAGCACAAGAGGCAAGACGTTCACCCACTCCGGTGCGCGGCCTCTACCAACGGGCCCAGAGACTCGGACAGGCAACGCGCCGGCGTGTGGAGCGGCCAGGGAGCGCGCCGGCTTACGCCACAATAATATTATCTTGGAACTCTTCCATTTCGTCCGTGTTTGCATAGAAAAACAGTAATACCACAAACTGAGTCCGCCTTGATGCAAAACACCGTGTTATTTGTTTATTTCTTTATTATACCAAACTAGTTTCGGCGACAAATATCACCATCATCAGTGCGTTTTTTTTAATCTTATTTATTGTATGCTACAGCATGTTTTAAGCTAATATTGGCGCTGTTTGTCACATATTTTCTGTGCTCTTTTTTCTGCTGTCGTCTTTATTACTTAGTGAACATCATGTCATGTTCGTTGGATGGTGTGTGGCTGCCGCCGGCCGGTGTGACCGAGCGGTTCTAGGCGCTTCAGTCTGGAATCGCGCGACCGCTACGGTCGCAGGTTCGAATCCTGCCTCGGGCATGGATGTGTGTGATGTCCTTAGGTTAGTTAGGTTTAAGTAGTTCTAAGTTCTAGCGGACTGATGACCTTAGATGTTAAGTCCCATAGTGCTCAGAGCCATTGGAACCATTTGTGTGGCTCCTTTTTACACAGAAAAACAAAACTTTTGCACTCTTTTTCTGACCAGAATATTACGCCATCTTGCTAACAGCAAGTTTTTCTGTGTAAACAGCAGCGACACACCATCCAACGAACATGACATGATGTTCGCTAAGTAATAAAGACGGCAACAGAAAAAAGAGCACAGAAAATATGTCACAAACAGCGCCAATAATAGCTTAAAACATGCTGTAGCATACAATAAATAAGTTAAAAAAAACTCACTGACGATGGTGATACTTGCCGCCGAAACTAGTTTGGGATAATAAAGAAATATACAAATAACACGGTGTTTTGCATTAAGGTGGACTCAATTTGTGATATTACTGGCTTACGCCACACTCACGCGGTAGCTGCTAAGCATTTCCTGTCGCATTGGAAATACCCGAGGCCTCCCCCATTCCCCGGAGCACGGATACCCTTTGACGTTGAACACCAACTGCTTCAAGAGTTATTACATCGGGTTTGGAGAAATATTGTCACATAGATATGTTGAAGATATCACAGGAACTGAATGTACCACTGCACAAAGAGAGAGAGAGAGAGAGAGAGAGAGAGAGAGAGAGCTTTGCAGATGATGCGAGAATATTTAAACAATTACACGTTTTATCCCGAGGAATAACGTCACTGCCACACTTGAACACGGACTCTAGAAAGATCGCGACACAGTTGTGAAACCATCCCAGAGACACTGCATGCACATTTGTGGGAAGTACACTTGTCTTTGAGCATGAACTGCTTCAGGAGTTACTAAATCGAACTGAATACACCTATAAATACGCTTCAAAAAGATCTAAAATAGTAGTTTGCCTCAGTTTTTCGATGTATACCGCAACATTCGAACATGGAGTCTAAAAACAGATCGCAACGCATTTGTGAAACCGTTCCTAAGACGCTTCGCGCGCTTTGGTGGGACATATACATGTCTTTGAGCACGAACTGCTCCAGGAGTTACTAAATCCAACTGAATATGTCTCTAAACTTTCAACAAGATCGATGTACAGTAGTTTGCTTCAATTTTGCGATGTATACTGCCACACTCGAATATGGACTCTAAAAAGATCGTGGCACACTTGTGAAACCTCCCTGAGACACTTCACACGCTTTTGTGGGAAACAGATCACGAACCCTATACCAGCTGCAATATCTGATTTTACACATCAAAACGATGATATTGGGAAGTCGAAATAAATAACTCTGTAACACTAAAAACAGGACGTTCATCACTTTTCGAGTTTTAGCTGCTTGTTTGGAGGCACCGCCAGAGAGAGAGAAAACTTTCTGGGTCCTACAGCTGCTGTAGCGTTCATCACATTTCTGAAACAGTGAGTGGACTTAGTTTATAATTGCTGCTGCTGGAGACAGGCACATTATTTTTTCCTCACTTCTCGAAGCAGTGTCTAAGCACGGACGGGAAAATCAGAACAACAAAGCAAACAGAATTCGATGCACTGTCCTGCAGACTAGAAAAATGGCTGGAATTTCCGGTGTACTACAGCTGCTGGTCTGAAGATGCTCTAAATCCACAATGGCGGATGAGGTACAGCATCCCGCCAGAGAGGGATGGTCTGCTTGAACTTCTTATTCCACAGTCACAGGCGTCAGGAGAGGCTATTTCAGGTACTTCGCTCATTAATGAATGTTGTCCAATCATAATATTTAATTGTAAGTACAATGATAAAATATATGTGGCCGGTTTTATACGACCTGTATGTGGTCAGACGGTTTAACGTGATACGGATGAATACTAAAAAAATATATATTTGTATCGCAATTATAAGAACCGTTTGCAAAACTCTCATTATTCGGGTTTTACGTGCGAAAAATCACGCTTCCACACATGAAACTATGTTTCGTAGAAATGTGTTGCATTTTAAGTGCTGGATCAGGATATCATTAAAAAACTGATTGTTACAACTGATTATCATTTCCTTATTTATACGTTAAAGATTTGATTCACGAGTGGCTTAAACTCTTTGGACGTGCAAAACACTGCATGTACCAAGTGTGATATTCCTGGCAGTAGCCGCCAGTATTTTATCTTGCTAGAAGCTCGCCTTGATGCAGCTTGATACACATGAAGTGGCATATGGTACAAAACAGGAGTGAGGTGCAAGCAGCAAATGGTACAGTATGTACCATTCCCATGGGAGAGTTCGCCAATTGTACTGAATTTGCTTCTGATTGGTCGGCACATTCGGGTGTTAGGCGCCTAAGAGCCTAACTTCACTTATATACTCTTCATTGTATTTAACCCAGTTTTCAGTATGAAACTCTCTCATTTTTACCCTTCGAGTCTACCGTTTTTATTTATAAATTTCACTAGTTTTGAGAAACATAAGAGTAACGATATTACAACCGAAGTGCTTCTGATGCCTTCGGGTCTCATTGGCGCACCGGGGAGACGAAGTAGTTCGATTGCGCTTTTCAATCTGTTTTGGGTGTCCTGCAGAGCTGGAGGCGTATCTCTGTTTCGGACGGACATGTCGTACTCTATATTGGAAGTTGTCAGAAAAGTTACCGTACTATTAAGAAAGCTATGTCGAGTGTTGTAGAAGACAGTGTAAAAAGTGATACTTTAAAATATAAATAAACAGGATACGTTAATGAGAGGTGTCGCATACCATCATTGCCAGTGCTACAGACCTTGCCCTCTGTAGATACAGAAACTAACCTTGGCAGGTGGCATCCCACAAATAAAAGGCGCAAACTCAGGTTCAAGTTCGAGATGACACCATAGCAGCCTCCGCCGAAGAAGATTCCACGACCGACGAGCTGTCTTCTCCGCCGGGGACATAAGTTTAGACAATGACAGGTTGGTGGAAAGAACAGTTGGGGACTCGTATTCAATCTCTACAGATCTCTCCACCTTCCAGATCTGACTTCCAACACGACAACGTATAATTTTCTACAAGGCACCCCTTGCAAGGAACATGTATTTAAAGTAGAGGCACATATTCATTAACGAGAACTGTGAACCGAATGAGATGTGAAACTCATCGTGAAAACAGTGAACTGGAATGATTATCATAAATCGCCCGAATCAATAGTGTACGAACAGTGAAAAAGATAAAAAGTGACACTGTGAAATTATATCACGTTTGAACTTTTTTAAGTTTCTTTGAAATGCTAGGCAACAAAATCGATAAATGCCGCTAATTAATCCGCGTCGCGTAGTTGAAAGTGAAAACCCAAAAACGCAAATGGAAGTGTAAAGTTATTAGTGGTTTCGCGGTCAAAACGAATCACGTTTTATTTCACCGGTACAATAAACAACGCTTCGGGGAGCACTTAGCAGAGCAACGTACAGCAGGCGAGGCGAATGACTTGGAAGCAACACCTGTCGCCTACATCAGCTACATTCCAGTGTCAGAGAGCGGCGAAAGGCAAGGAATAGGCGTCTGTGGTCGACAACGGCAGCCGCAGACACAGAACACAACGAAGACAATGCGGCGAGCAGTAGCACTGCACCGGAGAAGGAAGCGTGTACGCTAAACACTTTACAGCTAGCGAGAGGAAGCTAGTATTAACAACCATAGGGATTTTTAAGAAAATTATTAAATTATTTCGTGATGGTTTCCTTAATAACAAAATGTTGGGGGAAAGCGAAACGTGGTACAATCTTAAAAGTTGAGAGGCAGTGCAGCCTCAGGATAATGAAACTGAAGAGGCAAGCCAATCTACATCTACATCCATACTCCACAAGCCATCGGACGGTGTGTGGCGGAGGGTACCTTGAGTACTATTCCAGTCTCGCATTGTTCATGGAAAGAAAGATTGTCGGTATGCCTCTGTGTGGGCTCTAATCTCTCCGATTTTATCCTCATGGCCTCTTCGCGAGGTATACGTAGGAGGGAGCAATACACTGCTAG
Organism: Schistocerca piceifrons; assembly: GCF_021461385.2. Lineage (NCBI taxonomy): Eukaryota > Metazoa > Arthropoda > Insecta > Orthoptera > Acrididae > Schistocerca > Schistocerca piceifrons. The sequence goes on along the minus strand of NC_060149.1, from coordinate 234,626,349 downwards.
ACTCCTCGGTGAAAGTATGTTCTCGAAACTTCAACAAGAGCCCGTACCGAGCTACTGAGCGTCTCTCTTGCAGAGTCTTCCACTAGAGTTTATCTATCAGCTCCGCAACGCTTTCGCGATTACTAACTGATCCTGTAATGAAGCGCGCTGCTCTCCGTTGGATCTTCTCTCTCTCTTCTATCAACCCTATCTGATACGGATCCCACACCAGTGAGCAGTATTCAAGCAGTGGGCGAACAAGTGTACTGTAACCTACTTCCTTTGTTTTCGGACTGTATTTCCTTCGGATTCTTCCATTGGATCTCAGTCTGGCATCTGCTTTACCGACTATTAGATTTATATGGTCATTCCATTTTAAATCACTCCTAATGCCTACTCCCACATAATTTATGAAATTAACTGCTACCAGTTGCTGAGCTGCTATACTGTAGCTAAATGATTAAGGATATTTCTTTCTATGTATTCACAGCCCATTATACTTGTCTACATTGTAGATTCAATTGCCATTCCCTGCACCATGCGTCAATTCGTTGCAGATCCTCCTGCAGCTCAGTACAATTTTCTATTGTTACAACGTCTCGATATACTACGGCATCATCCCCAAAAAGTCTCAATGAACTCCCGATGTTATCCACAAAGTCATATATATCCACAAAGTCATATATATATACATATATATAGCAACGGTCCTACGACACTCCCCTGCGGCACACCTGAAATCACTCTTACTTCGGAAGTCTTCTCTCGATTGAGAATGACATGCTGCATTCTGTTATCTAGGAACTCTTCAATCCAATCACACAGTTGGTCTGATAGTCCATATGCTCTTACTCTGTTCATTAAACGACTGCGGGGAACTGTATCGAACGCCTTGCGGAAGTCAAGAAACACGGCATCTAGCTGGGAACCAGTGTCTATGGCCCTCTGAGTCTCGTGGACGAATAGCGCGAACTGGGTTTCACACGATCGTCGTTTTCGAAACCCATGCTGATTCCTACAGAGTAGATTTGTATCCTCCAGAAAAGTTGTTATACTCGAACATAATACGTGTTCCAAAATTCTACAACTGATCGACGGTAGAGATATAGGTCTATAGCTCTGCACATCTGTCCGATGTCCCTTCTTGAAAACGGTGATGACCTGTGCCCTTTTCCAATCTTTTGGAACGCTACGCTCTTCTAGAGACCTACGGTAAACCGCTGCAAGAAGGGGCGCAAGTTCCTTCGTGTACTCTAAATTGGAACTGGTATCCCATCAGGTCCAGCGGCCTTTCCTCTTTTGAGCGATTTTAATTGTTCTTCTATCCCTCTGTCATCTATTTCGATATCTAACATGTTGTCATCTGTGCGACAATCTAGAGAAGGAACTGCAGTGCAGTCTTCCTCTGTGAAATAGCTTTGGAAAAAGACATTTAGTATTTCGGCCTTAGTCTGTCATCCTCTGTTTCAGTACCATTTTGGTCACAGAGTGTCTGGATATTTTGTGTTGATCCACCTACCGCTTTGACGTAAGACCAAAATGTCTTATGATTTTCTGCCAAGTCAGTACATAGAACTTTACCTTCGAATTCGTTGAACGCCTCTCGCATTGCCCTCCTCACAGTACATTTCGCTTCGTGTAATTTTTTTTTTTTTGTCTGCAAGGCTTTAGCTTTGTTTATGTTTGCTGTGAAGTTCCCTTTGTTTCCGTAGCAGTTTTCTAACTCGGTTGTTGTACCACAGTGGCTCTTTTCCATCTCTTATGATCTTGCTTGGCACATGCTCATCTAATGCATATTGTACGATGGTTTTGAACTTTGTCCACTGATCCTCAACATTATCTGTACTTGAGATAAAACATGGAGGATGACATTAGTAATATAAGTAAATAGTAAAGTGTACAAAATCAAATGGATGACAGCTATTTTCTAGAGTCATCTGATGTAGAAACCGAAGTTTTCCAAGAAAACATAATTTCAAATAGTAGAAATACTGAATTTGGAGAGGTGGACTCTGATGTAGCTGACATCAGTGTTAATGATAAGTTAAATAAGGTGAATCATGATGTCAGAGGTGATGACCTTGACACTGCCATTGCTAACGAGTCAGCAAATAGAACAAGTGGATTAAGCTATGGAACAGCATCAGCTGATACATTGTCTACACAAGATAATAATAGAACTATAGTTGAAATATTAATGGAGTTAGTACCTGGGCAAAAAAAAATAAAAGTAAGGCTAGAAGAAAAGACAGAACAGGGGCAAAATGAATTAAAGAAAGGGCAAAACTGCTTGCTGACAAAACAGAACCAACAAACGAGGAGATGGCAAAAATTAATTGTTAGCTAAAACATTTAGAGACCAGGGTTGATTCTCATGAAACTTGAACAGTGGCTTGTGAGAAAAGAATTGAACATGACAGTAAAGAATGGGGTCAAAAATAAGATAAGTGTAAGCAAGAGGTTAATCATAAGATTGATGATGAAGTAGCAAAAATAAATGATCTCATGCAAGCTCAAGACACTTTTATGTGGTCAACTAGGGATGAAGTCATTAAATTAAGTAATGGTCAGTGTAAAATAAACAAAACTTGCAAAGATACCCATGGAAGGCAAAACAAACAGGTCATAGACTTAAAGGACGAAAACGCAGTCCTTAGCCATAAAGTATCACCAATAGAATCTGTTTGTAATGGTAATACAAATACGATTCATGGTTGTTTGAGACACATAGAACAGAAGTTAGAAAACATATCTCAACTAAGAGAGATGAGTAAAAACGTAGGTAATGTGGAAGCTGCCTTAAAACAGAACCTCGAAAAGTGGATTGAATGGGAAAAACGTTAGGGATATTGTTCATATCAGTGAAGTATTCAGTAATGCCAATGCTTACAAATTTCATAACTTTTCTAGCAAAGGTAGTATGCATCCTGTTGCTTTCATTCGTCAGTTTGAGGGCATCATATCTGACAGCATGACAAAACAGCAAAAAATCAAATTTGCGGCCAGTAGGTTAGAAGGAGAAGCAATATCGGAGGGGGGGGGGGGGGGGGGGGAACAGGGGTCAGTAACACAAGTAAAACACAAAGAATTTGTCCAAATATTCTTGAATCAAGACTGCTCGTGCAGCATACAAATCAAAGCGAGAGGTGAAGTATTCGTGGACAGAAAATTTGAAGGCGAAAAAGTCATTATACTGCAAATGGATAGGAGTAAGGCGCTAGAAGGCCCTGTACAGAAGTTCAGTGGCGTCAAGATGTTGATAAACATAGCCTTGACAGCCAGCTTACGTCAGAGGCCACTAACAAAAATTGGTCAAATGCATAATGCATTCTTCTATGGCAGGTAAAGCTATCAGTTCAGTTCAAAAACTCATCTTATGGGGGTAGATTACGTGGTTAAATTTGAGAAAGTTGTGTTTGAAGTGCCACATTCTACCGCGAAAATACCGCCACAACAATTATTAGATGATTTGTCAATCAATGACACGAATAAAATTTACGAATACTAACCTCAGGGGGCATTAGCACTCTTTGCATTGCTAGGTAGCTGACGCCTACCAGGTAGCCGGGTTAACTAATAGTTTACTTCCTTTCTTTTCACGTTGTGAGTTCTTCCCTCTTCACAAGTCTGCAACCGCGCGACCGCTACGGTCGCAGGTTCGAATCCTGCCTCGGGCATGGGTGTGTGTGTGATGTCCTTAGGTTAGTTGGGTTTAAGTAGTTCTAAGTTCTAGGGGACTGATGACCTCAGAAGTTAAGTCCCATAGTGCTCAGAGCCATTTGAACCATTTTTGACGTACTACTAGGTATTAGAGGTACCGGTGTGTACAGCAATCTGGACCACCACCTCTAAAGGTCTCGCTATATGGTGATACAACATGCAATGTGTGGTTCTCATGAGCAATAAAAAGGGCGGAAATGATGTTTATGTTGATCTCTATTCGAATTTTGTGTACAGGTTTCGAAACTCTCGGAACCGAGGTGATGCAAAACTTTTTTTGATTGTGGAAATGATAATGAAAGAGTTTCGGATCGACCACAGAAGTCGACCATTCGTATATGATGATAGGGAATAGGAAGGTAATAGGCGACGTGAGAGTCGCCCACACATTTAGGGATTAGTAGGCGAGGTATTTCCGCCGAAGCATCATTATTAATTGTATCATGACGCAGAAATGTTACCCACGCAGCTAATGAACACAAAACATTAATCTCACAGAGGACACACAGAATAATAAGTACTAAGGTACAAATGCGTAAGGCACATGATAAATGTTTGTTATATTCATAGTGTTTCCATGTTTGAGCAGCGAAGTCCATAATGAGCTACAAGCGAATTAAAGCAACAGGATCTGTTACGCTATCTTTGTCTGTTATCACAATCTAGGGTATCTTCAGTTCTCTCAAAAGACCTATGAATCTTGTTTTAATGCCTAGTTAAGTTATCGAACGAAATGAAAATAAAACCTGAAATGTAAAATTGGAGCTATTCTCATATATTTCCATTTTCAATACGTAGACGTAAGACAGTGGTGCGTCGAGCGCCGTTGTTAACTTGTATGAAAGCGAACGCTGACTGGGTTGAGTCACGCATGATGCGTAACGGTAAAATATTATCAGGTGGTGCAAGAGTGGACTGACCAATGAGTCAAGGTTAGGAACATTAGCCGAGTGAGGAGAGAATTCAAATGAAAGCCCTGTAGTCACCACAGTAGTAACAAAGACGGCAATATTATTGTATTATGTTCAATGCAACATTGAGTATATTGTAAAACTATGTAACATCTATGTATGAATTTTATGTATGGACGCTTATACGCTGATATAATTTAGAGTATTTATGAATTATGTGATAGAAAACAATATATATAGACGGCTTGGTGCTGGCATAAGTAAAAAATAAAATGTGAGTTTTCTTAGGTAAAAGTGGACGGCACTGCGCTGATGTTAGACGAAAAACTTGAGTTGTGTAAAGATGGACGGCACTGCGCCGACAACATATAATGTTTAGTTCCTATCCTATACAAACATCAATAAGTGTAGCGAGTGTTCATGAGATTTAATGGACCAGGAACCGATCTTTACTGCTGAATAACAAGACGACGGAAAATTTAAAGGACAGCTATGTGATGAAAGTAATAAATGATATTTTGTAGTAAGTAGTAGTTCATGTTGTAATATGTGCTTAGTTAGGGTTTCTTGGTAGAATTAAGAGGAGAAAGTATATGTTTAGCATTAGTAAGTCAATGGTATTGGTTAACTGGGATGATATTTTACGGACAACATTTTCCTGGTTTTTTTTTTTAAAGAATTTCCATGAATAAGTGCGTGGGGGGGGGGGCTACTGAGAGATTGGAAACTATTTTTTTTTTAATTTGGGGCAAAATTTTCTCATTTCCAAACTTGTTAGTTGTCTTCGAGAACAAGTCAATTTTGGAAATCAAAGAAGGAAGGGATTGTGTGATATTCCTGGCTGTGGCCGCCAGTATTTTACCTTGCTAGAAGCTCGCCTTGATGTAGCATGATACACGTGAAGTAGCATATGGTACAAAACTGGAGTGAGGTGCAAGCAGCAAATAGTACAGTACCTACCATTCCCATGGGAGAGTCCACCAATTGCACTGAATTTGCTTCTGATTGGTCGGCACATTCTGGTGTTAGGCGCCAAAACGCCTAACTTCTCTTATTAATTATTTATACAGGGTGTTACAAATAGGTACGGCCAAACTTTCAGGAAACATTCCTCACACACAGATAAAGAAAAGATGTTATGTGGACATGTGTACGGAAACGCTTAATTTCCATGTTAGAGCTCATTTTAGTTTCGTCAGTATGTACTGTACTTCCTCGATTCATCGCCAGTTGGCCCAGTTGAAGGAAGGTAATGTTGACTTCGGTGCTTGTGTTGACATGCGACTCATTGCTCTACAGTACTAGCATCAAGCACATCAGTACGTAGCATCAACAGGTTAGTGTTCATCACGAACGCGGTTTTGCAGTCAGTGCAATGTTTACAAATGCGGAGTTGGCAGATGCCCATTTGATGTATGGATTAGCACGGGGCAATAGCCGTGGCGCGGTACGTTTGTATCGAGACAGATTTCCAGAACGAAGGTGTCCCGACAGAAAGACATTCGAAGCAATTGAACGGCGTCTTAGGGAGCACGGAACATTCCAGCCTATGACTCGCGACTGGCGAAGACCTAGAACGACGAGGACACCTGCAATGGACGAGGCAATTCTTCATGCAGTTGACGATAACCCTAATGTCAGCGTCAGAGAAGCTGCTGCTGTACAAGGCAACGTTGACCACGTCACTGTATGGAGAGTGCTACGGGAGAACCAGTTGTTTCCGTACCATGTACAGCGTGTGCAGGCACTATCAGCAGCTGATTGGCCTCCACGGGTACACTTCTGCGAATGGTTCATCCAACAATGTGTCAATCCTCATTTCAGTGCAAATGTTCTCTTTACGGATGAGGCTTCATTCCAACGTGATCAAATTGTAAATTTTCACAATCAACATGTATGGGCTGACGAGAATCCGCACGCAATTGTGCAATCACGTCATCAACACAGATTTTCTGTGAACGATTGGGCACGCATTGTTGGTGATGTCTTGACTGGGCCCCATGTTCTTCCACCTACGCTCAATGGAGCACGTTATCATGATTTCATACGGGATACTCTACCTGTGCTGCTAGAACATGTGCCTTTAAAAGTACGACACAACATGTGGTTCATGCACGATGGAGCTCCTGTACATTTCAGTCGAAGTGTTCGTACGATTCTCAACAACAGATTCGGTGACCGATTGATTGATAGAGGCGGACCAATTCCATGGCCTCCACGCTCTCATGACCTCAACCCTCTTGACTTTCATTTATGGGGGCATTTGAAAGCTCTTGTCTACGCAACCCCGGTACCAAATGTAGAGACTCTTCGTGTTGGTATTGTGGACGGCTGTGATACAATACGCCATTCTCCAGGGTTGCATCAGCGCATCAGGGATTCCATGCGACGGAGGGTGGATGCACGTTTCCTCGCTAACGGAGGACATTTTGAACATTTCCTGTAACAAAGTGTTTGAAGTCACGCTGGTACGTTCTGTTGCTGTGTGTTTCCATTCCATGATTAATGTGGTTTGAAGAGAAGTAATAAAGTGAGCTCTAACATGGAAAGTAAGCGTTTCCGGACACATGTCCACATAACATATTTTCTTTCTTTGTGTGTGAGGAATGTTTCCTGAAAGTTTGGCCGTACCTTTTTGTAACACCCTGTATACTTTTCATTGTATTTAACACAGTTTTCCGTATGACAATCTCTCGAGATTACCCTAAGAGTCTACCATTTTGTTTATTAAATCTCACAAGTTTTGAGAAACATGAGAGTAATGATATTACAACTGAAGTACTTCGGACACCTTCAGGTCGCTTTGGTGCACCGGAGAGATGAAGTACTTCGGTTGCGCTAGTCACTCTGTTTTGGGTGTTCTTCAGAGCCGGACGTGTATCTCTGTTTCGGACGGACATGTCTTACTCTATATCGAAAGTTGTGAGAAAAGTTTCCGTACTATTAAGAAAGCTATGCCGAGTGTTGTAGAAGACAGTGTAAAAAGTGATATTTTAAAATGTAGCCGGCCGCTATGGCCGAGCTGTTCTAGGCGCTTCAGTCCGGAACCGCGCTGCTGCTGCGGTCCCAGGTTCTTATCCTGCCTCGGGCATGGATGTGTGTGATGTCCTTAGGTTAGTTAGGTTTAAGTAGTTCTAAGTTCTAGGGGACTGATAACCTCAGATGTTAAGTCCCATAGCGCTCAGAGCCATTTGAACCATTTTTAAAATGTAAACAAACAGGATATATTAATGAGAGGTGTCACCTACCATCATTGTCAGTACTACAGGTCTTGCCCTCTGTAGATACAGAGACTAACCTGGGGAAATGGCATCCCACAAAAAAAAAAAGCACAAACGCAGGTTCAAGTTCGAGATGACAGCATAGCAGCCTCCGCAGAACAACAACCGACGACCGCCGAGCTGTCTTCTGTGCTGGGGACCCAACTTCAGAAGACGACAGGTTGGTGGAAAGAACAGTTAGTGACTCTCATTCAACCTCTAGAGATCTCTCCAGCTTCCTGATCTGACTGCCAACACGACAACGTATAGTTTTATACAAGTCAGTATTATGTCCAGCCCTGTACAAAATATACACTATTTGATCGGACATTTAAAGATTTATCGATGACCACGCAGAAAATTAAACTAACCCGAAAATTGCTATAAAAATAATTGTCAGAGGAAGGTCAACTTACTTCTAGCCAACAGATAATTTTCTACTGTGTTCTCTTCAGAAAGTACTATGCTGTCTTGTAGATATTTTATTCTCAAACAAAATAAGCTCAAGTTCGTTAATTTTCGTACAGGACTGAAAAGTTGGTGGTATTTTGTCTTGCATACATCGTTTCACAGTTCTGTTTATTTCACCCAATCAGACTTAATTCGGATCTGTTCTGGCAACATTCCGCTCCAAAATTATTCACGTGAGTTTCTTCAGCGGCAGTTTCTTAATTTTCAGTTTTGGATGGTTGGTTGATTCAGGGAAGGTGACCAAACAGCGAGATCATCGGTGTCAACGGATTGGGGAAGGATGGGAAGGATGGACAAGGAAGTCGGCCGTGCCCTTCAAAGGAAACACCCGAGCATTTGCCTGAAGCGATTAACGGAAAGCATGGACAGGGCCGCTGAGAGCCAGAACTGCGGCCTGGGAAGGATGTATGATTGGGCCCCATCTCCAAATGTAGTAGTTCAGTTTTATCGTTATTTTAAAGAAGGTTTGACATAAACATTACACAATTTGGAGAACATTCGAAATAGACAAAAAATACTTTCCGGAATGAAATGTATAATAGACATAATTTCTTATTAAACACTAAACATGTGTTCAAGAATGTGAGGTACATAATGGCACTTTACGTTGCACGAGATATGCCACTGAAATTCGAGCAAACTAACAGTTGTTCGTGGCTTTATAAATTAAATCAGAACGCGTAGTAGTATACACACACGTATCATAGAGCCACTATTAACAGTACTAAGTTTGGTTGCATGTTGAATGCAGTGTTATTCTGTATTATAGTGTCTGTAAAATTCGAAGAAATTATACAGACTGGGACATATCATTGTTTCGTATTTAGATAGCAGATGCCGGGGAATTGTTCCGACGCAGATCTGAAAAATTATGTCCACGTGTATCAAACAAACAGTTCCTAATTTTCTGATGCAGTAGACAGCATGAACATAAACATCACTTAACAATAATACAGTGTCTCCAAATGCTTTATTTTCTGTACACGCTACGGTCGCAGGTTCGAATCCTGCCTCGGGCATGGATGTGTGTGATGTCCTTAGGTTAGTTAGGTTTAAGTAGTTCTAAGTTCTGGGGGACTGATGACCTCGGATGTTAAGTCCCATAGTGCTCAGAGCCATTTTTTTCTGTCCAAAAATCAGTGTTCATCACTCACATTTTTGATGATTTTGTTTCAGCTGTTATATTTACCGTGGAAACACTAAATTAATGAAATTAGGTTGGTGTTATAAGCCACAGGACAACAGACGCGATCCAGACAGAACTGACACAAATTTTGGGAAGATTTAAAAGATATCCTCTGTACAGTTCCAGAGACACACACCGTCATACTGCTCGGTGACTTCAGGGCCCAACTGGGAAGAGAGAAAAAGTACAGAAATATAGCGGGTAACTATCAGGCACATACAAGAACCAACCGTAATGGGGAGCGATTGTTGGATCTGTGTAGGACTTTTGGGTTGGTCATGAAGTCTACAGCCTTCAAACACCTGCCAACGAAGCAGAAGACTTGGATTTCATCTAACATCAACTTGAGTGAATTCCAGATAGATGATGTGGCCATTTCAAGAAACTCTTCAAGGGAAGTACGAAACGTGAAGGTATTAAGAAGTGTCAATCTGAATGCAGGCCACTACCTCTCAAAGATCAAAATGAGACTCCAGCCTAGAAGCACTAGTGTACACAGAACCTCCAAGATGGTAAGATTTGACGTAGAGCGACTTACGAACAGACAAGAAGGAAGCTAGAGGCGGAAGAGTAAAGATTTCAACAGCTGGGACCAACTGAAGGAGACTCTTGTGAAGGTGGCCAATGAAATCGACCCCCTCACGAGAAGAAGACTGTGACAATGCAATAGCCCAAAGACAGACACCCTGGGGAAGTGAAACCGTAAGAAAACCAAGAAAAATTGGTATAACTTTTTGGAACAAAGAAAGCTTACAGCTAAAAGAATTAGAGGAACCAAACGGACCTTCACACAAAACCAACTAACCCAAGCAGAAGAGAGCTTTGCTAAGAATAACTCCAGAGATTTCTACAGAACCTTCAAGCAGACACTCAAAAAATACAATCCGCCAAGCCTCCACTTCAGAGACTCGCAGGGCAAACTAATTTTTAACGACAAGGACAACTGCAGCCTCTTAGCTCAGTACTTCGAAAACCTACTCAACTGTGATCCTCCCAATGAAGACTTCGATTACAAACAAATCACGCCAAACCCGAACTCACTCCCTCCTTCATTGGAAGAAGCTGGACAAATCACTCAACTTCTAAAGAATAATACGGCAGCTGGAGAGGACTCTATCGTTGCTGAACTCTGGAAATGTGCTGGAAGCAATACCGGGGCAAGCTCACCGAGATCATCCAGGACATCTGCGAAACAGAGAAATTATCACCCAATTGTAGCACAGCTCTCATCCATACGCTTCACAAAAAGGGAGATTTTACTGATCTGAACAACTACCATCGAATTTCTCTTCTCTAGTAACATACAAATTTCGCTCCAAGGCGTCACTAACAAGGGAAGAAGATCAACTAGACACTCAAATGGGAGAATATCATGGAGGCTTCAGGAAGACCCGATCTTGTACTGAACAGATCCTCAACCTTAAAACTACTGGCATACTCCAAGATACGAAACCGCAAGGTGATCGTAACCTTTGTTGATTTCAGGAAGGCCTATGACTCTGTTGATAAAGAAACACTTAACAAAACACTCCAGGAACTGGGACTAGACAACAAAACCTGCAGACTCATTCTAGAAACCTTGTCCAACACCCATTCCCAGACCAAATTTAGAGACGAGATCTCAGAAAGTTTCGAGATAAAAACTGGAGTGAGACAAGGGTATGGACTCTACCTACTTCTCTTCAATTGTGTCCTTGATAAGGTTGTGAGAGAATGGCGCAAGGAACTGACCAATTTGGGTGTTCAGAGTGGCGTCTACCTGGGTCGTAAGAACGAAGGACTGATTGTAGATTGCCTGGCTTTTGTAGATGACGTGGCACTGATTGCTGATTCTCTTGAAAAGGCAACAATGCAGGTAAACTGCCTCAGAAAACAGGCAGCCAAAGTGGATCTTCAAGTGTCGCTGGAGAAAACAGAGTTCTTCACCAACGTCAAAGACGCTAACAGAGATGTTAGTAGACAAGGGAAACATTAAAACAACTGAGAAGTTTAAGTATCTCGGCAAATGGATTGAACCCAACTTATCAGAAGTAACGTCATTATCCATGAGGATCAACAAGTTGTAACTAGCCTATCGACTGACTATGAACATCTACAACAAGAAGTGCCTGTCACGCAACCTGAATCTTAAGCACTACACATCAGTCATATAACCAGAAGCCCTGTATGATATGGAAGGTCTTTCCGTGAACCGGAGAGGTCTGGTGGAGAAATTGGAAGCCAGAGAGAGGAAAATCCTCAGGAAGATCATACGCCCAGTAGAAGATGGGGAATTCAGAAGGTAACATAACTCGGAGCCCTACGAACATATCGAGAGGCTCTCTGACTGTGCAAGAAAAGAAAAGGGGTAGCTTTCTATAGTCATGTTGCAAGATTGCCTCCAAACAGATTGACCAACTGTCTGTTCACCTTCTGGCAAAACAAGAAGGATCGCACAATTTGGCTGACAATATCTTCTGTGAAACGTCTTTAGTTGCTTTCGGGTATTAAAACTGAAACATTGTTTCTCTACGAAAGTGCGGAAAGAGAGGCTTCCTAGTTACATGAACGACACTGAAAGTTAAATTTCCTGTCTCCTGTATATAACTTTTGTTCCAAGCACATTTTCTGTGTTCAAAAAAATGGTTCAAATGGCTCTAAGCACTATGGGATTTAGCATCTGAGGTCATCAGTTCCCTATACTTAGAACTAGTTAAACCTAACTAATCTAAGGACATCACACACATCCATGACCGAGGCAGGATTCGAACCTGCGACCGTAGCAGCAGCGCGGTTCCGGACTGAAGCGCCTAGAACAGCTCGGCCACAACGGCCGGATTCTGCGTTCACATTTCCGATTTCCACACAGATTATCAATCAGAACTAGAGTAGATTGCCGAAGCTACCAATTTAAATAATATTTATAAATGTGTCTGCAACTTTCATTATATTTCACTGTAATAATTTCGCAGAAAGAAAACATTTTATAGCACATTTGCATGATGTGCCATTGCTACGATCATGTTCTAAATTTCGCACTCATTTTGCATTGAAGTCCTACCAGCACTACTTCTGCAATATATAGTTTCCTTTATTCCAGTACAAGATCAAACCAGTGCGTTACTGGACATTGCTTTATTAAGAAAAATGTTTAATTTCATGCCCTCTTCTATTTCAGAAAACTAGAAATAGTTATCATAATACACCTTGTATAATGTTCTATCACAGTCAAAATTATTTGAAATATAGTAAAACAGAAAATAGTCGTAAACCATGTCTCCTAGTTTCCACTGCGGCTTTGACAGAACATACTAATCAGGTAACTCAATAATGAATGTGCAAAGGTTAAATTGGAGTATATCCAGAAAGAATACCAGCCCCATGACGCTTTCATGGAGAAGGGGACTGAAAAAATACTAATAAATATTGGTTTATAAATTAGTGACGAAGACAAATTGCCAGGAGCCCAAGACCACCACAGCTAGGGAACTGGGTGATAGCTTGACCGAGAACGAAAACTCATACGATTGAAGAAATTACGAATTTGGTTTCATATGCTACTCAATAATGAATTATTGTATGAAGTATGTAGTTCCATTTAATTTTCTTTTTGGATTGGTTCAATTTACTTTGAAAAAAGTATTATACTGTTTTGTACACCGACGAATTTCTGGTGCCAGTTACGCTCTGTCCCCTTGTTCCTTGGTATGCCTATATATTTCAGTAAACGGGTACCAGTGCACTCGCAAGTGTACCGCAATAAGGGGTGCAAAGGGTAGCATATTGTACCCTACTTGCCTATAAAACTGTAAATGGGGCCTCGCGAGCTTTTCGTACTGCAAAAGTTTGAATCATAACAGCAAAGTTGGTCATATCAAATTATATTCAGTTGCCAATCTATGACACGTTCTAAACACATAGTTGATACAAGATAGTTTTTAACATGAGCCAGTGTGACGAATGACATTTCTGCTGCAGCTACAGCCACAGAAGAGAGTAAAAGATGCGCATAGCTACAAATACATTCGGAAATAAGCCTGAGATTTTATGTCTGTGCATTTTATTCAAGAGGTTAACTGTTCCAAAGCAATGTACCCAAAGTTTGAATTACTAATCGTTTTCAAATATTTGTTTCTTCTTCTAAATCTGTTGTGACATCATTATGGTATTCATTGATACATAATATACATGCCTGAGCGACCTGATTGTCAGTCTTTGAGTATTTCCATGTAAATCCAAAGGGTTCGTATGTATGCCTAATCTTCACTGTTTCACATCAGGTTTTCAACTTAGACACCAGACTGTTAGTGATGTTATTAAAAAAAATCTTGAATAAATAATCTGAATTTCGTCTATCACTTCATACCTCGTTTCATTATGAAATGATTTCCTCTTCTTAGTTCGCGCCTCCGGAAATTCCTAATCGGTATTTACTACACTGGCAACAACTTCAGGTTCAGGGAGAATGGTGTCCCAATTTTCGTGAAGATATTTTAAGTTATTAAATAAGCTCTCAAGGTGTCTTACCTCAATACCAATAGTAGTATTTTGAGGTGGTTGTAATTTGATTCTGTAGTCAACTGGCACAAACAACTTTATCCAAACTGACGACATGATTAAACACTTTTAAAGATCTCCCATAATAAAAAAAAAAACCTGTACTACAGAACTTTTTCAGCTGACAAATTTAACATACAGAGAGTTTCAAAAGCAATGACAATCTTATCCAAGTGAGTTGCAACTGTTCTTGCAGCGTCAACATGAAGAATGCAACGGGTATTAAACATGTAATATGAAGAACTTTCAACACCTTGTTTCAGAATTTCCCACCGTTGAGAACTGCAACCGAACAGGTTGTAAGGAAATTGAATCACTCCGAAGAATGTGTCCAAACTCCTTCATAACACCCTCTCGTATTACTTGCGGCATTCACGGATAGGAACTGAGCGTTTCAGAAGTATTGGTCGACTTAAATGTGCAATAGCAAACTCCTGTTTCCTGATTATAATCTACGAATTCCAAAGCTGTTCATTTATTTCTTTTTATCAATTTCCTTATTGAAGTAAATATAACGCAGGATGAATGGTTCCTTTTCGACATGATTTGAATCAGGTGTTGCATCAGCAGCAATTGAGTAATATGTCTCATTTTCTCTCTGTTCCACGATGGCACTCCAGACATGATACGCACAACTAGAAATAAATACATTCTGAGTATTACTGGACAGATAATGCACTTGTCCGCTATACAGTTTCTTGTCCGTCACTGACCTTGCATATGCGTTTTGCAAGAACTGGATCGTACTGATTCAAGAACTCTATATTCAGAGTAAAATTTCCATTATTTGGATCTTCAGTTTTCAGAAAAAGAACATTACCTGTTTACTTCCGCGCGTTAGCGTGACCAGTGTATATATTTCACGTCATTTCATTTCTTCAATTTTACGATTCCTCAAGGACAACTATACACACAAGACAAGAAGAAACGACGCACCAGGAAGGAATTATCCGAATGAGACTGAAATAGGTAGATGTGATGTAAATGTACAGATACACAAATGATTACAATTTCAGAAAAATTTGCTGATTTAATCAAAAGAAAGAGTTTCACACATTAAGGAAGTCGATAAATCACTGGTCCACCTCTGGCCCTTATGCACGCAGTTATTCGTCTTAACATTGATTTATAAAGTTGTTGGACGTCGTCCTCAGGGATATCGTGCTGAATTCTGTCCAATTGACGTGATGGATCGTGTAAATCCCGAGATGCTTGGAGGACCCTGTCCATTATGCTCTTCATGTTCTCAATTATGGAGAGTTCCGGCGACCTTGCTGGCTAAGGTAGGATTTCGCAAGCACGAAGACAAGCTGTAGACACTCTCGTCGTTTGTGGGAGGCCTTTATATTGCTGAAATGTAAGCCAAAGGCGGCTTGCAATGAACGGCTACCTAACGCGGCGTAGAATATCATCGACGTAACCGCAGTGCTGTACAGATGCCGTAGATGACGACCGATGGGGTCCTGCTATGAAAATAAATGGCAGCCCAGACCATCACTCCTGGCTGTCGAGCGACAGTCAGTTTGGTATCCCACCGCTGTTTGGGGTGTCTCCAGACACGTCTTCACTGGTCATTAGGGCTCAGTTTGAAGCGGTTCTCATCACTGAAGACAATTCTATTAGAGTCAATGAGATTCCAGGCTGAAGATGTTTCTGGAGACACCTTGGACAGCGGTGAGATACTAACCTGACTGTCGCCCGTCATACAGCCCGAAAATTATGAGTTATGGTTTGGGGTGTGATTCCTTTTTCATAACACGGTCCCTTCGGTTGTCATCCATGGCACCCTCACAGCACAGCGGTACGTCGACGATATTCTACGCCCCGTTTTATTGCTCTTGATGGCCTTGATGGCAAGCCATCCTGGGTTTACATTTCAGCAAAATGCCTGACCGTACACGACGAGAGTTTCTACAGCTTGTCTTCATGCTGGCCAAACCCTACTTCGGCTAGGAAGGTAGCCAGATCTGTCCCTAGTTGAGAACTTTGGAGCATTAGGGGCAGGACACTCCAACCAGCTGGGGATTTAGACAATCTAACCCGTCAATTGGACAGAATTTGGCACAATATCCCTCAGGAGGACATTCAAATGCTATCGGTCAGTGCTAAGCCGAGTAACTGCGTGAATAAGAGCCAGAGGTGGACCAATGCTTCATTCATTTGCTCAATGTGTGAAGCTATTTCTCCTAAATAAATTACCAATTTTCTCTGAAATTATAATCGTTTGTTTGTCTGTACATGTACATCACATCAACCGATTCCATCCCATTCGGATAATTACTTCATGGTAGGTGTATTTTTCCCTTCTTAGAGCGTATATTATTTTGTGTTTACTCTTGAACACAAAATATTTACTGTATATTTAGTGTGACATCAACCTGTGATGGAATTAGAAGTGCCTCGTCTTTGAACGCTATTGGCACACATACCAAATAACAACTATGTTCCACTGTTGTTGCTGTATACATTTGTTGGGGAAATGTTTTGGTAGAATTTCCTACATCCAATAAGGACAGCGCAGTTTTGACTCCATGAGAAAGTGGTTTTAGTGTTTGATGTCTAAACAAAATTTTGTGCACTCAAGATTAACCACACAATATAACTGTGTGATACTGGCCTGTAAGACACAAAAAAGTGAATATCTGAGGTGAAAAGCGAGAGCTATATTGGTTATTTTGCTGTCCGGTAATGTTTTTTTTTTTTTAATTTATTGTATGATACACAATTTATTTTACAATAGCAGTCTGATATTTGCAGCTGAGTGCCCACAGTTATCCGAAACCTTGAGATACTTGGGCCCCATTGATATTGCTCCTACCCCTCTCGTCAGGCCTGATTTCGGAATACATTAAGGAATTCAATATTCTGAGATCAACAGTGCCAAGAATGTGCCGAGAATACCAAATTTCAGGCATTACCTCTCACCATGGACAATGCAGTGGCCAACATCCTTCACTTAATAAGTGAGAGCGGCGGCATTTGTGTAGAGTTATCAGTCCTAACAACACGCAACAGTCAGTGAAATAACCACAAAAATGAATGTGGGACGTACGACAAATGTATCTGTTAGGACAGTGTAGCGAATTTGGCGCTAATGGGCTATAGCAGCAAACGACCAATGCGGGTGCCTTTTCTAACAGAACAATATGGACTGCAGAGCCTCTCAGAGATTATGACCATATCTGGACCCTAGATGACTGTAAAACCATGGCCTGCTCAGACGAGTCCCCGTTTCAGTTGGTAAGAGCTGATGGTAGGGTTCGAGTGTGGCACAGACCCCACGAAACCATGGAACTAAGTTGTCAACAAGACACTGTGCAAGCTGGTGGTGGTTCCATAATGGAGTGGGCTGTGTTTAAATGAAATGGACTGGGTCCTCTGGTCCACCTGAATCGATTATTGTCTGGAAATGGTTATGGTTGGCTACTTGCAGGCCGTTTGCAGAAATTTATGAACTTCATGTTCGCAATCAGTGATGGAATTTTTATGGATGACAATGCACCATGTCACCAGGCCACATTTGTTCGCAACTGGTCTGAAGAACATTCTAGTCCATTCAAGCGAATGATTAGGCCACCCATATCACCCGAAATGAATCACACTGAACATTTATGGGAGCTAATCGAGAAGTCAGTCCATGCACAAAATCGGAATACATTATGGAATTCAATATTCTGAGATCCACTGTGTCACGAGTGTGTCGAGAATACCAAATTTCAGGCATTACTCCTCACCACTGAGAATGAAGTGGCCGACAACCCTCACTTAACGACTGAATTACGTAATTATGGATAGCTATTGAAGCATCATGGCTCAATATTGCTGCAGACAACTTAAGATGACTAGCTGAGCCCATAGCACATCGAGCTGCTGCACTATGCTGGGCAAAAGGAGGTCCAACATGATATTAGGAGGTATCCAATGACTTTTTTCACTTCAGTCTACTGCATAGGTTCAAGCATACAAGGCAGGTAACTGAAGAGGAGCAAAACTAATTAATGACGACCAACTCAAGTAACATGATACAAGATCTGTTGTTGCCCGAGTCAACAAAAGTCTACATTGGTTGCCAAGCTATGGCAGCCTTGTGTCAAAATTATGGTAGAGTAAAAATTGAGAACCAGAATGAATAATGCTCCTATTCTAGCACAAAAAAGGCAAATATGTCCTGGGCAGAGCTGGGGATTAAGAGAATGGAACTAGCTTTTCAACTTATGTGGCAGCTTTGAAGACATTTAAATCAAAACACTGTGACACATTCGCACTTTTTTACGAGTTAATCCTACTCCCCCACCACAGCGCGCTCTATAGGCTGCAAGGTGTTGCACACGTGCACCTTGCAATTTATTGGCTAAAGTCCCTGATCCTGTGCTTAAAATCCAGAAGATTCACCAGCCATAGTGAATGATACATAATATCATATGGCTGGGGGGATAAAATTTTGGGGATGACCTTGTTCCTGGAGGGACGCTAAAACAATTTTTATATTTCTGGGTGGGGAGGGTTGATTTCCCCACCCCCACCCCCTCCGAGTGAACCATTTCTCCCTCAAACCCATCCCCTGTTGCATCTGTGATGGTGGGGGGGTTATAAGAACAGACAGACACAAATAGGGAGAAGTGCATCTGCATTAGGAAGCATCCAAAAATGGGAGTGCATCTACACTCCTGGAAATGGAAAAAAGAACACATTAACACCGGTGTGTCAGACCCACCATACTTGCTCCGGACACTGCGAGAGGGCTGTACAAGCAATGATCACACGCACGGCACAGCGGACACACCAGGAACCGCGGTGTTGGCCGTCGAATGGCGCTAGCTGCGCAGCATTTGTGCACCGCCGCCGTCAGTGTCAGCCAGTTTGCCGTGGCATACGGAGCTCCATCACAGTCTTTAACACTGGTAGCATGCCGCGACAGCGTGGACGTGAACCGTATGTGCAGTTGACGGACTTTGAGCGAGGGCGTATAGTGGGCATGCGGGAGGCCGGGTGGACGTACCGCCGAATTGCTCAACACGTGGGGCGTGAGGTCTCCACAGTACATCGATGTTGTCGCCAGTGGTCGGCGGAAGGTGCACGTGCCCGTCGACCTGGGACCGGACCGCAGCGACGCACGGATGCACGCCAAGACCGTAGGATCCTACGCAGTGCCGTAGGGGACCGCACCGCCACTTCCCAGCAAATTAGGGACACTGTTGCTCCTGGGGTATCGGCGAGGACCATTCACAACCGTCTCCATGAAGCTGGGCTACGGTCCCGCACACCGTTAGGCCGTCTTCCGCTCACGCCCCAACATCGTGCAGCCCGCCTCCAGTGGTGTCGCGACACGCGTGAATGGAGGGACGAATGGAGACGTGTCGTCTTCAGCGATGAGAGTCGCTTCTGCCTTGGTGCCAATGATGGTCGTATGCGTGTTTGGCGCCGTGCAGGTGAGCGCCACAATCAGGACTGCATACGACCGAGGCACACAGGGCCAACACCCGGCATCATGGTGTGGGGAGCGATCTCCTACACTGGCCGTACACCACTGGTGATCGTCGAGGGGACACTGAATAGTGCATGGTACATCCAAACCGTCATCGAACCCATCGTTCTACCATTCCTAGACCGGCAAGGGAACTTGCTGTTCCAACAGGACAATGCACGTCCGCATGTATCCCGTGCCACCCAACGTGCTCTAGAAGGTGTAAGTCAACTACCCTGGCCAGCAAGATCTCCGGATCTGTCCCCCATTGAGCATGTTTGGGACTGGATGAAGCGTCGTCTCACGCGGTCTGCACGTCCAGCACAAACGCTGGTCCAACTGAGGCGCCAGGTGGAAATGGCATGGCAAGCCGTTCCACAGGACTACATCCAGCATCTCTACGATCGCCTCCATGGGAGAATAGCAGCCTGCATTGCTGCGAAAGGTGGATATACACTGTACTAGTGCCGACATTGTGCATGCTCTGTTGCCTGTGTCTATGTGCCTGTGGTTCTGTCAGTGTGATCATGTGATGTATCTGACCCCAGGAATGTGTCAATAAAGTTTCCCCTTCCTGGGACAATGAATTCACGGTGTTCTTATTTCAATTTCCAGGAGTGTATAATAGGAAGTATCCCACAGTGGTGATGCATGCGTCCTAAACTTTAATGACATGCTGTGTCATACTGCAGGACAATGCTAAATGTCACATTGAATGACATGATGGTATGTGTCATGCTGTACAACATGATATCATATATCATGTTACTTTACTTGGCACAATACATTATATTACAACACATAGATGCTAATACTAACAACTAAAAAAGTGTGAATATGTTAAGATGCTTTCATATAAATGTCTCTGAAGCTGCCAGGTAAGTCAAAAAACTAGTTTCCTACTTTTGCATCCCTAACTCTGCCCAGGATATATTCTATTTTTATGCTATGACAGAAACATTTTTAATTCTGTTTAGTATTTATTGCATTCAAAAGAAACTTTTGTTGCTGCCAAATGACAAAGATCAGACAACCAAATGTATTTTTCATTATTCTAAAAACTTATCTGTAAATGGACTGTTGGTACTGATTCACTCTATGTGAATATTTCATGCAAGAAGCTTTTAGAATAAGAATGCAATGCTGTCTGTCAGTTTATTGGATCATATTAGACAAATTTCTCATGTAGAGTGTGCAGCAAATGATGGAAATATCAGTGGCAGCATTAACAGCAAATGGTTTGTGTTCTTGCAACATACCTGAGCCTGTAATTAATGTACACATTACTAATCACTGTGATAGTGCAAATGTTCCATTGTAATATCAGATAAAGTGCATGTGATTCATTATTCTACTCTCACACACACACACGCCAGCAAACTCACATCAGCATCACCAGTTCTCGGACCACCTGGTGTGTGTGTGTGTGGCCAAAAGCTAATGTGTAACTGTCTTTTAATTGTGCCTGCCTGCAATTTGTCATCTTTATGGTAAGTAGCAACCTATCTTTTCCTTACAGTGCTGATATCCCAACCTAGAATTTCCATTATTTGATTTTGGACCATATTACAATGTACTGATGAACTGCTAACATTAAAAAGGTTTGAATACACAGAAACTTGGCACCACAGGTTAGTAATAAGCATAACATTTTATGAGAACCTGTATCATGTTCAAATTCTGTGAGCTAATAGGTTATTTCATATAATGATATTGGACTATTAGCTACAATTTGGAAAATCATTTATGTTTATATGAGGACAGATGTTACAGATATTAGGCCTGCAAAAATTTGGGGAGCATATATCCTAAATTACAATGACAGATTTATATTTACATTTTCAGTAAAAATTCTGTGAAACACATTGGCATATACTTATGAACACCATCTCAACTTCATGTCTCTTCTTCCTCCACAGGGACACTTCAACAAGTTTCTGAAATGTATCTGAACAAAGCAAGAAAAAATAAAGGGACAAATTCTCAACCAAAGACAGAAAGTAAAATCAGTACACCTGCTTTCTATATACACATGTTAGTATTAGTAGTAGCAGTATAGAAGTAGGAATTGAATTTTACCATAATCTTTTTTTAGCCAAGTATAAGTGTGTTTTATATATCAAGGAAAAGTTTCATTTATAATATGCATAAACAAACTTTATGCATGCAAACATTTAATTACAAGCTGTTAGTGTTTTCTGCTAGCTTTGTATGAATGCAAGTACTCAGTACTGTTGTATGAGTAAGCCAGCATCAAACAGTTTTAATCAATTTTTGAAAACTGACTTTACTTTTATACTCTTCTGATGTCTGGGACCTGCTTGGGGAAACTGCTGCCTGCTCCTACTGGGCCATTATCCATTAATTTTCTGTGTTTGCTTTGTGTACAGTAATTCGACCATCTAGCATTATAATTATGCATTTCTCTCTCCACCTTTAAGAACATGTGGAATTACTAAAACATGATCATACACACTAAGACAACAGGAATGAATAAAAGATGCTATATAGGAGACTAAAACACAAGTAACATGACAAAGGAGCTAAAGGGAAGGCACAGGAAAATGTCACTGACTAGCCACTTACGTAAAATATGGATAAGCCTGTCACCCTATTGACATATTAAAACCATCTCCCTAAAATCTTGGAAAAATGTTGGACAGCTCACAAAACTTTAAAGCTCTTGTCACATTTGTTTGAACGTTACCTAAAATAGATTGCAGACCTGTCAATAAATCAGCCATGGTCCTCTGGTTGGAAAATAAAATGCAGTCCAATAAATAATGGCAAACAGTGATCTGTACACCACAAGCACAACACACATTGGAGGGTCCTCTTGCCACAGCAAGGAGCCATGTGTCATAGAGCTGTGGCCTATGCAAATACAAGTGAGGGGAACCTCGTCCCATCTACATAGCTGAAAGGAAGTACACAACGGGTGCATTATAAGCTTAACTAGATGGAGCTTATTGTCTGTCATTTCCAGCCACTCATCCTCCCACCAATGCAAGATTCTGGAGCTCAACAGTGAGGTTATAGCATGCAGGGTGATAGCACACTGAAATACCTGAGGATCATCACACACCTCCTTGGCTACTACATCCGCTCTTTCATTCCCTGCAATTCCCATGTGCCCTGGTACCCTGCAGAAAAACACCTCCTTTCTCAGATCAGTTTGGATTCAAGAGAAATGTGGGAACCATGGGTCAATACAGATTCTACAACTTACCTCAGAAGGTAGGTTGAAAAAAGATAAACCTACATTTGTAGCATAAATAAAGAGCTTTCATAATGTGGAATGGAACAGACTCTCTGAAATTATGAATGTGTTAGGGATAAAATGGGAGTCAACAGAAATATATAAATTCTGAATGGGAAGGCTTCACTACAGTAAGTAGGTTCAAGTGGACATATGTTGTTGTTGTTGTTGTTGTTGTTGTTGAGGGACATGCACAGAGAGCTGTATCAGAACAGTCTTTGCACAGAAGGTCACAATAACAAAAACATGTTTATGAAGTGCTGGCTCAGTTAATATCTTGAGGTCTTCAAATTTATCTCTGTGTGATCGTCTACAGAATATTTTCACACTACATCCAATATATCCCTTCTGAATTTTCAGTATTTTCTGTATATGGAAACTGGCACCACCACTCAGATAAGTACACATTATGTTAAGTTTATTTCAGTAAGTAGTCTTCATGAACAGCAAGAAACAGTTTAGAATTTTTTGTAAGAAGCAACACTACAGATAACATTCCAGGGAGGTAAATGTTTTACAATAGGTCTAATGTAAAGTTTTCTGAAGGGCAAATAAGTACTTCTATACAGAACTGTTAAGGAATTCCAAAATATAGTAACAGTAAGTAATCTAACACTGGGTAGAGCAGAGGAAATGCACATTTTTCGCTACTGAATAACTGAAACTTTGTTTTATTACAAAAAACTGCAACCAGTAATAGACCTTTATTGCATTTTCAGAATCCACAAACCTCAACTAAGTTTGGAAAATAATGTCACTGAGATGATGTACTTCTTGCTGGACAAAAGTTTGGATCCTCTCCTGAAAGTTGCGAACTGCTCTCTTCAACATTTCATTCGTTTGGCACAGCTTCAATTTCCTGACGAATGGATATCTTGAGGTCATCAGTTGTGTGGGTCTTGATTTAAGGTAGCCCCACAACAAGAAGTCAAAGATTAACAGGTCGGGTGAGCATGGGGAACAAAGAACATCACTGTATCATAAAATGACATGTCCTGGGAACATTTGTCGAACCACTTCCACGGATGCTCTCGCCATGTGAGCTGTGGCACCATCCTGCTAGAACCTGACAGAGCTCATGTTCACTCAACACCTTTCAAGTTCTAGTTGAAAAAAGTTGTTCAACATTTTGATTCAGTGTGCTTATGTCACAGTAACTACAGTTACACCCTCTTCAAGAAAGTTAAGTCCAACAATCGCAATAGTTATCTCAGAGATACCGCAGCATACTGTCACTTTTGAGCTGTGCAAAGGTTTATGGTGTGGATCATGTACATTAACAAAACCATCCACTTGGAAATGGGCTACATCACTCATGAATACTGGGACATCAGCATCTTCCGCAAGAAGAGAGTCCATTATACCACAAAATTCTCTGTGCTGCACAAAATCCATTCCACTTAGCTGCTCAACAATCATTATGTTGTAGCTCTTCAGGCTTTCCCGGCGAGATCTTGACATGTGGAATAATCGGGTATACTGCCAGATGTTTGTGTCACTCTGGCACAATATTTCAGCCACGTAACTTGTTGACTTCTTCAGGTGCTACCTAAGACTGCTGTTTGCCGTCCGCAGCCACCTGGGGCTGCTTGTAAGGTGTTGTCTCTTCCCCGGTGCTCCCTCGGATGTCTGCGCCCGACTTGGTTGCCATTTCTGGCAGTCCTCTGCAGCCCGTCCTGCGTCAGGCGCACCGTTCGTGTCTGGGGCCGGACCCGAGTTTGGCATTCTGTTCGTGGACCGCACCCGCTTGGCACTGCCCTAACGCAGGTCTGGCCACAGACAGCTGCCACGACCACAGATGGTGGACAAGCTGGGTGTGGACGTCTGTGGGAGCACCAGGGAAGTGTCAAAACCTCAGGAGCAGCACCAGGCGGGTGCAGAACATGAACGGAGCACCCGACACAGGACGGACCTCAGAGAGCTGTCATAGATGGCGACCAAGTCGGGTGCGGACGTCTGAAGGAGCACGTGGACGTCTGAAGGAGCACCAGGGAAGAGACAACACCTTACAAGCAGCGCCAGGTGGGCGCGGACGGCAAACAGAGTGCCTAGCCCCCTCTGGGCATAAATACGGGACAAGATACTCCAATACGGCAGTCTCAGTTAGCACCTGAAGAAAGCAACGAGTTACATAGCCAAAATATTGTGCCAGAGCAACACAAGCATCCGGCAGTAGACCCGATTATTCCACATGTCAATCATTATGCTGTATGGGTGAAACTAGAGATCATCATATAGCATGCAATGAAGTGAATGATGGGACATACCCAACAATACAGCCTGTTGCCTGGAAGATCATCTCACACTAGCAAGAACTACACACTACACACTAATGTGCGATGAAAGATCACAGAGACATGAACAGATCAAGAATTTACTAATATATCTCAGGATAGACAAAATGGGCAAGTGATAAACATACGATTCTCAGGTCATTATGGTCAGATGGCTGAAATAAGATGTAAGAAAGTGAGCTCGGAGAAAAAAGTTTGTGGGGAGAAAAGTACACAGAGCCAATAAAAATTTGAAAATTTAAAAAAAGTTACTTCAGTCAGATGACTGGAGACAAAATTCAGAAAGGCAATAGAAAGCCTGCTACTGATTAACAGATCGCTATATAAACATTACAGTGCCCATTGCACACAGAAATACATGCACAAGAAATATAATCATACCAAAGGAAGAATGTAAAATATCATATTAAAACTGCCATATAAATGAAATATTGGGCAATTTTACATTTTCAGAGATAAGAAGAAAGTACATATTAATTTATCTTCTACAGAAATGGATTTGCAGGTTAGGTTAGGTTAGTGTTGTTTAACGTCCCATCGACAACGAGGTCATTAGAGACGGAGCGCAAGCTCGGGTTAGGGAAGGATGGAGAACGAAATCGGACGTGCCCTTTCAAAGGAACCATCCCGGCATTTGCCTGAAACTATTTAGGGAAATCACGGAAAACCTAAATCAGGATGGCTGAAGACGGGATTGAACCGTCGTCCTCCCGAATGCGAGTCCAGTGTGCTAACCACTGCGCCACCTCGCTCGGTTAATGGATTTGCAGTTTCAAATATTACTGAGAAGACCCCTTGGCCAAATACAAATTGGTATGGTTCTAACAAAAAGAGATTTTTGCAATCTAATACTGAAGAAGGCAAGGCAGGACCGGAGGACCACAACTGAGATCAGTAATATTGTAATCAACAATATACTGAGGTAGTGGATGAACTCAAAAGTCAGCAGTTTTCAAAACTAAAAAGTATGACGTGACAGTGACTTTTCTGATTGCCAATAAATTAATCAGAAGTGACAAAAACAATACATTCTCTAATGAAAAAAAAGGACACATTACATTAATACTTGTTACATAGATAATGAACATGACGTTTCGTAATGATCTGGAACGTGTCACTTTAACGTGAGTTTTCTTCACACAATATAATTAATTAATTTTTGAGTTTTTGTTTTTACTGTTTCTACTTCATATAGAAAAATTCACGCAGAAATGAGTAGTTCTTCAATGCCTTTAAAAAAGCATGGCTGAACCCATTTATAGGGATTGTGACAGTAATAATCCAGTCTTACCCAAAATCACGGGAACAGTTATAAAAGACAGAATTCAGAAAATAACAAAGAAAAATCACATGCTGAATTACAAGCAGTATTGATATGGAAAACATAGCTCTGTTAGCACAGAAAAAATGAACTCTGTAGCTCATGTAACAGAGGCACCTAATGATAGGAGACAAATTTGTGGTTTGTTCCTGGACCTTTCAAAGGCATTTGACTGTTTCTGACACAGTACTGACAACACAGAAACTAACATACTGCAACACAGAAAGTGCTAAAATTATCTTGCACATTTCTAGGAATACTAAAAACTAAATAGATAATATAAAAAAAATGTATTACTTTCTTAAAGCAAATTAATCCAATTTTGTTTTATTTAGGTAACAAAATTATGTAGAACTAATAAGTGCATCTAGCATCCACACACAGATGAAAACATTTGCAGAAGTGTCCATCACTTGGCACGTAATTTAAGATGGAATGGCAATTATTTATGTAGAAATGCTATCTTCTGATTAACTTAATTGATACACCACGGGTGATGACTGTAGCTACACCATTAGCCTCAAGTATGGGTAGAAAGAGAAATGGGGAAGAATCAATAAGGACATCTCCAAGCTCATAATTAACAGGCCTGTTAAGTTCTGGCCAAATTGTCAACTTCCAACATGCCTTTACTAATAGAGACTGGGGATCAATGGAGGCGTCCGATCCCACCCGTCGGCTTTGACCCGTCATGTAAAGGTGTGTTGTGTGAAGTCATGATGGCACGGAGTTCAGTTTATGAATGTGATGTGTTTGTAGATGTCGTCTTGTTGCAGTTTGTGGTGTCCTCTGGTGGTGTATTGCGTTCATTTGGATGTAGATGCTTGAAGTGGGCATTTATTGGTCGTGGCTGTTATAGAAGAACGGAAATTAGTTTCAGCGAGTTAAGAATTAAGTTTCCGTTGTGTTTATGTTATTGTGGTGTCGTTTGATGTTATTGGTTTGCTGTTTGTCACAAGCTGTCATTTAATTCAATTTATGGCTTCTTTTGTTATGTATGGATATGACTTCTAAGTTTAATAGTGCGTGTCTGCATGCTAAAATGGAGGACAACATGTTGTCAGACATTAAGTTTCTGCAACTTTTTTGGGCTTGTGACAGAAATAGTGAAATGCGGTATATGCGAGCAGAATATGCGAGTTGGGGGTTAGTGTGTAGCGCCGGAACTTTTTTATGGCACATAGTCGTTTTTTTGGGTCTATTGTTTACGTGTTATGATGTTCGGTGGGGTTTTTGTGTTGTTGGTTCGGTGTTATTTATTGCATGTGTTGGTGGTTGATGTTTTGGTATCAGCACTTGTGGTTAATTTATGTATCTTAGGGGGATTTCAATTTATTTGGTATCGTCAGTTGTATCTGAGCTGTACAGGTCATGCGAAGTGACCGATTGCAATTTGTTGTCGTAGCTATGTGTGTTTTGGTATCGTGAGCTGCTGTTGACCTATATAGGTCAAGGGAAGTGTCCGATTCCTATTTTTGTTTTAGGTGTTGGTTTTGTGGTAACAATAGTTGCGGTGTGGTTATAATTTTTGGAGTAGTTGGTTTTTGTTTTGTGGTATTGACAATTACGGTTGAGCTATGTAGGTGAAGGGAAGTGACTGATTCCTGTTAATATTGTAAGTGTAGTGGAGCTGGGGAATTTGGTGGTGTTTTTATGTCGTCGTTTTGTGTGGTTTGTGATCGTGGTGTGTTTTAGTTTTAGTTATGTCATGTTCCGTAAATAATTTTCCCGATTATTTTATCGATATGATGTGGAACACGTCAGATTAAAAGATATATACACACACATGAATATTGCTAATATTAATATTACTGAAATTTTTAGTTTTACACATGCAACTACATTTAGAGGTACTTTTTTTTTTTTTTTTTTTTTTTTTTACCATTTCTGAAACCAAAACTTGTCCATGGAGTAGAAGGAGTTGCCCAAAAGAAATGATTTTAAGCTACATTTAAAATTTGATCTGCTACCTGCCAGACACTTTATATTGTTGGGCAAATGATCAAGATTTTTGTTGCTGAATAATGCACTCATTTTTGAGCACCCAACAGCTTCAATAACGGATAGGAAAAGTCATTTTTCCCTCTAGTGTTGTACGTATGAACATCACTGTTCTTTATGAATTGAGATGGATTATTTCTAACGAATTTCATTAGCGAATATATGTACTCTGATGGTGCAGTTAAAATACCTAACTCCTTGAAAAGGTGCCTACATGATGTCCTTGGGTGAACACCACTCACTGCTCTCTTTTGTGTAATTAATACCTTATGTCTAAATGGTGAGTCACCCCATAAAACTCTTTCATAAGACACTCTTGAGTGGAAATATGCAAAGTATATTAGGAGGCTGATCTGTTTATTACCAAGAATAGTGATTATACAAAGAGCGGAAGAAACTGGACTTAGTTGTTTGAGAAGCTCAGTAATATGCTTCTTCCAGTTCAAGTTGTCATCAATGTGAACACCCAAAAATTTGGAGAACTCTACCCTGTTAACTGAGCCCTGTTCATATGCTGCATCAGTTGTCGGTATGACTCTATTTGGTGTACAGAACTGGATATAGTGAGTTTTTTCAAAATTAAAGGAGAGTCCATTTTCTGAGAACCACTTAATAATTCTTTGAAAGACATCCTTAACAATATCTTCAGTTGCTTTTTCTGGAATGGGATTTATTATAATACTCGTGTCATCTGCAAAAAGTACTAGTTCCGCTTCCTGGACGTTAAGTGGCAGGTCATTCACATGAATAAGAAACAGCAGAGGACCTAAAATTGAACCGTGTGTGTGTGGGGGGGAGGGGGGGGGGGGCCTCCCTCTGTGATAACTCCCCATTCGCTAGAATTTTTCACCTTCCCAACATTATTTGTGCTACTCAGCACAACTTTTTGCTTTCTGTTCATTAAGTATGATTCAAACCAGCTGTGTGTATAGCCTTCGATTCCATAAAACCTGAGTTTTTCTGAAAGTGTGACATGATCCATACGTTCAAACACCTTGGAGAGAACACTAAAAATAACAACTGGTGATAATTTGTTATTTAGGGCTTATACTATTTGATGGGTAAATGTGTAGATAGCATTCTCAGTCGAGTAACCCTTCCGGAATCTGAACTGAGACATGCTGAGTAAATTATTTTCACTTAAATGTGAGACTACTCTTGAATACATAACTTTTTCCAATATTTTAGAAAATGAAGTCAGCAATGAGATTGGTCTATAATTATTTGAGTCACTCTTGTCCCCTTTCTTATGAAGAGGTTTGACAATTGTGTATTTCAATCTGTCTGGAAAAATTCCCTGTGCCAGCGAAGCATTACATATATCACTAAGGACTCCACTTATTAAATTAGAACAATACTTCAAAATTCTGTTAGAGACTCCATCAAACCACATGAGCTCTTGTTTTTCAGTGTATTTATAATTCCTTTAATTTCAATCGAGGATGTTGGTGCTATTTCTAAAGGCCTAAAGTCCTGAGGAATGACATTTTTAACATACTTTTTTGCTTCTTCAATTGAAGCCTTTAACCCTATTTTGCTGCTACATTCAGAAAGTGATTGTTAAAAATACTTGCAACTTGTGAATTATCACCCACAACATCATCATTTAGCTTTATTGCTATGGTATGCTGTGCACTGTCAGGCTGCCCCGACTCCCGTTTGACAATATTCCATATAGTTTTAATCTTATTATCGGTATTATTAATTTCTGTTAGAACACATATGCTTCTCCACTGCTTAATGACTTTCCTTAAAATATTACAGTATCTTTTGTAGTAAGCAAGTAATGTCGGATCCTGACTTATTCTGGCCTGTCCATGTATTTACCTCTTCCTCTTACATGATATCTTAACTCCCTTAATAATCCATGGCTTACTTGACTTGGTAATGGCTTTTTTTGGATAACGTTTCAGGAAAGCAACTTTCAAATATCGAGACAAATTTACGGTGGAATAAATTGAATTTGGCATCAGCATCATTTTCTGTGTATACTTCATCCCATTCTACCCCTTCTAGGCTGCACTTAAAGCTCTGTATCCTGTTCGCATTAATAAGTTTCCCTGCCTTGTATGAACCTGCCTGAGTCCTGTAAGGTGCCATATGTGTTATTTCCGTTAACTGTGCATCATGATCAGATAGCCCATTAACAACTGGGTACACATTAATTGTTTCTGCCTGAGCACTGGACGCTTTTGTCGCTGTCATACTGATATATGTTGTACTTCAGTTGACATACTACTGGCCACAGTAATATTTGAAAGTATTTTCTGGTAATTTGGACAATATTTAATGATACTGTTCAAATAAGAGAATGTAAAGTCATAGACAATGGTTTTGAAAATCAGGTATCATATAATAATAATAATGATTCTACATATCTGACTAATGTGGAAAATAAAGAACAAATTGCAATGTATATAACAGAGCGAAGATCGATTCTGCGTAAGACACTTGCATCAGATGCAGGAGTGATTATAAAGGACATACTGGAAGCAAAAAACATAATTTCAGTAATAATGAGAACTGCACCAACAAATGCAAAGTTGCACGGAAGCTAATGAATGGTAATGGAAAAATAGATACCTCTCCACAAAAATTCAATTATTATTATTATTATGTACGTGGATAAAGTAGACAGTGCTACCATCAAGTTGGATATCAGCTGTTCACAGCTACCGCCAGAAAACTATTATAGGTCATTTCACAATATGAGTACATTCACCCTCTCTGAGATTTAACCAAGTTTCATCTTAAATGTAGTAAAGAATTAAGGGCATAATATACTGAATTATTTACAACTCACCACATTGTACAAATCAGTGTATATCTCAGGGGCATTTCCTGGTACTGGAAATTCTGTGACAGAATATAAATAATATAAAGAGTAAATGTAACAACTCACCAAATAGCTGAGGCATTTATTTGTGGATAGGCACATAAATATGACTGAGAAAGTAACTAGCTATTGGAAACTCTGGAGAAGGATTATTCCACAAGCAAGCAACTTTCACAACCTTGTTTATGCACTCATCAATAACTAGTGCCTCAACTATTCAGTGGGTAGTTTACTCCTTAAATTGTAGATATTTTCCTGAGAAATTTAAAAGGACTAGGATAATTTTGATATGAAGAAAGGAGTCAGAGATTTGGCTTCAAGATTCAGACCAGTTTCTCTAGCTGAAGCTTTTTCTAAATCATTCGAAGTTATCATTTACTCCATAATTAATTTACCAGGGATATAAATATAGCCTGTAATGGACAACAAATAAAGCATGTCGACTCAGCTAAGTTCCTGGGTGTGTACATAGATTGAAAACTATTTATTTATTTATTCATTCATCCATAAACAAATTTCTTTGTACAAATTTCGTTGTGCATACATATGTACATTATTTTGTCACATAAGATAATGAAATACAAGCTATGTATAATAAATTCATAATATATATATGTATATTACACACACAATTTATCATTGAATTACATAATGCAGAAGAACCTGCTTCAATCAAAAGAAATAGAACACAAGACTCCTCTAATACTTGTATGGGTAAATTACAATCCAGAATGTCCAGTTTATAATTGATTAACCTCATTATTTATTTAAGACAATTTTGTGCTGCATGAATTCTCTAATCAAGTAAAAACTATTTTTTAATAAATATTCTTTAAGGAATGCTTTAAATTTATAGAGTTCATTTATGTTTTTGATTTCTTTTGGCAATTTATTGAATATCTTGACACCCTGCTAAAACATAGTGGTTTGTGTTTTAGTTTTATTCATTCTGTCTAGGTACAAGCAATTACTGTTTCTGGTTTGGTGACCATCTATGCAGCTGTTTGCTAGATATTGCTCAATATTTTTGTGAATAAAAACTGTAGTTTGCAAGATATATTCACTTGGGATTGTCAGACTACCCCATTTTTTAAATAGCTCACTGAAATGTGCTCTTTTGTGACTCTTGCTCATTATTCTGATACCTCGTTTTTCCAATCTGAACCCATATTTCACATTTTGAGCACCCCAGAATGTTATGCAATAACTTATTATAAAATGTATGTGTGCAAAGTATGTCATTCTCTGGCATGAACTATTGCACACAGTGACTGATATTCGTAAGGCATAGCATGTTGTGCTATTTTTTTTCCCACCATATCCTAGATCTAGAAAAAAGGCTACATCCTGCAACATTTGCCTTACATATAATTGCATCAACCACACATAAGGATGGCATAAGACCTGCTTATTTAGGATACTTCCATGCACTTTTGTCTTACAGAATCATCTTTTGGGGCAACTAGCCCTTGGTAAAAAAAGTTTTTATTGCACAGAAGAGAGCTATACACGTCACGAGTGATGTGGAACCAAGGCATTCACGCAGGAATCTGTTTAGGAAACGACAGATATTTACAGTGATATCTCAGTACATATACTCTTGTATGTATCATTAATAAAAACCATTCTCTCTTCAAAACCACTAGTTAATATCATGGTCACAATAAAAGGTCAAAAGAGGACTCTCATAGCAACCAGTAAAACTATACACTTGTACAGAAAGGACTAAATTATACAGGCATCAAAATTTACCATGCTCTACCCAGTGACATCAAAGGTCTTGCTCCTGAAACACCAAAGTTCAAGAGCAAACTGAAAGAATATATAATACAAAAGTCATTCTATTCAATTAATGAATTTTTAGTGCATAGGAGCAAGTTTCTATTATACAACTGAGTTGGGCATTCAATGTAATCATAAATGTAAACTATTTGTTGCTGTAGTGTTATATTGCTGCTTAAATACTTTGATATTGTTAATTTAAATGTGTACATATAAGTATTAATTCTGATGTATGTAATATGTTTTTATGTCTTCTAGTGTTCCATGTTGTTACTATGAGTCTTGTCATGAATTAACCATGTAGTGTGCTGCTGTATTGTTAACATTGAAAAAATACTGACTTGTTCCATATTATTGCAACTCAATTGCTATCAGGATCAATGGCACTCTCAATACAATAAATAAATGTCCCACACCCACAATAATCATCTCATTTTTTGGGTCTATAGAACGAAATCTGAATATAAATCTAAATAAATAAATGCCCTTTGAATGTTCATGGGCACAGGCTTTACTCAGATTACATTTTCTGATCTAAGCTAGACCTTTCATTGTGTAGAATATGTATCATAAAAGTTGGCACTATCAGAGACAACAGCCTACAACTTATAAAATATCTAACCTACAGAAATGTGAAATAGCTGTTTGTATATGTAATGAAAGATGTAGTGCAGAACAAATCAACATTGGTGTTCCAGAGAACTCTGTGTTTGGACCTATTTTGTTTCTGATAATGATTAATGACCTACTTTCGTTTCATAAATTTGACTACTGTATTATATGCAGAAGACACAACTTTCCTTCAGATTAAAAACGATCCCAAAGGTCTTCGAAATTGTGTTGAAGATACAATTGCACATCACATCTTGTTGCTCTAAAGCAGATGGACTTTTGGTTAGTGAAAACAAAACATAACAGATGATTTTTAGTTTAAAAAGCAAACTTCCTTGCTATGACACTAGTGCTGTCAAATTCTTGGGTGTATGATTAATTATTGTACACAATATGTATATATAATATATAAATGATAAGATGCCTAGAGCCCAGTATTTATCTCTTAAGGAGTCTAATGACCCGTGTATCTGAAGTCTATCTTACAATGCCTCATTTTGCAAAGCATTATGTCAGGCATTAAAGTATTGTCTTGCAGTGACGTTCACGGCATCCTGTTATTGGAGAAAAAGACCATTAGAATAATTACTAATTATTGGGCATACTATAAATCTCTGTGCACCGAGTAAACAAAATAACGGTCTAAATGGCTCTAAGCACTATGGGACTTATCATCTCAGGTCATTAGTCCCCTAGACTTAGATCTATTTAAACCGAACTAACCTAAGGACATCACACATATCCATGCCCGAGGCAGGATTCGAACCTGCGAACGTAGCAGCCGCGCGCGGTTTCGGACTGAAGCGCCTAGAACCGCTAGGCCACATGGGCCGATCGGAGCAATCATGACAGCAATTAACTTATATATATTCTACGTTTGACTGTCTACGAAGAAGTTACCAGAATTAAAACGCGAGAAAATTCTATGGTCACTGTACAATAAACTTACCACAATACATTAACAGCTATGAGCTTATAAGGCATAAAATATTCAATAAACTGCCGCCTAGTTGCGTAAGATCTTTCAGAACTTCAATTTAAAGACAGAATATGAGTCGCTAGTTGTCCACCCATTCCTTGAGATGAACAAATACAATAATAGCAATTTCATTTTGTTATTTGTAAACCAACCCACAGTATTTTTGTATGTATTAGTTCAACTAATGTACTATCCGTCTGACGATAGCTACTGCTACTATCGCCTAACCACAACTAAATTATTA
Organism: Schistocerca piceifrons; assembly: GCF_021461385.2. Lineage (NCBI taxonomy): Eukaryota > Metazoa > Arthropoda > Insecta > Orthoptera > Acrididae > Schistocerca > Schistocerca piceifrons. The sequence goes on along the minus strand of NC_060149.1, from coordinate 234,591,494 downwards.
TTATTATTATGATCTTTATCGTGTTACCCCTATAAAACTATTGTAAATATTGTGATAGCAAAACTGTTTGGTCCAAATTGTCAGTCACATTGCTTATATTGATTTGTACGTCGATTCGAAAAACACAACCAACCCTCAATGCAATTTCGAAACAAATGAGCCACCCGTTTGTTTTGTTACGTTTACAGCTGACACACACACTGCACTCCTAACTCTTCGTCACTCCGTCACTCGTCTTGCTCATTCAAATACATGATGTCATCAACATATTGACCAATCACAGTGAGACTTCTATTATCTCAACCGTGTCACAGACTGCAACTCTGACTCACGACAGTGACAGCAGTGTTTGGTAGGAGGTGTAGTGGCAGTGCGCTGCAGTGAAAGAAAGGTTTTGGATGAAAGAGACCTGTTGGATATTCAGGGGTAATTTAGGTAGCATTGTAGTCGTCTTAAGTGTAATAATACTGTATTACGGATCGTTTTCTTATGTGTGAATTATAATAGAATTTCTGTGGTGGTTGTTACTGTTGATTCCGTACAGTTTCTGAACCAGTGGCCTAATTGTAAACAGATTGCAGTCATCGATTGCGGATTGTTGAACTGAATTCAGATTTATGCCGCGACATAAATTGTTCAAGTTTTGTTTCGATGAAATACTTGCAGAATCATGGGAAATTATTTATAGTGACTATTAATTTAACGTGTTTACGAAGGAACTTGAATGGCAGTGTTGAAATATCTCTATCTTGCAAGTGTGAGATAAAAACTGTTCAACAATTGTTGTCCCAGTAATCATCATTGTTTTGTTGAGATTTAAATGCATTGAATTCCGTAAGATACCAGATCTTGGTCTTCAAGAATACTATATTTTTAGAACTGGCGAAATCTAAGTTTCCCATATTTTTGATAGTATATTAAGGAGTCAGCATTATTGAAACTTATTTTATTAGAACGTCGTTTGTAATCATCGTCTTCACGGTTGGAAATAAGTTCCGGCCAACAAACCTCATTCCTGTTGCTTTATGGGTATATACAACTTTTTACACAGTAAAAAAATTTTCGAAGTGGAAAACAAGATTTTCCCGTTTGATGTGCCATCTAGTTACTTTTCAGTTCGTGTTTCCTCTACTGCCACTCAGGCTCTGTTCTTTCTTCACTGTGTGCCTGTTGTTATTCGTAAATTATCATGTGTGTCAGGTTCTGTGTGATTTAATAGTTAAGTTTTGAATGTTACTTCCATTTGTTCAAAGGACTGTAGTGCAGTTTTCCGAATTCAGTACTTTGTGTAGCTTTTCTCTTGCAGAAATCAAGAATAATCATTTTTACAGCCAAACAAATTGTAATTGTCTTTATTATAATTATATGTATATGTGTTTCCACAGGTGTACAAAATGACTAGTAACTTGGACCAACAGATTGCTAACCTAAAAATCACTGAAAGTGATCTGAATACAAATAGAAAAGTTGGGCCGGCAGTGCCACCGAAACCAAAGAAGCCACAGCCACAGGTAAATGTTACATTTTTCAATCTGAAATGAGCCAGACTTATGAATAATCAGAATAAATCAATAAAACCTTTCAGGCTGTACTATCACAAGTAAAATAATAATCTTTATGTCCATTGTAGGTACAACAGCTGCAAGTAATATTTCATTTGGTCTATCGCCTAAGATTTAAAAACAGTAATTTATTTAATAGATCCTAAACTAAATTGAGGCTAGTGTGTGATATTGCTGTCTTTCATCTCCCCCCTGATATGTTACTTGTTGTACAGACTGATCCATAGCATAGTCCACGGTCTAAGTCGGGTTGAAAGGTGATAATCTCGTTGCAAGTTAACAAATCCAATGAGTGTGATTCTGAGATAAAGACTGTGGTTACTCATTGATCTATAGCTTGTTCTGATGTCTATGTTAGTGCAACATTTAACATACCTTGTTGTAAAAACTAAACCAGCAGGGTACATTTATTAGTTGCTCCACTGACAAATCACTGACATATATTTTGCTACATATATTGATCATCAGCTATGAAAAATGCAAGGAGTAGCTACCACCAACTCTTACGTAAATTGGATAACAATGATTTCTGTTTCTATTGCAGTAGTCAGTGTTAAAGTTTATTCTCAGACATAATAATCTGTGTATCACTAACACACATTGCATACTGTACTAGACCAAGCGAGGTGGCGCAGTGGTTAGCACACTGGACTCGCATTCGGGAGGACGACGGTTCAATCCCGTCTCCGACCATCCTGATTTAGGTTTTCCATGATTTCCCTAAATCGCTTCAGGCAAATGCCGGGATGGTTCCTTTGAAAGGGTATGGCCGATTTCCTTCCCCATCCTTCGCTCACCCGAGCTTGCGCTCCGTCTTTAATGACCTCGTTGTCGACGGGACGTTAAACACTAATATCCTCCTCCTCCATACTGTACTACTTTCGTGGGACACCAGGTAGCATATCATGTGTGTTATGCTAAATATCTCTCTCTCTCTCTCTCTCTCTCTCTCTCTCTCTCATGTGAAGTAGGGAGGGTTTGTGGAGTCGGAACAAATTAGCAAGGGAGTGGTCAAGACATACCTATCAACCTTTAGCACAGAAGCTGCAGTTATGCTATTGTAAGATAATATAAGCTTAGTGTGCCTTATCAAAGCAAGCTGCAAGTCTGTAAAACAGAGAAACACTTTCCAGTTGAACAATGCAGAAAGTATGGATGCTTTTGTCCGTATCCCTGACATTAGAAGACCTGCCAAGGATCCAGGAAATTAATTTTCCCATAAAACAAAACTCCTTATTATCAGAAGCTTGGGCTTTTGTTAGAACTTTGTAGTGTTAATTGTTATTTGCTAATCATGTTACTGTTTATTGTTTTAGGTTCCAAAAAGTTACTCTTTAAAGAAACCAAGTGAACCATCCTACAGTACTCTCCTGCAAAATGCAGGTGGTGGTCCAACAAGTTCATCAGATGACAAAAATAGACTGTATTCAAATCTGGGACCAAATAAGAGTGGTAAGTGTATTTCAAAATTACCTATTCATTTATAAATGGTTCATGCATCACCACATAAGGAGGGGTGGGGGACAGCAGTTTATTTTCTTAAGCAACATGCCACTATATCTATCCCCCATTATATTGTTTTAATTCCAATGTTCCATTATTTTTCTCGCCATTCTCATGGTGTTTTATATGTAGAATTTTCTTTTCTTACCAAACTGTAGAAAATGGAACTAGAAGGTTGACCGTAGTGGTTCTATGTGGAATGTAGAGGTCAATTCAAGTTTTAGGCTACCCATTTTGATATACTGGGTTCAACAAAATTAATAGTGTGAAACGCTGGAATGGTTTGTTAAAAAGGGTTAGTTATCAGTTTTCAGCATTGTCAGAAAATGTAACATTGTCCCATGTTCTCAATTTCTAATTGTTTTGTTGTTGACAGGTAGTTAAAACCATGGGTGGGTGGGGGGGGGGGGGGGGGAGTTGGAAAGCTGATTCCTGCCATAAGCAATGAATAAGCATTAATACATCATTTTCAAGGTTTAGGGGCAGAGGGTGAGTTTTTCAGAGCCAATATTCTGACGGGATATTTAAAACAGAAAGAGAGGAAAGTAAAAATATAAAAAAAAATTTCCTCCCCGCTGTGGTCCGATGTTGTCAGATTTTTAATACATGTGAATGCATTAATAACAAAATATATTAACCCGTAAACTCCATTTTATTGTCAAGATCTCGTACGCTACTTCGGTAGTTAAAATATGATTCTATTGTGTCATTGTCATCATAGTCGCTAAGTAGTGCCGTCCTGTGTATTGTGTCACTGGCAAAAGCTGACAGGTTGTATTGTATTTTTTGCTGTTTCTGATTATTTTTACTACTGTGTGTAAATTTTGTTACTTCCTTTTGCCTGTATATCCTTACGTAATGACAAAGATTGTTAAAGTTACATGGACCAAATAGTAACAGAGATTATTGTAAGTGTTGCTGCAGCTCACCACAAGGTATGAATTGATCTTGTGTTTCTGAGGACATAAATTAAACAAATGGCAGCAAAAGATATGAAATTCATTTATAAAAATCAGTAAATAATCTGAATATTGATATGAATTACACTTCTGAAGAAACTAAATGTAGTAAATCAGTGTAAAGTTATTTGCTAAAAGCTTATAAAAGACAATATGTACAAAGTGGGAGCTTTTAAAATATTGAAATGTGTTGCTATGTGCTGTGCACAATATTCTGCTCATATTTATTTGCTGCTTTTCTAAAGCTCATGCAAGAGTGATGGCACAGTCTATAAACATTATTATTATTATTATTATTAATTATTTTTCCATATTTTATTATTTTGTGTTTTTTGTTTAAAACTTCAAGAAAACATTTTATCTAAGAGACAAAGTTAAGTACATTTTGCGTAGAATATTTTTACTTGTTTTTATTTCACTCAATGAACAACAAAAAAGTAGAAAGATTTATATGTTCAGCAAACCAGATACAGAAAGAGTAGTGTCATATCTCATTAAGGAACTTAAAACTTTCAGTATGCAGTAGGACAGTTCATAATGGGAAAGAGTGATAATTCATGGGATACCTCCTACTATCTTGTCGGACCTTCTTTGCACAGCAACTCGATGTGACATAGACCCAACAAGTCACAGGATGTCCTCTGCAGAAGTATTGAGACCTGCTGCTTCTATAGCTACCTATAACTGCCAAAGTGTTGCCGGTGTAGGATTTTGTGCATGAACTAACCTTTCAATTATGCCCCATATATGTTTGATGGGATTCATATTGGGCATTTTGGTGGCCAAATCATTCACTCGAACTCTTCAGAATGTTCTTCAGACCAGTTGTGAACAATTGTGGTCCGGTGATCTGGTACTTTGCCATAGAACACACATCATTGTATGGGAACATGAAGTCCATGAATGGCTGTAAATGATCCCCCAAGTAGCTGAACATACCCATTTCCAGTCAGTGATCAGTTCAGTTGGACCAGAGGACGTATTCAGCGTCATTTTTGGGACCACCATGAGCTTACACAGTGCCTTGTTGACATGTTGGATCCATGGCTTCATGGGATCTGCACCACACTCGCACCATGCCATCACCTCTTACCAACTGAAATCAGGACTCATCTGGCCTGGCCACAGTTTACCAGTCGTCTAGGGTCCAACAGATATGATAACGAGTCCAAGACAGGTGCTGCAGGTGATGATTTGCTGTTAGCAAACATACCCATGTTGGTTGTCTGCTGCCATAGCCCATTAATGCCAGATTTTGCCACACAGATACTTTTTTCATACATCCCTCATTGATTTCTGCAGTTACTTTATGCAGTGTTGCTTGTCTGTTAGCACTAACAACTCCATGCAAACACCACTCTCTTGGTCGTTAAGTGAAGGTCGTTGGCCACTGTGTTGTCCATGGTGTGATGTAATTCTTGAAACTTGGTATTCTTGGCACTCTTTTGACACTGTAGATGTAGGAATGTTGAATTCCCTAACCATTTCCAAAATGGAATGTTCCATGCATCTAGCTCCAACTACCCTTCTGTGTTCAACTACTTTATGGTTAAATGACGATGGCATCCTTTAGGGTAAAACATTCTGGAAGTAAAATAGCCCCCATTTGGATCTCTGGGCAGGGAGTACTCAAAAGGACTTCATTATCAGGAGAAACAAAACTGGCGTGCTACGTATCAGAACATGGAATGTCAGATCCCTGAGTCGGGCAGGTAGGTTAGAAAATTGAAAAAGGGAAATGGATAGGTTAAAGTTAGATATAGTGGGAATTAGTGAACTTCTGTGGCAGGAGGAACTGGACTTCCTGTCAGGTGCCCCCCTGCGGGTTTGGGGGTAAGAATAGGCCCGCGGTATTCCTGCCTGTCGTAAGAGGCGACTAAAAGGAGTCTCAAACGTTTTGACCTTAATGTGATGGTCCCCATTAGGGTTTGACCTCCATTTTTCCAAATTCCACAGAAGTACGAGCCTTTTGGGGAAGGACACCTTACGTGGTGCACCATCAGTCCTCTGTGCCCTACGACCTTGGCACTCTTGATCGTCTTGGCGTCGTACCTGCACCCTCCATCCCTCATTTTGGGCATAGATACCTGATGTATTGTGTAAGTACCGCCCTTAGTGCGTTACCACCAGCACCCACGATCACTATGGACTACCTATGGCACCCAAAATCCAGCACGGTAGCCAGCCCGTTGTGGTGGGGTCGTCATGTACCCTCTAGGTTGTAGCCCCCTGACAACACAGGGATCGTACTGCCGATGCCTGAGCTGACACCTCCCCACGTAAGCCAAGGAGTAGATGCTCGTCTCTCTGGGGCATCGGGACTCCCGGCAACGGCCATCCTGCCAGGTGGCCTTTGCTGTGGCTGGGTGGCGCCCGTGGGGAGAGCCCCTGGTTGGAGTGGGTGGCATCGGGGCGGATGCCCCGCAATGAAGTGGGTGAAATCTCAATCTGGTGGTCGTCCGACCGCCAATGTCTCTAAGCGTGGTAAGGTGGAATTTAACGCTGTGATGTATAACCCGAAGTCGTTCCCTTCCCTAGCCACACCATGGGAGGAACGTAGGGCTGCAGACAGACAGGAGCCGTATTCGCCACGATACCTTGTATGCAGCAGAACTGATGGGGATTCGTTTTTGGGGACTAAGCCTCTTTTCTTCGTGCACAATCTCGAAGATAAGTTTGGGGAAGTGGCGTCTCTTTCCAAAATGAGGAGCGGGGCCATTTTGATACAAGCAGCTTCATCTGCGCAGTCCCAGGCATTACTCGCCTGTGAGAAGCTCGGTGACATCCCCGTTACTGTCACTCCCCATAAGTCCTTAAATTTAGTCCAGGGGATTATTTTTCATAAAGATCTTCTGCTACAGTCTGATGACGAGCTACGTGAGAACCTGGCACGACGAGGTGTACACTTTGTCCGTCGTGTCTTTAGGGGGCCGAAGGATAATAGGGTCGCTACCGGTGCTTTCATCCTGGCCTTTGAGGGCGACTGCTTGCCTGAGAAAGTCAAGGTCATGATATACCGGTGCGATGTCAAGCCTTATGTCCCGCCCCCTATGCGATGCTTCCAGTGCTGGAAATTCGGACACATGTCCTCCAGGTGCACTTCCAGCCCCACGTGTCGTGATTGTGGACGACCTCCACATCCTAATGCTCCATGTGCTCCGCCTCCCACCTGCGTTAACTGTGGGGAGCATCATTCTCCCTGCTCACCAGACTGTGCAGTCTATCAACGAGAGCGGAAGATACAAGAAATTAAGACCTTGGACCGTTTAAGTTACCAAGAGGCAAAGAAGAAATTAGAACGACTCAACCCCACACCTATGTTGAGGAGTTATGCTACTGTCACACTGCCGCCACCAGCTCCTGCACAGACTCCCTTCTCTGTTGGCCCACAGAGAAATCAGGTAACGTCTGCCCCACCGCTGGGACAGGCCGCTCTCTCTTCCACTGCTCCCAAAACACCGAGTTTGGGAGCAGTGCGCCCCAAACAACCGGGGATGTTGGTCCCCAACTCTCAGCCGGAGCGGCGACAGCCCTCTCCGGCTCCTCAGCCGGGGAAGCGACAGCTCCCTCCGGCTGCTCAGCCGGGGACGCAACAGCCTCCTCCGGCCTCACTTGTTCGGAAGGGATCCCTTGGGGGCGTCCCTTCCAAGGACTTCCCCAGTGTCTCACAAGACACTAGCCAGTGGCTGAAGAAGCCACCAGCTGCTGGTCGAAGGGCTTCACGCTCTTCCTCTGTTCCTGACAATGCGTCAGGAAAGCCCTCCCAGCATGACAACCCTCCTCCCAAAGACAAGAGAGAGAAGAGGAAGCTCTCCAAGAAGGATAAGGACCCAATGGTTCCCGCACCAACGCTCCCTATCAGCTCAGCCTCTGATGACGAGGTCGAGCTCTTTGCGTCCCCTGATGACCTGGATCTCACCGTCTCCTCAGACGCGATGCCCGTAGTGACGTCCGTCACTCAGTCGGTGGCAGCATGTGACCCTGCAAAGTAATTTGCCTTTTCAGTACCTGAATGCCCCTACAGGACCCGCTTTGTACAATCCTCCAGTGGAATTGTGGCGGTTATTTTAGCCATCTCCCTGAGCTATGACAGCTTCTAAGCCTGACCCCTGCATTCTGCATTGCCCTCCAGGAAACCTGGTTCCCGGCAATGCGGACCCTTGTCCTTCGTGGATACCGGGGTTATTACTGCAACCGTAGCACTTACCATTGTGTGTCAGGTGGAGCCTGCGTGTATGTCCTTACCTCTGTATATAGTGCTCCTGTGCCCCTTCAAACATCATTGGAAGCTGTGGCTGTACGTGTAAGGACTACCCAGGACATAACCGTCTGCAGTGTCTATCTCCCTCCAGGTGGTACAGTCTCCCTGACCGACTTGGCTGCACTTGTCGCCCAACTCCCCACGCCTTTTCTTCTCCTGGGGGATTTTAACGCCCACAATCCCCTGTGGGGTGGAATGAAGGTTACTGGCCGAAGCAGAGAGGTCGAGAATCTCATCTCCCAACTCGACCTCTGCCTCTTAAACACTGGCGCCGCCACACATTTCAGTGTGGCGCATGGCACGTTCTCGGCCATAGATCTGTCATTGTGCAGCCCAGGGCTTGTACCATCTGTCCACTGGAGAGTCCATGCCGACTTGTGTGGTAGTGACCATTTTCCCATCTTCCTTTCACTACCCCAGCGTCGCTCCCATGAACGTTTGCCTCGATGGGCATTTAGCAAGGCAAACTGGGGCACGTTCTCCTCTGCTGCCACTGTTGACTCTCTCCCCCACGGTACCATCGATGTGGCGGTTGAGACACTGACTGCAGCGATTGCTTCCGCTGCGGAACGTACCATTCCTCGTTCATTAGGGTGCCCCCGGCGAAAGTCGGTGCCTTGGTGGTCTCCAGAGGTCGCTGAAGCCATTAAAGAACGTCGGCGGGCTCTTCAGCGACATAAGCGGCACCCGTCTTTGGAGAACCTCATTTTTTTCAAACGTCTCCGTGCTCAGGCACGGCGGCTCATCAAACGGCGGAAACAGGAGTGCTGGGAGAGGTACGTTTCCACCATTGGTTCCCGTACTTCACCCTCCCAGGTGTGGATGAAGATTCGGCGCCTCTTTGGATTGCAGCACTCTACAGGTGTCGCAGGGCTTACCATCAACGGGGCGGTATCCACCGATGCTGATGCAATCGCCGAGCATTTCGCTCAGCACTATGTTCGGGCCTCTGCGTCGGGGAATTACCCGCCCGCGTTTCGCGCGCTCAAACGCCGGGAGGAAGGCAAACGGCTTTCCTTTGCTTCTCGCCACCCTGAGGCGTATAACGCCCCATTTAGTTTGTGGGAACTGCAGAGCGCCCTGGCACAGTGCCCCGATACAGCCTCTGGGCCAGATGGCGTCCACAATCAGATGCTCAAACACCTTTCCCCGGACTGTCAGCGGTGTGTTCTTGCGATCTTCAACCGCATATGGGGCAATGGTGTCTTTCCGTCGCAGTGGTGAGAGAGTACCGTCATTCCGGTGCTGAAGCCTGGTAAGGACCCACTTAATGTGGATAGCTATCGGCCCATCAGCTTGACAAATACTCTGTGTAAGCTCTTGGAACGCGTGGTGAGTCGACGGCTGTGTTGGCTGCTCGAGTCTCGGGGTCTTCTGGCTCCTTGCCAGAGCGGCTTCCGTCAGGGCCGTTCCACTGCCGATACTTTGGTCTTTCTTGAGTCTGCAATCCGCACTGCTTTTTCCAGGCGCCAACACCTCGTCTCCGTCTTTTTCGATCTCTCCAGAGCATATGACACGACGTGGCGGCACCGTATTCTCGCCACGTTTGCACTGGTGGGGTCTCCGGGGCTCTCTCCCCATTTTTATTCAGAATTTTTTATCTATTCGGACATTCCGCGTTTTAATTGGCACATCCCATAGTTCACTTCATATCCAGGAGAACGGCGTTCCACAGGGCTCTGTATTGAGTGTGCCCCTTTTCCTTGTGGCCATTAATGGCCTTGCAGCAGCAGTCGGGTCGTCTGTCTCCCCCACGTTATATGCTGACGATTTCTGCATCTTTTTCAGCTCCTCCGCCATTGGTGTTGCAGAACGTCGGTTGCAGGGAGCCATACGCAAGGCGCAGGCGTGGGCCCTAACCCATGGGTTTCAGTTTTCTCTTGCGAAGACTTGTGTTATGCACTTTTGTCGGCGTCGTACTGTCCATCCCCACCCTGAGCTCTATCTTCAGGATGCCATGCTCAGGGTTGTTGACACTTACCGTTTTCTGGGATTGCTGTTCGATGCCCGGCTTACTTGGCTTCCACATATTCGTCAGCTCAAGCGTCAGTGCTGGCAGCATCTGAATGCCCTCCGCTGCCTAAGCAACACAACTTGGGGTGCAGATCGTCACACGCTGCTGCAGCTCTACAACGCCCTTGTGCTGTCCCGACTGGATTATGGGAGTGTGGCGTATGGCTCAGCATCGCCCTCAGCGTTGCAACTGCTGGATCCCGTTCACCACTGTGGGGTTCGACAGGCGACAGGAGCATTTCGCACCAGTCCTGTTCATAGCCTCCTTGCTGAGGCTGGGGTTCCTCCACTTCGTATTCGGCGTCAACAACTGTTAGCCAACTATGCTGCCCACGTCCGTTGTTCGCCCCGTCACCCTAACTATCGTCTCCTTTTCGAAAATGCGGCAGTCCATATCCCACACCAGCGGCCACGATGAGGCCATACACTTGGGATCCGTGTTTGGTCGCTCCTTAATGAACTCGAGTGTTTGCCTCTTCCATCTGCTTTCCAGGTCCGCCCACATACACCACCTTGGTGTATTCGTCGGCCGCAGCTTCAGCTGGACCTCTCCCAATGGCAAAAGGATTCAGTTCCTCCTGCAGTCTTGTGCCGCCAATTTCTTGCTCTCCTGGACGCATCCCGTGACTCGGCGGTTATCTATACCGATGGTTGATGGCCGTGTGGGGTACGCTTACGCTCATGCGGACTATGTCGACCAGCGCTCCTTGCCGGACGGCTGCAGTGTTTACACCGCAGAGCTAACAGCTATTTTTCGTGCCCTTGAGCGTGTTCGTACCAGCACTGGCGAGTCTTTTGTCATTTGCAGTGACTCTCTCAGTAGTCTCCAGGCTCTTGACCAGTGCTACCCACGCCATCCCATTGTTGTTGCCATCCAGGAGTCCGTTCATGCTCTTGAACAACGTGGCCGTTCAGTGGTGGTCATATGGACCCCGGGACACGTTGGGATCGCGGGAAACGAACTCCCCGACAAGTTAGCCAAAGAGGCTACCCGCAAACTGCCGTTGGAGATCGGCCTCCCGGAAACTGATCTCAGAACCGTTTTGCACCGTCGGGTCTTTGGGTTGTGGGGCGACGAATGGCGCACTCTGTCTGCACCCAACAAGCTGCGGCAGGTAAAGGAGACAACGACTGTGTGGCGTTCCTCCATGCGGGCCTCTCGCAGGGATTCTGTTGTTCTGTGTAGGCTCCGCATTGGCCACTCTTGGCTGACGCATGGTCATCTGCTGCGTCGAGAGGACCCCCATCATTGTCGCTGTGGTGCGAATATGACGGTGGCCCATGTATTGTTGGACTGTCCTCTTTTAACCGCCCTCAGGCGAACTTTTAATCTCCAGGGTGCTTTATCAGCTCTTTTAGGTGACAATGTCTCTATGGCAGATCGGGTTTTAAGTTTTGTTCGCGCAAGTGGCTTTTATAGGTCCATTTAACTCTTGTAACATCACCCTCTTTTGAGCTGTCTCTTTTAATTAGTTTTGTGTTGTCATTCGACTCCACCCTCAACTTTTAGGCTGGAGGTTTTAACGTGTTGCAGAGTGGCTGGCTCATCCTATTATTTTCGTGATCACCCAGCCACAGTCCTCTGCTGTGCAGCTTTAATTCCTTCTGCCTTTGTTCTCTATGTTGCTTTTGTTGTTGTGCTCTGTTTTCCGTGTTGTCTTACACTGGACCATGGGGCTTTTCTTCCCCCGGAGTTTTTCTTTTAGTGCTTCGCTTGACTGGTGGATAGTTTCCCTGTGCTCTGTGTTTTTATGAAACAAGGGACCGATGACCTTTGTAGTTTGGTCCCTTTAATCTTTAACCCAACCAACCTGTCAGGTGAATACAGGAGGGTTATAAATACAAAATTAAATAGGGGCAATGCAGGAATAGGTTTAATAATGAATCAAAACATAGGAATGTGGATAAGCTACTATGAATAGCGTAGTCAATGCATTATTGTAGCCAAAATCGACACCAAGTCCACACCCACCACAGTAGTACAAGTTTATATGCCAACTAGCTCCACAGATGAGGAAGAGATTGAGGAAATGTGTGATGAGATAAAAGAAATTATTCAGGTAAGCAAGGGAGACAAAAATTTAATAGTCGTGGTGGACTGGAATGTGATAGTAGGAAAAGTAGTAGGTGAATATGGACTGAGGGAAAGGAATGAAGAAGGAAGCCACATTGAAGAATTTTGCACAGAACACAATTTAATCATAGCAAACACTTAGTTTAAGATTTATGAAAGAAGGCTGTATATGTGGAAGAGACCTGGAGACACCGGAAGGATTCACATTGATTATATAATGTTAAGACGGAGATTTTGGAACAAGATTTTAAATTGTAAGACATTTCCAGGGACAGATGTGGACTCTGACCACAACTTATTGGTTATGAACTTCAGATTAAAACTGAAGAAACTGCAAAAAGCAGGGATTTAAGGAGATGGGACCTGGATGAACTGAAAGAATCAGAAGTCGTATAGAGTTCCAGAGGGATAATTAGGGAACAATTGACAAGAACAGGGGAAAGGAATACAGTAGAAGAAGAATGGGTACCTCAGAGAGACGAAATAGTGAAGACAACAGAGGATCAAGTAGGTAAAAAGACGAGGGCTAGTAGAAATACTTGGGTAATATAGGAGATATTGAATTTAATTGATGAAAGGAGAAAATATAAAAATACAATAAATGAAGCAGGCAAAAAGGAATACAAATGTCTTAACAAATGAGATCAACAGGAAGTGCAAAATGGCTAAGCCGGCTGGCTAGAGGGCAAATGTGAGGATGCAGAAGCATATCTCTGGAATTCAAGAAGACTATAATAATTCCAATTCAAAAGAAAGCAGGTGCTGACAGATGTGGAAATTACCAAACTATCAGTCCAATAAGTTACCGTTGCAAAATACTAACGCAGCTCCTTTGTGGAAGAATGAAAAAGCTGGTAGAAGCCAACCGCAGGGAAGATCAGTTTCGATTTTGGAGAAATGTTGGAACACACTAGGCAATACTGGCCCTAAAACATCTTATAGAGGATAAATTAAGGAAAGGCAAAGCTATGTTTATAGTATTTTTAGGCTTAGAGAAAGTGTTTCACGATCTTGATTAGAATACTCTCTTTCAAATTCTAAAGGTGGCAGGGGTAAAATACAGAGAGCAAAAGGCTATTTACAATTTGTACAGAAACCAGATGACAGTCATAAGAGTCGAGGGACATGAAAGGGAAGCAGTGGTTGAGAAGGGAGTGAGACAAGGTTGTAGCCTATCCCTGGTGTTATTCAATCTGTATATTGAGCAAGCAGTAAAGGAAACAAAAGAAAAATTTGGAGTAGGAATTAAAATCAATGGAGGAGAAATAAAAAGGTTTGCCGATGACATTGTAGTTCTGTCAGAGACAGCAAAGGACTTGGAATAGCAGTTGAACGGAATGGACAGTGTCTTGAAAAAAGTGTACAAGGTGAACACCAACAAAAGCATAATGGAATGTAGTCAAATTAAATCAAGTGATGCTGAGGGAATTAGATTAGGAAGTGAGACAGTTAAAGTAGTAGATGGGTTTTGCTATTTGAGAAGAAAAATAACTGATGATGGTCGCAGTAGGGAGGATATAAAATGTGGACTGGTAATGGCATGAAGAGCATTCTTGAAGAAGGGAAATTTGTTAACACTGAGTACAGATTTAAATGTGAGGAAGTTCTATCTGAAAGTATTTGTATGGAGTGTAGCCACATATGGAAGTGAAACATGGATGAAACAGTTTAGACGAGAAAAGAATAGAAGCTGTTGAAGTGCAGTGCTACAGAAGAATGCTGAAATGGTGAAGATTAGATGTTTAGATCATGCAAATAATGAGGAGGTACTGAATAGAATTGGGAGAAGAGAGATTTGTTGTACAACCTGACTAGAAGAAGGGACCAGTTGGTGGAACATGTTCTGAGGCATCAAGGGATCACCAATTTAGTTCTGGAGGGAAGTGTGGTGGGTAAAAATCGTAGAGGAAAACCAAGAGATAAATACAGTAAGAAGATTGAGAAGGGTGTAGGTATCAGTAGTTACCCGGAGGTGAAGAAGCTTGCCCAGGATAGAGTATCCTGGAGAGCTGCATCAAACCAGTCTTTGGACTGAAGACCACAACACCACCACCACTGAAAAGATGAGTCGGATAGATACTAGCGTCAGTGGCACTGAGAAGCAGCTGAAATCGTTAAAATAGAGGAAGACCCAAGGTCTGGTGGAATCCCTTGCAGATTCTATAGCCAGTTTTCAGTTGAGTAGCCCATATGTTAACTGTAATCTATTGTAGGTTCCTCACACAAAAAACTCTGCCCAGTTGTTGGAAGAAAGCATTAGTCACACTACTGTCCAGTGTCCTTGACACCTATTTGTTGTAGGATCTTTGAAAATATCACTGAACAACAAATTTGAAGTGAAAGTGTGTAAATCGTATGATTTTGAGTCATTTATGTTTATTTCGGTATAAATTGATACAAAATCATCTTCATAAATTCTTAGTTCTAGTTTTTTGAAAACCTAATCTACATTTTTGTATAAATAACTCACCAACTAAATATGCATTCATGTTCCAAGATTTAGCCTAACAAATTTCAAGTGAATAATTACTTGAATTAGGTTATGTGTTATGCATTGATAAATTTCAGTGCCATTCTGCAAGTACAAAAATAATATATTAAGAAAAAATGAAGATAATATTACAGGAATGAAAATACTTGCTAAGTCTACTTTGTACCAGAACTATGTAAAGCACAAAAGAAAATATATAAGTTACCTGGTCACAAATGTATATAAAGCATTATAAATGTTAAATGTCCATATGTACAGTATCTACAACTACATATTTTGTTCAGAGATAAATTCAGGAGATGACCGTTTTCGCTTAGCTTGATGTTTATTCACATACTCGGGAACATCCCTTATGACAGTCCAACAGCAATCTGCTAAAATAGTAGGGCTCCACTTTCCAGCATACCTCTTCTCAATTGTGGCAATATCTCAATGAAATCGCTCCCCATGTTCATCACTTACTGCACCACAATCTTTGGAGAAGAAGTCAAGATGACTATGTAAGAAATGCATTTTCAGTTACATGTTGCAACCAAGTTTTTCTTAAGATGACAACATGTTATCTACAATCTCCTTATAATTTATTGCTCATTTGTTCCCTAAGAAGTGTAAACAGACTGTCTTAAAACATTCCCATGCATGCTTCTCATCACCTTATATTATTCCATCAAAAGTGTCAAATCTGTGGGCCTACAAAGATGCTGTCCTTTACTTTGGCATCTCTTAAGTAAGGGAATTTTTGCCTTACGTACTTAAATGCGTCACATTCTTTGTTCACTCCCTTTATAAAGTTTTTCATGAGACCCAGCTTGATGTGTAAGGGCAGAAGCAGAATCTTTTTAGGGTCTACTAGAGGTTCAATCTTAATGTTCTTTATACCTGGTTGATGAGATTTTCTGGTGGGCCATTCATGTTTACTGTAATGAGATGCATGAGCTCGCCTATCCCATTCACAAACAAAGCAGCAATATTCAGTATACCCTAGCCAGCCCCTAATAGCAGTGCAACCACTTTCAAGTCACCACAAATCTGCCATTCAGAGACATTATACTTGATGGCTTCTCGTAAAATTTTCATGTTTTGGTATGACTCTTTCATATGCACACTATGCCCAACTGGAATAGAAGGAAGCTCATTGCCAATATGTAAAAGCACTGCTTTTAAGCTCAACTTTGAGGAATCAGTCTCCACTCATCAGGGTTGTCATTAATTCTGAGAGCCATCATTAGACCATTTATGTCTACACGTGCCACAAGACTATCTTGCATTTTAAAAAGAGGAGTGAATTTTTGGCTCTTCTGCAGTAGAATGAAACATTTACATTGCTTTCCAGAAAATTGCACTGCTGCAATCTTGAGGCTGAAATCTCAGCCTCAGCCTTAGCTTTAGAGAGCTTCAAATCTTTAATGAGATCACTGAACTCATTTTCAGACAAGTTTTGTGGATCATCAGTTGATGATGTATTTAGAAGAAACTGGATCATGTGATGTACATGGCTCAGGACATTCAGAATCCCCATCAGAAGTGATCTTGTACTCCGTTGTTGGTTCAGGTATTGGCAATCCTTCCCCTGTGTAGAACTGGACATAAGGCAGATGGAATGTTGCGATAGATCATGGTCCACGTCTTCTTCTTCTTCTTCTTCTTCTTAGATATTCCCTTCTTGATAGGAGAAACCATAGAAAAGTAACAGTCAGCGACATGGTTAGTTGGCTCACACCACGTCATGGGCACTGCAAAGTGCATTGAACGTCCTTTCCTATGCATCCAATTCCAGAGGTTGTTGACACAAGTATTGCAGATCACATGTGGAGCCCAGGGTTTATCCTGATCACCTGTTTTGCACCCAAAATAACAACTGTAAGCTTTTTTAATCAATGGAGTTAGTTGCTGTTTTTGTGACACAAGTGTCACTTGTCCATACACATAGCAAAATGTGTTAACACTGTTAACACAAACTTGTGGCAGTTTTGTTCACTTCAATAGCAGTCAACTTTAATAACTGGTAGTTAATCTGGAAGCAAATGTGCAAAAATTGTTACATGCATTAATAAAGTCACTGAAGTTGAAGAGGAGGGAGACAAAAAGAGCACCAAAATTGGTATCAGAATGTTTATAACCAAAATATTGTGCACAAGTAAGACTAGGGACAATAATATAATCCATTGTTACTAGTTATTATTACTTTGACAAACCATTATAATATTTGATTTTAAACTTAACATAAAAATCCATGTATAATTGTCTCACCGTAATAAAACACTGTAAAATGAAAACTAAAGCTAATTTTGAATTGTCTTTGCTGATACTCACGATCAGCACATTAGAATTGATAGGAATTGGCTATTTTCATTCAATTTACATTTTCATTGTTGCATAGTGTATTCTGTGCTCAAACATAAGAGATATCTTAAACAGGAAAACTGTCTCCATGCCAACCAGTGTGGATTTCGAAAATATCAGTCATGTGAAACACGATTTGCTCTTTTATCACATGACCATACAGAAAGCACTATATCAGGGCAACCAGGTAGATGCAGTATTTCATGACTTCCAGAAAGCATTTGACTTAGTACCACACATGCTCTTATCAAACGTATGATCATATGGGGTATCAAGTAAAATTTGTGACTGGATTGAGGATTTTTTGAGAGGAAGGATGCAGTAAGTTCTCTTGGATGAAGAATCATCAGTAAATGTAGAAGTAGTTTCTTGTGTGTGAGAGTGTTTATTAGGCACAAGCTTTTATTTTAATAACTGTGTAGCATACCATACCGCTGTTGCTGTCAAACCTTGGATTGTACAGGCTTTTGTTTGTTTTGGTTGTTGTAGCTTAGTGTCAGATAGACCGTTAGTGAGAGAGCATTTCCAATTCCTGCTGCTAATAAGCCGAGTACACCGTTCGTTTGTTGTATATTTTTATGAGCTTCAAATTGAAGCGACTGCAGTAATGGATAGGAACTGTGATTGCTGTGGACAGATGCGAGCAGAGTTGGCGACCCTTCGGTCACAGCTCCAGGCTGCATTGGCTTTCGTCACACAGCTTGAGGCTGCTGCCAAGGGGCATCTCAGTCGGGGGGGGGGGGGGGGGAGGAGGTCGGACACAGGGGTGTGAGAGACATCGAGCAAGTCCCACGTGTCATCCATTCGGTCCACTGCTGTGGCTGTCCCAGGTGCTGCCTGCTCTGAGGTTGACCCCTCGCCCGTGGTTGAGTGGGAGATCATCCCAAAGTCTGGTAGGCAATGAAAAATTTTCCAAGGGGCTGATCGTAGGGCCTCCCCAGATTGTTTGACGAGCAGGTTTCGGGCATTATCTGTAGCTGATGATGTCTCTCAGCCGGATGCAATCATCCACCCTGTTCCAGAGGAAGCTTCTCGGCCCACAAGGTCTGAGCATTCAGAGGGTGGGTTTGCTGGTAGCTGGGAGCTCCAATGTTAGGTACGTAATGGGCCCCCTTAGGAACATTGCTGCCAAGGAGGGGAAGGAAGCAAGTGTGCACTCCGTGTGCATACCGGGGGGAGTCATTTCAGATGTGGAAAGACTGCTTGCAAAAGCCATGTAGAGTACAGGGTGCAGCCAACTGCAGGTGGTGGCTCATGTCAATACCAATGACATATATCATAGGAGATTCTCTCTGGTTTTGGGTGGCTAGCGGAAATGGTAAAGACTGCCAGTCTTGCTTGCGAGATTAAGGTGGAGCTCACCATTTGAAGCACCGTCAATAGAACCGACTGTGGTCCTTTGGTGCAGAGCCGATTGGAGTGTCTGAATCAGAGGCTCAGGTGGTTCTGTGACCGTGTAGGCTGCAGATTCCTTGACTTGCGCCATCGTGTGGTGGGTTTCTGGGTTCCGCTTAACAGGTCAGGAGTCCACTACACCCAGAAAGTGGCTACATGGGTAGCGAGGGCTATATGGAAGGGACTGGACGGTTTTTTAGGTTAGAGGGCCCCAGGGAACAACAGAAAGGGTGTCCATCTGAAAGGGGCAAGTAAAACACAGTAAGTGAGTTGTAGAAATTTTTGGTATTGTAGTTGTAAATTGTTGTAGCTGTGTTGGAAAAGTACCAGAGTGCCAGGCCCTAATAGAAAACACTGGAGCTCAATTAGCTATAGGTACAGAAAGCAGGCTAAAGCCAGAAATAAGCTTGGCAGAAATTTTTCTAACGATCTAACAGTGTTCAGAAAGGCTAGATTAAATACAGTTGGTGGTGGAGTATTTATTGGTGTCAGAAGTAGTTTGCCTTGTAGTGAAATTGAACTAGATAGTTCCTGCAAAATAGTATGGGTAGAGGTTGTACTTGACAATCGGACTAAACTATTAATTGGGTCATTTTGCTGACCCCTGACTCAGAAGAAATAGTTGCTGGACAGTTCAAAGAAAACACGAGTCTCATTTCAAATAGGTACCCCACTCATACAATTATAGTCAGTGATGACTTTAATCTACCCTCAATATGCTGGAAAAATTACACATTTAAAGCCGGTGGCAGGCATAAAACGTCATCCGAAATTGTACTGAATGCTATCTCAGAAAATGATTTTGAACAAGTAGTTCATGAGGCCACTTGAAGCGTAAATGGTTTCGAAAACACACTTGACCTATCAGCAACAAATAATCCTGGACAGATAGTTAGTATCATGATGAATACAGGGATTAGCGACCACAAGGCAGTAGCTGCTAGGCTCCTACAATCATCAAAAAGAAACACAAAGCATATCTATTTAAAAAAGCTGATAAAAATGCTCTTAACACATTTTTAAGAGACAGTCTTCACTCCTTCCGATCTGGTCATGTAAGCCTAGAAAAGTTGTGTAATGATTTCAGAGAGATAGTATCGACAGCAATTGAGAGAGATATAGCACATAAATTAATAAGTGATGGTACTGATCCTCCATGGTACACTAAATGAGTCAGATCACTGTTGCAGAAGCAGCGAAAAAAGCATGGAAAATTTAAAAGAACGCAAAATCCCCAAGACTGGCAAAGTTTAGCAGAAGTTCGAAATATAATGCGTACTTCAATGTGAGATGCTTTCAATAATTTCCACAATGAAACTGTCTTGAAATCTGGCAGAAAACCCAGAGAGATTCTGGTCATACATAAAGCACACCAGTGGCAAGACGCAATCAATACCTTCACTGTGTGATAATAACGGTGAAGTCACTGATGACAGTGCCACCAAAGGAGAGTTATTAAACACAGTTTTCCAAAACTCCTTCACCAAAGAAGACAAAGTAAATATTCCTGAATTCCAATCCAGAACAACTGCCAGGGTGAGAAACATAGAAATAGATTTCCTCAGTGTCGCAAAGCAGCTCAAATCACTTAATAAAAGCAAGGCTTCCAGTCCAGATTGTATACGCTCGCTCACAGAAAGATCCATACCTAAAGACTGGAAAATTGCTCAAGTCACACCAATACCCAAAAAGGGAAGTAAGAGTAATCCGTTGAATTACAGGCCCATATCACTAATGTTGATTTGCAGTAAGGTTTTGGAACATTATGAGGTACTTTGAAGAAAATTATTTATTAACACGTAGTCAGCACGGATTCAGAAAATGTCATTCTTGCAAAACACAACGAGCTCTTTATACTTGTGAAGTAATGAGTGCTATCAACAGGGGATGTCAAATTTATTCCATATTTTTAGATTTCCAGAAGGCTTTAGACACCGTAGACACCGTTAGAAGACTCACAAGAGTCTTCTAACCAAACTGCGTGCCTATGGAATATCACCTCATTTGTGTGACTGGATTCATGATTTCCTGCCAGAAGGGTCACAGTTCGTATTAATAGATGGAAAGTCATTGAGTAAAATTATATCTATATTAACGATATAAGAGACAATCTCAGTAGCCACCTTAGATTGTGTGCAGATTATGCTGTCATTTACCTTCTTGTAAAGTCATCAGATGACCAACATGAATTGCAACATTATTTAGATAAGATATCTGTGTAGTGCGAAAAGTGACAGTTGACCCTGAATAAAGAAAAGTGTGAGCTTATTCACATGAGCACTAAGAGAAATCCACTAAATTTCGATTAGGCAATAAGTTACACAAATCTGAAGGCTGTGAATTCAACTAAATACTTAGGGATTACAGTTACCAATACCCTAAATTGGAACGATCACATAAATAATGTTGTGGGTAGAGCCAACCAAAGAGTGTGATTCATTGGCAGAACACTTAGAAGGTGCAACAGGTCTGCCAAAGGGACTGCTTACACCACCCTTGTCCACCCTATTTTGGAATATTGCTGCGCAGTGTGGAATCCACATCAGATGGGACTGACAGATGACATCGAAAAAGTACAAAGAAGGGCAGCTTGTTTTATATTATCGCGAAGTAGGGGAGATAGTGCCACAGACATGATACGTGAATTGGAGTGGCAGTCATTAAAACAAAGGCATTTTTCATTGCGAGGGAATCTTCTCATGAAATTTCAATCACCAGTTTTCTCCTCTAATTGCGAAAACATTCTGTTGGCACCCACCTACAGAGGGAGAAATGATCATGACGATAAAATAAGAGATCAGGGCTCGCACAGAAAAATTTAAGTGCTGGTTTTTCCCACGCGCCATTAGAGAGTGGAATAGTAGAGAGACAGCTTGAAGGTGGTTCATTGAACCCTCTGCCAGGCACTTTATTGTAAATAGCAGAGTAATCACGTAGATGTATAAGTGCCCCAGGGAAATGTGTTGGGTGCTCTGCTGTTCATGTTGCATATTTATGACCTTGCGGACAGTGTTGTTACTAGCCTCAGACTTTGTTTCACTAACTGGGAACAACATAACACCTTGATAGGATACCTCTTGGAGGACATTCTGTAAATGCGAAAGAAGAGGTTGACTTGGCAATCGAGTATCTGACAAGTTATCCAGATCTGTGCCTGAGGGACGAGCACCAAGCTGATCATCGAACGTGGTGCTAGGGACATGCCCCCTGATATCTGGGACCTGATAGTCACTAAGCGGTTTACTGAGCGAGGTGGCGTAGTGGTTAGCGCACTGGACTCATATTTGGGAGGATGACTGTTCAATCCCGTGTCTGGCCTTCGTGATTCAGGTTTTCTGTGATTTTCCTAAATCACTTCAGGCAAATGCCGGGATAGTTCCTTTGACAGGGCATGGCCGACTTACTTCCCTAATCCAATGAGACCGATGACCTTGCTATTTGGTCGCTTTCCCCCAGATTAATGCAATCCAATCCAGTCACTAAGCAGTTTGTAAGGAGGTATTGGCAGCAATACGGCAATCCCATTAATCATCATCTGCTTAGGCATGACATAGTGAAAGCAATTGAATCAAGGCGGTCAGGTAGATGCAGTATTGAATTTCCGAAAAGCAGTTGACTCTCAAGGGAATCTCCCCATCGCACCCCCCTCAGATTTAGTTATAAGTTGGCACAGTGGATAGGCCTTGAAAAACTGAACACAGATCAATCGAGAAAACAGAAAGAAGTTGTGTGGAACTATGAAAAAAATAAGCAAAATATACACACTGAGTAGTCCATGAGTAACATAGGCAACATCAAGGACAGTGGGAGCACAGGAGCACCGTGGTCCCGTGGTTAGTGTGAACAGCTGCGGAGCAAGAGGTTCTTGGTTCAAGTCTTCCCTCGAGTGAAAAGCTTAATTTTTTATTTTCAGACAATTATCAAAGTTCAGGCACTCTCACATAATCAACTTCGCTCTTCAGAATTCCAGGACATGTTCAGATTTGCTTGGATATATGCAGGATTTGACGGTCTACACACGGAAAAATTTGAAAACGTTAAAAACATATGTTTTGACAGAGCACAGGGAAAACTGTGCGACTGTGAAACTGTTGCATTCATTTGTTGCAGTTTATGTGACAAACTGTTGCATTCATTTGTTGCAGTTATGTGACAAACTGTTGCATTCATTTGTTGCAGTTTATGTGACTAACTCTTGCATTCATTTGTTGCAGTTTATGTGACAAACTCTTATGTTTTCATCACTTTTTTGGGAGTGATTATCACACCCACAAGAAAACCTAAATCGGGCAAGGTAGAAGAATCTTTTTACCCATTCGCCAAGTGTACAAGTTAGGTGGGTCGACAACATATTCCTGTCATGTGCATCATGTCCTGATGCATCGTGTTCGGGGCAATCGATTTCTTCTCTGCTCCGATTCTCTTAGTGCCTTACAATCACTGCAGAACCTATACCCGACTGAGGGGATGGTCCAGCTGATATATGACCAACTATACTTGCTCCAATGGCGGGGTAAAGGGGTATCCTTCTGCTGGGTGCCTGGTCATGTCGGCATATGGGGCAATGAACAGGCCGATCGGGCTGCCATGGAGGCTTGCAGAGAGCAGGATGTGGTCCAGTGTCCTATCCCCTTGCAGTCGGTCATTGCTGCACTCCACAGGAAGTGCATGGAGTTGTGGGAGGACGAATGGCTGGCGGTGACGGCCAATAAACTGTGGTTGGTAAAGTCAACCACTCGGCCGTGGCGTTCCTCCTGCCGGTTGCTCAGGCGGGAAGAGATTGCCCTCACACGTCTTCGGATCGGGCACTGTCCTCTCACACATAGCTTTTTATTACAGCGGGAGGATCCTCCGTTTTGTGATGCTTGTGGTGTGCACATCTCTGTCCGGCACATTTTAACAG
This sequence comes from Schistocerca piceifrons, assembly GCF_021461385.2. NCBI lineage: Eukaryota > Metazoa > Arthropoda > Insecta > Orthoptera > Acrididae > Schistocerca > Schistocerca piceifrons. The sequence goes on along the minus strand of NC_060149.1, from coordinate 234,567,990 downwards.
ACTGCATTTTATACCGTGATGCACGGGCAGAAGCACAAGTTGATGGGGACCTGCCTTCTGTTTTAGCTAATGATGAGTCGTGTGTGTCTAGGGTTTTTAAGTTTTGTGACGTGTCTGGACTCTGGCCTCAACTTTTAGGCTGGAGGTTTTAGTGTATTGCAGAGTGGCTGCTCCTCCCCTTTTTTCTTTGTGGTCAGCCAGCCACTTCCATCTGCTACATTGTTTTAGCTCCCTCTATCATTTTCTTCCTGTGTTGTCCATGTTTTACTGTTGACACCCTGCTTCATCCCACGCTTCAGTGTGGATGAGCACATATTTTTCAACGATTGTTACCCGTGTTTTATGTACTGTTTTATATTCCTGTTCTGCAATTTTTCTTGACACCCGTCTCCCTATGTTACTGAACGGGCGCTGAAGACCTTGCTGTCGTGCGCCCAAAAACCCCTCTACTACTACTACTACTACTACTACTACTGTCATGTGACGCACATGCCATCACCAGTGTCGTATAGAATATATCAGACGTGTTTTCCTGTGGAGGAATCGGTTGAACTATGACCTTGCGATCAAATGTTTTCGGTTCCCATTGGAGAGGCACGTCCTTTCGTCTACTAATCGCACGGTTTTGCGGTGCGGTCACAAAACACAGACACTAAACTTATTACAGTGAACAGAGACGTCAATGAACGAACGGACAGATCATAACTTTGCGAAAATAAAGAAAGTAAACTTTTCACTCGAGGGAAGACTTGAACGAGGGACCTCTCATTATCAAAAGTATGATCATATGGCATATCAAGCAAAATTTGTGACTGGATTGAGGATTTCTTGGTAGGGAGGATGCAGCAAATTATCTCGGATGGAGAGTATTAGACAGATGCAGAAGTAGCTTTGGGTGGACTCCGTGGAAGTGTGTTGAGTTTATGTGAAGTGCCTTGCTATCCATGTTATACATTAATGACCTTGCAAACAATATTAATAGTAACCTCAGACTTTTCACAGATGATGCAGGTATCTGTAATGGAGTACAGTCTGAAAGAAGGTGCTAAAGTATTGTCAGATCTTGATAAGATTTCAAACTGATGCAGAGATTGACAACTTTCTTTAAATGTTTAGAAATGTGAAATTATGCACTTCACAAAATGAAGGAAAAAGCCTATTATCCTATGACCGTAATGACAGTGAGTCACAATTGGAATCGTCATGCTCATACAAATATTTCTGTGTAACTCATTGTTGGGGCATGAAATGGACTGATCACATAGGCTCAGTTGTGGATAAAGCAGGTAGCAGAGTTTGGTTTGTTGGTGGAGAGCTAAGGAAATGCAGTTAGTCTATGAAGAAGGTTGCTTACAGATCATTCGTGCAAGCTATCCTAGAGAATAGCTCAAGTATGTTGGGACCCCTACTATATAGGACTGCGTGTATTGCATGTATACGGAGGAGGACAGCACAAATGGTCACAGGTTTGTTCAACCCACAGGGGAGTGTCACAGTGATGTTGAAAGAACTGAAATGACAGACTCTTGAAGATAGATGTAAACTATTCCAAGAAATCCTGTTTACAAGGTTTCAAGGACCAGCTGTAAATGATGAATGTAGGAATCTACTACCACCCTCCATGTATTGCTCCAATAGAGATCAAGAGGACAAGATTAGATTAATTATAGCACACACACAGAGGAATTTGAACAGTCATTAGCCCCATGTTCCGTACATGAATGGAACAGAAAAAAACCTAATAACTGGTAATGTGGGATGTATGGTGTGCCATGCACCTTACAGTAGTTCAGACTATGAGTGTATATGTAGGTGGGGACTATGGATGTATATGTAGGTGAATGTAACAAGACTTCCACAGTTTAGGCAAATAACTATCTACTATTGTAATACAGCTCAGCCATAAGGCCTGTTGAATTAGTACACAGAATGTTATTAGGCTTGATCTACCTTTCACCTCCCATTGTTGCATACACCTACAGAAATAATGAGCTTAGAGTATATGCACAATTACGTGCACACTTGTTTAATTGAATTTGTGAAGTTAATTTATTCATTTCCTAGTCAATGTTATTATCTTCAGGAATGTTCTATACTAATCATTGTTTGAAATATAATTTTCATATTGGTATCTTTTTCAGCACAATCTCCAACATACTCCAATATACTACCGCAACATGCAGAAAAAGAAGCACAAGTTATATACAGTAATATAGACCACAGTCGGAAAGATCAGAATACATATTCAAACATTCCTGCATTTACTCAACCCAACAGCAATGGTAAGAGTCTCTCTCTCTCTCTCTCTCTCTCTCTCTCTCTCTCTCTCTCTCTCTCTCTGTTTGGTAGTGGGGGGAGGATGCATGAGTTACCTTCGATTTAGGCCAGGAAGGTTACGGGAGCAAAGTACAGGGTTATTACAAATGATTGAAGCGATTTCATGGCTCTACAATAACTTCATTATTTGAGATATTTTCACAATGCTTTGCACACACATACAAAAACTCAAAAAGTTTTTTTAGGCATTCACAAATGTTCGATATGTGCCCCTTTAGTGATTCGGCAGACATCAAGCCGATAATCAAGTTCCTCCCACACTCGGCGCAGCATGTCCCCATCAATCAGTTCGTAAGCATCGTTGATGGGAGCTCGCAGTTCTGGCACGTTTCTTGGTAGAGGAGGTTTAAACACTGAATCTTTCACATAACCCCACAGAAAGAAATTGCATGGGGTTAAGTCGGGAGAGCGTGGAGGCCATGACATGAATTGCTGATCATGATCTCCACCACGACCGATCCATCGGTTTTCCAATCTCCTGTTTAAGAAATGCCGAACATCATGATGGAAGTGCGGTGGAGCACCATCCTGTTGGAAGATGAAGTCGGCGCTGTCGGTCTCCAGTTGTGGCATGAGCCAATTTTCCAGCATGTCCAGATACACGTGTCCTGTAACGTTTTTTTTCACAGAAGGAAAAGGGTCCGTAAACATTAAACCGTGAGATTGCACAAAACACGTTAACTTTTGGTGAACTGCGAATTTGCTGCACAAATGCGTGAGGATTCTCTACCGCCCAGATTCGCACATTGTGTCTGTTCACTTTACCATTAAGAAAAAATGTTGCTTCATCACTGAAAACAAGTTTCGCACTGAACGCATCCTCTTCCATGAGCTGTTGCAACCGCGCCGAAAATTCAAAGCGTTTGACTTTGTCATCGGGTGTCAGGGCTTGTAGCAATGTAAACGGTGAGGCTTCTGCTTTAGCCTTTTCCGTAAGAATTTCCAAACCGTCGGCTGTGGTACGTTTAGCTCCCTGCTTGCTGTATTCGTCGACTTCCGCGGGCTACGCGTGAAACTTGCCCACACGTGTTCAACCGTTTCTTCGCTCACTGCAGGCCGACCTGTTCATTTCCCCTTACAGAGGCATCCAGAAGCTTCAAACTGTGCGTACCATCGCTGAATTGAGTTAGCAGTTGGTGGATCTTTGTTGAACTTCGTCCTGAAGTGTCGTTGCACTGTTATGACTGACTGATGTGAGTGCATTTCAAGCACAACATACGCTTTCTGGGCTCCTGTCGCCATTTTGTCTCACTACGCTCTCGAGCGCTCTGGCAGCAGAAACCTGAAGTGCGGCTTCAGCCGAACAAAACTTTGAGTTTTTCTACGTATCTGTAGTGTCTCGTGACCATATGTCAATGAATGGAGCTACAGTGAATTTATGAAATCGCTTCAATCATTTGTAATAGCCCTGTATGTGCTGTAAGGATAGCTCCCATCTGCGCAGCTCAGGAAAGCTGGTGGTGGCGGCGGCGGGGGGTGGGGGGGGGGTGGTGGTGGTGGTGGTGGTGGTGGTGGTGGTGGTGGTGGTGGTGGTGAGGAGACAGATAGCACGGGTTGTGAAGCAGTCATTGAAATCTCGCACATTGACATTGTGCTCTGCTATTGTGCCACTGAGTTATCCACTTGGGTTTGCAACAGTATGACAGTGGCCATTCATTCTAATTGACAGTTGGTTGGTTGTACTAATGTAAAATGCAGTGCAGTGATTGCAGTAGTGCTGGTGTATAACATGGCTACTTTGACAGGCAGCCTGGCCTCTGACGAGGTATGATAAGCCTGTGACGGGACTGAAGTAGGTGGTGCCTACTCCAGTCCCATCACAAGCTTATTCTACCTCATCAGAGGCAGGGCCACTTGTCAAAGCAGCCATGTTATATACCATCTCTGCTGCAGCCACTGCACAGTGCTTTACATTTTTATGGTAACCAAGCAGCTGTCAACTAGAATGAATGGACACTACCAAACTGTTGCCAAAAACAAAGTGGACCACCCAGTGGCACAACATGCAGCAGAGCACAACATGTAAGATTTCAATGGGAGCTGCACAGATGGGAGCTGTCTTTACAGCACATTCTTCACTCACGTAACCTTCCTGGCCTAAATCTAAGGTAACTCATACCCCTCCCACTCCACCCCCAACTGATTGTGCTTGTGTGTGTGTGTGTGTGTGTGTGTGTGTGTGTGCGCGCGCGCATGTGCTTGCATGCGTGCGTGTGTGTGCGTGTCACTTTCCATGCAAATTTACAAGTATGTCACTTTTCATGTGTGGCAGTCGAAAACTAAATGACTAATGGCCATATGTTCCCACAAAGCTATATATTTATACATGTTGACCTTTACATATTACAGATTGTCTCCTATTATGATTTATCAAGAATTGAATTTTATGAATTTGGCCTGGCTCTTTATCTTTGTAATTAAATGCCCTACATAGAAGAATTACATTTTACATTAATTTCCCGTGTCTAGAACATTGAATACACAAATTGGGAAATAATGAATATCCTTCATTGCTGAGAAGAATTATACTGAGCAGGTGTCTTGTGCATATATCCCTGTTTTGGTCTCTGTTTTGTAGCCTGCACATTGACGCTTACACTGCATAGGGTAACAAGAATATTTCTCAATCCTGTCCCACTTAGTCCGCTACATTCAGTCTCTCTGTCCATCCTTCAAAAGCTCTTACAGAAACATTTCTTGTTTAATTTGGAATCTTGATGCATTCATCACCCCATTTTTACAGAAACTCTGTGTCTATACAAAATGTTCATCCATTGAATCAGTTCTATAGAAAGGATGTTCAGAAACTTCAAAGACCACAACAACTAAATATTGAATAAAATGTTTTAACTGGTGTACTGTTTTAAGCATCTTTCTGACTTGCAACACTTTTTCCATGTAATTGTTTTTCTTGCGTCAAGTAATAAATTTTTCACCATTGTTTATACAGTGGAAAAAAGCAGCATTCTCTTCTTTAATGTGGTATTAGCAAACTGTAGCAGACGAACTCTGGTCTTAATTCATTAAATGCCCTTCACACAAAGTTTCTTATGTTCCTAAGAAGTACCTTCAGAGTATTTCTACCAAATATATAAATCTACGTGCAAAGTCCCTTTTTCAACCATTGACTTTACAATTGTGTCATACAGTTGTCATTTCTTAACACCTGTCTCGTATTCTCATCTCTGTCAAATAGCAAAGTTTAATAATGGATCTTATTCACATTGGGTTAAGCAATTGTTTATATATTTTAGATTCTTGGGAGCATTGTTTATTAAACCAATGGTTCACAAAGTTTTTAATCAGCAACCCCATTTTATGCAAGAGCATTTTTTCGTAACCTCCAGCTTACTTATATAAATGTAATTAGTGCCAACTGCGTACAGAAGCACCTGTTTCTTTCTTTTCTTTTTTTCGATGCATGAACAGTATCCCAAAGACACTCCTTGTTGAAGCCCTGATGGAGTAAATTTTTATAAACAAACAATATTGGAGAATTGATTCTTCAGTTGCTCCCAGCATATTTGTTGATCAAAAAGCTCATGGGTATACTGCTGGTTCATAGTATCTAATGGGCACAATATTTTGGTGATCAGACATCTCGCCATCATCAGATGTGCTGACGAACTGAGCTGCTCAGGGCGCACATTTGACCAATATCCCCTGCCCCACAAGCTACTCTCTCTGCAGTCCACAGCCATGTATCGTAAGTCACGGACACACTAGAATTAGTGTCTGTGATAGCGTTGATATAATTTCTCTGTCCGCCGTGGCCACCAGATCGATTTGTTTGCTTCTTAGTTAAACTCTGTACTGGTTCCCATGCCTTGGTAAGATTATAGACACAATCTTGCTTGATGAGATCATCCCTGGTGCAAATTTCTATGGCCTCTCTAAAGACACTGTCCCTTTATTTGGATGTCTGTGCCAGGATCCTGGTATGTTTGTACTCCATCGTGCTATTCTCAGACAAACAGTGCTCTGCAATTACTGACTTGTTGAGATAAATCAGTTGACTGTGCCTCTAGTATTCTTGGAACGATCTTTGACGGTGCACACTGTCTGTCCAGTATATGTAAAAGACAGATTTTACTCAATGCTTCTTCGGTATGAATCCAATTTTTTCCAATAGTGTGCCACTGTTCAGTATAAAAGCAGTGGCTACCTCTTCTTCCGTGACCTCTTTCGTTTGCACAGGTTGCCCTGTTGTGGTGGGGCAGGAAGTGTGCCTAACTTGCCGTTCTGGGTACCCGTTTTTTTTTTTTTTTTTTTTAGTATAGTTCTTAGGTGTTCCAGCTCCTGTGGCAGACTTTTTGCATGCAAAATTATATGCACTCTGTGTTCTAGTGTTTTTAGTACCCCACTCCTTAGCAAAGGACAATGGCAGGTGTCTGCATGCAAATACAGGTCATTGTCTGCTTTCTTCCAATACACACCGTGGCCCAGAGTGCCATCAACTCTCTTGTTGACCGTGATGTCGGGAATGGTAATATTCCTTCTGTTTTGGTCTACATAGTGAATTTGATGTTGGGATGTACTAGTTCAGATGTGCAACGAGGTCAAGAAGTGTGCCCCTTCCATGGAGCCAGGTGATGAACGTGTCATCCAAATAACGGAGAGGGGGGGGGGGCGGGAGTTTCCACTTCGATGATGTCAGGGCTCCTTCCTCTAAGTTCTCCATACACAAATTTGTGGCCACAGGCGAGAGCGGGCTGCCATTGTGACTCCTTTCATTTTTTCATAGTATTCTCCATTAAACAGAAAATACATGGAGGTCAGGACATGCCTGAAAAGCTCAGTGGTCTTCTCATCAAATTTCTGATCAAAAAGCTCTAGAGACTCACAGAGGCACTCAGGTGAATAACGAAACCCTGACGTTGTCGAGGCATTTTGCAAAATCTACAGAATTGCAGATATGATGAGTGCATTCACCCACATAGGGCCAGCCTTGCTGTGGTATGTGAAAGAGTGCACTTTATCCATTGGAGCCTTGAGTACAACTCCCACAAACTAAATAAATAGACTACATTTACATCTACATCCACATTTATACTCCGCAGGCCACCCAACGGTGTGTGGCGGAGGGCACTTTACGTGCCACTGTCATTACCTCCCTTTCCTGTTCCAGTCGCGTATGGTTCACGGGAAGAACGACTGCCGGAAAGCCTCCGTGCACGCTTGAATCTCTCTAATTTTACATTCGTGATCTCCTCAGGAGGTATAAGTAGGGGGAAGCAATATATTCGATACCTCATCCAGAAATGCACCCTCTCGAAACCTGGACAGCAAGCTACACCGTGATGCAGAGTGCGTCTCTTGCAGAGTCTGCCACTAAAGTTCGCTAAACATCTCCGTAACGCTATAAGGCTTACCAAATAACCCTGTGACGAAACGCGCCGCTCTTCTTCGGATCTTCTCTATCTCCTCTGTCAACCTGACCTGGTACGGATCCCACACTGATGAACCCTTTGTTGATGGACTAAATTTCTAAGGACTCTCCCAATGAATCTAAACCTGGCACCTGCTTTACCAACAATTAATTTTATATGATCATTCCACTTCTGATTGTTCTGTACACATACTCCCAGGTATTTTACAGAAGTAACTGCTACCAGTGTTTGTTCCGCTATCATTTAATCATACAATAAAGGATCCTTCTTTCTATGTATTCACAATACATTACATTTGTCTATGTTAAGGGTCAGTTGCCACTCCCTGCACCAGGTGCCTATCCGCTGCAGATCTTCCTGCATTTCGCTGCAATTTTCTAATGCTGCAACTTCTCTGTATACTACAGCATCATCCGCGAAAAGCCGCATGGAACTTCCGACACTATCTACTAGGTCACTTATATATATTGTGAAAAGCAATGGTCCCATAACACTCCCCTGTGGCACGCCAGAGGTTACTTTAACATCTGTAGACGTCTCTCCGTTGAGAACAACATGCTGTGTTCTGTTTGCTAAAAACTCTTCAATCCAGCCACACAGCTCTTTTTATATTCTGTAGGCTCTTACTTTATCAGGCGACAGTGTGGAACTGTATCAAACGCCTTCTGGAAGTCAAGGAAAATGGTATCTACCTGGGAGCCTGCATGTAATATTTTCTGGGTCTCATGAACAAATAAAGCAAGTTGGGTCTCACACGATCGCTGTTTCCGGAATCCATGTTGATTCCTACAGAGTAGATTCTGGGTTTCCAGAAATGACGTGATACGCGAGCAAAAAACGTGTTTTAAAATTCTACAACAGATCGATGTCAGTGATATAGGTCTATAGTTTTGCGCATCTGCTCGACAGCCCTTCTTGAAAACTGGAACTACCTGTGCTCTTTTCCAATCATTTGGAACCTTCCGTTCGTCTAGAGACTTGTGATACACGGCTGTTAGAAGGGGGGCAAGTTCTTTCGCGTACTCTGTGTAGAATCGAATTGGTATCCCGTCAGGTCCAGTGGACTTACCTCTCTTGCGTGATTTCAGTTGCTTTTCTATTCCTTGGACACTTATTTTGATGTTGGCCATTTTTTTCATTCGTGCGAGGTTTAGAGAAGGAACTGCAGTGCGGTCTTCCTCTGTGAAACACCTTGGAAAAAGGTGTTTAGTATTTCAGCTTTACGCATGCCATCCTCTGTTTCAATGCCATTATCATCCTAGAGTGTCTGGATATGCTGTTTTGATCCACTTATTGATTTAATGTAAGACTAGAACTTCCTAGGATTTTCTGTCAAGTCGGTACATAGAATTTTACTTTCGAGTTCACTGAATGCTTCACACATAGTCCTCCTTATGCTAACTTTGACATTGTTTAGCTTCTGTTTGTCTGAGAGGTTTAGCTTGCGTTTAAACTTGCAGTGAAGCTATCTTTGCTTTCGCAGTAGTTTCCTAACTTTGTTGTTGAACCATGGTGGGTTTTTCCTGGCCCTCACAGTTTCACTCGGCACGTACCTGTCTAAAACACATTTTACGATTGCCTTGAACTTTTTCCATAAACACTCAACATTGTCAGTGTCGGAACAGAAATTTTCGTTTTGATCTTTTAGGTAGTCTGAAATCTGCCTCCTATTACTCTTGCTAAACAGATATACCTTTCTCCCTTTTTATATTCTTATTTACTTCCATATTCAGGAATGCTGCAATGACCTTATGATCACTGATTCCCTGTTCTGCACTTACAGAGGCGAAAAGTTCGGGTCTGTTTGTTATCAGTAGGTCCAAGATGTTATCTCCATGAATTGGTTCTCTGTTTAATTGCTCGAGGTAATTTTCGGATAGTGCACTCAGTATAATGTCACTCGATGCTCTATCCCTACCACCCGTCCTAAACATCTGAGTGTCCCATTCTATATCTGGTAAATTGAAATCTCCACCTAAGACTATAACATGCTGCGGAAATTTATGTGAAATGTATTCCATATTTTCTCTCAGTTGTTCTGCCACTAATGCTGCTGAGTCGGGAGGTTGGTAAAAAGAGCCAATTATTATCCTAGCTCAGTTGTTGAGTATAACCTCCACCCATAATAATTCACAGGAACTATCCACTTCTAATTCTCTACATGATAAACTACTACTAACAGTGACAAACATGCCACCACTGGTTGCATGCAATCTATCCTTTCTAAACACCGTCTGTGCCTTTGGAAAAATTTCGGCAGAATTTATCTTTGGTTTCAGCCAGCTTTCCGTACCTATAAAAATTTCAGCTTCGGTGCTTTCTATCAGCGCTTGAAGTTCCGGTACTTTAACAATGCAGCTTCGACAGTTTACAATTACAATACCGATCACTGATTGGTCCCCACATGTTTGTCCCGCACCTTTTGAGGCATTTGCGCTTTCCGTACTTGCCCGAGGCCATAAACCTAAAAAACCACCCAGTCCACGCCACACAACCCATGCTACCTGTGTAGCTGCCTGTTGTGTGTAGTCGACTCCTGGCCTATCCAGCAGAAACCGAAACCCCACCACCCTATGGCGCAAGTCGAGGAATCTGTAGCCAATCATTTTAATTTCTTGACCTGGGATTGGATTGATGATGATACCTGGATGGCAGTTGATTCTGCCCATAGGAAGGCCATGGGACTTCAAATATCAAAATCCTCACATGTCTCTGACAAACCATCACTGGAGGCCCAATGCAAGATGGTCATTAATCTGACTGATGTGGAGCAGAGTGATGATGCTGTTTCAGTTCTGAAGAAGCAACTTAACTTTGCTCCCACGCCAAAATTCATACCAGTCACAGACATCATCATCGCACTTGAACAAGTTGTGCCACGACTACTGCCTAAAGCAGCTGAAGGAGTATGTTGTGAAACCTGCCATGCACTGATGAGAACCAAGTTCAACGTTGCCAGCAGAGGGAGGGCATCTATTCAAGACCTGAGTGAGTGCCCTGAGATTGTTGTCTTACCTGCGGACAAAGACAATGCTAATGTTGTTCTTTCCCACAAGGATAACATTGAGAAGATGCAGAGCCTGCTTGATGACAACCACAAAGAAGGTGCTATTCTCAAGCACATGGATTTACCAGAGGGGTCACCAAGAAACTGTTACCTCAAGGACCTGTACTGCCAAGACTTTATTGACTCAGTAAAAGTTCACAAAGATGGTGTTGTGACGTAACAAGACTGTTACGCCACTTGAAGTAGCCGGTAGGATAGGCACGCGTACACACACGCCGACGGGCGTCAAGTCTGGAACAGGCTACGTAATTAATGCTATGAAGAAAAGTACGTAGCTGGATTAATACTTATCTTTAATCAATCATTGTGGTACGTCGCTCTTGACGATACACAGGAGACTTTAATTACAATCACTGTAAGGCTAATGGCGCCTTGCTAGTTCGTAGCCATTAACTTAGCTGAAGGCTATTCTGTCTCTCGGCTAATGAGAGAGAAAGGCTTCGTACATCTAGTCGCTAGCTAGGTCGTCCGTACAACTGGGACGAGTGCTCTATCGTATATTGAGACCTGCCTTGTGGTGGCGCTAGGTCTGCGATCACACAGTGGCGACACGCGGGTCCGACATGTACTAAATGGACCGCGGCCGATTTAAACTACCACCTAGCAAGTGTGGTGTCTGGCGGTGACACCACAGATGGAATGGCTTTGCACGCCATTGTGAGCAACGTTAGGGCACCTACATATTTGCGGGCAAAATACCTAACAGAAATACTAAGCCATTATGTGGGTTAAAGCTGTCGTCATATCTGCAATGCTGTAGATTTTGTAAAATGCCTTGACAGCTTCAGGGTGAAGGACTCATATATCCTGGGGAGTTCTGATGTTTTCTTATTATTCACCAGGGTACCTCTACGAGAGTCGCTAGAGCTCATGGGTCAGAAATTTGACGAGAAAACCACTGGATTTTTCAGGCAGATGCTGACCTCCACATATTTGCTGTTTAATGAAGAATACTATGAACAAACAGGAAGAGTCACAATGGGCAGCTCACAGTCACATGTGGTCACTAATTTGTATATGGAGAACTTCAAGGAGGAAATGCTAGCCTCATCTATATGGAAACACAAGTGTTTTTTCCATTACGTGGATGACAAGTTCATTGCCTGGCCCCATGGAAGGTGCAAACTCCTTGACTTCCTTAGCATATGAACTCCATATATCCCAACATCAAATTCACTATGTACACTGAAGCAGAAGGAAGATTACCACTCCTAGACATCATGGTCAAGAAAAGACCTAATGGCACTCTGGGCCATGGTTTGTATTGGGAAAAAAACACACAGTGGCCTGTATTTGCATGCAGACACCTGCCATCACCCCTTGCAGAGGAATGGGCAGAGTGCACATCATTTCAGATGCAGAGAGTCTGCAACAGGATACAGGAGCCAGAATGCCTCAGTAATGTATCCCCCCCCCCCAAAAAAAAAGTGGGTGGGGGGTAACCAGACTGACAGATTAGGCATTCTCTCCACCCTATCACAACAGTACAACATATGCAGACAGAAGAAATTGTAGAGGAAGAGGCAGTCACAGCCTTTATACCGTACATAGGCACACTATTGGGAAAAACTGGATGCATATTGAAGAAGCATCAAGTAAAAACTGTTTTTGGCCCACCCAATAAAACATGAGTATTATTGGGAAGTGTCAAAGATGATATGTTTGTGAAAGGCCAGTGTATACCAGATTCCATGTGAATGTGGGAAGATGCATATTAGACATATAGTGCGTGTCATTGAAGATTGTTGCTGAGAATACCCAAGACTCGCTCGACGGATGTCTCCCAACAAGTCAGCTGTTGTAGAGCACTGTTTGTCTGAGAATCATCCGATGGAGTAAAAATGTACTTTGCCCTCCCCCGGGGGACTCGTCACTCTTTGGCGGGTTTGTGTTTGGCTACCACAGGGCCCCAGCCTTTACAGCACTTTTTCCCTTCTGTGCTGCATGTCTATCCTCTTGCTATTCCTTTTCCCTTCCCTTGGGGAACATGTCTGGGGTATTATTGGGAATGTTCTGCATTCTGTCGCTGACTTGCGAACAGTCTCAACTTTCTTTTTAGCTCCCATTTCCTTTCTTTGTTTTCCTTCTCCTCTCGTTCCTCAGCTTCGGTGTTTGAGGATCCCCTTTTTTTCTTCTTCCTCCCTGTGTGCTTCTGAAACAGGCCCAATTGTCTCGCACATAAAAGGTGACTTGATGACGCATAATTCCCAGCCCCGGGTCGACAGGTAGGGTTCGCACGTACCCCCTGGTACAGGCCAGGCCCAGGGAGAGGTGATTGCTTGAGCTGTAACTTACCCAGATTGCCCATTGGTCCCTCCGTCAGGTGTTCGGGAGGTGTGACCTGAGGTGTGAACAGTCACCAAGGGGGGTGCTCCACTATGTGAAGGGGTCCCCCAGTTGGAAGGAGTGCACCATCAGAGACGCTGGCAATCATGGGGGATTTCCTTGCGATGAGTCACTCATCCTCTCCATCGACGTAAACGTAATGAGGCTACTAGTACGAAGACCCTTCCCATTGTACCACGGTTCCTTGTGGTATCCCATACTGAAGATGTTCAGCCCGTCGCCACCGTCAATCTATTTATTATTCAGAAAGGTGTTGATGCCATTGCTGGCCCTGTGAAATCCTGCTCTTGTGTATGTAATGGCACTTTGCTTTTGGAGACGGCTTCTGATTCTCAAGCACAAATACTTGCTGCCTTGCTTTTCCACAGCTACCTTGTTCGTGTCGAGTCACATAGAACTTTGAATTCTTCCCGCGGTGTAATTTAGATGAGGCTGCTCGACAATCTAACCGAGGCCAAAATACAATCTTACGTCTCTGATCAGGATGTCATTGCCGTCCATCTAGTAATGAAAAAAGTAGATTACTCCTTGGTGCCCACCCACACTCTTCCTCAGCTTAGATAGGGTGGTGCTGCCATCCAAGATTAAAGCAGGCTATGAAATCATCACCGTCTGGCCGTACATTCCAAATCAGATGTGCTGCTTACAGTGTCATCGGTTTAATCACACTAGAACATCTTGTCGACACCCAGCCAAATGCATAACCTGTGGCAGCGATGCACACAGGCGCAAATGTCTGCCTCCTCCTCCCCATTGTATCAATTGCAATGGTGGCCATGCCACCTCCTGGGATTGTCCCTTGTATCTAGATGAGCGGGCTGTTCAAGAGATCTGGGTAAAGGAAAAAGTGCCTTATCCAGTAGCTCGCAAATTACTGACTAGTCGCAAACCATGTGTTCTCCCATCTGGCACTTATACTTCGGTTCTTGTTACCCCTCACTCCATGAAGGACATAGCTATGCAGACATGTGACCTCAGATTTGGCTCCGAGGTTGTGAAGTCGCCCGGCATCACCGTCCCCTCGTCCCACTGTGCAACACTTGTCAAACTCTCGCCTAAAGGGGCGAAGCTACCCAGTACACAAGTGGAAGGCAGGAAAGGACTGAAGGAGTACTCCTGAGAAGACTTCCTCTGTCCCTCCAACCAAACAACACCCAAGTCTTCCTCTAATCAGAATGGCTTGAAGAAGTCTGCTAAGGACAAACGGTCTTCTCGTTCACCAACTCGAAGATCCTGCTCGACAGTGTCGCCACGTGGTCACTTAGATCGGCTAGCCTCTGTCTCGCCAGTGCACACAACCAACCATTCTTGCAGCATTGGACTCCACCGACTGACCACATAAGCATGCTGATGCTTCTGTGGACCCCATGGAGCAGGATCCTCCTACTTCTGTGCCCTGTAGTAGCGACTCTTCATTGGCAGTCCCTCGGTGGCCACCGAGTTGACATCCCTACATCACTACCTCCTCGTGACTGTCCTACAATGAAACGTTTGCGGCCTTTTGTCCCACAAAGAGGATTTACAGCTGCTTCTAGATTCACAGCGTTCCCTTGTACTCTGCCTTCAGCAAACGAAATTGCGCTCTCAAGACCATTTTGAGCTTCCACATTACTTACCAATTCATTTTGACCATCCCTGTGGAGGTCGGCATCCCATTTCATGGGGGCGTTGTGCTGCTTATACGGGATGACCTTCATAGTCAACCCATCTCCCTGACTACCCATCTTCAAGCTGTTGCTGTTCACCTCTTCGTTCCCCGCCTGGTTTTTCCCTCTGTACCATTTATGTACCTCCGTCCTTCGATGTCACCAGGGCAGACTTCCTTCAGCTTATTGGGCAGCTACCTCCACTGTTTTTGCTACTAGGTGATTTTAATGCGCATCATCCCCTTTGGGGTTCTCCCGGGACCTGCCAGAGAGGTGCCCTCTTGGCTGACAGTCTTAACCAAGTCAACCTATTCTGCCTTAACACTGGTGCACCCACTTCCCTTTCTGACTCCTTGCACACCTATTCCCATTTGGACCTCTCCTTTTGCACTGCCCAGCTTCCTCATTGTCTTGAGTGGTCCGTTCTTCCTGACGCCTACTTGAGACCATTTCCTGTGTGCACTCTGTCTGCTGACTCCTACCCCATCCACATGCATGCCCAAATGGCAGCTTACTAAGGCTGACTGGCAGCTTTACTCCTCCATGGCGATCTTCACAGAACAAGATTTCCTCATTTGTGATCATGAGGTGGACTATCTCGCCAACATTGTCCTTACTGCTGCAGAACGTTCCATTCCTCACACTACCTCTTTACCACATCATCTCCCAGTCCCGTGGTGGACTGAGGCATACTGAGATGGAGTCTGTGCACGGAGACGTGCTTTCCACGTTTCTAACAGTCATCCTATGATGGCAAACTGCATTCACTATAAACACATGTGCAAAGTGTCGCATTCTTTGGGATAGCAAAAGAGCTAGCTGGCTTTCATTCACTAGTTCATGTACCAGTTGAACCCCCTTCCTCTGTTGTGTGGGCCAACCTCAGATGGCTCTATGGGACCGAGATCTGCTCCCCAACTTCCAGCCTGACAGTAGCAGGCCCTGTTGCTATCTCCAACACCTTGGTCCGTCATTTTGCAGACATTTAGAGTTCTTCCCACTATCGCTTTGCCTTCCTCCATCGGAACCATTTGGAGGCAGCTCTGGCTATACCCTTCTCTTCTCTGAATCGTGAGTGTTACAATGCCGCCTTTATTATGAGGGAGCTAGAGCATGCTCTCAGTTCATCCCGATCCTCTGCCCCAGGACCAGATGCCATCCACATTCAGATGTTGCAGCACTTTTCTATTGTGGACAAGCACTTTCTGCTTAACACATACAACTGCATTTGGGCTGAGGGCACATTTCCCGGACGTAGGTGTGAAGCCACTGTCATACCCTTACCTAAGCCCAGTAAGGACAAAAACCTTCCTTCTAGCTACCGCCCCATCTCTCTTACGAGCTGCGTTTGCAAGGTGATGGAACCTATGATTCATGCCCGGCAGGTGTGGTGGCTCGAATCTTGCCATTTACTCACGACTGCACAGTGTGGATTTAGAGTGTGGCATTCTGCAGTTGACCATCTCGTTACTTTGTCCACCCATGTCATGAATGGTCTCCTGTGGAAAACCCAGACTGTGGCAGTGTTTCTCAATTTGGATAAGGCCTAAGACACCTGCTGGAGAACTGGTGTCCTCCTTACTCTTTACACATGGGGCTTCCGTGGCCGCCTGCCCTGTTTCCTTTAGGAATTTGTAAAAGACCAAGTTTTCAAGGTGTGTGTGTGTGTGTGTGTGTGTGTGTGTGTGTGTGTGTGTGTGTGTGTGTGTGTGTGCGTGTGTGTGTGCGTGTGTGTGTGTGTGTGTGTGTGTGGGTTCTGCCTTGTCGGACACCTTTATTCATTAAAATGGTGTGCCTCAGGGAACCATCCTGAGTATCATCCTCTTTGCTATCACCATTAACCCTATAATGGCCTGTCTCCCACCGGGCATCTCCAGCTCCCTTTTTGGTGATGATTTTGCCGTCTATTGCAATTCTTCACGGACCTGTCTCACTAAGTGGCATCTTCAGTGCTGTCTTGATCGTCTTCACTCCTGGAGCATCGCCAGTGGCTTCCGCTTTTCCACTGACAAAACCCTCTGTATGAATTTCTGGCAGCACACATGTTTTCTCCCACCATCTCTACATCTTGGGCTTGTTGCTCTTCCATTCATTGGCAGTATGAAATTCCTGGGGCTCATCCTAGATAGGAAACTCTCTTGGTCCTCCCATGTTTATTACTTGGCATCTCGCTGTACGCAGTCCCTCAATGTCCTGTGTGTCCTCAATGGTACTTCTTGGGAGTGCCGATTGTATCACCCTCCTCTGTTTATACCAGTCCCTTGTCCGTTCGAAACTTAACTATGGGTGCTTTGTTTATGCATTTGCACACCCATCCCTTTTACGCCATCCCAAAACTCTCCATCATCATTGCATCCATTTGGCCCTGAGCAGCTTCTACACTAGCCCGGTTGAGAATCTGTATGCTGAAGCTGCTGAACTGCCACTGCCCTACCGCTGTGACTTTCTCCTCAGCAGGTATGCATGCCGTTTGTTCTGCCATGCGTGGCCACCCCTCCTATGCCTCCTTCTTTGATGATTCGTTAGATCATCAGTATGGGGCTCATCCCTCCTCTGTGTTACCTCCTGGAGTCCGCTTCTGCCACTTGCTATGGTGGCTTAACTTCACACTACCTGCAACTTTCCCCGTGGGTGTGAACCCTTCATCACCTTGGCTTCGTGATGTGGCCCATCTTAACCTTGGCCTTCATTTGCTTCCTAAGAACACTACTCCATCCTTGGTCTATCGCCTTCAGTTTCACGACCTTCACGTGGAACTTAGCCCTAGAACCTTTGTATACACTGATGGCTCTCGGACTGACCGTGGGGTTGGGTGTGCCTTCGTCATTGGCACCTATGTCTTTGGATATTGGCTTCCGGCCCACTCCTCAGTATTCACAGCTGAGCTTTTTGCCTTGTATCAGGCTAAGGAGTACATCCAGCAACACAGCCTTCCCAAGTGTGTCCTCTGCTCAGACTCACTCAGTGCCCTCCAAAGTCTATGTGCACTGTACACTGCTCATCCCTTAGTGCAGCGGGTCCAGGGAAAATGTCAGTTGCTAACTCTTGGTGGAGCCAATGTGATGTTTCTGTGGGTCCCTGGTCATGTCAGTCTGCCATGAAACGATGCTGCTGACGCTGCTGCCAATGCTGCAGTCCTAGTACCTCAGCTCGCTAGTTCCTATATTCCCTCCGATGATTTCTGTGTTGCCGTCTGTCGGGAGGTGGTGTCCCATTGTCATCGTCAGTGGTCGTCCCTTTACAGGAATAAACTCTGGCTTATTAAGCATCTCCCAGCAGCTTGGGCGACCTCCTCTCAGCCCTCCTGTCATTTTAACTAGGCTGCGTATTGGGCACTGCCTTTTTAGCCATCGTCATTTGGTCAGTGACATGGCCCCACCACTTTGTACTCATTGTGCCCAAATTTTAACTGTCCGCCACTACCTGCTGGAATGCCCTTTTTTTACCAATTTACGTTCAATTTTGGGTTTGCCATCTGAATTATCAGCTGTTTTAGCGAATGACACACGGGTTGTCACCCGCGTTTTACTTTTTATCCACCAAAGCAATATGGCAAAGGCCATTTAATTTTTAGTTTTGGATCTCAATTTTTGTGTGCTGTTTCTTTTAGCCCTTTTTCCACATGCCTCGTTTAGCTGTCTCCTATTCTGTCCATTGGGACTGACATATAGTCATTTCCCTCATCTCTGTGTTTGTGTTCTATAGTTTTGACTTGGGTGCATATGACCTCAGTTGTTTTTTGCACCCTAAAACAAAACAAAAGAAATGTACTATGATCTTGCATACAGATCCAAATACTGGGACTGTGTCGTCAGAGAGACTGTACAAATTCACACCAGGGATGATCTTATCAATTGAGATTGCAGGTATAATCTTAGCAAGGCTTAGGAACAAGCACTGATTTTAATTAAGACGATTCTCAGCAAGCAAAATGATCTTGCGACCAGAGCGGACAGAGAACTTACATCAACACTATCACAGATGCTGACACTAGCGTCTCTGTGACCACCAGCATGTGGCTGCTTATGCGGACCATGGAGGGAGCAGCCCATGGAGGCAGGGGATATTAGACGGCCACGCGTGCTTAGGAGCTCAGTTTTTCAGTGCATCTGATGATGATGATGATGATGATGATGATGATGACATGTATGATCACCGAAATATTGTGCATGTTGGACACTATGAACTGGCAACACGCCCGTGGCCTATTTGATCAATATTTGAGAAGAAAGTAGACCCTGTACAAAACATTCATCACACGCTAATGGCATGTAACTCTGCTTCTGACCTTTGCCTCAATTTGGCAAGGAAGAGACTCCAAGTTTCTTCCTTAACTGCAATTATTTCACGTGTCCACATCAGTCGGTCCTACTGTGTTAATCACGTACAACTGACTAGCACACACACTCTACTTTCATGCTGTAATTTAGTTCAGTGGAGGGGGTGGGGGCTCCAACATATAACCACCTGGTACCAGTTCTACACCACCTAAAGCACTACCAAGTGACCCGGCTACTGTTTTAACGGTGTAGCTAATCCACCCCCCTTGTGAGCTTACTTGAAGAAGGAAAGTTGCTCACATGGATCATTAGCCCAGTCAACAAACACCAAAAGATGGCTGGGAATAAAATTTGTGTAGTCGCAAATTTTTGTGCAGTGGTAGAGGGGAGTGTCATTAACAACATACTGAAAATTCTTCCCCCTTTCATAGTTTTGCAAAATGAAGAATGAGCAGGCAGTTTCCCATTCTGTCTACTGTACTACATCACTGAAAGCAACTACAGGATACATAACAACGAAGTTAGACCATTCCGCAGCCCCCCCACTTATCTTGACCCCTCCGCTTGCGCGCACGTGCCCCCCCCCCCCCCCCCCCCTCTCTCTCTCTCTCTCTCTCTCTCTCTCTCTCTCTCTCTCTCTCTCTCTCTCTCACACACACACACACACACACACACACACACACACTCTTGTCCATCAGGAATTTATTATGCAGTAATGATGATGATGATTGTGTCGTGCTTTTGATTACCAAGTAATAGCAATCACTATTAATGTTGTTTCAAAAATAAAAACTGCAGCAAAATAAAATTAATGTTAAGTTTAAAACAGCATTTATGATGTCCTTTTAATAGTTGTACTTTATTAGTTGTTAGTGATTAGGATGCAAATTATACATCTGTTATTAATTGATACAAACTTACTTTCAGCTGCTGATGATCTGCCACCTCCACCGGAGCCATCAGATTACAGTCAGTGCCACACATCAAACTTCCCACCACCGCCTGATGACTTACCTCCTCCTCCATCACCTGTTAGTTCAAGCTATTCAGAGCTGCGCAGGGCAAATTACCAACCTGACTTTGGGACCTATGGACCTTCATCTCAGGTACTGATAGTCTTTAAAAAATTATGTTAATATTGCCATCAGAGCAACTACTGGAAGGTAGCTATGACAGTCAATGACATTTTAAGAGTAGCGTATGGAATAATTAACTCACTTGGCTCTCCATCAGCACTTTGACTGTCGTTATAGGGATCCCAATAGTGATGCTTTGAATTGGATAGAGGCTATTCAATTTGAGTATTTTGGCTTCATCATATCTTTCTCATATCACCCCAAAACTGGCTGACAACAAAGTGCTGTGACATTCCTTGAGCCTCGTGGGATCCAAGGAGGAGCGAATTATACTGGTAAGAGGTAAGCCACTTGCAGGTTAACATGCAACTGTCAGCAGGGAATACTTTGGGATGATACATGTCAGCACAGAACAGAACTTCAGGGATTAACATCTGCAAAGAACAGAATGGTTCTAAAACTTTAAAATAACAAATTATGCAATTTCCTGTATTTGCATTTAGACTGTGTTACTAATCACAAAGTATTTTCCAGCAGTCTTAAGTGCAGATGCTTTAAAAAACATTTTGGCTGCGTGTCATCAGTTTTTGCCACTGAAATTAAGATATCACAAGTGACATAACTGATAGCTGAAATTCATTAGCATGTGAAGGGCAATAATAGGCTTTGTAAGTTTTTCACGTTGAATCACAATTTTCACCACAGTGACTGACAGACATGTGGAAGCATGCAACTGGTATTGTTCTGCTTGCTCAGTATCCATTGTTAGGGTTTATTGTGGAACTGAGTATATTGTATTTGTGCTTGTTAAAGTATCAATTTGGCTTTGCTCATGCTGAAGGAACTATCTTGGTGCCTTTGGAGTGATTTACAAAATTGGCGGGATACGTGTTGGTAAGCTGAGATGTAATTTGTACCTAAATATTTCCAAATTGAGGGTCACGTAAATGATGGGTCAATGCTGCGAAGATCTCCATGATGAATGTAGAGATTTCTTTCCCTCATCTAAATTAAAGATAAATTTATGGAGCATCTGTAGTGGGTCCACCGATTAAGGTAGAATTCCCCTCCCTCCTCCTCCTCCTCCTCCTCCTCCTCCTCTTCTGCTGATGCTACTTATTAACGATAGCAATCCTGGATTGTGCTGGTGGAAAGACCACATGAATCTAATCAGAAGGTTCCAGTGAAAATATAATTCACCCACAAACTACACTGCTTGAAAAATATCCATTTGATCAGTTGTTGGAGGGTGTTTGTCAGTCTGAGATTCCTGTCAAGTTGAATTAGTGAAACAGAAAAATCCCTTCAAAGAAACAGCTCAATTTGGTATGGGTTTCTTTAGTCACTGCAAGAGTAGCACAGAAATGCTTATCATATGCCAGTTAGAGATTCTTCAAATCATCTTAAAAATTCAATGGAGGCAACATTTCAGTGTGACACAAGGAATCCTTTGACATTTATCTTGCATACTGTCCATGGTAGTAAAATTGAAGGGATTCGGGTGTGTACAGAGGTAATCCAATAATCATTAGTTCCACATTACAGTCATGAATGAAGCAGGAAGGAAAGAAAATACTCTGAAACACTATATACCCTTTATTCATTCACCATAAGGTGTCATGTAAGATACAGATGTAGATCAGGGTGTATACGCCCCAGGAAATCGGAAAAATGTGGAAATTTTTTCATCCTGGGAAAACCTGGAATAATCGCTCAATTTTTTTAAAATTTTGGATATTTTACATTGTTTTAATTTTCAGTTAAATTCATGTAATTTTGGCTGGTAAGAACTGGTACTCTAACAAAGATTTCACTTTAGACCACCACTGCAGAATTACACCGCAGTATAAAACACAAGAAGAGAATAACGCCAAAATAAAACTTCTGTTGTAAAGAAAATGCACTATACCTTACTGTGTAACAACAAACTGCTTTTGATGAGCTTCACATCACAGGTGTTTACATTTCTAACAAGTCATGGGAAAATATTGCAAATGGTGATTTGAGATGCGGTACTTTCGAAGTAAATTTCATTCTACACAAGACAAAATATGTGGTGTGTGAGAATGTAGGATGAACATCTTGTACCACAAAATATTTGACTCTTATTCAAAATGTAACACTTTGAGCAACAGCCAGATAGAAAAATATCTGGTCCAGAAGACCAGCCATTTATGCCATTATTTAAAACTTTACTGGCACGTTTGTGTTTGATATACCTTAAAGGGTAACACATGCTAAAAAAAACTAGAATTATGTATGAGAACTTAGCTTCTCTTGTAGTTACACTTTATGGTTGGGTTCAGTTGAGTCGGGGGAAGAGACCAAACAGTGAGGTCATCGGTCTCATCAGATTTGGGAAGAATGGGGATGGAAGTTGGCTGTGCCCTTTGAAAGGAACCATCCCAGCATTTGCCTGAAGCGATTTACATCCCAGCATTTGCCTGAAGCGATTTAGGGAAATCGCTGAAAACCTAAATCAGGATGGCTAGACGTGGGATTGAACTGTCATCCTCCCGAATGCGTTAACCACTGCACCATCTTGCTCGGTTATACTTTATGTATTTTAAATTTAAACCATTAACTTTTTCTGTTCATGTTTTCACACTACTTAACAGTGATGTTGCTATTGACTGACTACAACATGTATCCTATTCTCTGAACATTTGCTGTCATTGGCTGGAGAGATCACGCGATGTGGACTATGATTGGCTGACAAAAGCACATCGATATCTCGATTTCAGTGCTTCAGAAGCTACCGTGCTGCATTTGGTGAAATTCACATTCATATGTTGGTAATATGAAAATATGCAGTGTCCATGTTGCCATGCATCAGAGATCTTTCCATAACTGTTTTTTTTTTCTTTTTTTCTGTGATTCCATTTCCTAAAGTGCAGGAAAGTTCTATGCTGGTGTATAAAACAGCTCAGAGGCAAAGTATACAAGGTCCGTTCAAAAATTTCCAGAACTTTGTCGATAAAACTTTTCTATGCTTACCTTTTAATTATTGTGCATCGTCTCCTTCAAAATATTCTCCTCCACAATTGATACACCACTCCCAATGCCTTTTCCAGTTCCAGAAGCAGTCTTGGTACACCTCTTGCTAGATTGCGCGAAGTGCTTTTTGTGAATTTTCCTTTATAATCTATCATTGCAAATTTTTGTCCTGTCAACAGGTTTTTCAACTTTGGAAATAAACAAAAAGTCTACATGGGCGAGGTCTGAAGAAACTTCCTGGCAGATTAAAACTGTATGCCGGACCGAGACTCGAACTCAGTCCCGAGTTCGAGTCTCGGTCCGGCACACTGTTTTAATCTGCCAAGAAGTTTCATATCGGTGCACACTCTGATGCAGAGTGAAAATCTCATTCTGGAGATCTGGAGAGTACGGAGGACAAGGCAGCACAAAGATTTTTTTTTTGAACCAACAGGGATGAATGTACGGGTGCGTTATCATGATCCAAGAGCCATGAATTGTCTCGCCACATTTCAGCCCGTATCCTTCTCACATTTTCTTGCAGTCATTGTTACACATCCTGATAGTACGCCTGATGAACAGTTTGTCCCTGTGGCAGGAATTAATGATGAACCAATCCTTCAAAGTCAAAGAAGAGCTTCCTGAAAGAGGGTTGTCTTTAACTTCCATCTGGCCATTTTTAAACTGTGTGAACCATTCAGAGCACCTAGTACCGCTTAAGCACTCATCGCCGTAGGCTTCCTGCATCATTTAGTGTGTCTCTGTAAAGGTTTTCTAGAGTTTCACGCAGAATTTAGTGGAGACGCATTGCTCCTATAATTGTGTCATCTGGAAATTCGCAAACTGTGGGACGCAATGTTCTACCCAGTACAGCTCTGAACAGTAGCTAACAAACATACAATGAAACTTCCATCAGTTACACATTAAACACAGGCGTGTGCAGGGCTGCCAACATCATTTCATTCCAACACACCATGGGTGCGAAATTACGAATGTCCTGGAATTTCTTGAACAGACCTCGCAAAAAAAGTGTTTATTCACCTGTGAAAAAGTGTATTTTTATTTGGGAAAATCCAGGAATTATTTTTTCTTTTCCGTTTATACAACCTGTACATGCAAAATTAAGTTTATGGAAGGATTGTGTTACTATCTTTGTGATTCATGTGGAAACACTGATCATGATGGTCACAGAGCACAGTTTAAACCTTGTCTTTATTGGAACCTTTGTATTATACAGCTTATATGATGAAGAATTGTCATCCACAACCTATTTACTGCCTTACTAATAGCTGCCAGACTATTGTCTTTCATCGTGCTTATTCTCCGATACTGTAAAACCATTTTCTTTACTTACTTTCTCATTTATATAAATTTCTCTTTGTAGGAACTGCGACTTCAGGAAGAATGTAAATTTTTATCAAACTTATAACTCTTTGAAATTAATAGGACATGAATGGTTAAATTTACATTGTAGCAGCATAAATCAGCTTAACTTTGTCCTTACATTTGGGCTGTGCAATGTATGTGTAAATAATTTAGAGAAGTTTTGAGGTCGAACATCATTGTAGGCAGTGATAAATAATAAAAGAGATACGATAATGGAAAAATCCTAGATGGAATCCATACAATGTATGAGTCAAGACTACCATTCAGTAAGCAGTAGGTTCATTCTCATGACACTTTCTTTGTTCCATTCCATGTAAAAATGAATGAAATTTAGGCTAAATAGAATAATGTGAAGGGTACCCCTGTGTCTTGAAAATAGGAAAATCAAGAAGGAAAAAGAACACACTCAATTTCGCAAAATATGAATTGTGTATGATAAATTAATTCATTGCCTAATATAGACATGTTGCTTATTTCAGTGTCCTTAATTGTGTTTTAATTTCACACGTCATGGGTCAGGTGACATAATGGGTCAATAACCCAAAGTCAGGTAGTGAAGGCAGGAATGAACCAAGCCTCTTTTTTTTTTCCCCTGAAACCAGACCACCCTACTTTCAAAAAAGGTAGCAGTCATAATTAGTGTAAAGACTTCATCTTCAATTCTTTTACAGGAGAAAATTTATATTCTCAGATCTTCCAAGCAAAAAGTGTAATTGTTTTCATTAACGTGAATTTCTGTACAGCAGCTGAGAAACCACATACCACAGTTAGAAGCTTGCATCAGGAATAGAAGCAACTACAAAGACATGCTGAAATGTTTTCAATTAATTTTGACCTTTCTTGGCAAAGAATCATCTCGTGGAGTATCCTTTTGTGTTTGGAACATTATTCATCATGCAAAGTGGATGAAGAAAGCAATTTTTATTTCTTGAATTTATTTTCTGTGATGGATTGTCACAACACAAGAGGAATTCAATTTGTGTTTGTATTTTCCCTATCAGCATGTACATAAGAGTGAGGTTCTGCACTCATTTTGCAGTTAAAGTACTGTTTGAGAATGAAGTCTTTCGCGACTGCACCGAACAGTCTGACTTCTTGCCACATTAGTTCAGGGTAAAACCTTGAGCTTTCGACGATTACCTCCATTGTCTTCGTCAAGAACGACTGACTGTCGAAACTGATGCTGTTGTGGCCGCAAAGACGGCTTCTGATGGGTCAGTAATTAAGTCATGCTGTCGCAGATATCAGCTCCTGCGCTTGTGGTGCCAGCGCTCCACACATAGTGTAAAAATTGTGACGAATATATCTGGCTCTTCTCTGCATCAACTGCTCGCTTCCAGGCAATGATAAGATTATATCCACTGTCACAGTTGAATATTTTCTTGCACATTCTTATTATTACAGCCTCTTTCATTATGGAGTCGCAGTATGTAGGAGATTCGGACAAAAATTTTGTTTCATCAAACAATATTTTTTACTTGTTTTTGAGGCTGTTTTTGAGACAACTGCAAATTTCTCCTGTTCTTGACTTTTAATATGCCATTGATGTTTTGCACAGTGGTCAGAAATGGTGTGGTTGAACAGTCTCATGTAACAGCTTCTGCACTCACAATGGATGTTGTAAGTCCCAGGAATCTTGAGGGTGAGACTGTCCTTAACACTTTGGGCCCTCCCCCCAGGGGGTCCACAACTCTCTTGTGGACACGTGCGTAGCGAGCACGGGACCCCGAGCTAATGTGGCCCTCCTTCCTTTCCGGGTTGCATACCTTCCCTTCCCTTTCCGCATCCTTCCCCGTCCCCCATCTTCGCCCCCCCCCCCCCCCTCACCTCTGGCTCTTTCCTTCCCTTTCTCCCCCTCTGGGAGTATGGTTTGTGCCTACGTCCGGAGACGGACGCCCGAAACTGTTCCAATTTCCTTGCTTTCTACACTTGCAAGTCCTCGTCCTTCCTCTGTCCTTCTCTTTTCCTTCCCTCTTCTCCTTGCCCTTTTCTCCGCTGCGGCGTTTGAGACCCCCTCTTCTTTCCTTTCCCTTTCTCTTTTTTCCTCCCTGTGCGTGTCTGAAGGCCGACCCACGCACTTCCATGCGTAGCCGGTGACAGGGTAACGCGTAATTCCCCGCCCCCGGGTAGACAGGTAGGAAACGTACGTACCCCCTGGTAACGGTCAGGCCCAGGGAGGGGTGATTACCCGAGCTGATACCTTCCGCAAGTGCCGATTGGTCCCTCCGTCCGTTTGTCGGGAGGTGTGACCTGAGGTGTGAACAATCACCTAAGGCGGGTGTGCCCTCGGTGAGGGCCCCCACAAGGGAGGAGCGCGCCATCGGAGACGCCGGTAATCATGGGGAATTCTTCCGCAATGGTTTCCTCACCTTCCACTATGTCTGCTCACAAACGTAAGTTCACTGAGTCTCAGCCACAGACGGTTCTTCCATCGTTGCCACAGTTCCTTGTTGTTTCTCGGTCTGACGAAGGTCACGACTTCTCCACGGTCAACCCTTTCATTATTCAGAAGGGTGTCGACGCAATTGCAGGTCCTGTAAAGTCTTGTTCCAGATTACGGAATGGCACCCTGTTGTTAGAAACCCACAGTGCCCTCCAGGCTCAAAAATTGCTGCGTACTTCTCTGCTCCACACCTTCCCTGTCCGGGTGGAACCACACCGTACCTTAAATTCCTCGCGTGGAGTCGTCTATACACGCTCCCTCGATGGATTGTCTGACGAAGAAATTCAGCACTACCTGTCTGACCAGGGCGTAACGGCTGTTCATCGGGTTATGAAAAGGGTTGACACGAACATCATTCCAACCCGCACTGTCTTCTTGACATTTGACAAAGTTCAACTCCCATCGAAAATCAAAGCAGGCTATGAGATAATTTCCGTTCGCCCTTACGTCCCAAACCCTACGCGTTGCTATCGATGTCAGCGGTTCAATCACACCAGCCAGTCCTGTTCCAATCCGGCCAAATGTGTTACGTGTGGCAAGGATGCCCATGAGGGTGCTTGTCCCCCTCCATCCCCTCGCTGCATCAACTGTATGGGTGACCATGCTGCTTCCTCTCGAGATTGCCCCGTTTTTAAGGACGAAAAGCTCATCCAGGAAATAAGAGTGAAGGAAAAGGTGTCGACCTTTGCTGCTCGAAAATTATTCGCCAGTCAACAGCCCACCGTGCCTCAGACAGGAAAATACAGCACTGTCCTTGCTTCTCCTCGGCCAACAAAGGAGGCGGCCATGCAGACTTGCGACCTCACCTTTAGTACCACGGTCGTCAGATCGGCCAGCGCAAAGATCGCCCGTTCAACCTCACCACTTTCGCCTGCCCACTCTATGGCTCACCCTTCGTCGGGTTCTGCTAAATGTCGAGCCCAAAAGTCAGACGCCAAGTCTTCGAAAAAAGAGCATACTCGTGAAGAGTTTTTACGTACCGCAACTTCACAACCATCGGTTCCTCCTTCATCTAAACATCATACTTCCAAGAAGGCTACGAAGAAACACAGTTCCTCTCCTTCTCCGCCAAGGCGTGTCCCATCTACAGCACCACCTGGCGGAAATCGCCCTCGGCCGTCTTCTGTGTCGCCGAGGCGCACTGCTGGTGGCCGGTCAAGCGGCCGATCGCTGGTGGCAGGAGCTGCTCCTGACCAACCTATGGATCAGGATCTTCTGCCTTCGACTGAATGCCATTCCGTGCTGTCGGTTGCAAGCTCTGAGCTGTCGTTGAGTTGACAGCACCCTTGGTCACATTCCTCCATTTTCTGTTCACCCTATGTCCATTATCCACTGGAATATCCGCGGCATTCGAGCCAATCGGGATGAATTGTCGATCCTCTTACGATCCTACTCTCCGGTCATCTTCTGTCTTCAGGAAACAAAGCTGCGTCCCCATGACCGCTTTGTTCTCCCTCATTTTCAGTCCGTCCGATATGACCTCCCCTCTGTTGAAGGCACTCCAGCCCATGAAGGACTCATGATTCTTCTCCATGATACTATCCATTATCACCCAATCCCCTTAAACAGTTCCTTCCAAGCTGTCGCCGTCCGTCTTTCCCTTTCTGGATACACGTTCTCTCTTTGTACGGTATACATTCCATCATCCACACCAATGGCACGAGCTGATCTCCTTCATCAGCTTCCACCCCCCTATTTGCTGGTTGGGGACTTAAATGCCCACCACCCACTTTGGGGATCTCCACATCCTTGTCCCCGTGGCTCACTATTGCTAGACGTCTTCCACCAAGCGGATCTAGTTTGCCTCAACACTGGGGTCCCCACATTTTTGTCTGCCTCCACGACAAATTTATCTCATTTGGACCTTGCGGTCGGTACTGTTCCGCTAGCTCGGCGCTTCGAATGGTTCGCCCTTGATGATACACACTCGAGTGACCACTTTCCATGAGTTCTTAGACTGCAGCCTCAACTGCCATATATGCGCTCGCGACGCTGGAAGTTTGCCCAAGCCGATTGGACACTTTTTTCGTCTCTAGCGACATTCGATGACCGTCGCTTTCCCAGCGTCGACGATGAGGTCACACATATTACCGACGTTATTCTTACAACTGCGGAACGTTCAATACCACGCACCTCCGAATTGCCCCGGCGCCCCCCAGTTCATTGGTGGAACGAGGCATGCCGTGACGCAATACGTGAGCGGCGACGTGCTCTTCGCATTTTCCGTCACCATCCAACTTTGGCCAACTGTATCCGACATAAGCAGCTCCGTGCGCGATGCCGTCGCGTCATCCGCGATAGCAAGAAGGCAAGCTGGAAATTCTTTATTAGCTCATTTAACACCTTCACTCCCTCCTCGGAAGTTTGGAGTCGGCTTCGACGGTTCTCAGGCGCGCCTAGTTTCTCCCCGGTCTCTGGGCTCACTGTCGCGCATGATACCTTAGTGGACCCCGTCGCAATTTCTAACTCATTGGGTCAGCACTTTGCTGAGATTTCGAGCTCTTCAAATTACCCGCCAGCGTTTCTCCCGAAGAAACGTGCAGCGGAAGTGCGAAATCTTGCTTTCTCCTCTCAAAATCACGAAAGCTACAATACTGTTTCCTCCATGCGGGAACTCCAACATGCCCTCTCTTCTTCTCGCTCCTCCGCCCCAGGACCGGATGGTATCCATGTCCAAATGTTGCTGCATTTATCAACCCATAGTCTGCATTACCTCCTTCGCCTTTATAATCGAATTTGGACCGACAGTACCTTTCCCAGACGATGGCGGGAAGCTATTGTCATTCCCGTTCCGAAACCTGGAAAGGACAAACATCTCCCCTCTAGCTATCGCCCCATTTCTCTCACGAGTAGTGTCTGTAAGGTTTTGGAGCGTATGGTGAATTACCGTTTAGCTTGGTGGCTGGAATCCCGCAGTCTTTTAACACCAGCCCAATGCGGATTCCGAAAGCATCGTTCTGCTGTTGACCATCTTGTTGCTCTCTCCACTTATATCATGAACAATTTTCTCCGGAAACGCCAAACGGTAGCAATATTTTTTGATCTGGAGAGAGCATACGATACCTGTTGGAGGACAGGCATCCTCCGCACACTGTTCTCTTGGGGCTTTCGGGGCCGGCTGCCCCTTTTTCTTCGCAAATTTATGGCAGAGCGCACATTTAGGGTGCGGGTGAACACTACTCTCTCCCGTACTTTCTCCCAAGAAAACGGGGTACCCCAGGGCTCCGTGCTGAGTGTTGTACTGTTTGCGATCGCCATAAATCCAATTATGGATTGTCTCCTTCCTGATGTCTCGGGCTCCCTCTTTGTGGATGATTTTGCGATCTACTACAGCTCTCAACGGACCAGCCTTCTTGAACGACGTCTTCAAGGATGTCTCGATCGCCTCCACTCTTGGAACATCGAAACCGGCTTCCGTTTCTCTCCCAGTAAGACCGTTTGTGTTAATTTTTGGCGACGTAAGGAGTTTCTTCCGCCCTCCTTACATCTAGGTCCTGTCAACCTTCCGTTTTCAGACGTCGCTAAATTCTTGGGTCTTATGTTTGACAGAAAACTGTGCAGGTCCTCCCACGTTTCCTATCTTTCGGCTCGCTGTCTGCGTTCCCTTAACACCCTCCGTGTCCTGAATGGTACCTCCTGGGGAGCAGACCGAGTGGTCCCTCTCCGCCTCTATCGCACCTTAGTGCGCTCGAAATTGGATTATGGAAGCATAGTCTACTCCTCTGCTCGGCCGTCTATTCTTCGGCGTCTCGACTCTATCCACCACCGTGGATTACGTTTAGTGTCTGGAGCTTTTTACACCAGCCCTGTGGAAAGCCTTTATGCTGAGACTGCTGAACCTCCGCTGTCCAATCGGCGGGCAGTCCTTCTGAGTCGTTATGCTAGCCATCTGTCTTCTATGCCTGCTAATCCAGCCCATGACCTTTTTTTCGACGCCTCCTTTGATGTAGGGTATGCAGGCCGCTCCTCCTCCCTACTACCCCCGGGAGTCCGCTTCCGTCAACTGCTCCATTCTCTTTCCTTCCGCTTTCCTAAAACCTTCTTGACAACTTGGGGTACAGCACCGTCTTGGCTCCGTCCCCGGATCAACTTGCTCCGTGACCTACGTCAATTTCCCAAGGATGGTACCCCTACACTTGTTTACCATCGGGCATTTGCTGCTCTATGTGCACAAATGACGGACGCCACATTTATTTACACCGACGGCTCGAAAACATCGTTAGGTGTAGGGAGTGCCTATATTGTTGGCGACACCCCAAATCACTTTCGGCTTCCCGACCAGTGTTCGGTTTATACTGCGGAGCTTTACGCTGTTCTCCAGGCTGTCCACTACATCCGCCGCCATCAGCGGATACAGTACATAATCTGCTCAGATTCTCTCAGCTCTCTCCTCAGTCTCCAAGCTCTTTACCCTGTGCACCCTCTGGTCCACTGGATTCAGGACTGTCTGCGCTTGCTCCACCTTGGGGGCGTCTCGGTGGCGTTCCTCTGGCTCCCAGGACACACTGGTATCTGTGGGAATGAGGCGGCCAATATAGCGGCCAAGGCTGCAGTCTCTCTTCCTCGGCCAACTATTCAGTCGCTTCCCTTCACCGATCTACGGAGCGGTTTATGTCGCCAAGTTCCTCATTTATGGCATGCGCATTGGTCAACACTTCCCCATAATAAATTGCGGAAAGTGAAAACCCTTCCGTGCGCTTGGACCTCTTCCTCCCGAACGCGTCGTCGGGAGGAGGTAATTTTAGCTAGACTCCGGATAGGGCACTGTCTTTTTAGCCATAGACATCTTTTAAGCGGCGATCCTCCCCCACTCTGTCCCCACTGCTCTCAGCTGTGGACGGTCAGACACCTTTTAATTGAATGCCCCTATTTTAATCCGTTACGCTCCCGTCTACAGCTATCGCCTGATCTATCGTCGATTTTAGCAGATGACACGCGCTCAGCCGACCGCGTTCTCCAGTTTAAGCATTCCTTCTGCTTTTAGTTTCTCAAATTTTATGACTTTGTTCCCATTGCTGCTGGTTTTAAATTTCGGTTTTTTCCTGTTTCCTAAGTCACGGGCTGGGCGCTAATGACCATAGAAGTTTTGCGCCCTAAAACCACAAACAAAAAAAAAAAAACTTTGGGTCCTGAGCCATTGCGCGCAGGTGTCTACCATAAAGACTGGCTGATTTTAACGTATTTTAAACTACAACTCATGAAAGGTTTCAGTAATAGCAATAAAAGTACTCTTATTGAAAAACCTAGACTTTTGTGTTTAAAACCATATATAATACCTTTCTCTTGAATTAATACATACTTTTGACAAGCGTTATTATTATAACGTTGTTTTTGAAAAAAGGAAAAATTGGTCAAAGGTATATTCACTGTATTTTCTAGAAGGAATTTTTTTTTTTTTTATTTTACACAGAAATTGTAATTATGATGGATACAGTATGTCTTATATACAGTAACCTCCTGTAACTATTTTAGGATGCAGTTTTGCTCTTTGTGTGATAAATTTTGAAGCACGGCATTTTGCACAATGCTACTTTACATTCACTACACTGGTATCTTGTGTCTTTTCGCCACACTTTTCCAGTCAGTTTTTTTCCTCTCAGAGAACACACTACACACTGTTTTTGTTTCTGTTTCTTACCTACTTCTGTCTCAATCTTTTCCAGGAAATGATTTCCAGTTGATAGCTTGAGAGTCCAGATGGACCGGGTCGGGGTTCGAGATCTTTGCTTTGTGCAAGATCCTGTCATGAAGTGAGATGTTGAGGCGTTTTCCAGTAACCTTATTGTATAATATGCAGGAATTTACAGTCACCATTAGTATAACATGGAATGCCAACTTTCTCCACCCCTTCACAGTTCGATGTTCAAATGTGCCGTATGACAATCGCTGGTCTGATAAGTCAACACCAAACTTGTTTTTATTGTAGCCCACTACACAGGCTGACTTTGACTTCTCTCTTCCTCTCTGATCAGTGAAAGTGACCATCTCAGCAGTATGCCTTGTACTTATCATATGCACATTTCTTTTGTCCTTCCAACACAGTGCTAACATATTTCCTTTACGCCTAAAAATAAGTTCACCTCACTGAAGGTTCGGATCTTTTATAGCATGAGGCAATCCCTGCCGAGATTTTCTTCTTGTTCCCACAAGAGCAGTTTTTGCACCTTCCAGTTCTGAAGCAAGTATTGGACTTGTGTAGAATCTGTCCGTAAACAAAGTGTAGCCTTTTCCTGACAGATTTGCAAGCAATATCTTTACCAGAGTCACTGTGTCAGACCTTTCACCCACGTAAACAGAGAAATTCCAGATGTAACCTGTGTCAGATTCGGATAACATGTACAGTTTCGTACCGTATTTATTTGGTTTTTGTGGCATGTACTGTTTAAAATACACGCGACCTCGAAATTTACACATGCCTTCATCTGTTGTAATTTTTTGAGATGGTGTATACGCACGCTGGAAATTAGCACACACATTATCTAGGAGGGGTCTCACGTTGTGCAGTTGGTCATAGCCAGTTTCTCCTTTCCTCTTAGCTAAGGAATTATCATTGTGGAAGTTTCTCAAAATAGAAAGAAATCTGTCACAGCTCAAGATCTTTGGACAGAAATTACATGACACAACAGGGTTCTTGGACCAGTGCTCTCGTATACGTGACCACACACACACACACACACACACACACACACACACACACACACACACACACGGACTACAATTGCCAGAAACTTCCTTATTTCCATAAGTGTAACTCCTTTCCACTTTGATAATGAGCAGGTGGGTGAAAGGGAATTTGTGCTTTGTAATTTCCTGCATTGTTGAGCATGCAGATTAGTTTGTTCCTTTATATTTTTCATCATACTGTCTGTCAGGAAACATGAAAAAAAAAAATCTAGGGTTGCACTGTTCTGGTCTAAACTGACAACATTGCATATTCCAAATTGTCCTGAGAATAGATCGATATCTGGTGCATGATCAGTAGTCGTCCAACCTTCCTCAGAATCGCAGGTCTCGGCTTCCCCCTCGCAGTCAGTCTCGCTTGTTCTTCAGGCACAATATCGATGGGATTACTTGCTGCTGAAGTGCTTGGACACCTGGTCTCCTCTTCTGAATCCATCAGAAGAGTGGTATTTGCAAATAAAATCATAATTACGTACTGAGTTTTTTCAGTGAAAATCTGAACAAAAATTATACATGTTTTGTTGTCAGAATTCTTTACCTGAACTGCCAGAAACTTCTTCTTGAGCATAGTCCACATCATCATCAGAGTTATCTACAATATCTTCCTCTGCCAAATCAACATCACTTTCTTCTAAATCACAATATAACTCACGAGCAATTTCTTCATCCGTCAAGCCACGCTTCGCCATGTAGTCGCTACTGAGACCGCACCGGAAAAAATCGCCGCTCGCAAAACGTGTCAAATAAAAAGGGAAGCACATCCTTCCACAGCATGCCTGCACCATCTAGTGACCAATACTTGAACTACAGTCCATGCGGCGCCTCCCATACAAGTGGGAGCCATAAGAATACACAAAGGAAGGAAGGGGAACAACGAGAACACGCGCCTGTAAAATTACAGTTGCCGGACTTTCGGGCAGGCCGCGCATGCCCGTATTTTTATAGGCGTCGGCGCCTAAGTGTTAAGAGGGCATAGCATCTCCTTTATCTCCTTAGGAGGTCAGAAAATAGATCTGGTACCTTGTCTTCCCAGGACTCTGCATATTTTGCTGGATGTACCAGCATGGAAGGGAAGAAATAAAATTGGTGGCTCATCACGTGAATGTTAAAGAAACCGCAAGTTGATGAACACTGATTCATATCTTGGTGCCCAGACTTTTCACCATCCAGTACAGAAGAGAGCAGCTTTAAGTACACACCAGTACACAGAGCAAAAACTACTTGTGACGAGGACAACTGGGATTCTGAAATTAATGATCTTAAGTATGTGTTCCAAAAGCACAGCTGTGAGTCACGTTATATGAAGTCAGTGTCCTCCAAGAAAGGGAAACATGAAAATGTTTTATACAACATAGAGTACTGTATTTAGATTTCAGTTTTTCAAAATTTCATAAATATCATATTACCACCCATGATATTTCTCAGGTGGCTTCTGTAAAACTGAATGATTATTTGTGTTATCTGTCTCTGGAGTATGCTATCTTGGCAGTCATTGATCTTAATTTGTCTTCTGAATCAAATATGAAAATCTTTAATGCAGTGAGTCATGAGGCAGAATCATTAGACTAATATAGTAAAATGGCTCTAATAGAAATAATCATTCCCCAGAAATTATAATTAATGGGACCGTACTTCTAAAAGAAGACCAGTTTTTGCCAGATTTAGCTTGAGTGATCTGTTCTTTATAACAGATCCTTTGGAGTGCCATGGAAATGAAGACTTTGGCAATGATCGGACACTGTGCTAACCTAGAAATGTACACCAGCATCACTCTGACCCTGGAGTTTTTTTGTTTGTTACTCTGTGTGTGCTGCTGCACATACACAGTTCACTGCCACCAATGTAAATTCAGCATTGAGTGATACCTGGTAGAGTGTGGACATTTGAAGTTGAGACATTGTTGTTTAATTAATTTGACAGAAATATTTTTTGAAGGGGCATTTTGACTTTAGTGTGCACATTGTGTAACTGTTCTGTTGATGAGTGTGGTTCATTTATATGAAAATGGCACATAGGAATGACATTTTACTGAGAGAAGATGGTACATGGGAACCATTGTTAGCAGAACTCAACTGTGAAAGTGACATGAGTGACTTTAGTGATGAAAGAGATTCTGAAGCTGATGCTCCTACAGCAATTAAAGTCAATGGCGAAACTAATAAGTCTGCAGAATTTTCAGACAATGATGAAGTTAACAGTAAGAATGGTCATTGTTATTATTTGTATAATATGTGCACTTCATTAAATGAATACCACCTTCATCTAATTAAACTGCAAATAAAGTCTTTAAAGCTGGATCACTTTCAAGTTTCTTCATTGAAAAGTTTCCATGAGCGTTTTTACTTAGTCTTGAATTTTGGATGCATTAATACTAATATTGTTTGAAAGAGTATATGAGAGACATGAGATGAAATGAGTTTATTACATGATAGTCCAGTTTCAATTAAAATATTCTATTGTCAGGAAATTTCTCCAGCAAATAATTGAGGGTCACTGTGACACAGGTGTACACTTTGTGTGGTAATTTCAAAGGTGTACACTATTTGAGTTAATAAAATGAAAGTGTTAAATAATCTGGCTGAAAAAGGCATGAAGCCCATAGAGGAGTAGAAGAAATAATTTGGAGAATATTGACATAGGTTTCCAAGATATATAAACAGACTTTATTAAAGAATAAGGATTTTTAACAGAAAAAGTTTTTTTCATTTTTACCCCACAAATGTAGTACATATCTGTTATTGATTGTATCGTGAAACATACTACAGCAATATTAATTATCGAGTTGAAAGTATTGAAGTTATTGGTTAATCAGCTACATATTTATGTACAATATGGTTTGAGACAATAAATGAGATTTTCCCCCAAATGTTGAGGCCACGCCACTGCCCCTATTCCGTTGAGCACAAATTACACACAACTTATTTTCTCTTGCTAAAGAACCAGAGTGGAAAGTAACACACACACAAAAAATTAGACATGTAAAATAAGAACCAAACTAATATATAGGAAGTGTTCAGCAGTAGTTGGGGCACAGACAAATGCTTGAACACTGTAACTCAGCTGTTGAACTTGAGAATGGCAAAGCTTCTCAGTTTTCCAGCATTCATTCTTAAAATGCATCCTCAAATTTTTGTAAATTCATCCAAAGGAATTTATTTTGGAGTGAGAAGTTTCTGTGGCATATATCCTCACATACAGATGCATGGTCTAAAAGTGATATGAATTAATGAAATCTTTGCACGCTTTGAGTTATGTCAAATGCTTAAATTCCTGCATCCTTTCTGACGAGTACTGCATGACCAGTGTCAAGTTGTAACTGACTCATTTTGCTGATGTTCCCATCCTTAAAGAACCATACTACTGGCTGTGATATACTGGTGCCCATTTCACTGCCAAATCATGCGACATTTACATCCATACTCACTACACACACTTTCACTTTGACCTCATGTTGGATGTATCTCACAGTGTATGACATTTATGGAAGAACTGGTCATCACCCAAGAGCTACCACCCACTCCCCCTCTCCCTCCCACCCCCACCAAAAAAATCCCCAAGTAAAGCAAAACATTATTGGGCTGGTAGAGAGAAACAGAATATGAAATGCTAGCAAAAGAAAAGCATTATAAACATCACCGTTTGTATTAATATGATTTTCCTCAGAGTTAAATTTAGTAGTATTATTTAATGAAACTTCCTGACAGATTAAAACTGTGTGCCGTACCGAGATTCGAACTCGGGACCTTTGCCTTTCGCGGGCAAGTGCTCTACCAACTGAGCTGCCCAAGCACGACTCATGCCTTGTCCTCACAGACTTAATTCCACCAGTGCATTGTCTCCTACCTTCCAAACTTCCCGAGTTCAAGTCTCGGTCCAGCACACAGTTTTAATCTACCAGGAAGTTTCAAATCAGCGCACATGCCACTGTAGAGTGAAAATTTCATTCTAGAAACACTTGCTTGATATTTATTTTTTACTTATTATTTTTCTTTTGGACAAAAAGTTATTTTGGGTGGTAAAGATAACTAGGACACCATGTGAGAAGTACAAAGGGCGTTCAAAAAGTTTTGCACAGTCTTTTTTATTTTTTGTGGGAGGAGAATGAAATTTTTTGTGAACGTACTTCGAACATTTAGCTAAGCATTGAGCCTATTCAATGTAGCCTCCATCAGGTGTGCTGCATCTGGCCCAATGTTCCTTCAATGATGTAAGTGCACTTTGCTAAAATTCTGGGAATTGACTTTTACACCATCGCTTGACGCAGGAAAGACGGTCATTCTCATTATCAAATGTTTTAAAGTGCAGGTGGGCCTTCAGATGACCAAAGAGGTAAAAATCAGACGGAGCCAAGTCTGGACTGTAGGGAGGATGAGGAACAATTTTCCAACCCATTTTCCTGATTTTCTCCTGTCTCGCAAGGCCTGTATTGGGTTTGACATTGTCATGGTGTAGTCTGATGAGCTGACCCTGAAGCTGTACTCTGTGGGTTTTGACGGCATATCGCAGCTTGTCCAGTGACTAACATTTATGGTCCCAGTTAATTGTGGAGCCAGATTCCAAAAAGTCAATGAAAATGATACAACCCTGATCCCAGAAGGAGCAGCCCATCACCTTTTGGCCTGCTGTTCATGAAAGCCTTGGTTTCTTCTTCTGAGGGAACCCGGATAACGCCACTACATGGATTGGGTTTTGCTCTCAGGTTCGGACAAAAACCACCATGTTTCATCCTCGGTAATTGCGCTGTCAGAACACTGTTTCCACCCTTCAGTAAAGGTCTTCATGAGACCGTCGCACACATTCTTCCTCATTGTTTGCATTTCTCTTGTCAGTAATCTAGACACCCAACGTGCATAGATTTTTCTGTACTCTAGTGACTGTACTAGTGATACCACACTACCAAATGACAAACGAGTCATTTCAGCAAACTGAATTGTTTGGATGATTTGTTCAATGGTCTCCTTATTCACATCACTCACTGCCGTCGATGGTCTACCGCATCGTTGATTGTCCAGTAGAGAGAAATCACCTTCTTTAAAGCTCTGCAACAACCGTTGGATACTGCTGTGATCCACTGTGCCGTCATAAACAGGGAGCAACTTCCTTTGAATCAATGTGGCAGAGTCATCACCGGTCTTGAAGAGGAACTCCATCACCGACCATTGTTGCAACCTGACATCTACTTCACGGTCCATTATGGCTCGCCTGTAAATAAAAGGAAAATACTTTCATATACCAACTTACAGCTAAATGTTCCAAGTATGTTCACAAAAAATTTCATTCTTCTCCTGCAAAA
The DNA here is from genome assembly GCF_021461385.2 of Schistocerca piceifrons. NCBI lineage: Eukaryota > Metazoa > Arthropoda > Insecta > Orthoptera > Acrididae > Schistocerca > Schistocerca piceifrons. The sequence goes on along the minus strand of NC_060149.1, from coordinate 234,529,069 downwards.
AATAAAAAAATTAGAGACGACTGTGCAAAACTTTTTGAATGCCCTTTGTACTATAAAAAGTTAGAAACTGCATGAGTGAACTGTGTAACAGTTCTTTCTTTTCTGTCTCGGATGTTTTTTTACACACATCTTCAGTGCCCGGCTTCTATTCCACACCCTTACAGTAATGTTAAATGGCTTTCATTGTAGCAGTTCCTAAGGAAAGTGGGTGTTACTCCATTGCACTGTAATATTCTTCACATGCACTAATTTTAACTGGCTGCAGCAGACAAATGTGTGTTAATTTAGCACTGTAAATACTGCATGGAGTTCATCAGCATGTGTCTCCATGCACATCAGTGCAATAACTCTTTCTAAAAACTGTCATAGTATTGCTGTTCCAGAAAACATCAATGTTGATAGTCTTATTTCTGCAGTGCAATTGACATTTCACCTTAGTGAACAGAGTCTGATTGTGACAATGATAATGATGCACAAGCATAATGAATGATTGTAGATAACTGCTAATTCCCATAGTGCTCAGAGCTCAGATAACTACTAATTGTTGGTCGCTTATTTTCAATGTCGCCCACAGAAAAAAGTTTTTGTTAAACATGAGAACTTCAGTTTGTTGATTTAGTGCTTATTCAATGGAAAAATATATTGTATTTTGAATCATATTTAATTACCAGAGATGTCTAAAGATAAAGCAGTAAAATAAAACCATCATTCATTGCTCAGAGAAATGCATTGAAAGTTTAATAAATGGGTCACAGAATTTGCCAGCAGAAAATATCTGTATGCTGATACATGTGCAATAAGCACATTTGCTTCTTAGGGACAAAAGAAGCATGTATGTATATATGTTGCATTTAGTGTAGAGAGTTACACTTCAATCTCTCCATGCTATTGTATAAAATCATTTGACTTCTGTCTGAAACTTTCTACCTCTAGATTTGTTCTTCTAAGATCATGATTTATTGTAAACTATAGTTGTAAATATTATGTTTCATTTTTTTTATTTCAGTATTGAAACAAAGAACTGTTTCCTTAAAATTAATCAAATGATTTGATAATATGATAAACCTATGAAATAAGTCCTTGACTGTTGCAACATTTTTAAGAGACTTCATTAAAAGGTTTTTCAGAAATGCAACATTAATAGCAGAATTATTAATATCTGTGACTCATGTAAGCCTTACAGTTTATTATTTTTATTACAAGCATTATGTTCTCTTAAGTATTTGCAATCTCAAAATTTGTTAGCACGTGTAAAATTTTGTTTTGCTTCTTTAACTCCCCCCCCCCCCCCCCCCTCCAATGAATTAGCGTTACAGAGTCTCTCTATCTAGAATTTGTATAACATGATCTACAAGCTAGTTCAACTGTGCAATTTCTCACTTCATTTTTGTAGTACTTCCCATACACAGGAAGTCATATTCATCTTGATGACCTCAAGTAACAATGTGTTCAGAAGAGAAATAAAAAATATATTGAGCAAATATTTTTTATCTACCAGGTGGACATTAACTGATATCATTGCCATTCTTGTAACATTGTTCATTATAGACATGAAGAACACTATGTCTTTTCTAAATAACATCCTATATTTGTTATTCTGTAATCTGCTTCCTTTCCTCAAATCGTGTTCAAAAACACAGCATATCATTCACAGAAATGAAACATGATTGAAAATTTAATGCAAATTGACTTACTTTCCTGCACAAGAATATAGTGAAGTTACCTGGGGCTAATGTAACTCACCCACATGCTGGAGTTAACAGTAAACAAATGGAACTGAAAGACAGTTGACTGAGTGGCCAATATGCATTTGTGTTATATTTCAATTAGTTCACTGTCAACTCCAGTAAATGGATGAGCTGCTTTACCCCAGATACCTTCATTGTATGCCAGTGGATAAGAGTTGGTCACTTCTGTGTTCCATTTTCAATAACTTCATGTTTACATGGCTGGTGTACTGCAGTACAGTTTTGAACAGGTTTCGAGGATAGGAAGTGGATTACAAAATAAAAAAGAATAGGATGCTATTGGAAAAGACATACTGCTATTCATATCTGTGTAATGAACAAAGTGGCCTTTCCTGTCATCATGCAGGTAAATATCGTGATAGCTAAACACCATTTGCTTGATACTTTTTTTTTATTTATTTCTCTTCCACAGAAAAAAGCTATTGTGCTTAAGCTAAATGTGACACCCTGTATATCTTAGAATGTTCTCTCAGAAGGGTGAGTTAAATTGTTCGAATCATATTCTTATTAATCAGCATAAAGAAACTATGTTTACAGTCCATAGAATTAATTTTTGTTCTGCAGTGCAATGTGTGCTGATTTGAAGTTTCCTGACAGATTAAAACTGTGAGTTTGTAAAGTACTTGCCCACGAAAGTCTTAAGTCCCAGTTTCAAGTACTCCTCCAGCACATAGTTTTAAAGTGTTCACAGTGCTCATTGCAGTGGTATTTGTAATATTTTGATTGATTTTGTTCACGTTATACATGCCCATCCACGATGTTTCATATGATTCACTGCCCCCATTAAAATTATTTTGAAAGATTAGTTTTGCTTTATTAATTACTGTAACATTTGTACCATAAATAATTTGTTTTGTTTTATAACAGAGGATTTTTATTATTTTCAGAGCTCTGCATATGAATCTATATATGAACCTATTAATCCGCGGCCACCGAGCCAGATGTCCTCTCGTTCCAACTATTCTTTGTATGCTCCTTACATGAGTGGCTCACAAAACAAATCAGAAGAAGCAAATACAGCACCTTCGTTAGGAAAGGAAGCAGAAGTTGATGCTTTGACTAATTTACTAGTTCAATCCATGCACGATTCCTCAGATCCCGATGACATATATGGTAATTTACATACTTTTTTTTTTATTTAAACACTTACTTTTTGTCTTTGCCACAGAGTATTTGAAGATGCTGATCTGAGAGAAGTTATATTAGTGTATGTTACTATACTGTAATTGGACTGTGTAAACAGAAAGGGGTAATCACGAAAGGGGGTTATCATGCTGATTGTAACTTAATGAATTACGTAATTCCGAACATTCAGATACAAAGATTTCCTCTTTTATGGAAGATTATTGGAGTTGCAGAAAAAAGATGCATATAAAATATGGAGCAGTCAGAAATGACAAATAACTCTGTATGTAAGGTATTTTTACTAGTTTCACCCAGACCCTGAACCTCAACTCTCCAATCATTAGTAACAGCAGAACACAGTGTGTCTGTACTTTTGCTCCTGGAGATTTGAGTGAGGATAATAGCTGCTACAAATACTCAAAAATGGTGTAGGTATTCAGAATAGCGGGACTTGTAAAAATTAGTGTGTGAAAGAGCTGCAGGTTTCAGATTGAGAGTTCTAAAGCGGTGGTGCAATATTTGGATTAGATTATCACACAGAAACCTTATTAACGATGTTGTCATTGTACTGTAATTGTGGTAATGAAATCATTGTTTTAAAGTTTATTATTGTTATTGTTATTATTATTATTATTAAAATCAGTGCCGGCCGAAGTGGCCGTGCGGTTATAGGCGCTGCAGTCTGGAACCGCGAGACCGCTATGGTCGCAGCTTCGAATCCTGCCTCGGGCATGGATGTGTGTGATGTCCTTAGGTTAGTTAGGTTTAAGTAGTTCTAAGTTATAGGGGACTAATGACCTCAGCAGTTGAGTCCCATAGTGCTCAGAGCCATTTGAACCATTAAAATCAGTGATAAACTAAAAATTCTTGTTGATGACAGTGGGTTTAATAAGTATCTTTGAGAAGCAGGCTGCTTCAATGTTCCCTCACATTCCACTGCAAATTTTTATTGTTCTTACAGCAAACACATGCGTGTGCACACACAGTGAAATGTTTGGTTAGTGTAGCCAAATAGTTTGAGATACTTGTAAAGCTTTTTTATTCCACAGTTATATGAATTTTATGTTAATTTGTAAACACTTAGGAGTAAGGAGATGACTCACTGAATAGCAGAAGTGTTGAGTTATTGACAGGCCCACAAAAAATAGAATGAAAACTTTGCTAGGTTTCCTGTGCATCCACATTGTGCCCAGGTGTGTGTGTTGGGGGAGGGGGGGGGTGCAGGCAAAAAAAAAAACACGAAAGAAAGTATGTTGAAACACATAAGAAACTGGTGGTAGGTGGTATTTTCTGGAAATTTTCTGTAGGGACTAGGACAGCTGTTGCAAGAGAGAGCTGCTAAACAGTCCACAACAAGTTTTAAATAGACTCCCTTTTCCCCCCCTTCAGGACTATTTCAATTGTATTGCATTTCATATTGATGGTGAAGTATGCTGCTTATAGAATAGTACTGGGGATCCACTGGCAACCTTCTGTCCCAGCCATTTTAAAGATACTAATAACTGTGGCATCACGTGTACTGCATTCTTCCACTTACTGAAACGTGAATAGTTTAGTCTCGCACATTTCAGCTAAGATGCCACTACCCTCTCTAGTAATATGCTCTCATGAGTGGATGTGCTGTGGAGATGGGTGCTTATAGTATGCTTTTGCCATTTTTCCGCTTACACCTGAAGGCATATTGTGTTGCATGTTCAGAGTATGTCGTGTTGTTATGGGATCTTTGTGTTATTTCAAACTCAAAAGCTAGCAGTGTAGCAAAGTTCTGTGTTTTGCCGGTCATCTAAGACTTTATGAAAAGAATTACATAATTTGTGAAGTTGGTTGAAACATTGGACACAGTTGATTGCTTGAATAGTGGGCCATTCGCTTCTTACATGGGACCAGATCATGGGTATACTGCCTTTATTTCAGTACATGTGATCATTTTTAATAATTAAGTCTCCAAAAATGTAAACACATTTGATTTATTTTCTCACAAGTAGTTATAAATTGTCTGTTGTTTAGGTATGTCAGTATGGTAATGAATCCTAGTGTCATTTAGTCTCTAGTACAATTAACTCAAACCTTTTTGTTTCTTTGTGTTGAAGCTAGTAATTATGGGTACAGCTGCATTCCCAAGTGGTTCTATGTTTAATAAAAGGTACCAAATGTATTGGGGGGGGGGGGGGGAGCAATAACAATTTTCTCTTGAGAATTTAATCAGGAAAAGCTCTTTAGCCTGTTAGGAAATACACACAATTACCGTCAGTTAAGTGAAAGAATGTGTAATAGGTAAGTAATAACTCCTTTTGGTTTCCTACCCAGAGTTTTGCAAACGTCTTTGTAATTTTGAGATGAATAACACAGCATTTACAATTTTGTGTTTTTATTTTGAAATGTAATTAAAAACTTACTGCTCACTTTATTTCTGCTGAACGTTGACTATAGCTTTTGCATGTTGTTTACAATTTTCTTTATAGTGTTATAAATGTTTTTGTAGGTGTGTGTACAGCGTGTGGACAAAAGGTGGTGGGAGAAGGATCTGGATGTACAGCCATGGACCAAGTGTACCACATTTCATGCTTCACATGTCAGCACTGTGCAATCCAGTTACAAGGAAAACCTTTTTATGCTCTTGATGGGAAACCATATTGCGAAGAAGATTATTTGGTGAGTTCAGCTAGGTTTAGTTCAATGTTGAAGCCACAAGATTTATGAAATGACCTTATTCATCACTAACATCTCTCAGCCCATCTCACATGGCATGTGCTGTTCATATGGAAGTCAAACATCCTTCAGTTCAGCTTATAAATTCTGTCAATTAAGTCAGGAGTCATTGCAGGTGACTCAGTGCTCTCTATTTCACCATGCTCAGCAACCAAGCCTTAATGCATTATGTGGTCTGAATGGGTGAACATTATGAGCAAAATCTGATCACACTTTGTGGGTATTGTATATACCAATTGGGCAACATCGCATCCTCAAAAATAAGACACTGATGTGCATTGGAGGTACTGTCAATACAAGGAATCATGTCAACTGGATTGGTGGTTTCTACCACCAGAACAAGGCAAAAATGTGGCCACTTTATGTGGAGTTTAACTATGTGCCCTAAAGTATATAGGGTGCCAGAAACATTTGGAAAAATCTGTAAAGGTGTTGCAGATTAGGCTGTGCTGAGAGAGAATTGTTAAGGAGAAATTCAATATGTTGCACTGTTTCTGAGTTAATTAGCATCAAAATTAGTCAATCAGGCCATTGTATGTGCAAATTCAAGCAGCCAACCAGATTTAGTGTCAGTTGTTGTCATAGCATAGATGATAGCGCACGAGACGGCTGAGCTTTTGGTTTGGGTTCATTCCGTACTACTGTCCCATGTATAGGTTTTGTATAACTCTCTTGTTTGGTTTTAGGAAATCAAATGAAGAACACGCTTGGCAACACCATCACTGGTGAGCCGCTTGACTTTGTGCATACAGTGGCATGATTGGCTAATTTCAGTGCTCATTATCTCAGAAATGGCGCAACATATTGAATTTTTTTATTAATAGTTATCTTTCAGTGCAACCTTAAAAGCGTTTCGAGCTGTTTCTGACCACCCTGTATATTCACAATTTATACACAGTTTTCTTGTACAAAATATCAGGTAGTCATTGAAAGTTGTGTGTTTCCAGGACATTCATGTTGAGGTGTTAGAGGTGTCCAGCATGACAAAATATTTTAAGGCCAGTCAAGGTTCCTTCAGGTGCCACTGGGTACCGTCTCTTTAGTGAGGGAAGCAAATCTGGTATCAAGAGCTGCACAGCAGATAAATAAAGGCTTTGAGATGGTAACCATAAAATAATTGTCTGTCAGTGCTGAAGCATGTCATAAATAATTCTACTTACATTAGTCTTATTCATGATGGTATAATATATGCCTCAGTAGTATCATATGCTGAATATCCAAGCCTTAAAAAACTAACAGTCCAGTCCTTATGGTGCTGCATTCCTATACAAAATGTTCGGAGTTAAGTGTGGCTTTGATATGCCCATACAGGACACCATTTTCACACAAGGTAGTATTTATGTTACAACCTGCATCACACACTGTTAACATCACTGGAACATGCTGAAAAACAAGAATTTTGTCACGTTGTGTAATGTTGTTAATGATGAGAATAGTTTTCTGTTACTTATTTTAAGTCTCTGTAATATCGCTCACATTATGTTGTGTGCCAGCAGTTATCACAACACAAAGTGAAATGAAGTCCTCTCCATGAAAGTTGGACATCAAAACAGTTGTGTGTTTTAAGAGCTAGGTTAAATTTTCAAGAGTAGTTCATCAAGATTTTCGTATTGATGTGTGTTGCACATATTATAGCAAATGTGTGTTTAGAGTTTCTCTTTACAAGATGTATCTTCCAGTAAAACTTAATTATCTGTGACCATTTCTGGAAAACCGTACCGTAAGTTGAAATTTTTTTTTTTCATTATCTTTTCTGGTAGTCCTTGAAAAGACCACTGGTTGCATGAAAACTAGTCTACATTGAAAACTAAATTTTCTGTACATTTTACTCTTAACATTGATTTGATTGAATTATGAGTAAATAATGTGCAAAGTATGGTAAAAATTATGGTAATATTAAAGGGAATTTAACTACTTCACTATGTATAGGAATACATTCAGTAGTTAAACAATTGAAACAGTGATTTGAAGCACATTGTTAATTATTACTGTGCTTACATAAAAACCATATTTTCATTGTATTAATCCACATCATCCCGGAAACACAGCACTGAGTAAATTAAAATTCAACATACTGAGGTTAGTGTTAGTCCTTGCATTATTAATTGATGACTAATCTCTTTATTTTTTGCTCACATGTCGTTCACTGCAGCTTTTCCATCTGTGACACAGTCAGTAATGTTTGACATTGAACAGAAGAGATCTTTTTGGAAAGAGAGAGAATATATTTGTGCGCGCGCCCACACACACACACACACACACACACACACACACACACACACACACACACACACACACACACAGAGAGAGAGAGAGAGAGAGAGAGAGAGAGAGAGAGAGAGCAGTTTCTGTTTCCACACTGCATCAGTTCAGTCTTATCTCGTGCTTCTAGTAACTCTGTTCTAAATATTTGCATATTTCTTGAGCAGTAACTTGTGTGAGATGACTTTGTGGCATATTGATAGCCAGAAACAATTTTGTAGCAGTCCTCAGATTGCATCAAGCAACTTCTGGTGTATGTTATATTCATTCTTGGATATATGAATGTATTTTCATGACTGGTAAGGACTGCTCTGTTGAGTACAGATACAGAAGTATTTGGAAGACATGTTGGCCACAATTGACACATTCAAGCTGCTACCCTGGGGCACCTGAGACACAAGCTGTGGCGCTTCTGGTGCCTACAGACTTGGCTGGGGTCTCTGATATTGCAGCACCATTAGATTCACTTGTCCCGTGTGGTCCGCATTTACTTAATATGAATGGCAAACAGTGGCAAGGTCACAAATCTCTGGAGTGAAAGCGAAAGTGAGTGCTGATGGCATGGCCGTCCTTTGCACCTTGAAAGCAGGTTTGAGGTCTTGCCTGTTACTGAAAGCACGTCTGAACCAGCACAGGATGCTGCATCTGTTGGAACAGGAGTCAGTCTTCCTGAAAGTTCAGAAGAAGTGGAGAGGGTGGGCTTGTTGGTTGTTCAGAGCTCCAGAGTTCGATGGGTAATGGAAACCTTTTGGGAAGTAGCAGACAGGTCAGAAAGGCATTGTCCACTTTGAATGCTTGTTGAGTGGGGGGGGGGGGGGGGGGTTCCTTGTAGATGTAGAGAAGACTCTGCCAGTGGCTGTGGAGAATACTCGGTGCATATGGCTGCCTTCCATAACTCATGTCAGCGCCAGTGACGCCTGCTGCCTGGGTCTGAGGCCAACTTTGGTTCGCACAGGCAGCTATATGCAGTGCTGAAGACAACTACCCTGTGTGCAGGATGGAAACTAAAATATCACTTTGCAGCCTCATTGCCAGAATCCATTACGTTCCTCTGGTTTGCAGCTAAGTGGAAGACTTAAACCAGGGTGTCAGACAATTTTGTGACAATTTTGGTTGTGGATTTAATGATTTCTGCTATCAGGTGGAGAACTGTAGGATCTCTCTCAATAGGTCAGGGTTGCACCACACACAGGAAGTAGCAGCTAAGTACTAGAGTATATGTGGCATGCATTTGTTCTGATTTCAGAGGGAAGAACAGAAGCCTCAATAATTAGAGAGAGAAGTATAATTTGGGATAAGTAAGTGATAAGTGTTACATGTGTGAAAAAGTATGGTCAGGAGCAGTAGTGGTGGAGCATTTCTTGGAAAACCTGGAGAAAGTCATGTGCAACTTTCCTATTCTTGCTATAGTTTTAGGGTGAGATTCATAGATAAGTACTCTAGCATACTTACTGCTGTATAGCAGCACCTTCTTGGAAGAATAAGATGGTATTAAACTGTTGCCCAGGGATCGTCCAATTGCAGTAACCACAATGTATGGGTAGGCATCTTCCTCGATCCCCTATGAACAAGGTGGCTTTAGAATACATTGGAGCTGTTCCAATTGGGTCTAGATATTGACAACTGAAGTAGAAGCTGTATTTCAATTATGCCTCAAATTAGCTGCCGTTTTTGTAGATCTTACGGCAGTTTATGACCATGTGTGGATGGAGGGATTGATGTCAAAGTGTATTGAAATCATCCCCTGTCAAAAGCTGGCATTTCTATTGGAACAACATGCTGCCTCATAGGCACTTAGGGTGTTCCTGAATTGACAAGCTAGCAAATGGAGTGCCTAAATAATGGCCTAACTCACGGATCAGTTCTAGCCCTCATTCTCTTTAACCTGTATATTCATCACATGTCAGACATGGATTCCATTAAAATCCAGTATACAGAGTGTCTAAGAGTCTAGCATTAATCTACCAGAATAAAGATCTTACGCACTCTGAGAATGTGCTCACAAGTGATGTGATGAAATGGAATGATTATACTCATGAATGGAGACTTCAGCCAAACCCAAATATAACTGAGGTTACTACAGTCCATCTAAGTAACAAAGAAGCCAGCTCTAAGGAAGCTACATGTAACATCTAATGTTACATGTAGCATCCTTAGAACTGGCTTCTTTGTTTTATATATATATATATATATATATATATATATATATATATATATATATATATATATATATATATATAAAAAAAAATCACTGTGGATCACTCCTTGACATTTAGACAGTGTATCAAGTTATCTAAGAAAGTTGGCTCAACAGTATATCCATTTCCATAATTGCCAGAAGCTGTTGAGTTGCAGTACTCTACACTCTGCTGCTCTCATTCTTGTGTATTCTGCTTGTGAATATTGTGCTCCTGTGTGAGAAAACAGCACCACATGACAAAGATTGATATGCAGCTTCAATAAGCCGTGTGTGTTAGCACTGGTAGTGTTAGATCTACTCTGTCAGTGGTTACCTGTCCTAGCTAATATTGCTCCACAAGGTCTAAGGAGGAAAACAGCTAAGATAAACTTGTTCAAGAAGATCACTTCCCATAAGAACTCTCCCTCATACGATGCTTAACAGGATCCACTGACAGCTTATGTGAAACCACGCAAATCAGTCTGGGCTGATTCTGAAAGCATCAGTTATTTCAGTGTGATCTTGAAGTGTCAACAATGTTTGAATGAACATCCAATAACAGTGCTCACCTGGCTCAAGATCCAACAAAGAAGGTTAAGGGATTCCAACTACCACACCAAACCGGGTCGAGGCTGGACCACATTAGGACTGCTAAAGAGAGGTGTGGTTACACCTTGAAGAAGTGGGGTTTCTGTGATCATAGGTACTTTCGTGTGCTTGTAAAACCGCATGATAAAGAAAAGGGTGATATTTCAACTTACCATCTGTAAACTGGGAGGCTAAACTGTTCGTGGTGGGTAATAGGACAGGGATCTGTGTGAAATTGTTATAAAAACCTTATTCAGAAATTGCATTCAAAAGTGAGTTGTAGAGCTGACTCGTGGGTACAGCACCTTAGATCTCATGGTTACAAACAGGCTTGATCTTTTCAACTCAGTTAACATAGAGTATTGAATCAATAACCATAAGGCCATCACTGAAATGGGTCTCAACAAGAATTTAGGATGCTACTTCTGCTTATTAAATGTGCCAAGGAATTGTTATGGGTAAATGGCTGTAGTTCATGTATTATACTCGACACCTTAGACAGGTATGTCCTGAGCAATGTTGTTAGGGATAGGAAGGACCTGCCGTGGTTTTGACAGCTGAGTTTAAAAGCAGAGAGAACTTTACTGCAGATTTAAATATAGGCACAGACATGTCAAAAACAAAAAGTGAACAAAGCTGAAATTAGGCTTAGGAGAGCTGTGTGTGCAGTGGATTCAAAGAAAAATTCTGTATACTGATCTGACATAAAATAATTTTTACATTCAGTCAATAGACTGATCAAACCCATCTCTCCAGATGCTCAGTGACCACAATGCATTTAAATGGAGGATTACAGAGATGACCAAAATACTAAATTTCTTTTTCCAGACCTGTTTCACTGAGGAAGATCATTCTGTGGTTCCTCCTTTGTCATTGTATCAATGTCAAAATGGCAAACGTCAAAAGAAGTGACTGCAGGATAGAAAATTATTTAAAATAACTCAAGAAAGGAAAGGTGACTGGGCCTGATGGGATACCTATATGACTCTACATAGGGTGCGCGAAAGAAATTGCACCCCTTCTGGCAGTTGTCTACTGTAGGTCACTTGAAGAACAAAGCATTCAAAATGAATGATCCTGAATACAGTAAATACATGCAGGCTGTTTGAGACCTAGAAGCAGTGGATACTGGCACCCAAAATGATGCTGTGTACCTTGATTTCTGAAAGGCATTCATTACAGTTCCACCACACTGTCACCTAATGAACAAAAATGTGCATATGGAAAATCATATCAGCTTTCTTATGAGATTGAAGATTTCCTTGCAAATGAATGTCATTTTTAACAGAGAGAAATCAGTAACTTTGGACGTACCAAAAGGAAGTGTTACAGGATCATTGCTATTGACAATATTTAACTATTAGGTCATTTATAATGTCAGAAGCTCCATGACGCTGTTCTTAAATCATGCTGTAGTAGAGGAGCTGCATTGCTAGAGAACTGTAGGGAACTTCAGGAAGATCTGCAGAGGTTCAACACTTTGTGCAGCGATTGGCGGTTGACCCACAGCATAAACTGTTGTAATGTATTGCAGATAAATGTACGGAAGAGGCATGTTATTGCATAATCACACAATTTTCAAATGGTTTCTAGAAGTAGTCACCAGAATATGCATATGGAATGATTCAAAGTGGAATGATCACATAAAACTAGTTGTATGATAGGCTGATACTGGACTGGGATTAATTGGAAAGACCATCAGGAAGTGTAGTCCACCCAAAAAGTAAGTAGCTTAGAAAAACATCATTCAACCAGTACTTCAGTATTGAGACTGTTACCAGATAGTATTGATGGGGGAAATAAAGAAGATCCAAGGAAGAGAGCAGCCATTTCATCAAACACTCGTTCAGTAAGCATGAAGGCATCAAAGAGATATTCACCAACCTCCAATTTCAGATGCCACAATAGAGCATATGCATTATAATGTGTTCTACTGTCAAAATTGTGGGAGCATACATTCCTAGAACCATTGTATTATTTGTTCCTTCATGTATTTTATGGAAAGACTGTGTGGGGAACAAAAGAAGAATTAATACAGGACAGTAGTGAAAGCAACAATGGTACCATAAGTAACATCCACTATACACCACACAGTGGCTTGTGTGATGTAGATCCCTGCCGTGTTCTTCACTGAAAAGTGACTGGTAGTCGTTACATGAAGTATTCTTATATGAAGTATTCTATGAAGTGAACATGTATTGCTAGTTGTTCATACCTACTAATAGAGGAATACTTCCATTTCCTATTAGGACAGCTTTATTACCAACTTCAGTGGCTGTGATGATATCAACCAAAGTAGTAATATGTATCGCACAATATTTTTTTCCTTTTAATATTGATAAAATTGACTGCTGGCTGCTGCACAAACTGACAGTATTCTTTATTTCGAATAGACCTCCCTCTCTGGTATTGGCAGAGTTATCATTGATTAGGAAGCCAAAATGTTACTATAACATAATTTTATTAAAAATTTAAGTATTCGAAAGTACGTCTCCGGACCAACATAGGTCAAACTTTCACCCAAGCCATGAAAAGACAAGTAACAATGAAACAATAGTTTGACGAATTCTGTATCTTTCTGTTTTTAGAACCAAGATCTTGCCGTTTCTTGCACATTTGTCTTGGTGCATGATTAAAATCCATTGGTTTCATTTACTGTACATATCACTAGTAGTGTCATGAAAAAAATGATCAGTTGGACTCTTTACTGCTGAAGCAAAATAACTAAATACATTTGTAAATGAATGAAAATCGCTTTTTGTCAATCAGACTTTGCTCTAAATTGTACTCCTACCCAAAAGTTTCATGATGTCTTTCGGATTCTTCAGTTTATGAAGGACTATCTACTGCATCTGTTGGAGAATGAATACAGTAATGTGCTATACTTGCTGAAATACACAGCTCAGGAGTGTTAAGATCTTGTAGAAAAGTCATCAAAATTTTCACTGCTGAAAAATCACTTTCTGCCATTCTTATAATTATGTAGGTAGTCTTCTTCTGTGCAACTACAATAATTTACCATTTTTGGGCAAAACAGAAATATACTTCATGGGTGTAGGACTGGACAATGGAGAGAACACTATCATAATGCCATTGCTGAAAACAGCCATAAACTTAGAAAAAAGGGTAAACATCAACAGTAGACCCCCAAGAGCAACCACCTAAAACTACCACACATAAGCAATATACACTACAAAAAGCTACTGGATGAGCAGGACAGAAATATAACTGTGCATATTAAGATGTCCGCAGCACACAAGTGCCACCATGGCACTATGTCTAAATATGTCCATAACATTTAGGGTTGAGTAGTCAGCTGAAGTAAACACACATAGAACACTGTCGGAAAGGCAGGGTGATAAGTGTCAAGATGTGGTGGTGGTGGTGGTGGTGGTGGTGGTGGTGGTGGTCCATATTTTGCATCTGTTGTGCTGATGGCTAATTTCCCCTTGTTATCTTATACTTCTTTGCATTCTGAATGTTTTTAAAAACTAGACCTTTTTATATTTCAGAACACACTCGAAAAATGTTCTGTTTGCATGAAACCTATTTTGGACCGTATATTAAGAGCAACAGGAAAGCCATACCATCCACAATGCTTCACTTGCATAGTATGTGGGAAAAGTCTAGATGGTATCCCTTTCACAGTTGATGCAACAAATCAGATACACTGCATTGAAGATTTTCATAGGTAAGTAATATTATTTGTTGTCACACATAATCATAAAGTGACATTAGAAGAATTCTACCATTCACTTGAGTGATTGGTCTTTGATACATTTTGTCCAAGCCATTCGTATTGCTGTGTAAAGGCATAAGGAAGTTAATTGTTGAAGCTGCCTTAGTCAGGCATCAAAAATACTTGTTTTTCTGCTGAACATCCTATTTTTATGTACCAGAATGTTTCAGCATCTGTTAGCCATTCATGCTGTGGAGAGCACACTTTTGGATCTGTGCAACTTCGGCCTTGCATGTGTATATGAATTTATATACCATACAAGACTTTCATTCAATCACTTCCACTGTCACTTGAGTGTATTCAGAGATGAAACGTTTGTGCTATATTCCTTAATAATAAATATATTTAAAGTTCAGAGTGCTCTGTTGCTACATGTTTACTGACTATAAATAGGGAAACAAATGTATAATATAGTGCCTAATGTAGTTTTTGACAGAGCAGCTTGCTCTGAATGATGGTAGCTTAAAATGTATTACAGTTTAAAATATATTATCTGATGATAAAATGGAGACTGGTTTCAAAAAGGCAACAAAAATTGGCACTGGGGAAACTTCAACCTGACATGTTGCCGTACAACACAACCTAGCAGAAACTACTCCTTTTCGTGCATTACACAGGGGTTAACATCCTGAAACTGCTTAGAAATTAGTAACCATAGACTTCAAGAAAGTTCTCATGACATGGTAGGAAGCAGGCTGCAGAAAGAAATACACAGGTAGTTTTTGTATTAAGTGCCTGCGTTCACAATAGGTTGTCTGAGACTTAGGCTGCCTATACTGCTTGTAACACACATCATCTGACCTGCTACCTTAACTAACATCCCTATATAATGGTGAACTAATGCACAATGCATCAGCTGCACTTTGTTGAAATGTTAAAGTTTCCAACTTGATGCTTTCTAGTTGTGCATTTACTGTAGTTCATAGATATTTGCATAAAACAGGTATCCCGCATACAAGTCATAATGGAGTTAGCCACCCTATGTTAGCCATGGAGCAGTGTTTCGGACTACGTTGATACAAAGACCTCTCACAATCTCAAATGCACCAATTAAGTCACGTGCTGTGTGGCTCCTCTGAAGGCACTCTCAATATTTGGTCAGGTGTTATTGATAGGATGCTGCTTGGCCCACACATTCCTTTTATGCAATTACCCACCCAGGTAACTGCATGCTTTAGGAATGCTGCTTCTGGGATTTAGGGAGGCACTTCAGTCCCAAATCAAATCTGCCCAGTGGATTAACAATGAGCCAGCCTTGATGTGGATTATAGGTGGTTTCCAACATCTGACTACATGAATATCCAGCTGGTATTCATGTCCCACCTCAGTTATGATACACAAACATATAAAAAATGTTCTCACATTTTCACATGGAACAACACTAGACGCAAACAGATTGGGTACACCAATTCAGTTCCTGGAGGGGGAAAAGGGATGGCAAACGGAAGGCTACCATCTGCTACTAACATTGTCAAGTCCACATTAACAGGCAGACACTGTGAAGATACAGGATAAGGCTAGGATGAAGAAGATCCATTTCATAAAGTTATCTGGACGTTTCTGTCAACAGTTCCTTAATGACTATGTGCTACACTTCTTTGAAGCTGTGCCACTGACGCCATGTAGTGACGTGATATATACGCAGTGATACACATGGCAAAGTGGCAGTACATCCAAGAAGTACGACTGGCTCCTCACCCAGATCACTAGACACTATGCCAGTTGATTTGTGGGGTTACATGAAGGCACATACATATTCACTGAAAGTAAACAATCTAAATGCAAATGATCTCTGGCATTGTTTTCAGGGTGCAAGATACAGTAGCTAATCTCACTGTGCTGCAGTGTGGGTGATTTAACACTTTCAGCACATACTGTAACCTTGTAAATTTAAAAAAAAAAATAATAATAATAACCAAACCAATCCAGAAGACTAACACAGCTATGTTCTGATGAGTACACTGGTTTATTTATAATTTTATGTACAAAACAGCTTGTGCGCATACACTACCATTTGAATGGGTTGAAAGTTTGCTCCAAATCAGTACTGTTCTGTGGGTAGTTGTTCACGGTTATGTTGGTAAGTCCCTGCAATGGTGTTGCTGGTTTCAGTGCACAGAATTATAGGGTGCTGAGGCTGTCACAGTATTAATACTGAAAATGTGTGTAATTTTTCTCCCATACCCACAGTACCACCACTTATTAAGCAATTAATTACCTCATTTGGCCCAAAACATGACCAGATTGTCAGTCAGTTATGTTTCTAGCTCAATAAGTTGCACAGACTGTCAAGATAATAAGTTCACACAACATGCACACCAGTAGTGGAAGCTGCCTAACTCTTGAGCAACCAACCAACCAGAAAGTGTTATTTGTAAATGTCATTACTTTTTGCATGCTATACAGGGTGTTACAAAAAGGTACGGCCAAACTTTCAGGAAACATTCCTCACACACAAATAAAGAAAAGATGTTATGTGGACATGTGTCCGGAAACGCTTAATTTCCATGATAGAGCTCATTTTAGTTTCGTCAGTATGTACTGTACTTCCTCGATTCACCGCCAGTTGGCTCAATTGAAGGAAGTGACCACGTCACTGTATGGAGAGTGCTACGGGAGAACCAGTTGTTTCCGTACCATGTACAGTGTGTGCAGGCACTATCAGCAGCTGATTGGCCTCCACGGGTACACTTCTGCGAATGGTTCATCCAACAATGTGTCAATCCTCATTTCAGTGCAAATGTTCTGTTGCTGTGTGTTTCCATTCCATGATTAATGTGATTTAAAGAGAAGTAATAAAATGAGCTCTAACATGGAAAGTAAGCGTTTCCGGACACATGTCCACATAACATATTTTCTTTCTTTGTGTGTGAAGAATGATTCCTGAAAGTTTGGCCGTACCTTTTTGTAACACCCTGTATTTCTACATGGTGTGTAAATATTCCCAGACTTTAGACAAGTCATTAGCTTTATGTGCATTAAAAGTCAAATTTATATGGTTAAAAGCCAGATTTGCATATGTAAACATGAGAGAGAAAGTGTGTGGTCTAATACGAACATTGCTACTTTGTACAAGAAAGGCTACAAGATATACTCACTATTGCAAAGAGAGGTAGGTAGCACATTAAAGTTGGTGGGACAGATTTGGAAACTGACTGAAAATGTCTGTTAACTTTTAATCAGCAAATGCATCTAAACATCAAGTAAGTGTGTTGTTACGATTTTTGTTAGGTTCCTTTCATGTGTAGCACTTAGCTGTAATTACACATATAAGGATATAAATTTCTATAAAATGATGTACTACAGTACCGTGTTTGAAAGGTGTGAAAACCTGTGATACTCATAAAGTATGACCAGTTACATAAGTTACTATAGACTGATTTACACATCCTGTTCACATAAATATTTAATATTGGTATTTTTTCATATAAGAATTTTTTGTGATTTATACAGGAAATTTGCACCACGATGCTGTGTCTGTGGTCTGCCTATCATGCCTGAACCTGGTCAAGATGAAACTGTTCGTGTGGTTGCTTTGGATCGAAGTTTCCATATAGCTTGTTACAAGTGTGAGGTATGTATGAAAACTCAACTGATTTGCAGTGACTGTGAAAATAAAATATCAAAAGTAGTAAACAAGTTTTGCTGTTGGCGCAGCAAAATAACTGATAGTGACCGAAGTATAGAGGATGAAAAATGCAAATTGGCAATAGCAAGAAAAGTTTTTCCAAGACAGAGAAATTTAACAGTGAATGTAAATTTATGTTACAAAACCTTTTCTGTAGATATCTGTCGGGAACATTGTCTTGTGTGGTAGTGAAACATGAATGATAAACAATTCACACAAGAAGAGAACATTGTGAGGACATTGCACTGTGGCAGTTTTAGGTGGGGGATATTTTCAATGACGGTGGTGTGAGATGCTGGTTGGCACGGTAGCCATTACCAAATTCTTGTTTACTCTGCTTTCCTGTGTGTTTTACGTTGCTCGTTTTCATTTATAATTCTGCAATGAGTGAAAAGACTAATCGTGGTACATCATGGGATTCAAGAAAGATTCCCATGACACCAAAAAGGATTGTCAGTCCATATGACTTGTGAATCACTTATGCTTTCATAGAAGCATAGTACACTGATGTAGACTGCCAGCCCTGCAAAAATGAGATGGGGGCTTTCTCCACTGCACTTCTCATCTCCTGACAGCAGTCTTAAGTTCTCAGTTGTGCTCACAGCCAGCTGCCGTGTTAAATTTTCCACGCTAAAGCAGTTTTTCAAATACAGTACTAACAGACAAAAGCTGAAAATTAGATTGGTAGATCAGATAATGAAGGGTAACGAACAGAGCTTAAGAGAAATGTGTCATGACCTGATTAAAAGAAGGGTTCTGTTGATAGGATGCATCCTGTGGCATCCAGGAATCTTCAGTTGGGTAATGGAGGGAAGTGTGGGTTAAAATTTTTGGGAGGAGACCATGGCTGAACAATTGTAAGTGAACTCAAATCAATGTAGATTACATTAGTTATACAAAGATGAAGAGGCTTACATAGGGCGAACTAGTGTGGTGAGTTACTACAAACCTGTCTTCAGACTGAAGACAACAATGACAATAACAGTAGAAATACTGTGTTACTGCGTACAGTAAAATCCAGAAAAGTACTGTACACTGGATAAAAAATTAGTCACCCTCAGGAGACATGACACACCAATACAATGTAACATTGCCTTTTCTGTTGATAGCAGTCCTAATTTGGCAAAGAAGAGTGTCCAGAATTTTCTTCAGGTGTGCCATATCCAGCTGAAGGCACTCATTAGTGATTAGAACCTGTGTGTCTACCACATGGCAGGGTTGTTGATTTCTGTTTTACTTGCTGTTCCATACAGCCCCCGAAATGTATGGGATGAAGAGTGATGGTTTAGTGGACTTGTCAAGGAGTGATATGGTGCCAACGATCCTCAAACCAAGAATGTACCTGTGCAGCCCTATAACATGGCTGTTGTTATCTTGGAAGACAGGTATCCACATCACACTCGTAATGAAGATGCAGATGAAAGGACAACACATGGTTGCAAAGAATGTTGAAACAAACACCAGATTTCATGTTCATGGTAACTGAAATGAGTGGGCCCAAGTCAGGGTACAAAAAAAAAAAAAACCCCAAAACATCGCAGAACTACCTCCAACTTTGAGTACACAGTCCACATGATGTGGTCAACACATCATGACACCATTTGTGCATTTGACACCTTGAATCATTCAAAACAAGGCAACATTGCAACTCAGCACTTACACTACATGCCTCCAATCACTTTTTGTCCAGTTTCTAAGTAGTTTGGCCCATAGAAATTGTGCTGTTGTGAGCAATGATCTTCTATGAGGTACCTGCACTCGTATGTCCATTGCATGCAATTCTGTTGGCAATGTTTGCCCATAAACTGGTTGAAATTGATTTGCATTCACTGAAAATGGCAATTCTTGTCAGATTTGAAAACGATTGCCATTGGAAATGCATGACACTTCTATCCAGTTTCTGTTGGATAGGATCTTTTTACAGCTACTGTTCTTAAACTGTGTTACATGGCTGCTAATGATATACCTGTTGTGACTCGCCGAGCATTCAAAGCGCCGCCGCGCAATTACACGCATCCTCTACGTGCGGCGCTGTCTGCCAGCCATGCAGCAGCTGCGCCACCTAAGCGGCCAGCTGAGCAGCGGCCGCTAGACTGGGACTCAGTGCTCATTCAAATGCTACCGTGTACAAGTCTTGCTTGTCAACTTACTCTGTGACTTATATGTGTTGTGTCGTTCTGAAATATATATGTTAAACTTGACGTTATAACAATACCATTCCTTCTGGAAACATGGGCAAGTCTAAACATGATTGTTTCTGTCTGCCATTCTGGTACGACTGCTCATTGCCCCGTCTTATTGCTCTGATTCCATACAATTTACTGGTGCGTGTGCGCCCGCGCTCCTGCCCCCCCTCCCCCCCTCCACACACACACACACACACACACACACACACACACACACACACACACACACACACACACACTCTGTCACTCACTCACTCTCACTCTCACTCTCTCTCTCTCTCTCTCTCTCTCTCTCTCTCTCTCTCTCTCTCTCTCTCTCTCTCTGCCATGATTCATGTCAGATGTGGAGTGTCACATGACCGCCTGGTACCAGTTTTGCATTGTGTATAGTGCTCCAAAGTGACCTATGTACACTTTTAAGGAGATGACTAATATATTGTCCAGTGAGCTCATGGTAAGGTTTTCTATAATACTCGCGTCAATTTTTAAATTTGGATCACATTCCATTGAGAATACAGCATATTATTTACAGGATAGCATTCAAGTTACTTGTTTGTGATTTGTATGGCAATTGCAATGTAAACACATTGGGGTATTGAAAGGCATTTATTTTCGAATGTTTGGTGCTAATTTAGTGAGGTATTTTTGAGAAAAACAGAAGTGGCCAGTTTCCATTGCATTGCTTGTGAAATGCAGCAAAGATCCCTTATCTGTGTTTATTACCAGCAAAACCTTTGTATTTTAGAATGCTGCATGACTACTTCACTTATGCCAGTGAAATTAACATTCTTCTGTGTAGAAATACTATTTGGAGGATGTGTAACAAGTAATTTGTTTTTTGATGTTACTGATTAATAGCGTTGCTGGGCAGGTAAGGTTCCACTGTCATGGATTCATCCCCATTGTTAGCATTTGCAGATGACCGCCTTATTCACCCAACAGAGAATACACATTTACCGGATTCAGCAGCATTGTCACATCTGCCCCCTGCCCCCCAATCTCACTCCTGCCCCCTCCCTCCAGCCTTTACATCTCCCCCATTTTTAGTCTGCGAGTAGGCGACATTTCACCCCGAATCCCAGTGTCCTTCCTCTTGAACATTCTGAAACAAGCAATAGCTCTTCTGCTCAAACTCTGTAATGCAGCTGATATTATAATGATGTATAATAACACAGACAAGTAACAGATTTAGTATCTTAGTGATGATGCCATACTAAAACCATATTGTTGTCATATCTGTAAACATGCTGCAGTGAGGTTGGTATGCTTCTGCAAACGTACTTCAGTTAATGTGGTATAATTTCAGTGACAACTTAAAATTCTCTTGGATACATATTTTTGGCTACAGGTGATAATAGAAAGCACATTGGAAAACCAATAGTCTGCCCCAACTAGTTCCCAACATTTAAAATTCGTGTAGTGGTTAAATAGTGACAGAACAAGCTCATCTTCCAAGTTAGTCATTTCTCCAGTATTGCCAGTTTTTTGTGGAGAATAATTCAAATGAATAATTAAATGACATGTAAATTCGACAGAAGGGTGAAGGATCTATTGTTATTACCTTTAGTATGCTCACTTATTATCCTGAGTTTTTAAATGATGATTGCATTGACTCATATGGACACTTAGCATATAGGCTATGTGTTTTACCTATGTATATTCTGCTGACAGCTGCTCAATATTCCCTGCCCGTACATTTTTGAGAGACTATACAGCTTTTGTGTTTGGTGTGTCTGATATTTCACAGTGTAGAGTGGTAAAGTAAAATAAATCAAATGTTCTTGTCATCAAGTTTGATGGCAGATTGATACTTTTCAATTTCTGTGGAGCTTTTGTTGCTCAAAGTAGCATCCATCTTCTTCACGTTGTCAGTTCGCACAGGCAGGTACTTTTAACATTATGAAGTATACCTTGTACGTATCAGGTACCCTGATTCTCTGTAGAAGCCTGCTAAATTTCCTAAGGTCAACATAGGACAGATAAATGGCCCTTGGCTTTTTTTTGTGGTACCTAGCCTTTCCACTAAGACAATGCTTTTGGCCTCAACTTCCATTCAAAGTACCTATTTTTAGCACATTCATAGTCATAGTTTTTTCACAGGGTTCTCCTTCTCTGACACTGCGCAAGTTCTGTGAATCAGAGTACTCAAAACAACATTCCTGTGTAGTGGATGGCAAGACGGTATGATCATTGATCCAGAATTTGTTGTGTGGGGGGATATTCTATACATGCCATGGCCATGAGATCTGTCTGCTCTGTTCTTAACTGACCCAAGGAAAGGTAGCTCCCCCCTATTTTTCTTCACATTACACTATATGTTTTGTAATAGGATGGATAGAGTTTACATGTTCCCAGAAACTGAAATTTTTCCATTTCTTGTGGCCGTACAAGGGTTTTAGTTGAAGAATTATTAGAAAAACTTTGGCACGAACATGTAGATTCTAGTCCCTATGTTACAAAATCTGGGGAACCTACACATGCAACAGGTGACGACAGCCTCCTCGTTACCATCTGATTAGCCCACCAGGAGGGTTTGCCACTCTTTGGCGGGTTCGTGCTTGGCTACCATGGGCCCCCAGCCTTTGCAGCATTTTTTTCTCTTCCATGCTGCCTGTCTATCTTCGTGCTATTCTTTTTTCCCTCCCTTGGGGAACATGTCTGGGGTGTTATTGGAAACGTTTTGCATTGTATTTTGCTGACGTAAGAACAGTCTCACCATTGTTCTTCACTCCCTTTTCCTTAGTTTGTTTCCCTTCTCCTCTCGTTCCTCCACTTCGGTGTTTATGGTTCCTCTTTTTCTTCTTCCTCCCTGTGCGCTCCTGAAGGTCGGCCACATGTCTGACACGTAACAGGTGACTGGGTAACTCGTAATTCCCAGCTCTGAGTTGACAGGTAGGGTTCGCATGTACCCCCTGGTACAAACGAGGCCCAGGGAGGGGTGATTGTCTGAGCTGCAACCTTCCCAAGTTGCCGAATGGTCCCTCCATCAAGTGTTCGGGAGGTGTGACATGAGGTGTGAAGTCACCTAAGGCGGGTGCACCCCCTTGTGAAAGGGGCCCGCAGTTGGCAGGAGTGTGCCGTTGGAGACGCCGACAATCCTGGGGGATTTTCTAGCAATGAGCCAATCATCTTCACAATCAACATCTACTAAATGTAAAAGTAATTAGGCTAATGATTTACCACAGGTCCTCATGGTCTCACGCACTGAAGACGGTCAGTCCTTCACCCTGGTGAATCCGTTTATTATTCAGAAAGGTGATAATGCAATTGCTGGCCCTGTGAAATCCTGCTCTCATTTACAGAAAGGCACTTTGCTTTTGGAGACTACTTCTGATTCTCAAGCACAACAAGTGCTTGCCGCCTCACTTCTCCATGGTTACCCTGTTCATGTCGAGGCCCATAGAACTTTGAATTCTTCCCGTGGTGTTATTTACACTAGGCTGCTAGATGGTCTGACTGAGACCAAAATTCAATTGTATCTCTCTGATCAGGGTGTCATTGCTGTCCATTGTGTAATGGAAAAGGTAGATTCCTCGTTAGTGCCCACCCACACTCTGGCCGTACATTCTGAATCTGATGCATTGCTACCCACGCCATCATTTCAACCACACTAGAATGTCTTGTCGACAGCCAGCCAATTGTGCAATCTGTGGTAGGGATGTGCACAAGGGCGATTGCCCGCCGCCTCCTCCTCCTCGCTGCATCAACTGCAATGGCAGCCATGCCGCCTACTCTTGGGATTGTCCCATGTATCTCGATGAGCGAGCTGTCCAAGAGATCCGGGTAAAGGAAAAAGGTTCCTTACCCAGTCTCTCGCAAGTTATTGGCTAGTCACAGACCTTGTGTTCTCCCATCTGACACCTATAATGTGTTCTTGTTACCCCTCGCTCCATGGAGGACATGGCCACACAGACATGCGACCTCCAATTCAGTTCTGAGGTTGTGAAATCGCCCAGTGTCAAGGTAGCATCGCCATACAACTGTCCAGCTGTGCAACAAGCCATCAAACTCTCACCTCAAGGGGCGGAAAGGACAGGAGGAGTACTCCCATGAAGACTTCCTATGTCCCTCCAGCCAAACAACACCAGAGTCTTCCTCTAACCAGAAAGGCTCAAAGAAGTCCACCAAAGGAAAACGGTTTTCTCCTTTGCTGACTCCCAGATCCTCTTCAACAGTGTCGCCACATGATACCTTAGCCCGGCCGGCCTCCATGTCGCCAGTGCATACAACCTACAGTTCTGCAGCGTTGGACTCCTCAGACCAACTGCACAAGCAAGCCAATATTTCTGTGGACCCCATGGAGCAGGATCATCCTGCTTCTGTGCCCTGTAGTAGTGACTCTTCACAGGCTGTCACTTGCAGCCGCCAAGGTGACACCCCTACATCTCTTCCTCATCATGACTCTCCTCCAATGGAACATTCCTGGCCTTTGGTCCCACAAAGAGGATTTACAGCTGCTTTTAGCATCACAGCGTCCCCTTGCACTCTGCCTTCAGGAAACGAAATTGCACCCTCACAACCTCTTTGAGCTTTCACATTTCTTACTGGTTCATTTTTACCTTCCCCTTGAGGTGGGCATTCCATCTCATGGGGACGTCATGCTGCTCATACAGGGCAAAATTCATAGTCAACCCATCTCCTCGACTGCCCATCTTCAAGCTATTGCAGTTCGCCTTTTCCTTCCCCATCTGATTTTTCCCTCTGTACCATTTATGTTCTCTGTCATTTGATGTCCGCAGCTCATGGGTGTCGTGGTCGTGTTCTCGCTTCCCAAGCATGGAGTCCCGGGTTCAATTCCCAGCGGGGTCAGGGATTTTGACCTGCCTCGAGATGACTGGGTGTTTGTGTTGTCCTCATCATTTCATCGGTGCTGATGACCGCGCAGTTGAGTGCCCCACAATCCAAACATCATCCCCATCATCATCTGTCGTTTGATGTCACCAGGGCAGACTTCCTTCAGCTTATTGTGCAGCTATCTCCCCTATTTTTGCTACTCGATGACGTTAATGTGCATCATCCCCTTTGGAGTAATCCCAGGACCTGTCAAAGGGGTTCCTCTCTTCGCTGATCCTCTTAACCAACTTAACCTCTTCTGCCTTAACACTGGAGCACCCACTTCCATTTATGACTCCTCGCACACTTTTCCCACTTGGACCTATCCTTTTGCACTGCCCAGCTTGCCCATTGTCTTGAGTGGTCCGTTCTTTCGGATGCTTACTCGAGCAACCATTTCCTGTGTGCTATCTATTTGCTGACTCCTATCCCATCCGCATGCACACCCAAATTGCAGCTTACTAAGGCTGACTGGCAGCTTTACTCTTCCCTAACAGCCTTCTAAGAACAAGATTTCGCCTGTTGTGATGGCCTGGTGGAATATCTCACAAACGTTATCCTTACTGCTGCAGAACTTTCCATTCCTCGCACATCCTCTTTATCATGCCATGTCCCAGTCTCTTGGTGGACTGAGGCATGCTGCGATGGAGTCCGTGCACGGAGACGAGCTTTCCACATTTCTAACTGTCATACTATGATGGCAAACTGCATTCCTTATAAACACGTGTGCAAAGTGTCGTCACTTTCTTTGGGATAGCAAAAGAGCTAGTTGGCTTTCATTCACTAGTTCTTGTAACAGTTGAACCCCTTCCTCTGTTGTGTGGGCCAACCTGTGACGGCTCTCTGGGACCAAGATCCATTCCCCAATTTCCGGCCTGACAGTAGTAGACGATGTCGTCGTGGACCCTATTGCTATCTCCAACACCTTGGTCTGCCATTTTGTGGACATTTCGAGTTCTTCCCACTATCGCCTTGCCTTCCTCCATCGAAACCAATTTGAGACGGCTCTGGCGATACCCTTCTCTTCTCTGAATCGTGAGTGTTAAAATGCTGCCTTTACTATGAGGGAGCTAGAGCATGCTCTCAGTACATCCCGATCCTCCACCCCAGGGCCAGACGCTGTCAACATTCAGATGTTGCAGCACTTTTCTCTAGGGGGGCAAACACTTTCTGCTTAACACGTACAACTGCATCTGGGCAGAGGGCACATTTCCCGGATGTTGGCGTGAAGCCACTGTCATACCCATACCTAAGCCCAGTAAGGACAAAAACCTTCCTTCTAGCTACCGCCCCATCTCTCTCACCAGCTGTGTTTGCAAGGTGATGGAACATATGGTGTGTGTGTGTGTGTGTGTGTGTGTGTGTGTGTGTGTGTGTGTGTGTGTGTGTGTGTGTGTGTGTGTGTGTGTGTGTGTGTTTTGCCTTGTCGGACACATTTATCCAGGAAAACTGTTGTGTGCCTCAGGGTTCCATCCTGAGTGTCGTCCTCTTTGCTATTGCCACTAACCCTATAATGGCCAGTCTCTCGCCGGTCATCTCTGGCTCCCTTTTTGTTGATGATTGCAGTCCTCCAAGGACCTGACATCTTCAGCGATGTCTTGATCATTACTCCTGGAGAATCGACTGTGGCTTTCACTTTTACACTGACATAACAGTCTTCGTGAATTCCTGACGATGCAATTGGTTGCTCCCACCACCTTTACAGCAGAGCTCTTCGCCCTGTATCAGGCAACGGAGTACGTCTGGGGACTCAGCCTTTTCAATTGTGTTCTCTTCTCAGACTCACTCAACGTCCTTCAAAGTCTATGCACACTGTACACCCTCCCATGCAGCAGGTCCACGAAAACTGTCACTTGCTCACTCTTGGTGGAACCATCATGATGTTTCTGTGGGTTCCTGTTCATGTCACTCTGACAGGAAACGAAGCTGCTGACGCTGCTGCCAAGGCTGCAGTCCTCGTACCTCAGCTTGCTAGTTCATATATTCCCTCCGATGATCTCTGTGTTGCCATCTGTCAGGAGGTGGTATCCCTTTGGCATTGTCAATGGTTCTCCCTTCACGGGAATAAACTTCGGCTTAGTAAGCATCTCCCAGCGGCTTGGATGTTCACCTCTCAGCCCTCCTGCCAGGAGGAGGTCATTTTAACTGGGCTGTGTATTGAGCACTGCCTTTTTAGCCATCGTCACTTGAGAAGTGACACTACCCCACCACTTTCTACACATTGCGCCCAAGTTTTAACTGTCCATCACTTCCTGATAGAGTGCCAATTTTTTTCCATTTACGTTCCCACTTGGGTTTGCCATCTTAATTATCAGCCGTTTTAGCAAATGACGCACAAGCTGTTGACCGCATTTTACTTTTTATCCGCCAAAGCAATATGGTGAAGGCCATTCAATTTTTAGTTTTGGACCTCCGTTTCTGTATGGTGTCTTTTTTATCCCTTTCTCCATGTGCCTGTTTTTAGCTGTCTTCTCTTACGTCAATTTGGACTGACATATAGTCGTTTTTTTAACTCCTCTCTGTCTTCGTGTTGTATAGTTTTGACTTAGGTATATATGACCCTAGTTGTTTTTTGTGCCCTAAAGCGAAACAAATCCAATCCAATCACCTGATTAGTTTGTCTGTTTAGTTTTCTTCAAGCAAGGAATAGTTTCCTGTGACATTATGACAGAAGAAAAGTCATCAAAATGAATCAAATCACTGTAGAATTTCCTGTTGTGAGTTGATATGTTTTATATCTCTTCAGTTTTAGTGACATTAAAAATAGCTGCCACTGTAATGTAAAACAGACAGTGAAGACCCTGCCATTGTGCACCCAGGAGCATATTGTAAAGATTTACCCCATATATTACATAGCTCAAAGGGAAATGATTCTCTTTCGATTCCTAGACACACATTTTGCATGCTTGTCGGTGTTGTAATTTTAGCTTTGTATAGTTGTAATGAATCTTGGATTTTATATATATTTTTTCCTCTGCTTAGATTTTACTTCTAGGATTTGGGTAAGATTTATCTTTAGAAGTGCCCCATTGGTACACTACAGGGTTAATCATGATGGACCTAACTGCAATAATTTATCTGTTTCAGTGCAGATTGTTACATTGCACTCACACTTTTCTCGTGTTTCTACTCTACTTAGGTCAAGTTGACTTTATGCAGTGTATAGTAAACACCAAATATTTTGTGTACTCCATTTAGTTTGTAGAATTTGTGTGTAATAATTACTGGTATGATTGTAGGACTGCGGTCTCATACTGTCTTCAGAAGCTGAGGGCCGTGGATGTTACCCTCTGGATGATCATGTATTATGCAAAAGCTGCAATGCTAAAAGAGTGCAGGCTCTTACATCTCACATGACTACTGAATTGTAGAACTAAATGCTAGACTGCTCAAAGAAACTGAATTTGAGTGTCAGGTTTTGGTTAAGCCATACATTTTATTTGTGGAAGTTTTGTGTGTTGGGGAGCAAATATCTAGTTCATTGTATTAAGTCTGTGATAAAAATAACCAATGTAAATTGCTTACATACTGGGTGATCCACATGTGGCACAGTTTTTGAGAGCACCTTCACTTATTTTGTAGATAAGAGCAATCCCATTTTAATCTGTTAACTTTGAAATTAATGAAACGCTGGATACGTAACAATTTTTATTTATAGCACATCTGATAAGTCTTCAATGTTAAGCAATGTTTGTTGACCTACATATAGTACGTACTGATCTTAATTCATGATTTCCCTCCACTTTTCGCAAATTGAACATCTAATTTTCATTACTGCCATTTTTAATGATTAGTTATGTGTGTTAAATATTGTGTAACACACTTATTAAATTATGAAAGTGGCACTTTCATATGGCCACAATGTGCAACAGACTGTTTCAATGGTGCATTGTATTTCACAGTTCATTCTGTTTAGGTCACTGTTTGTAGAAAGTAATAACTGATTTGTGATATATTATGATTGACTGATAGTGTTGTAAAGCACCCAGTTTCATTTTAAGTTGTTATTGTAAACCTGTGTGTCATTATTATAGCAAAGTACAGATGTTGGTGAATTGGGAGGCTAACAAGTTGAAAAAACTGAAAATTTTCTCTCCAAGCTTTCATTTGATTTTTTTTATGGCTAATGTACATTACTGATTTTGCAAGCAATCTTAGTGTTTTGTAATTAAACTTGGTGTGTATTTTGAGACTTTATGTGCGCTTGTAATTTCTTAATGTGGACCCATAGGGATATAAGTGTATTTAGATCAAACAAAGTAGAATTGTACTCAAATTATTCTACAGGTCATTAGGTTCAATAGCTAAGTTTATAATCATTATTTGACACATCTTTGCATAAAGAATTTGCATTCTGTTCGTGATTTCAGCAAAAGTTAATATCCCCTAATTTCAGCAAAAGCTTGATGATAAGTGAATGGTTTTTCCACTGTATTTGTCTCCTTTGTGTTGTATAGATGATAAATTTATAATTATTGGTACATAATGATTTGATATTAGAATGAATGGTGATCTCTTGCAGTCATATAACAAAGACTGTTAGTTTGAGTAGTTTAAACATGTTTATGAAATTTGGTGTCACATGTGAATCACCCTCTAGATAGTACTAATATATTGATGAGGGACTAGAACTGCAATATTTATGGACATGTTTTGAGAAACATTGAAATCTTCAGGCAACTGCTGCTTGCCATTGCAGCATAGTTATCATATAAACATCTTTTATATGCATTAGTTTAAAAAATCTGTTATCAGTTTATTGTGTTATGATTGTAGATGACTTACTTGCAAGATATTATGTATTTACTGTCACCAAGGCAAGGCCCAAGTTGTGTTTTACAGGAGCTTATTTTCCAAGTGCCGTTTTCCAATGCCTTTTTCAAAGTAAGCTTACCTACTGCTCACAGTAATTATGTATATAAGTTCTAGACCACTTACTTTTCTTTATAGTAACTACTCTGTGTTCATATTGATATACTGAGCAGTTTCTGAACAGAGAGAAGGCTGGATATACTGACGTACAGATTTTCAGCTTCATAACACCTATACAGCTTTTAAAAATTCACTAGAGCTTGTAACATTTTGAGTTGGAACTGTTACAAGGGACATTAAGCTGAATTTTACCTTTAAAAGATCTTTTTGCATCATGTATCAGTTTATAATATACCAGAATATTGTTATGAATGTAAAACTCTCACATGTATACACCAGAATTTCTCTTATTTGTCTCTTGTCGTGTAGAAGATGTAAACTGTTCATGCCCTAGAATCATTGTACAAATTAAATTTGGTGCAAAGTTTTTAAATTTAAATTGTTTGAAACCTACTTTTATTGTAGAGACACATGACCAGAACATGTGTGCATTAATAATTGTGTGTTGTTTTATATGCTGGTTGTGTCCCATATTGTGTTAGAGATCAAAATATATAGTATAGTGAGTAATATTATTGTCTCTGTGCCAGTGGTATTTGTTCTACTTTGGGGTTAGAGTCTGTAAAGGAATACCAAAGATGCAAACACACAGTAAATATGACTAACAATTCTGAAAAGTGAGCAATAGCTGCACATTATTTAAATACAGTATATTGTACTATGTGTGAATGGAAATTTTAGAATCATTCTCTATGCCCTTCAGTGAATGTGAATTATTACCTTCCATTAAACAAATATTGCAATGCTCATGAGAACATAATTTCAAGTTTTAAGATTGAACTTCTGGATTCTAATGACAAGATCCATGAATCAGAATTAAATTATAAATACAGTTGGCGCCCCCCCCCCCCCCCAAGTACCATCAAATTTAACTGACACAAACCTACAAACCTTTCCTGAAAAACAGCAATATAGTTAGACTGCCTTTTGTAGGAATGTGAGATTTTGGTCTAGATGTGAATATGTGTGTGTGTGTGTGTGTGTGTGTGTGTGTGTGTGTGTGTGTGTGTGTGTGTAAGAGGAGAGAGAGAGAGAGAGATTCCTCAAAGACAGAAAAATGTTTTATACTACTCAGTGATATAGAAAGATGCTAATTTTTGTAGTTTCATTTACATTCATATTTTTTCCATAAAGACGTAACTGTCATTTATAAATGACATTAGTATAAGTTGCTATCATTCCAAACATGCACACATTGTAAGGGAAGTTACTCTAATTCAGTTCATTCTTCACATATTTAGGTGGTACAATTTTTGTATGTCGCACAAAACAACTTCCTTTCTAATTTGTTATTGGTTTGTAACTGCTAGACTGGATTTGCGACTTGCTTTCAATGTGCTTTCCATTGCAAGCATGCGAGTTACCCTCTGTGGGCAGCATTCCTTGTAATAATCCCTCCATAGGTAGAGGCTTTTTTATATGTAATCTTGTTGACTGTATATTAATAACTGTGTAGAAATTATAGTTTCATGTAATTTTCTATTATTCTATGTCATACAGAGATAATTTACTACTTGAAAAATTTTCTAAGGGTTGTTCACTTCATGAGTTTTCTAATGAAAAAAATAAATATTGTAAAAATAGCAAACAGATGTAAGACAAAGATGCACATACAGCAGGTTTTTCACCACAATGGTTTCATTTTTAAGGAAGTGGACATTTTACATTTGACATAATGGTCTTAGCATGAAACAGTTGCTCAGTCTTTCTTTTTTATTATGTTTAAATCTATTGTAAACTTTGAGAAGTTTGCCATATTCAGATAGTTCCCAAGTATGTTTTGTGTAAGGTTTTTTTTTCCCAACTGTTGTTCACTTAGAATAAAATTGTCTAGTCTAGAGCTCAGTGAAATTAAGAAGGGAAACTGAAATTACTCATTGTTTATATCACTGAATCGTTAATTGTGATATACTCTTTGTTCTGAATAAAAGATATATTATATACACACATAAGGAGCTTGATTTTTATTTGAAAAGGAGTGTAATGATTCTGTGATTTGTAAGTGCTTAATTTGTCTTGAAAAAATTATTACAAAAACTCTGTAGTTTAGTAGTGTGTAAATGTAATTTTTATTGAAACAAACAGCAACCAGTTGCACAAAAGAGATTTTGTTCCTTCACCGATTTCAAGCACCTAGTGCTTTCAGGGCTGTGACTGAGACCACAGCAATATGCTGCACACATCTTCTTACTTCTGACACTTGCAAATAATTCATTAATTATACTCTTCTGACGAAGGGCACTGTGTGCCTGAAACTGGTAGTGGAATAAAATTTCTGTTCTGCATTTGGTTACCGCTTATTTCAGAAAATAGAAATACAGTTGCTGAAGATGATAAAATACAAGATGTAATTTTTTTGACAAAATATTTGTCTTCAGCTGAAGTGAGCCTTACTCCATTAGTGACGGGACCAAGATATTAGGTACACACTATCATACACTGAACAGTAACATGTTGAATGTGTGTGTGTGTGTGTGGGGGGGGGGGGTTAGATGTATTAAATAAAGTATAAGGTGAATGGTAATAGTTAAATATTTATATTTAATTTAGTAATTGTGGGTATTACGTGCAGTATCTGAGGAAAGTTTGCCCTTGCTGGTTAACTGTATAGTATCATAGTTAAGACAGATTCACATCGACACTGAATGTAGAAAATCCATATTATACGGATTGAATAAGTTGGGAGATCATTTGAAGTATTGTTTCACATCCTGGGGAGAATGTTGTGTATGAGCTAAAAGGTATTACTATAGTAAATAAAATAGGGCGTTATGCTCATCAAGACACTGTGGTAAGTAGGCCATCAACAAACTATTGAATTTCAAGGAACCATCCATGTAGGATGCTAGAATTCACTTTAGTGTGTGTGAAGAGTACTTATTGTCGTAGCAATGTGACATACAAGAAAATCTCATGACAAACCTTGTATGGACGCTGCTCACATAACACGGTGTAGAAAATGCCACTATCTATAATTTTACACTCTTTGCTATATAAAGACAAGTCATTTAATGTTGTTACCAAAATCTTGAAATGTTCTTGATCAATTTACTTCAATTTTTACACAATACTCTAATGAACATTCAAATGGACATAGGCTGCAATTTATTTTTAAATTACAGCATACAGGTTTTCTGTTAAAACAGATTGCGAGGAAGAAAATGCTGTGCTGTGAAAATGTACAGCTTCTATATCTTTCTTACAGTCAGTCTCAACTAGACTAGAAGGGACATAAACCATTAGACGAATTGTTTTTCCCATATTCTTCTTCCCTATATAAATTTTCAAACAAAAATTGTATATACAACAATGTGCCATTTTTTTTCCTTCCTTGCCATTGTTTTTTTACAGGAAATTTTACTGGTCAGAATAACTGCTACAGAACCTGAATCATCCAAAACTTTGTAAACCTATCCACCTGCAGGTTACAACTATGCAAAATACTGTCACTGAAGCTGTTATCCTCACAGATCCAGCAGCTGGAGAGGTGTCTGTCATACCCCAGATACCACTGATCCCAATCAAATTACCAATTCATTTTAAGTGACTGCAGTTCTCAATCAAGGTCTCATTTGCAATATCAGAAAAGCAGGCTAAAGGTCAGAGAGCAGTAAGAGGACAGAGTGGGGAGGTGAAGGAAATGGACAGAGAGGAGGAGATGATGCACACGGGGGAGGGTCGAGGAGGTGGGAAAAAAGAGGGAGAGAGGAGGAGACGCAGAGGTTAGGATTCTAGGTTGTGGAGTGCGAGTGAAAATGGGTAAATAATTTACAAGGTACAGATTTTTCCCAACTATCTGATGAGGAGAAGATTTCTACAGAGAGACTAGGATGACCATTACCAGTTTTAAATACCATGCAAAATATTAATAGCGGAAATCAACAGTCTAAGATAGCATTTAAAACTGGTATTTATAAAAACAGTGATTGCTTATAGACTGGAAAGTTAAAAGTGCATTATTCTGTTTCACATGTCTGTTGGCTGATACTGAACGCTCCTGGACTCATAATGGAAATTGTGGACTTACGTCATCCGAGTACAAAAGTGAAGAAGTGTGAATCTTCAGCTGTTCACATACAAAATTGCTTACAACTGGCACTTTTTGAAACTGTCAACATAGCTGAACAGCTGGATAGTGCAGCTAGGAGGAAAACTGCAAAGTATAAGGATCGAGTTAGACATAGTAGGTATGTGTTAAATATTTTAATAAACTGTATTCATTTGATTCCTATGAATTGGCCTTAAGGAGTCGTGATTAAACTGAATCCTCATCAGACCCTAGTGTTTTCAGAGGACTAATCAATTTAAGTGCTGAATTAGATATGGCTCTTGAAGATCATTCGGATACTGCAACTGTTTTCAAAGCAACATCCAAAACTATCAAAGTGAATGTTTCCACATTATGATGGGGGTATGCCGAGGAGAATTTTCAAAGAAAATAAGGAAATAGGAATATTTAGCTGTTACATCAGATGAATCTATGATATATCAAATGTATTTTAGATGGCTGTTGTATAAGAGGTAAATCAATAGAAACGTTCTGGAGTTTCCTGACTCCTTCCAAACTTGATGCACATAAATTATCTGTGCATTTGCTAGAATTGGCCATTCAAAAGAAATAAACGAGACTCCCCAAAAATTAATTGCTCACTCATAGTGGGTATCCTTCATGAGTGGTTCCTCTGGTGGAGTACAAGCTGTTGTGTAAACATTCTATACTATCACAAAATATGTACAGTGTGCGAAAATACTTTTTTGTTTTTGCAGGGAAAATGTGCTTGGTTTTCAAAATGGTTCAAATGGCTCTGAGCACTATGGGACTTAACATCTATGGTCATCAGTCCCCTAGAACTTAGAACTACTTAAACCTAACTAACCTAAGGACATCACACAACACCCAGTCATCACGAGGCAGAGAAAATCCCTGACCCCGCTGCTTGGTTTTCAAACGGACCACTATCCTTGATGAAGTGGTGAGAAAGCGTTTGCCTTGGTCTTGTCCTACTGAGTGGAATTTACAGTCTCAATCCTTAAACACAATGCATGACTGCAAGAGACATTATTGTGTGAATCACATATTGGAAGGTAGGTGACTGTAATGAGTGAAAATACAATTTTCCAGGCTCTTTCTCATAAAAAAAGTTCTTTCCAGTTGTAGCTTTAGTTATTGGTTGAAATTCTTCATTAATGTTACGCCATTAGTCGAAGTTCTCTTTGGTGAGCTACAGCATGGAGACACTTGTGTGTCCTCTAAACATAAGGCCATTTCAGCATTTGAAATAAATACTGTCAAGATTCTAGAAGAATTTGGTATCCCCAGTGGTGATGAATCTACTGAGTGCTCAGTAAAGAAAATGAAGTTGGACAAGACTGAATGGAAAATAAGCAAAGGAAGTGTACAATGCTACAATTTCTGAAGCTAAAGATCATTTTAGTTTCTCAGTTCATCTTTTAGCTTCATCACTGCTTCTTCCAGGAAAGTTCCCCTTGTGCTGTTCTGCATTTCCTGGAGATATTTTAGTGTGTTCAGTGTACATCATGAACTATCTCCTACCAACCTAGCACACAAATTTAGGTCATTGCCCAGTGCTGTTAATCTAGCAGGTTTGTATTAACGTAACAATCTAGGGAAGACATTCACTAAGTGTTGTAAACTTTTGAAGCTAATTCTCACAACTCACATGACGTTGGTCGAAGCAGAAAGGTGCTTTTCAAGCAGTCTTATGCAGCTCTATGAGCCACAAAAGACTGACAGCCTTGGCGATGCTTTCAATTGAAAGAGATCTCGTGATGGAGTTTGCAGACTTCAATCAACTGGTGACTGACAAGTTTGTATCAATGAAAAATAGAATAAGTGTACTTATAATGTATAATTTGTCTCTTATTTCCAGTCTTTCAAATGACAAATTATTTCAGTTCTACCAGCAATGTAGCTCATTACATAATAATAAGTTTTTCTAGGCAGTTGATAAACTGTAACATGCTCTTTGCCACATTTATTCTTCTGTCATAGATGTACCCCTCACTCTTCACAGGATTGTAAATTGGATTTAAAAATTGAATTTTGTGACCTTCATACACCATGAATTCTAGGAATGTTTACATCATAAAAAGTGTTGGGAAGCCAGGTGCTGGTAAAACAATTTCCTCCCTTTTAAGCATCTCATATAAAAAAGCAGTGTCGGAACTTTGGTGCAATATCCAGTTTCAGATACCACTGCGGGTGCCACTGCTGAATAGCTCAAATAAATAGTAAATCAGCTGATGCGGCAATATTTGCTTATGACAAGGATGCACCATGACGCTAGAATTATGTCCAGTGTCAATTTTATTTAAGTCAAAAATAAAGCTTTCTGGATTGGTGATCTTCCAAAGGCTGGTAATACACCTCACACAGTGACTGTCGGGAACAGCAAGAGACGTGCTCTGCTTCAAGTCAGGATTGCTGGTGTGAGAGGAGTGTTGGGGGGGGGGGGGGGGGGGAGACAGTGAGTTGCTTGTAGCAGTTCTGGCACAATGGCACAATTTCCTGTTTTTCGTGCTTATGTGAAAGCAGAGTTGACACGTACGGATATATTGGCAATGCTTGGAGATAACCGCAACAACTGCTGTTACAGGGGGCCTTGAGCTCGAGGAGCCCTGCCGTGATCCCTGTCAGAATTTGTCCTTAAAGAAGAGTCTGGTTTCCTGTCAAAAAAAGGAAAAAATCTTCAAACTCAGAATGTTAATAAGCTGCACTCACCCTAGTCTTACTATTAAGAGCACCGTCATTGTTGATACTACTTTTCCTGAAACTGGACAGCTTTGATGAATCCTGTGGCAGCCATTCTCCATGTGAACTGACAACAATACAGATTTCCATTTGTCTCTCATCAGCCACTGACTAATTTGGAAATGCCAGAAACATTGGATGTCACAAACCAGCATGTTACACCTTTTTGCCTGCAATTCTAGACAATGTGCAGCTTGTAGGCCAAGACTGACAGGTAGCCCATGGTGGAAATCCTCATGCCTTGCAACTGACATGTGATCTGGAATTTTCACTGCTAATCTGCAAGCTGAGCGCGTTAGAGTAATGCGCTGTAATGTTTTCAGTATACTGGCTGAGCAACTCAGTCAGGCATGAAGTAAGAATGCAATTTGTGTTTATGCCCAGTGCTATTGGAGACTGTAATTTATTTTATGCAAGAATGTAGAATGGATTTTAAGTACTTTTCAGGTACTACAAAAAGTAAATGTAGGTATGGCATCTTAAAACAGCAGTTGCCCCAAAAGGGTTCATTGAATAAATTTTTGAATGCTGCTAAAGATTCATCAGTTGATAATACTGTATAATTAATAGGTCAGGCAACTCAAGATCAAATTGATCAGGAAGAAAAGAGGTGGTGATTGGTTTTGTTAAGCTTATTTTCCATAGTATGTTACCTTGCAGAAAGAAATCTTCCATGAAGAGGCGTCCATGAAATGTTGGGAAATCCAGGTAATGGAAACTAAGTCAAGTAGAATTAATCACCAAATTCGACAATGCATTAAATGAACTTATTGATCATGTGGCTCAGACTGGTTTCTTACTTAAGGCCATACAAAATGAAATCATTATCATGGTTTCTGGTGAGTGTATCTATCATGAATAATACTGTACTCAAAAATAAATATTATTGAATAAATATTGGACTGTTGACCCACACTAGTTTTAGTCATGAGTGGCAATTAAGTGTGGTTGTAAGACTGAGAGATGTGTTTTCCAAACCAGTTGCAACTGAAGAATATTTTTTTTTTTTTTTTTTTTCTTTTTTTTGAAGTGAGTAGTGATACTGGAAAAGGTATCTCAGAATTGTTGCTTCAGATACAGTATTACGTAAACTTGGCAAACCGCCTGTAGATTGTTGGGAACAATCTTACAACAACACAAACTACATGAAGAGGAAAAATAGTAATAGCTAAGCTCCTATAATAGAAGAAATCCAAGAGCTCATTATGTCCCTTGTTGTGCTCATAGCTGAATTTGATTGTTAGTGATGCAGTTAAATCATCTATAGCTGTGCTACATTTTTTTGGTGTGATTCAAAGACTGCTCACATTATTTGCTGCCTCTAGAAGCACTAGAGAATCGTGTAAACTTGTCTCTGAAACCACTGTACGATATAAGATGGGAGACTGGATTGAAAGTGTTTAGGTTGCAATAGCTGAGCTTAGTAACATAAGATGTGCATTAGCAGAGGTAAAGGACACCTGCAAAAATGATCGAAAATGTTTCAGTGGATTATCTCACCTCTGCAAACAAATAACAAAATTTAAGTTTCCAGAACAAAAGAACCACTTCCGAGAAAACTATTACTAGGTTGTGGTAGACACCGTTATTGTATCTTCAAAGAAAAGATTTCGGCAGATCAATAATTGCCATGGCGTGTTCACTGTTATTTGAGGCACAGAGAGAGAATGGACTAACCCACATTTGTTTGCTGTGTTAAGTTACCTGCATGAAATGATGCCTATGTGAAGTGTAAAAACCCTACAAAACCACATATTTAAATTCTGTATGGTAAATGTAGACGAGAATCCAATTACTACTTTTTGCACTGAGCCTTTGTCACATTTTCATGTAGCAATAGTGGACCATGATTCATTAGTCCACTGCTGCACCGACAGGAGTTCCCTGAACCACCTCCAGCAGTCATGCCCAGCGCGATGCGACGATGTTGCCTTGTGTAGTAGTTGCTATCGCAGTATTCGCGTCACTCCACATTGATTCACATCGTTGAATCGCGTAGTGCAGGAGTAGTGTGTTGGTTGGGTGACAGTTGAAGTTTCAATGATGGATCAAAACACACAACCTAAAACGATAGAGGAACAATTATAAGGTATGTTATTGTTTGTGTGTGCTATCGTACTGTGTAGCGGTAATACGAAAATATTGATTCCTGTGCGTTTGACACTGAACTTGACAGATATGTTTCAATCGGAGGAGGAAGGTGACGATCAAGAACGTCATACAGAGCGGTTCGATGTTAACGACGGTTTGAAAATGTCCTCAATACAAGGACTACCTGCATCCTCATCATCCCCAGATAACGTAGACAGTATGAAAGGCAAAACGCGTTTGAGGAAAGAGAAAGATTGAAAATGGAATGTAAGAAAAGAGAGACGAGCCAAGGGGGAAGACTATGTAAATGGTAAGGGCAAGATTACACGTCAAAAAGAATGCTGAATGGGACCATGTTCTAGTATGAAGCAATGCCACCCAAAAATAAGTGCAGACAGGCAGTGTAAAATATTTAATGATTGTTATGGAGTGGCGAACTTTGATTTGCACTCGGCCTTTCTATTTAACAGTATCCGTGTTTGTAAAACATCACGAACGTATACCACGTTCCTTTCTCTAGATGAAACTACCAGGCAATACTTATTGCTTAATATTCATGGTAATGATGTGCGAACTATTTTTTCAGAACACATTGGCAGTATCTTCGGGACGAATAGAATGAATGTTGAAACAGAAAGGCGTTAGCGCAACTGCTCCACTTAACCGACGAGGACGATGTGAGTCTGCCAACAAAACACCGTCAGATAAAATTGCTGAAGGGAAGTGTTCTGTTGACAAATTTCCAGCGTATGAAAGTCACTAAGGCATACACAAATCGAGTAGAAAGTATTTGGCACCTGATTTTAGTATCAGTATTATGTATTCATTAGGGTAACAAATCGGAACTTATCTGGCCTTGCAATGCGTGATGCAGCGCTTCCTGCATATTCGTTATTACTTCCTGTACATCTCACGCACTGTCAGCTACTCCTTGCAAAAGTCTCGTTAACACCACCTAGCTATCTAGGACTTCCAGACGCCCCTGTAAGGTTCCCAGGTTACGATTTATTGCGTCTTCCGACGCCGTAGCATATTTCACTACCTGCCCTGCTAATGCGCGGAGCAACTGTGTGTTATTCAGGATTCTGCCTTCCAATGTCCCTGTCTGAGTTGCATGCCAAGCTTCCGTTGCCCTACTCTCCTCTGCGAGTTGCCTCACCTCTTCCACCGTGTTGTTCAGTTCTTTTATATCGCTTTCGTCCGCGATTCCAAAAACTGTCTTTAAAAGTTTTTCTCCTTTCAGTGGCCTGAGGACAAGGATCACCATCACCCTTCCTCCCTCTTCAAAAGGACTGCTGTCCACAGCAGGCTTTATTCGAAAATACATACAACATATGAAAATACAATACCTAATTACTCTACGCAAACCCAATGATACATGACACGAAAACAAAAAAACTACAAATACTCTATTACTTTCTGGATTGCAAAGCATACAGTACTTCATGCTGTACTCTATCTTCCTCGTTTTCTCTGAGCTTAGCACCTCTCTTCACTATCTCTTTCTTCCCCTTTCCTTGCCTGGAATCACACCCGGGTAACCCATAAATGGCCGCAACCGCCCAATGAGTACTATCGTTGTTCTAGTTGGCAGCTGAAGTTTAACATTAACGGGGGATGTGATTTCAACAACTTGGTATGACCCTTGATACGTCGTGAGGAACTTCTTCGTTTTCCCTTTTAGCGTATAGGGGCTGGACAGCATTACCCATTGCCCCACTCTATGTCGGTAAACTTCCTTTCCGCCTTACTGCGTCTTCCTGCCTTTCAAAATATGGTTCAAATGGCTCTGAGCACTATGGGACTTAAACCTGACTAACCTAAGGACATCACACACATCCATGCCCGAGGCAGGACTCGAACATGCGACAGTAGCGCTCGCGCGGTTCCAGACTGTAGCTCCTAGAACCGCTCGGCCACGCCGGACGGCTTTCCTGCCTTTCCAAAGCCTTTGTATTAGCCTTTTGTACCGGTTTCCAAACATCCAGAACTGTCCTTGCGAACTGACGTACAGATTCACCAGTCCTTCCTTTCTGTAGCCTCACCAAATCAAAAGGTGGCGGCATTTTTCGCCCGTGCACTACCTCATATGGAGACAAACCGGTATTTGTATGGACTTTTGCATTGCATGCGCATACAATATGCTTCAAATACCCGTCCTACCGATGGTGATGAGAATCCACAAAAAACTCGGCATCTTCCGGATTGTTCTGTGTACCCGTTCTGTCTTTCCGTTGGCCTGTGGATGAAACGCGCTCGTCCTCAACTTCTTTACGTTCAACAATCCACACAGTTCCTTCATTAAATCCGACATGAAGTTGGTCCCATGGTCAGTAATTATTGTCTCCTGTACACCAAACTTCAAAATACAGTTGTTTACTAACGCTTGCACGACCATTGCTGCCTGCTGATTTGGCACAGCCACAATCTCCACATACCTCGAAAAATGGTCTATTATTGTCAGAACGAATCTGTTCCCCAATGGTGTGCGCCTGAAAGGTCCTAAGACATCGATCCCCAGCATAGAGAATGGACATGTCGCTTCCGGCAATCGTTGTAACTGTATCTGTTTCTGGCTCAAATCTGCTCTCTGCACACATGGTATACAATTCTTGACATACTGATCCAAATCTACCTTCTTACTTCTCCACCAATACCTCTCCGCCACTCTCCTATTCGTCGATCTACACACTCCATGACCAGATAACACGTGATCATGTGCTTCCTTTAAAACCTCATCCTTCAACTTCGCTGGCACTATTACCCTTGGCCCTAACTCGTTTCCCTGCACAGAAGACCGCCGTACATATTAAATTTTGATTGTGTCCGATACAATTTACAATCGTTGTTCACGTCCTGTAATTCTTGCCATACTGCTAGGTCATCACCTATGACTTCTACTTTTGCCACCTTCCTATTTAGTGCATCTGCATTACCGTGCTTCTTCCCAGGCTTCTGCACCACCTCGTAGTCGAATTCACTGAGCCTCACAGCCCATCTAGCGGGTCTATTGGATGGATCCTTCAACCCCAACAACCACTTCAATGCAGCATGATCTGTCACTACCCGAAATCTTCACCCGTATAAATAACATTAAAAGTAAGTGATTCCATAGATTACGTTAAACATCTCCCTCTCAGTTGTTGAGTAATTCCTCTCCGCTGCATTCAACTGCCTAGACACATAGGCTACAGGATATTCTTTCCCATCAGTTTCCCGACTAAGAATACACCCTAATGCTTGATTCGATGCATCGCATGCTACTATAAACTCATTTTCAAAATCTGGAAACATAAGAACCGGACTTGATGTTAACACTTCTTTCAGTTTGTCAAATGCTTTCCGACACTCTTCTGTCCACTCAAATTTCACATCCTTTCGTAACAATCACGTCAACAGCTGTGCTAAATCTGCAAAACCTTTCATGAACTTTCGATAGAAATTGCAAATTTCGATGAATGACTGCACTTCCTTAACTGTTTCCGGTTCCCAAAATTCCTTACAGCTTGTACCAATCTCAGATCTGTTTGCACTCTGTCCTTACTGGTAATATGACCCAAATATTTTACTTCTCCTAATGCAAAATGACACTTCTCCAGGCTCAACGTCAAACGAGCTGCTCTTAACCTCATAAAGACTTCTCTTAACTGCTGTCTACGTTGCTCCATACTGCTAGAAAACACTATAATGTCATCCAAATAGACCAGAAACTGTCGTGGTTTCAAACCCCTCAAGACACTGTCTAGCAACCTCTGAAACCTTGTTGTATATGTATGATAGTGATTGGTTGTAATTATTATTTGCTTATCTGGAACGTGGACGTTTAATTATTTGGTATCAGACGCTTGACAATGGCTTTTTCGTAAATGCAATGTTATTCGTAGTTGACCGTGAAATAAGACTCAAATAATCGGACTTCGTATTTAAATCGTTTCCAAAGACTGCTGAGATAGGTGCGGACTCAAAATCTCAATATTAGAATAATTTGCCAGCCATGTCAATACGTCGTACAGAGGTGACTGTCTACTAAACATAAAAAAGTTTACACAGTTAGTTAAATCAGACATATTCAACGAATAAGCCTATAGTTAAATACTTCAACTTACTTTCATAAGTATAAAATCTTTACAGAGTCGAGTGCCTAGTGAGATTGCAACTCGCAGTGTTCTTATATAACATCAAATATGGCGGTGTGCCAGTTAATAAAATATACGTGCTTCCCGCCCCTCTTTAGCCACCTCTAACTGATGATAACCACTTGTCAAATCCATCGTAGAAAAGTACTGGCACTGTCCTAAGTGATCCCAAGTCTCCGATATGTTTGGAATGGGGTATGCATCCGTTACTGTCTTATTATTGAGATATCGGTAGTCACAACAGAATCTGTATTTCTTAGTTCCATCCATAGATTTTTTAGGCACAACGAAAATGCCCACTCCCCAGCAACTATTGCTATGCTCTATAATACCGTCCGCAAGCTGTTGATCAATGAAATCCTCCACAATCGGCTGCAAATACCTCAGTATTCTGTATGGTTTACGGTAAACAGGTGCTCCATTCCCTGTTGGTATCCTATGTTGAACTAATGGAGTTGCTGGTAACGGCCCTTGCGAAAAAAACAAATCCTTAAATTCCCACAATAATTCTTCCATGTGCTCTCTTTCTCCTCCTTTCAAATGCTTAATTTTGTCATGCAATGCAGTTCTATCGGCAGTTCGTGGTTGATCGCTTCGCCTACCTCTCGAACACCAATCTTCGTCATCTGGCACATCCAAATTTGCTACTGAAACACCTTTCCCGAAATTCGCGTCCACAGTACTAAAATTATCCACGTTCACGGGAACTACTCACCCGTCGTTCCCCTCCTGTACGCGTACAACACTACGTTTCACAGAACAACCCAATGGACCCAAAACTTCATTATCCTCCAATGGTTCAATAACACATGCTGTACCCACAGGTAGATTTGACTCCACACGTACCTAAAGCGACTTCCTGGTGCCACTAGACACACTCATGCGAATTAAGCCTTAATGTTAATGTACGCGGTTCAGTTGGTTTGTTCATTACGTTGAACGCCCGACGTGATAGCTCTGCATTGACAACAGTTTCCCCTTGCTGAAATAACATCCCACCAAGTACGATAGTTCGTTGTCCAAGGTCAATTTTGTCATGATGTTGATGCAAGAAATCTACTCCTAGGATCATGTCGTAGTCCTCGCTTGCCCACGTTACTACCGCCATGCACGCATTAAATTGGACTTTCTCTATCTGAAAGTCAATTGTCGGTGACTCCAAAGGGGTAACCTCCTTATTCCCCACTCCACGCAACCTATAACGTGGTGGGTCTAACTTCCTTCGTCTCATTATATTCCTAGTAGCCACTGACACTTGCGCCCCTGTATCCAACAAAATTTTAAACTTCTTAGTTCCTGTGGATCCTACCACT
Organism: Schistocerca piceifrons; assembly: GCF_021461385.2. Taxonomy (NCBI): domain Eukaryota; kingdom Metazoa; phylum Arthropoda; class Insecta; order Orthoptera; family Acrididae; genus Schistocerca; species Schistocerca piceifrons. The sequence continues at coordinate 234,484,828 of NC_060149.1, read as the reverse complement.
GAACATTCCGCCTCTGAATACGTATTCGTAGCATTGAAATTAAACAGGAGCTCCCTTCGGTGGTTCTTGGGCCCCTTCTGCCGTTTAACGCTTGTCCACTTCTCCACCCTCCCCGCTGCTGATTTCCACCCCTTCCTTTACTCCTCGGTGACTTGGTACATTGCCTCTGCACATGGCCCGTACGACCACACTTAAAACATTTCACACCCGTTGTAAACACTGTTTGCCTCTTGCGTACCCCTGTTGCCACGTCTGTTTTCTCACATTGAATTGCCAGCTGAATGGCCGAATACAAATCTTTTGGAGTCCCTTCACGCCCTTTCCGTGACATATGCACCGGTAACCCTCTCAAAAATACATCAAGTGCCCTTTGCTCGGCCTCCTGCAACAGAACACTATTCGCTTCATTGCTCTGACCCAACTCGTAAATATACTCATTAATTTCCCTTATCCCGTTCACAAATTTCTCCATTGTCTACCCCAGTCTCTCTGACATTGTACTTAACCTCTCTCTAAAGTACCGAGCGCTATTCTGCTTTTTGTACCTTTGTAAAAGCCCTTCCTTTAACTGCTTAAACTGTCTTGCCTTCCTCAAGGTCTCAAAACACCTTACATATGTTTTCGCTTCACCTGTTAATCTAATCTTGGCTATATGTAACAACTGCTCATCAGACCAACCATTCATCACTGCTGAAGTCTCCAAGTCCTCCAAAAACGAACGTACATCCTTAGATGCCTTGCCAGAAAACGGAATAATCAAACTCGCAGCAGCTGGATCAATCTCCTGCAGCCTAGGCAAAAACGACTGAGCAGATGCGATTTCCCACTCACTTCTAGATGTTAATTCATTTCTCAACTGCGTATTGTCTGCTGTCAATTGTGCTACTTTTTCCAACAAAATCCGTACCGCTTCTCGTTCTGACACACCTTGGGTCCCTGACTCTGCCATTGTGTTGCTTTTGTTCCCAGTAAGTCCCAAAACAAGACATTTAAGTACAAGAATAACCTGACTCCCCACACCTCAGTATCATCATACTCGGTAACATCATACTCTAACCAAAACAAAAGTAATTAAATGGCATTAAAAAAATAATAAATCTTACTGCCCCAAATACACTTATTCTGACAAAAAAAAGGTATGCCTACGCAAAACATCTAAAATTGCCTGCCATGAGCCATACTCAAAAAGGCAAGAAAACTGGTCAAAACTCACCACATCTTGTGAATGTAATGCGGGCAGTGGGCTCGAACGTTGTACTGTACAGATGACGTCCATTATTCTGACACCAAATGTAGAGGGAACTTCTGCCCCCAATGTAACAGCAACACCAAATATAGTGGGAAGAGGTAGAAGGTACCATATTAAGACTTGTCCGAGCTTACCAAGTGATTTATTGTTTCCAACTACAGTGCCGTGTTCCCCTCGGTCTGTGTAACCGGGTCCTGCAATGCTGAGGGCACCACGGCTTGGCGTGGAATGGCTTCCTCAGCAACCCATGCATGCACTGTGTGTGTCAGCTTTGTACGCCAGTGGATTTGCGGCGTCATCAGGATGCCGGCAGTCGACTCAGCAGTCTGCATCCCTGCTGACTCAGCACTGCACGGTGTGAGCTGCAGGCGGCCAGCTGCGTGCTTCTTGCCGACATGGCTGAGATCTCGGCGACAACAAGCGTCCATGATCCGGCATCCAAATCTGCAGCCCTCGCCTCGGGATGCGTCCGGCGTGTGTTGGACGACTGCCCGCCTTAGCAAACCATAGAGTGGCCTGCTGCTGGCTGGCTACAGACCCTGTGTCGTCCTCAGACGGTCGAACCAGCGACCTGCGGTGGACTGGAACGCTGGTGCCCCATCTGCTGCTGCATGTAGCTGGTGGTGTGACACACCCTGCCTTCAAGGAGAGCTGCCACACTCGAATGAATCCCGTTAGAAACCCGCACCTACTTATACGCGGCTGTGCACCTCTGTTTTGCCGTAAGTGCTGCTTCGCATCACGAACTCATAACACGCTAGGTTGGCCAGTGGGACCCTTCTGCCTGTGATTTGTGACATGCAAAACCACTAGGTATACTCTTTCAGCAATTTGACGGCCCTGTGGCCTCTATTCTACTTCACAACTGTTGGTATGCATAACTCACTACAATTCGGCCCGCACTTAGCTGTAAGTTGTGCTCAGAAATTTGCACTAAACTACCTTTCCCTATCCTAAACCGTGGTGCCGCTACATATTTGATGCGGTTCCCACACCGCACAGCAATACTCCAGAACAGGATGGAGAAGTGTAGTGTAAGCAGTCTCTTTGGAAGACCTCTTACATTTTCTACATCTTCTGCCAATAAATCGCAGTTTTTGGTTTGCTTTCCCCATAACGTTATCTAAGTTATCGTCGCAATTTAAGTTATTCGTAACTGTAATAATGAAGTATTTAGTTGAGTTTACTGCCTTTAGATTTGTGTGATTTACCGTGTAACAGAAATTTAGTGCCTTGCTTTTAGTACTCCTGTGACTTCACACTTTCTGCACCATACAGATATCTGATCTAAATCATTTTACAATTTGTTTTGATCATTTGATGACTTTACGAGACGGTACATGACAGCATCATATCCAAACAATCGAAGAGAGCTGCTCAGATTGCCTCCCAAATTGTTTACGTAGATCAGGAACAGCAGAGGGCTTGTAACACCTCCTTGGGGAACGCCATATATTAGTACCGTTTTCTCGATGACTTTCCGTTAGTTGTTACGAACTGTGACCTCTCTGACAGGAAATCACGAATCCAGTCACGCAGCTTAGACGATACTCCAATATTCCATAGGCACGCAATTTGATTAGAAGTCGCTCGTGAGGAACGGTGTCAAAAACCTTCTGTAAATCTAAAATTATGGAATCAGTGTAACATCTCCTATCGATAGCACACGTTACTTCGTAAGAATAAAGAGCTAGATGTGTTTCACAAGAACGATATTTTCTGATTTCGTGTTGGCTGTTTGTCAGTAAATCATTTTCTTTGGCGCAATTCATAGTGTTTGGATACAGCATATGTTCCAAAAGCCTATTGTAAATTGACGTTAGTTATTGGGCGAGTTACTCAGTGGATTTCTCCTATTTCCTTTCTAAGGAAGGAAGGAAGGAAGATTGGGTGTAAAGTCCCGTCGAGATCGAGGTCTTTAGAGCCAGAGCACAAGATCGGGATGTGTCAAGTATGGGGAAGGAAATCGGTCGTGCCCTTTCAAAGGAACCATCCCAGCATTTGCCTGGAACGATATTGGGAAATCACGGAAAACCAAAATCTGCATGGGCGGACGCTTGTCTGAACCCTACTCCTCCAGAATACGAGTCCAGTGTGCTAACTAACTCGCCACCGCACTCGGTTATTTTCTGTCTTCGGTATTGTGACTTGTGTAACTTTACAGTCTTTGATTACTGATCCTCCTACGAGCGAGCTGTTGTATGAGACTGTTTAAATATGGAGCTATTGTATCAGCATTCTATTAAAGAAACCTAACTGTTGTACCGTCTGGACTGGAGGCCTTGTCTTTAATAAGTGTCTGTTCGGTCTGGGATACTTACCAGATAGGATTAATGGAGTACATGGAGAAATTTCAAAGAAGAGCAGCAAGTTTTACATTATCGCAAAATACGGCAGAGAGTGTCACGGACATGATACTGGATTTGGGATGGACACCATTAAAACAACGGCGTTTTTCGTCGCGGCGTAATCTTCTCACTAAATTTCAATCATCAACTTTCTCCTCCGAATGCGAAAATATTTTGTTGGCGCCGACCTACATAGGGAGAAACGATCATCATAATAAAATAAGAGAAATCAGAGCTAACGCGGAAAGATATAGGTGTTCGTTTTTTTCCGCGCTCTGTTCGTGAGTGGAACAATAGAGAATTATTGTCAAGGTGGTTCGATGGACTCTCTGCCAGGCACTTAAGTGTGATTTGCAGATTATCCATGTAGATGTGGATGTAAAAGTTGCTTCACTACGCCGAGGATATCTATTTCTAAGTTACTCATACTGGTAGTTGTTCTTGATTCGAATTCTGGAATATTTACTTTTGTGAAGGAATTTCTGGAAACCATGTTTAATAACACTGCTGTAGTGGTACTGTCATCAATAACATCACTATTGTTATTGCACCGTGAAGGTATTGATTTCGCCCTGCCATTGGTGTTCTGTACATACGACCAGAAGCTCCTTCGGTTTTCTGTCAGATTTCGTGGGAAAGTTTGTTTGTGGAAACTATTAAAAGTACCTTGCGCTGAAATTCGTACTAAATTTCGAGCGTCTGTAAACCTTCGTCAAAGATTTTGCATTCTTTTAAATCTGGCATGCTTATTTCGTTGTTCCTGCAACAGTGTTCTGACCTGTTTTGTGTTCCATGCGGGTCAGTACCATCTCTTATTAATTTATTTGATATAACATCTCTCAATTGCCGTTGATACTATTTCTTTTAATTTAAACCACATCTGGTCTGGATTTACATACTGCAGAAGGAGTGGAGACTGTCTCTTAGGAAAGGGTCAAACGAATTTTTATCTGCTTTTTAAAATAGATATGTGCTTTTATTTTTGGTGCCTTTGGATGTTTCGGTATGCAGTTTAGCTACAACAACCCTGTGGCCATTAACCCCTGTATCTATTGCGATACTCCCTATTTGCTGAGGATTATTGTTGCTAAGTGAGAGGTCAAGTATGTTTTCATAACCACTTACACTTTGAGTGGGCTCCTGAACTAATCGTTCAAAATAATTACCTGAGAAACTATTTTGTATGATTTCGGGCGGCGTTTTATGCCTATCCAATTGTAAACATGAATTTTCGCCAACATATCGAGAGTATACTGATGTCACTACCAATTATAAAAATTGTATGAGTGGGGTACCTCTTTGAAAAGAGACTCAAGTTTTCTTTGAACTGTTCAGCCAACTGTATCATCTGTGTTGGCGGCGGCGATAAAAGGAACAAATTATTAATTTATTGCGGTTGTCCTCTACCCATACTACCACACAGGAACTATCTACTTCAGTTTCACTACAAGGTAAAGTACTTCTGACAGCAATAAACATTCTACCACCAACTGTATTTAATCTATCCTTTCTGAACATGGTTAGGTCGTTTGCAAAAAGTTCGGCTGAACTTATTTCAGGCTGTAGCCAGCTTTCAGCTCCTGTAACGATTTGAGATTCAGTGGTTTCCATTAGTGCTTGGAGCTCTGGTTCTTTCCCAACACAGTTACGACTGTTTAAAACTACAGTACTGAATGTTGCTACGTCTACCCTCTTCCTGTGTTCGTCCTGCACCCTTTGAAACTGAAGCCCTTTCTGCACTTTCCCAAGACCCTCTAACCTAAAAAAAAAAAAAAACAGCCCAGTTCCCTTCACACAGCCCCTGACCTATTCAGTGGAACCCAGAAATCCACTACCCTATGGCGCAAGTCGACGAAGCTGCAGGCTACACAGCTGCAGAACCGCCTGAGCCTCTGATTCAGATCTTCCACTTGACAGTGTACCAAGGGCCACAGTCACTTTTGCCGACAGTGCTGCAGATGGTGACCTTCACCATCCTACAAGCAAGGGTGGCAGTGCTTACCACTTCATCTAACCGCCCAAAACTTGAGAGAATCTCTTCTGATCTGAAGAGACACGTCTTTAGTTTCGACATGAGCCACCATATGAAGCTGGCTGCACCTTGCACTCTTTATGGCATCCAGAAGCAGCCTTTCCACAGTTGGAATGAATCATCCTATTATGTACACAGAGTGCACACTAGATTCCTTCCACTCCCTGGCAATCATACACTTAAGGGCCCCCATTACGTACCTGCTATTGGAGCTCCCAACTACCAGTAATTCTAACCTCTGTGAATGCCCAGCCCTTGCAGGCTGAGAGGCTTCCTCTCGAACAGGGCGAGCAACTATCTGTTTCAGGGACTTTGTCAGCCACGCAGTGCCTGAAACCTATTTGGCACCTAAACTGAGAAGACCCTCCAACAGTCCTTGTCTTTTGCTGCCTGCCACACCATGGGGCGACATCTCACTCAACCACGGGTGAGGGATCAACTTCAGTGTGGGCAATATGCAGGGTGGCCACAATAGTGAACTAATTGGGGGGCACGGGGGGACGTGCTGGACATCTCACAGATCCCCATGTCTGGCCCTATTGGCAAAAGCCTCAAGCTGTGTAACCAAAGCCAACACAGCAGAATCGCAGAACTATAGACCTATATCTCTGACGTCGATCTGTTGTAGAATTTTAGAACATGTTTTTTGCTCGCGTATCACGTCGTTTCTGGAAACCCAGAATCTACTCTGTAGGAATCAACATGGATTCCGGAAACAGCGATCGTGTGAGACCCAACTCGCTTTATTTGTTCATGAGACCCAGAAAATATTAGATACAGGCTCCCAGGTAGATGCTATTTTCCTTGACTTCCGGAAGGCGTTCGATACAGTTCCGGACTGTCGCCTGATAAACAAAGTAAGAGCCTACGGAATATCAGACCAGCTGTGTGGCTGGATTGAAGAGTTTTTAGCAAACAGAACACAGCATGTTGTTCTCAATGGAGAGACGTCTACAGACGTTAAGGTAACCTCTGGCGTGCCACAGGGGAGTGTTATGGGACAATTGCTTTTCACAATATATATAAATGACCTAGTAGATAGTGTCGGAAGTTCCATGCGGCTTTTTGCAGATGATACTGTAGTATACAGAGAAGTTGCAGCATTAGAAAATTGCAGCGAAATGCAGGAAGATCTGCAGCGGATAGGCATTTGGAGCAGGGAGTGGCAACTGACCCTTAACATAGACAAATGTAATGTATTGCGAATACATAGAAAGAAGGATCCTTTATTGTATGATTATGTGATAGCGGAACATACACTGGTAGCAGTTACTTCTGTAAAATATTTGGGAGTATGCGTGCGGAACGATTTGAAGTGGAATGATCATATAAAATTAATTGTTGGTAAGGCGGGTGCCTGGTTGAGATTCATTGGGAGAGTCCTTAGAAAATGTAGTCCATCAACAAAGGGGGTGGCTTACAAAACACTCGTTCGACCTATACTTGAGTATTGCTCATCAGTGTGGGATCCGTACCAGGTCGGGTTGACGGAGGAGATAGAGAAGATCCAAAGAAGAGCGGCGCGTTTCGTCACAGGGTTATTTGGTAAGCGTGATGGCGTTACGGAGATATTTAGCAAAATCAAGTGTCAGACTCTGCAAAAAAGGCGCTCTGCATCGCGGTGTAGCTTGCTGTCCAGGTTTCGAGATGGTGCGTTTCTGGATGAGGGATCGAATACATTGCTTCCCCCTACTTATACCTCCCGGGGAGACCATGAATGTAAAATTAGAGAGATTCGAGCGCGCACGGAGGCTTTCCGGCAGTCGTTCTTCCCGCGAACCACACGCGACTGGAACAGGAATGGTAGGTAATGACAGTGGCACGTAAAGTGCCCTCCGCCACACACCGTTGGGTGGCTTGCGGAGTATAAATGTAGATGTAGATGTAGCCTGGAGCTTTGAGTGAAGGGTCACCAACACAGTTAGCATCTGAAGATAGCAACCACAGTTACTATCCACACTAAAGGTAGCCTGATAATTAAGCAAACATGCATGAAATATAGGAGAAGCTAAAGAGCACTTACGAAATTTAAAATAATTCTCTTCTTGTGAGAAGCTGTGCCAACTCACAGTACTCTGACATGCTGCTACTGTTATGAAAGCTACCACTCAACATATTATTGTTAATTATATCCTAGAAGCTGCTGCGTGATGTCGTTGTGACATTATGCCCTCATTCTGTTCGATGTGAGTGCAAATCATAGATGTTTGATTGACAGTCCTAGAACACTTCATCTACACATATCGCTTTTGCTGATTCACTATATGTTATCGAAGTTATAGAAAGCGAGTCGTTCTGATTAACTCATGTGGGTTTGCTAAAGTGAAAGAAAAGTATTGCTAGTCTGGGCGCTTGAGTGCTATCTGCTCAAAGTGTAATTGTTGTTCTAACTGGGTTGATTGTAAAGAGAAAGTGTGGATTGGAAATTAAGGTACTATCAACATCGAGATAGTATTAGCTGACATCGGTATTGGTATAAATGTGCTGTGAACTTGTTGAAGGAGCTACATCAACGTTCGATTGAAATGATTCAGTAATCAATCCTATGGACTCAACACCTTAACTGCTACCATCACCACGTCTATATTGTGAGTACTGATCCATGTATAGTATTTGAGTTCATTGAAATGGTATGTCTGGGAGCTGCAAATAACTAATAGCCCTATATCGGTACTATCTGTATGTGAGTGACGTAGAACTTGCAATTGTTCATAAACTAAAAAACAGCATATCAGATGTTTAAGAATGGTGAGTGGTGCACAGAGTGCAATTAAACATCAAAAATTAGTTATTTAATTGTTTAAACTTTAAATATGTCAATTGTAAACGTAGTGCAAGTTGCCTAGTTCTGTGTATCATGTTGCATGCAGTCAGCTGAGATCTTCTCTGGTGCAATAAGAGCGATTGGTAGAGGCTTCGCTGAGCAATGAAGAGAAACCTGTTTTGCATGAGCTATGCTTGACGTGGCTGCTGGGCAAGATTCCCAGCACAACCCTGTCTTGGCTGACCCGTGGCGCGATAGCCTTGCAACAGTTCGTGAGTGTTTACACAAATACAACGTCAACGTAAGTGTGTATCCTACTGCACACCTAGCGGTACTGGCCAATTGCAAAGGTGGGACTCATACCGTGCAGTCGCAATTGCTTGGCGTGCTGGTGTGGCTGTCAAACAGTGATGACATGCACCCCATGTCCCCTGGGTTTGACTTCACAATTGTTTAAATAAATAAAAGTCTGATGTAACTGTTTAACATTCCTACCCTATCCTAGTACACACACACAGTCATGGCTGCAATTGTTTGCCAACCATGCATGCTGTGATATCACATCTTTAAACTTTGGACAAGTGGTCTAAGTAGGTCTGGCAGACATGCAGGAAAAACTTTGAATGTTCCGCCATTTAAACTTAGGACGATCGCACCATTTGTGCCATCTTGAGTTTTTTGAATTTCCGACACTTTTAAACTTAGGGACTAGGTTCGTCATCCTGGACTGTATATGTATCACAAGTGACTACCCACGTGAGATCAGAAGAATCAGGAGGGAAATAATGGCAACACCATATGACATCATTAGGGAAAGTAGGCCATCAGAAATTTGGCAACAACTCAGGCTGTCGTCAGAGTAGCAATATTGCCATTTACTTGTACCAACTGCTGAAGCACCAGAGATCAATAGGTTTCTTGTAGAAGACCTAATTTTGAAACATAGCCCCTTGCATGAATTTTGAAGCTTGGAGCACCTGAGTAATGATATTTGATCCTATAAAAGTGCTGCAATCGAGGTTAATTGTAACTCAGAGGCTCCTTTCTGACATAGAAGTATTGTGGAGATGCCATGGCAGCAGCTCTGTCCATTCTCCTTAAAAAGAGAGAGCTGCTAATTAAATCTGATCTACATTTCTGATGACAGACTCGGGTTGTTGTCAAATTACGAATTTAATGATATATGCTATAGGCGAATCAAGTTATTAATTCGAAAGTCGATAAAATTAATTGATGAGTAAATGATATCAAATCAGTTTTCCACAGCAATCAGAGACCGTCAATGGCTCACGTGAACAGAGAACTATCTACTGGTGAGGATCAAGAAGTTATCAGAACTGCAGACTACTTATAGCTAGTAATTTGCAAGATGGCAAAATTCTCTAGTGGTTCTGGGCTGTTACTTCGAATTTTAAGTTACAGCTGCCTTGGCGTGCAAGGATGCCACGCCTTCCCAGATTCCCAGAACTGACATTCCTTCAGTCTCCACAACTCTAGAGCTGGTAGGCCGTTCTGTCATTGGCAGGAACATATTATAACCACCACCCCATTACGTTGACTGTGTACCTGCTTCCATTGCTTCGTAGCTGCCATGAACCAAGCAGTACATTTTAGCACCACAATTTCTCAATAGAATGCTCTCAATATTTTAATTGCGATTTCCAAAAGATGCAACTGTTTACGTCACCACCAATGGGAGAAATAATTTTTTCTCGCCGATATGAGAAGCCAGTTCATGCTGCCTCTGTTTGGGCTTTTTTTCAAATGCAAATCTCTTTGCTATCAACCATTTTCATTTTTATTACGAGTTCTATTACACGAAAGTAGTAGGATAGGAGAGCATTATCCAGCATCAGGGGCAAGCATACATTCAGTGGCAAATCTGTTGTGCTCTTTCGATTGACAGGACCTTAACCTATTGTTCTGCTAAGAGGATTATGACCCTCTGGGGTACTGCATCCTTAACCTATTGTTCATTTAACTCATTTCCCATGTCACTGCTGACCCTTCCCTGTGCCCCTCCCCTTCCTCTTCCCTCTCTTCCTCCCCCAACCCTCTGTGTACTCCCGCACCCATACAAGTGCACTTGTGATGTCAATTTCATTGACTAATCAATTAAATCGATTCTCTGGGAAACCCCCTGCCTCTCCCCTCCCTACAGCCACCCGGAAATTGGCGGGAAAAAGACTCAGTTGATTGGCCATTTGGCGGGAAATTGATTCCAGTGTATGGAATATTGTTTAAACAAATTCTGGTAGTTAAGGCAATATGCGTTATGTTGTTTATTTAAACATTTTATAGGATACAATTCAGTGTTAGGAATATAGTTTATTTATTTAGTTAAAGAATTTGTTGGGAAATTGACTGCAGTGTATGGAATACAGTTTATTTAAACAATTTGTGTGTGACAACGCGGTATGGAAATTTAAACAATTGTGGTGCTTTTTTATTCTCACCGTGCATGGAAACACTGAATAGGCTTAGCTTATATTTGCTGCTGCAGTCAGGGCTATATAGGAACTTTTTTTATTTTCCTCACTTTTCAAACCACACTGGTGTCTAAGCATAGACAGGAAAATCAGAAAAATTACATATCTAAAACTTCATGATGTATTTCGAAACCCATGGCAGTCTGTGAAACAAAAACATACAAACAGAATTCGAAGTCCTATCCTACAGACGAGAAAAATGGCTGGGATTTTCAGGGAATTTTGGATGTTCTACAAATGTAGGTCTGGAGGTGCTCTAAAGCCACAATGGCTGTTGGGAGGGGGGGGGGGGGGGGCAACATCCCATCTGTCAGAACCAGAGGAGGCTGGTCTGCTTGGACTTTTCTCTGGACAGTCGAACAAAGAAGACGTCACATGACTCTCTGACGTCATTGACCTTTCTGTAGATACATTGCTCTGCCTCCGTCTTGTTCGACCCAGTCGGTAGAAACGAGTATGCCCCTCTTTCCCACAAACGGTGTCATGTGACTCTCTGACGTCATGGAACTTCCTGTGAATGGAGCATTCTATTGGTTCTTGCTGAATTTTCCTGCCAAATTGCTGTTGATGGTGTGGGAGCGCTATCCATCACTTTCTCCAGATGCACAAATTACAAGAATTTGAGCGGCTGAATGGAATGACGTGAGATATAGTAACCACCAAATGGAGTCTCCCACATGTGTGTCTCTCGTCAGGTCACCGTTACAAAGGTTAAAACCACCCAATGTCCTAATTACAGATCACATTACTAAATACCCCAACCACAGACTGGATATCAGCCTCCTTTGATCTCACAGACTCCCAAACAAAGCTACGAGTGGTGGCGTTCTGTTGTACAGGAAATTCCAAACTCACTTCCTGGCTCTGTCTCTATCAAGAGGCCGCTCCCTGTGTGCCTGTGTGAACCAACATTTTTAAACATGTAGGTGGAGGTTTTCATCTCTCCTCAGAATACTGTGTTCCTATTTGCTAATGCTGGTGACAAAGGGAGAGCTGACGCAATTTCGACGTCAAAAATAGTGTGAAATAATCCATTTGCACTACCCTATCAGATTAATTGTTTAACAATTTACAGGAGTCAAATAGATCACTTAAGACACTCACCTCCATCTTATGATGATCCTTCTTCATAATAAAACATATTATCAATGTTTAATTATCACACACAAACATTATATAAATCTGGTAATGAAATAACTGCGCAGTCAATTCGCAATCTACTATATGGTACATGCAAAGTGGGGGAGGGGTGGTTTAGCGATGATATAGAAATTTTGAATCATGTTTTCATGTCACTGGTCGACAGTGAAACTATGGAAAAACTGGTAAAACTGCTAAAATTGATCGCACTATCAGCTGTGGTGCTTATTACAGTACATCACCTCATATTGATGGTGTGATTTCCATCCTATCTATCCACCGGTATGCTGTTGATTATTACATAATGGTTGACTGATGCCACTTGTTTGATATGGGGAGACTCTTGGTTGGAGCAGCACCTTTCAGGGATGGCCTGCACGAAACTGTGATCGCATACTTGACTACAATATGAGGAATCAATCAAAATGGAACAACTAGACATCTACTACCACGTCACTGTGGAAGATGAGTTTAAATGTGAAGGTCACCAGTCACCTTTGGGCAGCTATTTGAAAACGCTCCACAATGCCCCAAACTCTAGCAGTTTCCATATGTTGCAATGTATTCTACATTTTTGTCAATAAGAAACACCACCTCTGTCTTTTATTTCAACCCTCCTGTGTGTTGTGGGAGCAGCATAGTTTACACCATAGGATGCCTAGATTTCAGTGAGAGCAAGTGGCTCAAGACCCGTTGATGTCAGTTTAGCACCTGACACAGACCTCTAAGTTGTTACAGGGGGGAAAAATGGTGGTCATGTAAAAAGCTGGAGTCATACAATGCTTGGACGTGTTACAGCAGACAAAGAACAATGCATCAAATGATAGTCCGCGTCATATGATCCTCCTACAGTACAGGCGACGAAACTTTACACTGGTCTGTGCAAGCAACTTCAGTCATTGGCCACCTTCTCCAGTGGACCAATACCTGTATATTTAATAGGATCGTCACACATGCTCAACACCATCACGCAGACGGTATTTGTTTTCGATACATCGGAAGATAGGGACACAGTAATATCTTATTGAGTTCTCTACCGGGTAACATTAGCAGAGTTTTTATAGTTTATAGTTTTTCTCCACTGGATGGTACAAATAACGAGGAGGGATAGAATGTTTGGATGACAGACATTAATGCATCCTGAGAGACGCAGACCTCCTTTGGACTGCAGTACCTGTATGTAGTTCAGAGACATACTGCAGTGCAGTAGCAGAATCCTCGTCCTTATTCCAGTTCTGGTATGATGTGAAGTCTTCCTAGTTTTCCTGTCAAGAAACACTACCGTAACAGCTGGTACCGTCTTTCCTACTACCTCATGCTGCAGGAGAAAGCTTCGTTTGGTGCAGGGAGGGTGCGGCAGAGACTGAGGAACAGTTACAAGATGCAGAGGGACTGTCTAAAAAACTACACTGGAGTTTTGCTGTGTGGGATCTTTAGTAGATAGGTTCGAAAAAGGTGACTTATTTTGAGATATGGGAGTGCCACAAATATGATTCGTGAGCGGTTTTAATCATTAAAAGACTTCTCCATAGGATTAAACTCAAGTATTGATAGCCTTGATTCCAAATCGCAGACAGCACTTCTACCAGAAAGAGTAACACTATCAGCGACTCTTGTGGTTGCCTGTAGAACAAAGACTGCATTTTATGCAGCATGACGGTAACGTAGTCGTTGTGATCGTGTTTCTAATAGCGCGGTCCCTACACGAAATGTATGTTCCCGGCAGTAGAATCTTTCTGTGGTCAGCTTCAAATGTCGGTTCTCAATAGTGTTCCTTTAAAAGAACATATTTCTTCCAGAGATTCCCATTTGGCCTGCCTGGTGGGCATAAACCGACTGAAAAGTGACTCTCATGATCAATTTAATTAATTAGTCTATCAACTTGATATAAATTATGTGTCATCTGGCGGGTGGAAGCGATGGATAGGGCACCACAAATATGTTTCTTGAGTTGGAGCGGTAATTAGGCTTTTTTTCGTTCCGGCGATATCTTCTAACGAAATTTCAATCTCGAACCACACAGGGAGAGACGACCATAGTAGTGAAATCAGATGTATTACCGAATTTACGAAGTGATACATAGTATAAACCTGATATTTACAACTTCTCTGTACTGGTAACTTAAGAGACTTCGTAGGTGGCGAGGTATTTGGTTACTTTAAGGGAGTTCAAAAGTCACGAGGCATCCTGTGACAGAGGTAGATCTTAGCACTCCATCATGAACCAAAAATGAATTTAATATTCTAGTCCTGTGAGCATGATGTAACAGATATTAGGCAGATTAGAACAGAAGATTTGTTTCTACCCGATGAGAAAATACTTAGCGGAAATGTAGCCTATGCTATACCGTTACAGGATTTTCACAAGTAGCGACACTTTTGCGATGTGAAAACGCATGTATTCCCCGATTTCTTCTGTCTTCGGGAATAACTTGTATAAAAGGAAGAAAACTACATTTTGCGTCAGAAATTCGAGGCATATGGTCAATAACATCGCTCTCTCGGTTTGGGTAAAGTGCATTTTTTAAACTAGGGGTCTACGTCGGTGTGGAACTGATTAGAAGTACTTATACGTCCAAGTCACAGGTGTTTGTTTTGCAGTGCACTGCGCCTGGTGGCAGGTGTGGTTACGAGAAGTCAGCGACTGGAAGTAATGGATTAACTCAGCGTGTGACACGGGTGGTTAGGTACAAAGCTTGCGCCGACCTGTCTGCTCTTGCCTGCAGCTGCGGGAGATGGCGAAATGAGCAGTGTGCTAGGTGAGTGGTGATAGAAGAGGACGCTTGTGTTGCATGAGAAGGTTCAAAATGATGGGTGTTTGTGCTGGATGATTATTCCACGCAAGTGAATTGATTGGTTGATTGCTTGGTGGACAGTTTCTCTCCGATCTCTGAGCGTTCGGTACAGCAGGTGTGCGGATGCCGGCATAGCCGATACGGATGCAGGTTAGTTTATGTGAATGGTTGAATTTTTTCACCTGATATGTTTAGTGGAAACGTTGTAGTGGAGGATGGTGTTTGGCTCTCAAACGTCCGTGCATACAAGACTTCGGATATACTTAATGCTGCAGTCTATTTGTAGCGGAAATTTCATTACTTGATTTACATGATGTTTGCATGTGATACTCAAACATTGAAAATATGTTTTATTATGAAGAAGGATCATCGTAAGGTGGAGGTGAGTGCCTTAAGTGATCTGTTTGACTCCTGTAAATTGTTTAACAATTAATTTGATACGGTAGTGCAAATGGATTATTTCACTGTATTTTTGATGTCGAAATTGCATTAGCTCTCCCTTTCTCACCAGCAGTAGCAAGTAGGAACACAGTATTCTGAGAAGAGATGAAAACGTCCATCTACATGTTTAAAAATGTCGGTTCACACAGACAAACAGGGAGTGGCCTCTTGAGAGAGACAGAGACAGGAAGCGAGTCTGGGATTTCCTGTTCAACAGAACGCCACCACTTGATGCTTTGTTTGGGAGGCCGTGAGATCAAAGGAGGCTGATGTCCAGTCCGTGGTTTGGGCATTTAGTAATGTGATCTGTAATTAGGACACTGGGACTTTGTAGCGGCGCCCTGACCATAGACACACACCTGGAAGACCCCATTTTGTGGTTACTATATCTCACTTCATCCCATTCATGATCTGTAGACCACTTTCGCAGGGTTAACCGTCAGTGCAATATGACTGCTGTATGTTTCTCGATCTGCACAAAATAGTTTGCCACTGAAATTCTTGTAATTTGTGCATCTGCAGAAAGTGGTGGACAGTGCTCCCACACCAGCAACAGCAGTTTGGCGGCTAAATTCAGTAGGAACCAATAGAATGCTCGATTTACAGGAAGTTCCATGACGTCAGAGAGTCACATGACATCCTTTGTAGGGAGGGGGAGCATAATAGTTTCTTCTGACTGGGTCGAACAAGACGAGAGCAGAGCAATGTATCTACAGAAAGGTCGATGACGTCAGAGAGTCACGTGACATCTTCTTTGTTCGAATGTTCAGAGAAAAGTCCAAGCACACAAGCCTCCTCTGGTTCTGACAGGTGGGATGTTGTCCCCCCAACCGCCATTGTGGCTTCAGAGCACCTCTAGACCTACATTTGTAGGTCACTCAAAACTGACCGAAAATTTCAGCCATTTTTCTCGTCTGTAGGACAGTGCTTCGAAATCTGTTTGTGTGTTTCTTTTTCACAGTTTGTCGCGGGTTTTGAAATATGTTATGAATTTTTAGATATGTAATTGTTCTGATTTTCCTGTCTACGCTTAGACGCCAGTCTGCTTCGAAAAGCGAGGAATGTAAAAAAAAAGTGCCTTAACATCTCTGACTGGAGCAGCAAATATAAACTAAGCCCACTCAGCGTTTCCATGCGCTATGAGAATAAAAAAGCGCCACAATTGTTTAAATATTTCATACCGCCTTGTCACACACAAATTGTTTAAATAAACAGTATTCCATACGCTGCATGCCGGCCGGTGTGGCCGAGCGGTTCTAGGCCCTTCGTCTGGAACCGCGCGACCGCTACGGTCGCAGGCTCGCATCCTGCCTCGGGCATGGTTGTGTGAGATGTCCTTAGGTTAGTTAGGTTTAAGTTGTTCTAAGTTCTAGGGGACTGATGACCTCAGATGTTAAGCCCCATAGTGCTAAGAGCCATACACTGCAGTCAATTTCCCAAAAAATTCTTTAGTTAAATATATAAACTATATTCCAAACACTGCCTTGTATCCTATAACTGTTTAAATAAACAATATTCCACACATTGCCTTATCTATCAAAATTTGTTTAAACAATATTCCATACATTGCAAACGATTTCCCACAAAATTCTTTTAATAGTTAAATAAATAAACGGTATTCTATACACTGCCTTGTATCCCATTAATTGTTTAAATAAACAATATTTCACACATTGCCTTGTCTTGTGTGATGTGCACTGAGCCAGCATGACCAGTACTTACCTCTACAGTTGTTGGCTTTGCTTCTCTCTCCAGTATTGTACACTGAGTACAACAGAACTCCCAGAGTAGGCTCGTTTATTACAACAGATCCCAGTGGGGTCTAACCCGCAACCTTACACACACAAAAGATTTGCCACATTTCCAATGTAGTTCATGAACCATAGCTATCGTATCCACCCACACCAACCACCCTGCCAAATGGGAAAGATTTAGTGGGATGACTTCCAAAATTCACGGGTTAGATTTTTTGCAAAACTTCGACAACTCGTACAGTTCCATGTGGATTAGTCCTAGATAATTGATATACGCGTTCAGTGAGCATTTAAACCATGAAGCAAGCTTCTTGTGGCAGATATGAAGTAGGAACTGCTTCAGCTTTGTGCAACTGAGCGGAGAATTCCTCACTGAGTATTGGATCTGGGCACAACAGCAGAGTGCTAGACGCTTTTTGATGATGGCCCAATGTACAGTCCAGTTGGAGGACTTCTGTGCGAGTTCTTTTTGTGTGAGATGTCGACAGTCTAAGCCAGAAAAACGATTACCATCAGAGTTACGAAGGCGAAAGGAACCTAATGTCTGTGCAGTATGGAGGAACAAGGGGGAGTAAACACAAGTCAAATCACTGACGGTATGCTCCACCACAACCCATGAGAGATAATACACCACAAGTGGTGACAGCTTCGATATCCAAAGCAAGTGTGGAAAACTAATGCCCACAACCAGGTTTTCTGTTGCCTGCGGGCGGGGATCTGAGAAGGTGAACTATCCATAAAATCCGCTGAAACGTCTGTTGGACAAGCTGAAATATTTTCGTTGTTATACAGGGGTTTTTGGTAACCCAAAAGGTGTCCTGTCAGATAGCAATCCGCTGTTCACTTCTTAGGCTTGGGTCTCCGAAATGCAACAGTGAAGAGCAACCCTTCACTGAATAAGTGTCTTCCACACTACCAACTACTGAGAGACGAGGATACTCTATTCCGAGAAGCATATGAGATGGGTGGAATATATACCCCAGTTTGGAGATATTATTAATTGATGGACAAATGACACTATGGCTACTCTCTGATATAGCTGATATTAGACAAGTCAGTAGTAATGCCGATAAGAGCAACAACAAAATTACCCCTTTCACCTGTTGTAGATTTAGAAGTAAAGTTGGCTGTTGCTCTAAGGAGGATTCAAAGAAAGTAGTCGTTAAGGAAAGAATATCATACCCTCTTTGCAAAGACACTCACAGTTACAGAAGGGACTTGGCACTGGTCCGGAATCATCCGCTATGAGATATGGTCGAAAAAATATTTTCAAGTCGTACTTGCAGTATGATGGCCCTATCAAAGTGAAAAAGGTCCCAGTTCTTATGTGGTAGTGGACCCCAATACTGACACTGAGAAGGGTATACACAATATAGCAAATAATAATCCCTTTATTAGTGAAGTCAGACTTTTTTCTTTTGTATTGGTACGTTCATGTTAAATTTGTTGAGAGTTTTCGTTGTGATGAGTTCGGCAGGGCTCGATGACTGTCTATCATGACTTAGTTTTAAGAGTGCGTAATTTGTTTGATTTCCATGTATGGTATGAATGTAACGAGTATTTTGTGGTCTTGTGTTATTATTATTATCATTATTAAGAACTGTACAGGGGCTGTCCAAAGTCTGGCATTCCCAGTCTGTGGACTGGAGGATGGGAGAGAGAGAAAGAGAGAGAGAGAGAGAGAGATAGAGATAGAGAGAGAGAGAGATTATGAGAAAGAGAGAGAGGTAAAACTACTATCAATGAAGTGCTGTCGAATTTAGTAAAGGCTGAAGTGTTTTCAGTAGGGAGAGAGGTAATTGGAAGAATGAGAATGTGTTCCCACATAGGTAGAGGAACTGGCAAAAATGATTGCCGAGGTACTGGACGTAATCTACACACCAGGACTCCCCATTCCTCACAAGGACTTGCCGAAGATAGTTCTGATCAGTGGATCCGGCTGAGACGCTGAAACCCATCTTACCGAGTAGATAGTTTCCAGTTGGATTCAGTTGTCCTAGAAATGATAAACACACACTCACAAACACCGTACTGGCAGTCACCGACGCCAGCCACTCAGGAAAGAAAACAATATTTAACTACACGTCTCTGAACACGAACATGGAAAGTGTAGAGAAGGTTCATGGTGGTGGTGGTTAGTGTTTAACGTCCCGTCGACAACGAGGTCATTAGAGACGGAGCGCAAGTTCGGGTTAGGGAAGGATTGGGAAGGAAATCGGCCGTGCCCTTTCAAAGGAACCATCCCGGCATTTGCCTGAAACGATTTAGGGAAATCACGGAAAACCTAAATCATGATGGCTGGAGACGGGATTGAACCGTCGTCCTCCCGAATGCGAGTCCAGTGTGCTAACCACTGCGCCACCTCGCTCGGTTTAGAAGGTTCATGAAAATCTCGTTGGGAAAGATGTGTTTTTGAGTATAGGTAAATGAAGAGCAGCCAGTGGCGAGAATATTAAGCTGTATTTTCTGATCAGATCTTAAAGCGACGAAAGAGAAGAAAAAAAGCGAGGAACAGCTGACATTTGTGTCTGTTTTCCGTTTTCAGTTCAAGCAGTGACTCTCAAGGTTCGGTTCAGAATAACTAGTGAATGAGAATAAAGGACCACAGTACTAATCTGGCCAGAGGCATCTTGTCTCGCAGCTATCGTTCACTGACAGAATTCAAAGAGGTGAGACTCCCCAGTACGTGTAAGTAAAAGAATGAAAAGGGATAACTCGTAGAATACTTGATTAATCAGAGAAATAAGCTCAGATATATTTGTGGGATTCTCATTGTCAAAGGAAGACGTAAGTGCAAGTCACTCAAAAGCGTCTGAATGGCGCCAGTTACGGGCAAGGCCACAATGCCCCAAGAATGTGTCTCTTAATAGTATTTGTTATTGTTTTCAATTATTCCCAATTGTGTAGTACTTTTTGTTCACCAATTTAAGATGTTCGCGGTTCAGTCTTGGAGCCTGAGAGAAATACACTCACAGCTGAGCCCTCATAACTGTTTGTCTCTATTATTTCATACCGGAAGTACGAAAGGTTGAATGTTTATACGGTAGTCACTGCTGTAGCGTTTTACGCGACAGTAGCTGGATGTGGGTGGATGGTCCTCGAGGTCCCAGGGAAGTGCCAAGCTAAACTGAGGCACCGGAAACCTCTTTCAGTAAACGCGGCTAAGCGCAAGTCGCCCTTGTATGCGATCTGCTGTTTGGGAATTTGTCATAGTTACACCTAGACGACACGTGACAGCTGCTGGGAAACTGCCTTCAAAAATGTATGTGGCGTCATTTGAGTGATTACAAACATTAGCCAAATTTACAAGGAACTGGTCAGTATGAGCCCACTTATCAGTACGATGTTGCATACCTTCTGGGTTGGATGCACGCAGCGATTCAGTTGGGAAGAGTATCATAAAGCTGTTGTATCGTCTCCTGTGGCAAGCTAGTCCACAACTGTTGTGAATGGTCCTTAATATCCTGGGTACTGCCACTGGGACGGAGTTGATGTCTGAACTGGTCCCACACATGTTCTATCAGCGACAGATCTGTGAATCTTACTGGCCATCGGAGTACATGAACTTCATGCAGACATTTCATAGAGACATGTGCCATGTGTGGATGAGCATTGCTGTGTTCAAAAATGGCGCCATGATACAGCCACATGAGAGGTAACACATGAGGACACAGAACGTCCGTCATGTACTGTTGTGACGTCAGACTTCTACATCTACACTAATACTCTGCAAGCCACCTGATAGTGTGTGGCAGAGGGTATTTCTTGTATCACTAACTGCCCCCTCCCCTTCGCTGTATTCGTGAACGGCACGTGGGAGGAATGATTGTCGGTAAGCCTCTGTATCTGTTATAATTTCTCGAATTTTCTCGTTGTTCTCATTTCGCGAGACATGTGAGATGTAAAGTACTCTCTTCAAATTTCAATAGCTGACCTCTCTGTGATGCACGATGCCTCTCTTATAGCGTGTGCCGCTGGAGTCTGTTAAGTATCTCTGCAACGTCTTCATGCTGACCAAACGATCTTATGACAAAAAGCGACGCTCTTCTTTGGATGTTCTTATCTCTTCTAACAGTTCGAGCAGGTAAGGGTCCTAGACTGATGAACAGTATTCAAGGATCGGTCGCACAAGTGCCTTGCAAGTCATTTCCTTTGTGGACGAGTTACATTTCCTTAAGATTCTTCCCATGAATCTGAGTCTGGCATCTGCTTTTCCTATTATTTCTTTTATGTGGTCATTCCAATTAAGGTCGCTCTAGATACTTACTCCTGGATATTTTACAGTAGGTACTGTTTCCAGCAGTTTATCATCAATAGTGTAGTTGTACAGTATTGCAGTTCTTTACTTATGTATGCGCAATATGTTACATTTATTTATGTCCAGGAGCGACTGCTTGAGCCTCCACCCTTCATTGATCATCTGTAGGTCATCCTGCAAATCGGTACTGCCTTCTGGTGTTGCTACTTTCTTATAGACAACCACTTCATCTGCAAATAGTCTTCAGGTATGTTCAAACGAAACCTCTCTCGTCATGCGCAAACGCAGACGCACGGGAATAAAAAGGAATGCGCAAAAATCTGTGGAAATAACGCATGTACGCACGAACTTTCTCGTGTCTGCATGTTGTCTCATTGCACAAGCAGTCTGATATGAATCCCATTCTTTGCCTGGGAGCTCATGTGGCGTTTATTGTGATAAAATGGCGACAGAAAAAGAAAACACAATAGCTATTATAGTTAAAGAAGTACATATATAAATAACAGAGGTATGAGAAATACAAAGTGATGACAACGTTTTGTCTGCAAATTTCAGAAGAAGGTCACAGCCAGATTCTAGATGTTCTGTTTGGGAAACTGCAGCGATAAAGCCGGCAATAACGTTACGTTAGCTAGTAATTGGCGACTTAATAAACGTTTGGAGTATTTATTCCTCATTTCAAAACAAAGCATTTCAATGATTATTTCTGAAACAGAGAAATACGTAAGTGAGGTTCTTAGTCGCTACGTGAAGACGCGTCATTTGCATTTCACTTATTCACACAACATAAGTCATGAAATATATGTAGATTAACATTCTCGGACTATACAAATTTGGGAATTTCATAGACGTCAGAATATACTAGAACGGAAGTTGTGTTTTTCAATTTTTTATTTTTTGCACCATCTGTGTGCTTCATTTATATTTTTAGTAGTTTGTTGAGGAGCTACACATACACTTTCACTTCCTTTTTTCCGATGTCAGGCTCCTCAGTTATTGTGCTTTTAAGTCGCTGTAGCATGAATACTCGTCCACGGTTTTCATATATACTTTTCACAAATTTTTGGCTTATTCTTCTCAGTTTTCACACTTCGAAACTTATGGTATTTAAGTCTTTGCAGAAATATGATAGGAGACTTTTTATCTAATACTTGATGCTCAAGACAACACATCTCAAATATTTATTCAAGTAATCTCCAGAAGAGGCGTCCCACACGACTTTTTTCTTTGTAATAATCTGCAGACTTAGGGAAGAGTGCTTCCTCTGGAGTCAACATACGTTATACACATAAACTGGTTCGCAGCATAACGTCAACACACTACACAATCAGACACATTTGGGCCCCAGTTAGGGTTGCCTGATTTCGCTGAGGGAAAATAGGAACACATTTATCAAAACTGATATTTTTAAAATAATTAGATTTATTACACATTTTTTGATAATACACTCGACATAATGAAGAGGAGTACTTTTCAGTTGAGGGTGCAATTTTCAAAATTTTTGCATTAGACAATACTATCTTATAAAAATCCCTGCAACTTTCATCATACTTGAAATAAGTGTACAATTCAATTTTTATTAGATCAACGGAACATCTGTTTCGCTCATCCCTTCATTTAATGTTCATGAAGGAGAAAACTCTCTCCGTGAATGTATTTGAAGGAAATATACTCGAAATAAATGCAACTAAAACTAAAACGCGGCACAATTTTGATGCTCCAATCATTTCTATAATGTCGGCCCATCTCTGTGGTATCGTCATAGTAGATAACTTTGCTTTCAAATGCTCATTCCCTTCCCCCCAAAACAAATCAGAAACCATAACGACCTCTGAATACATATTATGTATACCAAGGAAATCAGCAATGCAAAGTGATTCGGCTAATTTCGAAATATTTTGAAACTCAGTTTTTTTTTCAAGTGATATGGAATCTAATAAGGACAAAACGCTACTCTCATCAAAATCAAACCATTTATTTAAATATTTCAGACAAACTTCATATATATTTCTGCATTCTTCCAGTTGTGTTTGTTTTTCACCAGCTATCAGGTCCTCCAGTTTATCTAGCAACTGTTGCACCTTATAACCAAAAAACATAACATTTATCCTACGTACTAACTCCATTTTTATTTTCTGCATCACACGTTATACTTCACAAATTGTCAGTTCATTTTTTTTTCTAAGTTAAGTACACCCTTCGAAAAAACGTCAGTTAAGTCCAAGGAAAACTAAACTTAGTTGTTCTCCTGAACCACACACACCTATCAAGTTGTTTTTAATGATGCTGGGGCCATCATCTACACTAGAAATGTATTATAATATAATTGCAGAAAGATTTTTCAACAATTTTTATATGAAAGACTTTAGGGTTAACCACCTTGTAGGTACATTCCTCAACAAAACATTGTATTCTGTATCAACAAATTGAAAGAAATTTTTCAACTGAGATACCCTTTCAGCTGAATTTGAGAAATAGTTGAAGGTCTTAATTACTAACACTTCAAAATCTATTGACATAGCGTTCTTACCAGATTTACAGCAATAATGGACTATATGTGAGCAGCAGTTTGATCTCACCATACCACGATTTTCCCTTTTTTAAGTGAACATAAACAAATTTGTTCTTCC
The DNA here is from genome assembly GCF_021461385.2 of Schistocerca piceifrons. Taxonomy (NCBI): domain Eukaryota; kingdom Metazoa; phylum Arthropoda; class Insecta; order Orthoptera; family Acrididae; genus Schistocerca; species Schistocerca piceifrons. The sequence continues at coordinate 234,460,929 of NC_060149.1, read as the reverse complement.
CATAGTTTGCATTTGTATTGTCTGCAGTAAAACTTGAAACCTAGGACAAAATCAACTCGTATTTTGGAATCTTTTTCAAGATCTGCTCAGACGTTGCAGGTGCAGATTCACCAGAGTCCTCAGAGACATCTAGAATTCTGTGGGACACACCTATTTGCACACAAAAGTACCTTACACAAATGGGATTACACATTTGATTAGCTTTGTTCGAAGCGTCAAACCCCACATAAAAAAAACCTTGTTATCCTTCAACTTCTGAGCTAAATTACTGACGCTATTTGATCCCAAAAGATCAGTAATTAATGCCTCACATTTTGTTTCACCACACGTTATTTTATATGCAATTGTCGAATCCGGGAATAACTGAGATGGTATCTCTACAATGCAGTCAGTGCTGGCATAGCTAAGATGATTTTTAACTGTGTGAAACGCGAATGTAAGCTCAGACATTGTTATCTGAAAACGAAGAAAGAAGCAACAATAATAGCGTCTTTTTGTAATTGCCTAAGCAGGTCTGTTATTACCTTGAAAATTAGAAATGTTGAAATTAGCATGTACCTGCTACATACTGTGTCTGCTTCAACAGAGTCCACATTGTAGAGACTTTTCATCAGTGTCGTTTGTTCCGATGTTAAGCGTCTGCGTTCGTGGTTGATCCTGTTACGCCGCCGTGTGAGATCGAAAATCCCTCTCCAGCTTTTTCAACACATAAAGAACACCTTGCTTAATATGAGTTTCCTGGAACTGGCCGCAATTCTGGAAATTCTTTTTCCCAAACTGAACGATACACTTGCAGTCTTCTATTCCGGTATGTGCTGGTTTGAATATCTAATTTCCTTTTCATGGGATATGTCACAGCCCTAACCATTTTGAATACACTACTTCCAGAAAGAAATAAGTTCTAAAACGTAAAATATACGATGCCTTGCGATAAAGTATTGAACCTGCTCCAGAAATGAACGAAACAATGTTGCTTGGAATGGAAGTACAGCTTATTCACAAAAAGAAGAAAAATTCTGAGTGGGGGCGGTTTTGGGAGAACAAGTCGCACTTCCGACACGCAGAGATAGTACTACACTCGCACTTACATACCGGTATCAATTTATGCCCAAGCAAGGCCCCAATTGGAATTGATCTTTTCATGTTGAATGATTGTGCTTTTTTGTTCCTAATTCCGTATCATAGACAATTCGAAACTGAAAAGGGCCAGTAATAAAAGTTACATTTTGGCAATAAAAAGAGCACACCACAACAATCACTTTGCAATGTTGATCTCTCTGTTAACAGACTGTACACAACGCAGTTCTGCTTTTCACGGCACATCCCATCTCTCAATCTCAACTGCAATCACATGCGCCCCTTGCATGAAAAACGTAATCTGCATCGTAAAATTTGGTACTAGAAGATTACAAAACATGTCATGATGCTTTATGTTCAAAATCGGAACATTTTTAGTACGGTTAAAGGTTTGCACCGTACCCGGAACGAAACGGAAAATTCCATATTTTTCCGGCTGAAACCGTACGTCTGGCAACCCTAGCGCCAGTTGCTGTCGGCTACTAAAACCACAAAAATTCCGATCGAAGGTGGATAGCAATGCGCCTTGCGCACGGCCTCCATATCCAGGAAATTACGCATACACAAATGCGCATGCGTAGTTGCGGTGCTGGAAATTAATGCGTGTGCGCAAAGTTGAACACAGAAAAGGCATCGTGTGGACGCACCTTTAAAGAGTATCCGACACTTACGAGTAAGTTATTTATATACGTTGTAAACAATAACGATCAAATCACACTTCTTTCTAAAATTACCTTAACGTCTGTAGATTTTGTTCTGGCAGTTGTGACGTGTTGAGTTCTGCAAGGAAGTCTTGAATCGAGTCGCAAGTCTGGTCCGATACTCGGCAAGCTCGTGTTTATTTTCACTAAACAGTATGTCGGATGGATCGTATGGAGGAGCAGGGAAAGTGGCGTTTCGCAAGATCTCAGTTTACGGAATCCATGTTGATTTTTACAGGGAAGATTTTCGTTATTCAAACATATTATAGGCGTGTAATTATGTGCATCTGTCCTACGACCCAAGGGCACCCATGTGATAGTTTGTAGGGGTGAGGGGGGGGGGGGAGAGGGGCAGCCTGGGAGAATGGAGTATTTTTAATATTTTGGAAGACGAATGGCGGCTTATAAGTGACCATAAAAAAGTTCCAGTTCTGACCTCGCTAAAAACTTCGTCCTCTAATTAAAATAAGAAAAAACGCCAGACTACAGTACAATTTTTTTCCTTTCCCTGATAGCTGTGTGGAGGAGATAGGCGCAGCAGGCATGGGTGCCCTTGCTACAACCCTTTCGGAAAACGGGAATGACCTGCGTATTTTTACAATCGCTGGGTACCCTATGATAAGCTGCTCTAGAAGGGGAGCAAGTTCTTTCACATAATCCTTCTAGAATCTCACAGGTATCCTATCTGGTCCTGATACGTTTCCAGTACTTAAGTGACTGTAGTTGCTTTTCTATTCCATGACTGGTTATCTCAATATCAGCCAGTTTGGTGTTCATACGATGACTGAAAGGGGGAACCGTATTATGATCTGTGGGGTAACAGTTTTGGAAGACCGAATTCAGTATTATGGCCTTCACTTTGTGTCTTCCATTTTCTGTGCTAATATGGCCACTGGTTGACTGGATAGATAATTTCGAGCTGCTTACTGATTTTATGAAAGACCAAAACCTCTTAGGGTTTTTAGTCAGATTGGTTGACAAAATTTTTCTTTTAAAGTAATTGAATGCTTCTCTCTTTGCTCTCCTTACAATCATTTTCACTTCATTCAGCTCTCGTTTGTCACATAGGCTTAAATATGTGACGCAGCTCTCTTTTATTTGAATGGATGGTGTCTGTTCTTTCAGACGTGTCCAAAGGAAATACACCCCGCGGAATCCGCAGCTGTGATACATTATATGTACACTAAAGGTGGACGGGGGAGAAAGATAAGGAAAGGGAAGTGTGGTATCCATTAAAACTCCGCACCGAGCAGCGGCGCGCTCCACTACGCGCGGCCGAGAAATGCGTCGTTGGTCACATTTCGCCGTACGCTGGCCGTTGCTAACATTGCAGACCGCCTTCGCACGAGCGCGCTTCAAATCACAGCGATTGGCCACGCATAACACTCAGCTATTTGCCACCCAAAATATACAGCGACGCCAGCCGCCGGTCCATTAACTATGGAGCCTTATTTAACGCCGCTACTGACGTTTACAAGCCAGTTCTCATCGTGCAACGTTCTACTCCACAACTCGGGAGTGATACGCTGCGGAGGGTTTGCTGTTCGATGTTGATTGGGTTTGGCTCTGGACTTAGAATCCGAATGCTATATTGGAACTTGGACTTCAATGTTCAGTAGGCTTAGTATGGCAACGGACTCGTGAATCCGGCGGAATTATGTATTTCACTTGGACTTCCCGTGCATTGGTATAACCTCCATCAGTTTACATAATTTTCCATAAAGTGCTCATCTACAACATGGCACTTGGTAACAGAATTATTTGTGACAGTGTTGTATCAATAAACCGCAGAACGGTGATATATTTATTGTGTTATTCCTTATTATAACATAATAAAAAGGCGATGAAGCAGCAACTATCTACATTGGAAGCTCTACTCACGCAACTCATTCGTTAGCAGGACGAGAACCAGAAGCTGCTACTGAGCACCCTCCAACCACTTGTTCAAAGCTTACTACAGAGGCAAACAACTCAGCAATTTCCGGCTTTTCCTTCTTTGATGAGTCTTTAGAGGATTGGGAAGCCTTCAAGGTAACTGACGCCAGCCTCAAGAAATCTTTGTTTTTGTCATGGTCAAAACCTGAGATTTATCGCCTACTGTGCAAACTGGCCTCCTTATCTAAGCCTTCAGAGCTCACCATTTCAAATATTCGTTCGTTGCTGACTAAATATAACCAGTGACATACCTATGTTATTTCCTCCCTGGCATCATTTTACCAACGCAAGAACCAGCCAAACCAGACTCATAGAGAATGGGCCGCAGAGTTGCAAGGTTTAGGGCGAATATGTCATGCTGTTATCGCTAAAAGTAAGGCGTCCTATGCAGAAGACGTGATCAGGGAAATGATCATCTGGGGTACTCCACACAGGGATTTTCAGCACGAGGCACTCAGCTCGAAGACCCGTCATTAGACAAAGTTTTCGACTTAGCACGAAGTTTCGAAGTGACCTGACCAGCAGGCAAGGAACTGCAGTCGTGGATCGACATGGTAGCTGTTAATGTAAACACATTCGAGGCAACAGCCAATGACCACACTAGTGGCGTTTTGGATGTAGCAACAGTACAGATGGGATGCCGTACCATTAACCAATAACGTCCTTTACCCTGCTCGATCCGATCAAACCGGTCTTGGGTACCGAAACGATTGCCATCATGTCCAGATTGTTTTAAAAAACACCAACGTGAAGACTGTCCTGACAGATAGGCCTATTGCCAAAACTGTTCTGCCCACGGCAATTTAGCTTCTGTATGTCGTAAGTCCCATAGGCAAGACAGCCTCCTGCCCAACAAAAGGATGTTAACCTGGTAGCCACTACAGTCCATGAAGAGACCTCCAATAACCTTTTCATAGAAGTGCAAGTTGCAGAGAAACCAGTTACAAGTAGACACCGGCGCAGCCGTGAGCATTCTGAATTACGGTACCTATTTGAAACTTGGAGCTCCTCCCTTGCAGGAAACAAAGAGACGTCCAATGGTGTATAATAAACTCAGTACGCGGTCAAGTCGAACTGCCAACGACATAGATCATAATGTCACCTGCCACATTACCTTCTTGGTCGTTAACGATGATTCCGCTGAGAACTTGTTTAGACTTGACTCTTTTCAGAAATTTGAATTTTCAATACGTGGTTCTGTGAATTTGGTATCTGAAGATGCTCCGTAATCGGACCTAGAGACACTTTGCCAGGATTATAAGGACCTGTTCACCTTGGAACTAGGCACCACAAAGGATTTTGAGGCGAACATCGCACTGAAACATAATCACGGGCTCAATACTTTCGAGCCTGCACCTTTCCGTTAGATCTCGGAGACTAGGTAAAGGAAGAATTGGATCGCCTGACTGCAATTGGAGTTCTAGAACCAATTCCTTCTAGTCAATGGGCTGCCCTATTAGTCAGCCATTACGGAAGATCCGTCTGTTTAAAGGAACTGTCAATGCACAACTAGAGGCTGAGACATATCCTATTCCGAAGCCGGAAGAATTACTGTCACAATTAAGAGGTGGAAACTTCTTCTCTGAAATAGACCTAACGGATGCATACCTCCAGCTTCCCCTTGATGTAGACTCTCATCAGTTTCTTACACTTAACCCGTCGCACGGACTTTATCTTTTGAAAAGCCTAATGTTTGGTATAGCAAGTGCCCCCGCCATGTTTCAACAGTTTTTGGAACAATTAGTACTCAAAGTGGATGGATGCGTTAACTACTTAGACGACATCATTGTAACAGGGAGAACCATGGAGGAACACCTTCACAATGTGAAATCTTAATTCAGCGTCTTAAGGGAGGCGGGCCTAAAATGCAGAAAAAAAAGATGCTTTTTTTCAGTCTGAGATTGAGTATCTCGGCCACGTCATTTCCAGCTCGTGCATTCATCCTCTGGATAAACATGTCGAAGCCATAATCGAACTTCCCGTTCTGCCCTGGGATCTTGGTGTGGGCGAAATGATTTGGCCGGCAACCAGGCAGGATTCCGGGAACAATCGTCCAGCACCGGGGCCAGAAGGTTTTCCGGATGCAGCTTTCAGAACAGGAGGTTCCATGGCATGCCAATCAACTTCATGCCCACCTAGTTTTCCATCGGTTTTTTTTTTTTCTTCACCCTCATTGCACCGCTGTTCCCAGTCATCTTGTAGCCTTCCTATCCTAATCCACCCAGGCAGTGTAACACCAGACTTATACATGCCTTTTACCGACAGCCAGCTGACCAACACCGCAACTCAACAAGCGCGACTTATCCCAGACGTCGCCCAGCCCCAGAGGCTGCCTTTCCCGGACTACGAGATGCCGCCCTGTCACCAAACACGAGTAATTCCGGATAAAAATAAAGACACGCCGCTGGCTCCCCCTGCTGCTCCACTGCCGAGGTCAACACCATGCAACTTTCACTCCCGGCAGTGGCATTTTCGTCCATATTCTCCTGTGCCCCGTGTCACTACGGCAACTGAGGACTCGGAGGAGGATCCCATGGATGTGGTGTTAATTTGCAGCAGATGGTTCGGGGAAGGGGTGTGGTATTCATCACTATTAAAGCTCTGCACCGAGCAGCGCCGCGCTCGATTATGCCTGGCCAAGAAACGCGTCGTTGGTCGCACTTCTCCGTGCACGGGCCGCTGCTAACATTGCAGGCCGCCTTCGCACGCACACGCTTGAAACCACAGCGATTGGCCATGCATAACACTCAGCGACTGGCCACCCAGAACATATAGCGACTCCAACCGCCGGCCCATTAACTATGGAGCCTTATTTAACGCCACTACTGCTGACGTCTACAAGCCAGTTCTCATCGTGCAATGTTCTACTCCACAACTCGGCGGTGTTACGCTGCAGAGGACCTGCTGTTCGATGATGATTGGGCTGGGCTCTGGACTTGGAATCCGAATGCTATCCTGGAACTTGGACTTCAACGTTCAGTAGGCTTAGTATGTCAACAGACTTGTGATTCCGCCAGAATTCTGCATTTCACTTGGGCTTCCTGTACGTTGGTATAACCACAATCAATTTATATAATTTTCTATAAAGCTTTATCTACAACTTGGCGCTTGGTAACAGAATTATTTGTGTCAGTATCATGTGAATAAATCGTAGAACGGTGATATATTTATTGCGTTGTTCCTCGTTATAACAGAAAGGGACTACTGACGTCAGCTGCATCGGGGATTAACACGGAATCAGCAGCGACGAGTGAAAATGAGTGCCGGACCAGGATTCGAAACCGGCATCTCCTGCTTACTGGGCAGTTGCGTTACCCACTGCACCACTCAGACACAGTGTTTATCACAGCTGCATGTACTATTTCGGCATGCCTCGAGTCTGACCGACGCTCCCACCTAGCCTCACATATCCGCAGTCCTCCATGCTTGCTACTGTGAGATTCCTGCAGGAGGTCAGATGTAGTTGTGCATCCACTCTGAAGAAAATGGATTTGTTGCCCATCGAGGAGAATCAATTATATCAATGCGTGCTGTCTGTTCTTTTGACGTGTCTGGAAGAACAGACGCCATGCATTCATATAATTGATTTGCATCGATGGGAAACAAATCCTCCTTCTTTAGAATGGATGCGGAATTACATCTGAACCCCTGCGGGACTCTCACAGTAGCGAGCATGGAGGACATAGACAGTAATTGCGTGCGGATAGGTGGCACTAGGTGGGAGTGTTGGTCTGCTAGGAGGCATACCCAGACAGTCCGTGCAGCTGTAGTAAACACTATGTCTAGGTGGTGCAGTGGTTAACGCAACTGGTTAGTAAGTGGAAAATTCCGTGCTCGAATCCCGATGTGACACAAGTTTTCACTCATTAGCAACTTTCTAACAGCTACAGGGTGTTTCAAAAATGACCGGTATATTTGAAACGGCAATAAAAACTAAACGAGCAGCGATAGAAATACACCGTTTGTTGCAATATGCTTGAGACAACAGTACATTTTCAGGCAGACAAACTTTTGAAATTACAGTAGTTACAATTTTCAACAACAGATGGCGCTGCAGTCTGGGAAACTCTATAGTACGATATTTTCCACATATCCACCATGCGTAGCAATAATATGGCGTAGTCTCTGAATGAAATTACCCGAAACCTTTGACAACGTGTCTGGCGGAATGGCTTCACATGCAGATGAGATGTACTGCTTCAGCTGTTCAATTGTTTCTGGATTCTGGCGGTACACCTGGTCTTTCAAGTGTCCCCACAGAAAGAAGTCACAGGGGTTCATGTCTGGCGAATAGGGAGGCCAATCCACGCCGCCTCCTGTATGTTTCGGATAGCCCAAAGCAATCACACGATCATCGAAATATTCATTCAGGAAATTAAAGACGTCGGCCGTGCGATGTGGCCGGGCACCATCTTGCATAAACCACGAGGTGTTCGCAGTGTCGTCTAAGGCAGTTTGTACCGCCACAAATTCACGAAGAATGTCCAGATAGCTGATGCAGTAATCGTTTCGGATCTGAAAAATGGGCCAATGATTCCTTTGGAAGAAATAGCGGCCCAGACCAGTACTTTTTGAGGATGCAAGGACGATGGGACTGCAACATGCGGCTTTTCGGTTCCCCATATTCGCCAGTTCTGTTTATTGACGAAGCCGTCCAGGTAAAAATAAGCTTCGTCAGTAAACCAAATGCTGCCCACATGCATATCGCCGCCATCAATCCTGTGCACTATATCGTTAGCGAATGTCCCTCGTGCAGCAATGGTAGCGGCGCTGAGGGGTGCCGTGTTTGAATTTTGTATGGATAGAGGTGTAAACTCTGGCGCATGAGACGATACGTGGACGTTGGCGTCATTTGGACCGCAGCTGCAACACACCGAACGGAAACCCGAGGCCGCTGTTGGATTACCTGCTGCACTAGCTGCGCGTTGCCCTCTGTGGTTGCTGTACGCGGTCGCCCTACCTTTCCAGCATGTTCATCTGTCACGTTCCCAGTCCGTTGAAATTTTTCAAACAGATCCTTTATTGTATCGCTTTTCGGTCCTTTGGTTACATTAAACCTCCGTTGAAAACTTCGTCTTGTTGCAACAACACTGTGTTCTAGGCGGTGGAATTCCAACACCAGAAAAATCCTCTGTTCTAAGGAATAAACCATGTTGTCTACAGCACACTTGCACGTTGTGAACAGCACACACTTACAGCAGAAAGACGACGTACAGAATGGCGCACCCACAGACTGCGTTGTCTTCTATATCTTTCACATCACTTGCAGCGCCATCTGTTGTTGAAAATTGTAACTACTGTAATTTCGAAAGTTTGTCCGCCTGAAAATGTACTGTTGTCCCAAGCATATTGCAACAAACGGTGTATTTCTATCGCTGCTCGTTTAGTTTTTATTGCCGTTTCAAATATACCGGTCATTTTTGAAACACCCTGTATTAAACCATGGTGGGTCTTTCCATCCCTTAAAAATCTTGTTCAGAACTTATTTATCTAAGGCATGTTGGACGATGCCTTTACCTTCTTTTCGCTTGTGCTCAACATCTTCAGCCTCAGCACTGACTACTCAGATACCCTGCAATTTGTATCCTGTCCCGCAAAAATATTTTCCTACCTTTCTTAATATTCCTTGTAATACCTGTAGTTGTAGTTACTTTCACAGCCTCATGTTGAGGAATACCTACTTCTATGTTAACTGATTTGGTAAGTTCAGATCTTTTTGCTGCTAGGAGGTCTAACACGTTGCCTTCACGAGCTGGTTCTCCAGTTATCTACTCTAAGTAATTTTCAGACAACACATTAAGAATAATATCACATGAATCGCTGCCTCTGGCACCAGTTTTGATCACATGACTTGTGATGTTGATGCATTAAGTTGTTCTGAAAGTGGTGCTGATATTCAATACAATAAAAGCGGGTTAAAAGCTGTGAGTTACCTGGGGAAGTTAACCTTGCATTACTGACCAACTGTTTCACCAGGTATCCAGTCTAGCTTACCAAATTCCCAACCAGACTAACATTAATTATAATCTTTTAATAGTCCTCTTACGACAACCGGTGATAGCTATATATATATAAAAAGAGAATTTAAATAAAAAGAAATAAATCAGTTTATATTTGGACATTTATTTTAACATTGATCATTGTTCCGTTAAAATTTCAGCATATTAAACTCGATTCATAACTAAACTGGTGCCTTATTTAGGATTGTGAAAATGTGAGTTTGTAATCTTACAGAACACATCAAATATGGAGCCAAGATTGGGAGACTGCATACAACACTGCATTCATAAAATAACACACGACGAACGTTGAAACATATGCAAGAGGAAATTAACCACAACCAACCGATTCAATTTTCACCCAAAGAAGTTACGTTCTTAGCGCAATCCAGTCTGTCATGAAATTACCACACACTTGTATACTAAATTCATACTAACTCTCTGTGAAATCTTCCCAAAAAGAATAGCTGAGGGCTACTTTGATGATTACACCACATGCTTCACGTGGTCAACTTGGTTTACACAAAGAGTGTAACTCCACAACAATTTTGATAATTAAAATAAATTACATCGAAACGCAATTTACAAAAGAAAAACCTCGAACTGGTTACTATCGTCTTACTATTAACCTGATGGGTCAAACAATTGTCTAAGCACGTGGTACTGGTCTCACAAAGTACACCCCACGTGGGTTGAACATAAAGAAAAGTTGCTATATTGAATAATATTGTCAAGACGAGACGTTATAATCTCACACACATTTGCATTTAAGATTGATGATCTTAGTTAGAGTTATGGATCTTCAACACATGGTTCCACTTTACTCACAACATAGTGACAAAGCAACTACTGGAAGACATTCTGAACTTCACACTCGAATTACACTGCACTGCAATTTAAGATAACATAAGATATTTTAGAACTAAACCTGAAATAACGGTGATTAAATTTTCAGTTAGGCTGAACTGAAGAAATCCATTGTCCTACTGACTTAGCAGAGACGCGCTTAGCCGGAGATCTTACCATTTCAGGTGCTCGCCGTGGACTGACTGGCCTGGGCCCCTACCGAGGGTGCTTCACAGATACAAACGGAAGTGACCAGAGAGACAGCTTTCTATACCAACATGACAAGGGATGGACAGGACCATACTAAGAGTAGAAACCTCTTTGCTTTTAGAAAGTGTAGCTACCTGTTCCGACGTTGGTCCTACTGTTCTCTAGCAGGCAGGCTTGTCTGCTACCATCAAGCATGCAACTAGAAATAAATTTGCTCATTCATTCTTTCACACAGAAGGGAAGGGGGTTGACAGTATCTTATCATATACAGTATATAAAAGAAAGCAGATGTAGATTCCATATGAGACTGTGTGACATGAATTACATATAAACTGTGTTTTAAAGTGTAGTAGTGTGACAGATCGTTTTTGATTATGTGTAAAAGTAACACATTCCACTGCTCAGTCTCCTCCCTGATAGAGTCAGAAACACCACAGTATATTTAGAAGTGGAATGTATGCTGTAAATGACAACAGATTTAAAAAATTAACATGAAAGGAATCCAACAGAGACCTTTCAGACTCTCACAATGTATTCTACCAAACTGGTGTCTGCCCCAGTTGGTGTGCTTGTTGTTATGGTTTTCAGTCCAAAGACTGTTTTTATGCAGCTTTCCGTACTACTCTGTCATGTGTGAGCCTCTTTATCTCCAAATAACTACTGTAACCTACATGCTTCTCTATCTGCCTACTGTATTTATGTATTGGTCTCCCTGTACGATTTTTGCGACCCATGCTTCCCTCCAATACTAAAATGGCGATACCTTGTGTCTCAGAATGTGTCAAATCAACCGAACCCTTCTTTTAGTCAAGTTGTGTCACAGATTTCTTTTCTCCTCAATTCTATTCGGTACCTCCTCATTAGTTACGTGATCGACCTATCTAATCTTAAATATTCTTCTGTAGCATCACATTTCGAAAGCTACTGGTACTATTCTCTTTTTGTCTAAACCATCTATCGTCCACATTTCACTTCCATACGTGGCTACACTCCAGACAAATACCTTCAGAAATGGCTTGCTAACACTTGAACCTCTATTCGATGTTAACAAATTTTATCTTCTTCAGAAATGTTTTTCTTGCCATTGTCAGTCTATATACACTAAACTTCCGCCATAATCAGTTATTTTGCTGCCCAAGTGGCAAAACTCATCGACTGTTTTAAGTGCCTCGTTTCCTAATCTAATTCCCTCAGCAGCACCCGATTTAATTCGATTACATTCCATTATTCTTGTTTTACTTTCTTTGATGTTCCTCTTATACCCTCCCTCCTTTCAAGACACTGGCCATTTCGTTCAAATGACCTTCCAAGTCCTTTGCTGTCTCTGGCTGAATTAAATGTCATCAACAAACCTCAAAGTTTTTATTTCTTCTTCCTGAACTTTAATTCTTACTCCAAAATTTCCTTTGGTTTTCGTTACTGCTTGTTTAGTGTACAGATTGAATAACAGCGGGGAGAGGCTACAACCCTGTCGCTCCCTTCTCAAGTAATGCTTCCCTTTCATGCCCCTCGACTCTTACAACTGCCATCTTGTTTCTGTAGAAATCGTAAATAGCCCTTCACTCCCTGTATTGTACCCATGCTACCTTCAGAATTTCAGAGAGAGTATTCCAATCAACATTGTCAAAAGCTTTTTTAAGTCTACAACTGCTATAAACGTAGGTCTGTCTTTCCTTAACCTGTCTTCTAAGATAAGTCGTAGGGTCAATACTGACTCGCGTGTTCCTACATTTCTCCGGAATCCAAACTGATCTTGACCAAGGGCGGCTTCTACCAGTTTTCCCATTCTTCTGTAAGCAATTCGTGTTAGTATTTTGGAACTGTGACTTATTAAAATGATACTTCGGTAATTCTCACACTTGTCAACAACTGCTTCCTTTGGAACTGGAATTACGACATTCTTCTTGAAGTCTGAGGGTATTTCGCCTGTCTCATACGTCTTGCACACTAGATGGAAGAGTTTTGTCATGCTGGCTCTCCCAAGGCTATCAGTAATTCTGACGGAATATTATCTATCCCCGGGGCCTTGTTTCCCCCTATTACAACGGCATTATTAGGAATGTTATTAATGATATTCTGTAAGTTCTCTCTGAAGGGCTCTACCGCTGTAGCACCTGACCAAAGCAGTCTATAAAATCATCTGGTTACCACTTTTGACTGGCCTTTGATGCTTGATTTCAGCCAGATTGATTCACATTTGAAATTCTTTGATAATCATACTAGATTTTATCGAATTCCTTATCACAATATATGCACCTCTACCACTGCAACTAGCCTAACTTCCCGATAAAAATTCCTAATTAATCTCACGGTTTCATTGCTGTTCACTTCCACTTTCAACTAACTTTCTATCCCTAATACTATTTCGGCACTTTCGATAAGCGTTACTAATTCGGGGGTCTTTCCTTGGCTGCTCCTCCAGTTTACTTACATTATCATGTTCTATACACAGTCTGCGAGGACGACCATTCTCTGAGAACACTGTGGCCGACGTATCTTCGATTTGGCAGGCAATTCATCTTTGATCTCAAGGGGGGAAGGGGGTTCTCTAACCTAAAAAAAAAAGGAAATTCAATGTGCACGCCACAAATAATCCGCTGCCCTAGTACCCACTTCCCGCATGAAGTGCACACCTAACATATTGAGGAGAGCCACCCAGTAGCAGGGGTCGAGAAATTCGCATCTGATAATGTTGCATAATCTTTTAAGTCTCTGCCCTGCTCCAAACCAGAAACCCATCACTCACTCTGTGTACGATACTAAAAATAGTGAGCTTAGTCGGCACCCCATGTGTGTGATGCTAATTGCCAGTAGGGGGGCTAGGCAGTTTCTGGTGCAGCTTGCATTGTTCTCAGTTTTATCCAAGATGGTTGATCCAAGATGGCAGCTATAGAAGTGGCAACATCACACTGACGTCATCGCAGGATATTCAAATAATGGCTGAAAATAGGGCAGTTGACATGCATCCCTTAATTTAACTCCCCCCACTCCCACCACTCCCATAACACCACGTAACCCCCACCACCCTGTCCTTGGAAAGGACGGGAAACTGTCAGTCTCTCTCCAGCTGTAGGAGAGGAAGTTCAGGTTAGCCTAATCTATTTATTTTTTTGGTGGGAAACTGAAGAGGAGGTCGCTCCTTCCTTAATGGTTCAGATGGCTCTGAGCACTATGGGACTTAACATCTGAGGTCATCAGTCCCCTAGAACTTAGAACTACTTAAACCTAACTAACCTAAGGACATCACACACGTCCATGCCCGAGGCAGGATTCAACCTGCGACCGTAGCGGTCGCGCGGTTCCAGACTGAAGTTCCTAGAACCGCTCGGCCACACTGGCGGGCTAGGTCGCTCCTAATTCCACATCGGTATGCATAGTGCTATACAATAGGTGCCTAAAATCGTAATACTACTGGAAACTAATGATGTCACACAATTTGTGTTATCCTGCTGGAAAGAATTCACAGTACCATTCAAAACTGGTAGCAGGTGGACTTAAAATAAATAGTAACTCTACACAGGACGCTTCATTCACCTAGAAGTTGAAGTAAAGCTCTATGTTCCACTTGCGAATTGATGGGAAAAAGACTCAATCTAAAACGATAAATAAAACAACCTCTTAAACTGGCATATGCATAGAAATTATGGCATGTTAAAAACGAAAACTGCAGTGATGTTAAAAAATCGGACTACACATACCCGCTACTGATAATAACACAATGCTTTATTATTGCTCAAAGAGTAACACGACTTCATCTGTAAATACAGCTATATGCTGTGGGATGTAAAACTAACACGAGAAAGCTTTGTAAATTACTTGGTGTTAGTGCAGCAGAGGTTAAAAACTACTACAAATAACACTTGTAATCGCGTATTTAATGCACAGTGTGGTGCGGCGTGTGGTCCCGTGCTGCCAGGGGCTGATGAAACGTGTTGGGTGGTTCAGTGGCTCGCTTGGCACTCCGCGTGCGATTGCGGCTTCTACCTGGGCTGCCACATGCACTGCCAACTGTCACACTACCTGACGGCTGCTGGCGGAACTATTGCAAGGCACTCAATGCAGCGCTCTAAGCGGATGCTGTATGAGGTGGTATGCGGAGTTCTGTTATGATGTCGCAAAAGTGACGTGTCTGTTCTGCACGATCCAAACAGAATTATGCACTCGGCCTCCTGTGTCTAGATGGACGTGAGGAAACAGAAGCTGTGCCTGTCTAGAACAGCTTACCTTTGCAACACCTGTGTGTGTGGGAGGAGAGGGGGGGGGGGAGGGGGTTATGTGGCCAGCGGTCCACTCCATTCGTAAAAAATAGACTTTGTCAATTATTTTCACAGACAAAGTCCTTCCTGAGATACAACTCTTCAACCCGACCATTGTCAAAACTTTTAGCAGAAGCCTCCAATGATATCACTGTTTCCAGAGCATACTGCCACTAATGCTAGAAGATTTCTTGGCACATGCAGTTTCTGCAAACCGACTCATGCTGGCCTTCTGAACAATAGCAAAATACCTGTCTGGTGACCATCCCTTCCTAAACGTATATCCTGTCCTGGTATTCATAGTGATAGAGCAAACATACATCTTCATACCGCTAAAGTATCATGAAAATCCTGTACAGCAGTGTGTCATAGGCTATATTTCCTTTAAGTATTGCCTCACCAGATCAAAAAAGCTGTTCTTATATGCTATGTTCTACAATGAAAAGTTCCTGATTATCACTCCAACTTCTGAGTCATATCTGTGGCCATTGCTGACCTCTGTCGCAGCATATAGTTGCCTCCCATTATGCCGGCACCACTCGGCAGTAGCTCCGACATATCCACCTAAGTTAAGGTCCAAAGCGCATGCTGTGTAGTAGAAACACTCGCATCTTTATTTAAACAAATAACTTTCCATGATCACAAAGTTCATGAACACCAGACAGGACAAGATGTCCTCCCTCACCCCACCCATGGTACCCCTGCTAAGAGCAAAACGAGGATAATGTGGCGAAACAAGCGCTGTTTCAGTTGAGAAAGACAAGAGGCAAGCGAGTGTGCGGGAACTAACCCCAGTTCACTGCTAGTAGCGCCACGTCATCACAACGCGTCTGTGCGTAGCACACAATTACTGCACCATAATTTAAGAATGGAATTAAAAGTTAAAGTTGCTTTCCCAAACTTTGTTAGCATGTGCTCTAGTATATTAATTTGTAAACTGTCAAATCCCAGAATAATCAGGTCAATATTTTCCCCTAAATACACCGTTTTAAGAAAAAAATAAGTGGGGCTAAATAATAAAGCTAGAAACCCAAAAATTGGTCATAATATGCAGATATGTGTCAAAATTAACTGGTACAAGTCTCAACGTGATAAAAGAAATATTTTGGTCAGAATCCGAATTTTTAAGAAAAATTGAAGGCTCTAAATTTTAGACTTAGAAATATGAAAATTTGAATGAAGCTTCAGTTTAACACAATAACATTAATTATGCAGCCACATTGAGCTACCTATAATAGTTTTTAGTAATTTGCAGAAAACTAAATTTGGAACTAAAACGTCCTTGTTTGTAGTAGATTAAGTGTCATACACAACCGGCCATTAAAATTGCTACACCACGAAGTTGACGTGCTACAGACGCGAGATTTAACCCACAGGAAGAAGATGCTGTAATATGCAAATGATTAGCTTTTCAGAGCATTCACACAAGGTTGGCGCCAGTGGCGACACCTACAACGTGCTGACATGAGAAAAGTTTCCAACCGATTTCTCATACACAAACAGCAGTTGAGCGGCGTTGCCTGTTGAAACGTTGTTGTGATGCCTTGTGTAAGGAGACGAAATGCTTACCATCACGTTTCCGACTTTGATAAAGATCGGATTGTAGCCTATCGCGATTGCGGTTTATCGTTTCGCGACATTGCTGCTCGCGTTGGTCGAGATCCAATGACTGTTAGCAGAATATGGACTCGGTGGATTCAGGAGGGTAATACGGAACGCTGTGCTGGATGCCAACGGCCTCGTGTCACTAGCAGTCGAGATGACAGGTATCTTATCCGTATGGCTGTAACGGATCGTGCAGCCACGTTCTCGATCCCTGAGTCAACAGATGGGGACGTTTGCAAGACAACAACCATCTGCACGAACAGTTCGACGGCGTTTGCAGCAGCATGGACTATCAGCTCGGACCATGGCTGCGGTTACCCTTGACGTTGCATCACAGACAGGAGCGTCTGCGATGGTGTACTCAACGACGAACCTGGGTGCACGAATGGCAAAACGTCATTTTGTCGGATGAATCCAGGTTCTGTTTATAGCATCATGATGGTCGCATCCGTGTTTGGCGACATCGCGGTGAACGCACGTTGGAAGCGTGTACTCGTCATCGCCATACCGGCGTATCACCCGGCGTAATGGTATGGGGTGCCATTGGTTACACGTCTCGGTCACCTCTTGTTCGCAGTGACGGCACTTTGAACAGTGGACGTTGCATTTCAGATGTGTTACGACCCGTGGCTCTACCCTTCATTCTATCCCTGCGAAACCCTACATTTCAGCAGGATAATGCACGACCGCATTTTGCAGGTCCTGTACGGGCCTTTCTGGATACAGAAACTGTTCGACTGCTGCGCTGGCCACCACATTCTCCAGATCTCTCACCAACTGAAAACGTCTGGTCAATGGTGGCCGAGCAACTGGCTCTTCACAATACGCGTCACTACTCTTGACGAACTGTGGTATCGTGTTGAAGCTGCATGGGCATCTGTACCTGTACACGCCATCCAAGCTCTGTTTGACACAATGCCCAGGTGTATCAAGGCCGTTACTACGGCCAGAGGTGATTGTTCTGGGTACTGAATTCTCAAGATCTATGCACCCAAATTGCGTGAAAATGTAATCACATGTCAGTTCTAGTATAATATATTCGTTCAATGAATACCCGTTTATCATCTGCGTTTCTTCTTGGTGTAGCAATTTAATGGCCAGTAGTGTATATTAATGCTAGAAAGTTTTGCTTACAGCACATGATTAAACTTATTAAATAATAGAGCTATAACAAGTTTCAAGGCCTTGATGTAAATAATAACAAATACAAGGTCTCTTAAATTTGTAGTTCAGAGGTCAGGTTCTACTGCCAGTTCCGTTCTGAAAATTCTAGACGTCAAAGTTTAAATGCAGGCGAGCTAAAACTTTTTCTCTGATTTTTAACAACTTAACTACACACATTCAAGAATTACGAAGATTGTAATTTAATACACAACAGTGTTACAAAATAATATGTGTCCTAGAAAGCGGCCGTTAGAGGCTGCTACCGTGGACATAGGACAGATGACAGCATGTACTCCCTTGGCCTTCTGCTGCGTCACATACATAATTACAGCCCGAGAGGCAAGACTAGGCTTCACTTCACACTCACTGTCAGTTACTTTATGATCGACGACAGTCAAATGCCGGAGTGCGCGCTGACTCGACTGAAGTCAGAGACAGGCTGTTACTAAACGCATATTTTTCAGTAACAATAGAAAGTGAACTCGAGAGGACTGTACGCCGTCCTGGATCGCTTAGATTTCGCAGAAGTAACTGTTAGTGTGCCACCCGTAATGTTATCAAATCCGCGTGGCGAGTGGTAACAATTATTTTCCACTTTTGTGGCGAGCAATTATTTTGAATATCAGAAGTCAGGGCGAAAGACATTTTAATAGGAACATACCGTAGAGATCGCCTCTGAACTGCCCATAGTGCTGTTTAGGAAGGAGAGATTTGCTGTCAGTATTAACATAATGAATATTACAATTTTTAGCGTGCGAAACTTTACCAAATACATCTGTCAAATAGAACTCAAAATCTTCATTTATAATCATAGTCCTGATCCCGCTGAGCAAATAGAGAATAGAAACATTTCTTTCAGTGGGCTGGAGAAGAATGTGGACTTGGAGACTATGGAAGTATGGTCAGTATGTTCTCCATCGCTTTCTGGCTGACCACAGAAATAGTTTCCAGGCTCTCGTAAAAGACGGCGAACAACATTTCAGTATTTACAGCAATTCAACAATATTCTAATCTTTCAAATATTTTCTCCTATTACTTATATATTATTATTATTATCATTATTAACCTACCGCCCCACAATAGGACCAATTGCGTCTCAAACACTACCCGAGGGAAGGCCTCTTCCAGTAAGTTCAAACGCTTCAGACCGTCCACAAACACTCATACGATTGCCACGACTGCAGACAACAAACAGGGTCCGGCACACTGCTAAAATGACCAGTGTTGCAGTATGCTCCTTGTCACCAAGAAACAGAGTTCATTACTGTATTATGCTTATGAAAAAAGGAGAAAGGGGTCACCACAAATTTATAAGTGGAATGAACGACAGCAATATAACCAACATTGTCCATTATAATTATCCGGGCTGTTATGCCGTGGTCGGTTGATGAATTCTGTGTCGATTGCCAACGACCACGGCATAACAGCCCGGATAATTATAATGGACATGATATTTCCGGCCGTGAAAGTCTACATTTTAGTATATAACCAACATTACAGAACCGTACACATCTCCGTGCCACCACCCCCTAAGTTAAAATCGACATTGTACTCTCAAACACTGGGAGGGTTAGAATCTTCTGGACGTTCCCTGACTTATTCCCTTGCTCACGTTAACTGCCTGGTGCCGCCCATAGCGTTTGCCGCCAGTCCGCTCCAGGGCCATACACTGCACAGGCCAGGCGCGTCAAGTCTTGGCGCCCGTGCGTATTGCACCAATAGGCCACGTGTTTCGAAAGACAATGGAATTTGCGGCACATTCCTAAAGACGAGGAAATTGTGTAAGAAAACAAAGTCATGTGTCTAATAACCACAATGCACTATCCTACAGAGGAGTAAAAAAAAGGCACCCCATATTAACAATAATCACAAAAGATACAGTGCTGTCCAAAATTAAAGCAACAAACGGAAATTTTGCAAGGTTGCGTTTATTTTGCCACAAAACAGTATAAACAGGTCGTAGTAAAGCAGAAACGATGTAAAGAATACAGAACGTAAATAACTGCTGTATTCGTAACAGTAGACAAAAATGTTCTTCGTTTTTTCCAACTTTATGGATTTGCACACACATCCTGACAACTGATTAATGTGCTCAGAATGGGGTGTGACCACCTCTGGCAGCAATACAGGCCCGACGACGGTGGGGCATGCTGCGAATGATGACTCTCATGTTGAGGCAATAACGCCCATTCTTCCTGTACAGCTGCTCACAAGTCTTGGAAAGTGGTTGGTGGATGCTGACGTGACGCATCCAAGAGACCCTAGAGCATCCTGGACATGCTGTATGGGATTTAAATCGGGAGAGCAAGCAGGCCACGCCATGCATGCAACATTTTCCTTTTCCAAGAAATCATCAACTACCCATTCTCTGTGAGATCGAGCATTACCAACCATCAATACTAAGTCTGGGTCCACACTACCTCGCAACAACCGCACATGTGGTCTCAAGGTTTCGTCACGATACCTGACAGCAGTTAAACCTTGCCAATTCATGAAGAGGTGTTCGAGCACTCTACGTAATCCCTGCCCACACTGTTAGGGATCCTCCTCAATATCGGTCTCTTTCCTCAATTCTTACGTCCCGAAATCGTGTTCCACGTTCCTTCCGCATTTGAATGCTTGGAGAATCACTCTCCAGACCAAATTGAGACCCATCTGTGAAAAGAACATTTGCCCAGTGTTCGACATCCAGGTGGTATGTTGACGACTCCACTCTAGATGCACCTTCCCGTGAAGACGCATCATAGTTACACATACATCAGGTCTCTGACAACAACGGCTACTCTGCCGAAGCCTTCTGTCACCGTTTGTCTCGATACAGCACATCCAGTGGATGCTATGTGATTTCCCTAAATCACTCCAGGCAAATGCCGGGATGGTTCCTCTGAAAGGGCACGGCCGACTTCCTTCCCCATCCTTCCCTAATCCGATGAGACCGATGACCACGCTGTCTGGTCTCCTTCCCCAAACCAACCAACCAACCAGTGGATGCTGTGAGGGCAAATGCCAGTCGCCGTGCAGTACTAAGGTGGTACCGTTGTGCCCTTACAAAATGGTTCAAATGGCTCTAAGCACTATGGGACTTAACATCTGAGGTCATCAGTCCCCTAGCCTTAGAACTACTTAAACCTAACTAACCTAAGGACATCACACACATCCATGACCGAGGCAGGATTCGAACCTGCGACCGTAGCAGCAGCGCGGTTCCGGACGGAACCGCCTAGAACCGCTCGGCCGCGGCGGCCGGCTGTGCCCTTACAGCCAAATAACATTCATCTCTTTCTGATATCATGCATGGTTGGCCCTGCCATGGTCTTCGGGATACTGTTTCGGTCTCTATAAATTGTCGCTACATCTCAGAAACACCAGAATACATCCGTTTGCGACTGTCCTGCTTCCATTCTTCTTTGCCATAACGCTCTGTGGGTGTATCCACAGTGATTGTGGATGTGGGGCTACCCGGCATGCAGTACACCATTTGATAGGTGCCCTGACGTCATCGTTGGCGTGGTTGTCCGTTGACAGGAATGCCACCTTCCATGCAGAACACGATTTTATGGACATCTGCTGACAGTGTGTTATTATAACGTGAATTATACACAAGACGGGGAAACAGCGGTTTGTTGCTTTAATTTTGGACACCAGTGCACTTCACTATCCAGGAGAAGCTTTGAATACTGCATCCTGTGTGTGTGTGTGTGTGTGTGTGTGTGTGTGTGTGTGTGTGTGTGTGGTGTGTGCGTGTGTGTGCGTGCGTAGAGATAACTTCACTTTACTTTTTTACATATCCACTAGCTGGTAGCGCAGCATCGCCCTCGCCACCACCACAGATGGACTGGACAGGCGGTATTTGCTGTCCAGTGAGGAGAAGGAGGAAAGGGATCTTGAATTTTTATGTGAAATCATCAAAATAAAGTATATAAAATATAGTTTCATCTTTTTAATAGAAAAAAACTGTTTTTGCGGCACCGTCTCTTTTACATACCTAGCACCTTCTACAAGACCAGACCCTTATAGCAAAATCCTCTCTCTTTCTCTCTAGTATATATATATATATATATATATATATATATATATATATATATATGTGTGTGTGTGTGTGTGTGTGTGTATTTATGCTGAATACCAACAAAAAATTCATGTACGTGAGTACTATGCTCTTTGGCGAGACTTGGTAACTAAGTCCCTGTTTCCATAGAGAATGTTAGGTTTTGACGGCATTCCCTACCTCTTACCCCGATAGATTTTACAAAATGACACACATTTTCTAACCACATTTTCATTTTCTTTAGTGCGCTGTTATAAACGATGGAGGGATATGTCATTTTGTAAGCACTGTATAATATACCAACGCATAGGTTCAACTGGATCTGCTATGGTGTACAAACAGGGCAGGCGATGTGGCTGTAATATCGTGGATATGTAGAACGTCCTCTTATCGGCTTCCCTAAGCAGATCCTCACATATTCCTTGTCACCCTGTCGATTGCGGTGTTTTATTACAGTACATCAGCCCATATTAGTGATGTCTTTCGAACTCTTTCGTATTGGGAGTGCTGTTAATTATCACATAGTGCCGGACGCCTGTGCTTTACAACACTTGTTTGAGGGAGCCTTGGCGGGATGCAGCACCTTCCGGAAGTGCTGATCGAAAATACCTGCAGTCTGTTTTCGAATCTGATTGGCTGGAAGACCTAAACGTCAAATAATTTCCTAGAACAGAGGAGAATTGAAGCACACAGCCGGTGTGAGTGTGGACATACCATAATTCTTTTGGACTCTGTATACATATAAACGGCAATTGCGTTGCTTGTCTAAAATGCGTATGCGTGGGAGTGTAAAGCTACTGTCGTCTGTGTTCCGACAGGTGCAAGGAAAGTGGGTGACAAGTCATCAGACCATGTCTGGTCGTATGGGAGCTATAGATACCCTGATTTTTACACGAAAACCTGTGATTTCAATGCATGACCAGGCATAGGGGCATGAAAGATTTTACGTGTAAATAGGATATAGATTTACATAGGAAACTGATATTTCCAGAGCCACAGTGGCCATGAAGAGATATTTCCGATACTTCGCTCATTGTCGAATGTGTTATAGGCATGGAACAAGGGTTGCCTTGCTCTCGACTACCTAATTTCGCACCTTTTTGAGACTAGCCGTTACTAGTCTCTCTCTCTCTCTCTCTCTCTCTCTCTCTTTGTGTCCGTACGGTAGGTCCGAGAGTTCCAGAAGCCTCTTGTTCGACTGTGAGATATACTGGCGTTCTACGCATTTCCTGTCTTTCTTTGGTTGAGAGAATATCAGCTGTGGTGGTTTGTTTGCATCAAGATGATGAAGCACCAGTGGAAGAGACGTTTGCTTGTTCTCTAGACATGAGAAACACGTATGAGTGTTAAAACCTTAGAGTACTTTGTAAAGTATAAGGATGATCTGGAATCTGTTAGATCATTGACATCGGTGTTTATTAAAAAAATACTGGCAGAACTACCAGTTTCCCCTGTTTTCGAGTTTTCACGCAAAAATATTCACAGACGAGATAAGTTTCTAGTTTCTCGTTGGTCTGCACGACGTCCCACGCTAAAGTTTTGGCTCTCTGGATATATAATTTCCATTCTTTTATCTTCTGAATTATACTGTTCGGGCGACCGATAGTATACTACTTTGTGGCTGATACCGAGAACCGTCACGTCAATGGTGTGATATTCCGACAAAGCATGTGAAAATATCTACATCTACATCCATACTCCGCAAGCCACCTGACGGCGTGTGGCGGAGGGTACTTTGAGTACCTCTATCGATTCTCCCTTCTATTCCAGTCTCGTACTGTTCGTGGAAAGAAAGATTGTCGGTATGCCTCTGTGTGGGCTCTAATCTCTCTGATTTTATCCTCATGGTCTCTTCGCGAGATACACATAGGAGGGAGCAATATACTGCTTGACTCCTCGGTGAAGGTATGTTCTCGAAACTTCAACAAAAGACCGTACCGAGCTACTGAGCGTCTCTCTTGCAGAGTCTTCCACTGGAGTTTATCTATCATCTCAGCAACGCTTTCGCGATTACTAAATGATCCTGTAACGAAGAGCGCTGCTCTCCGTTGGATCTTTTCTCTCTCTTCTATCAACCCTATCTGGTACGGATCCCACACCGGTGAGCAGTATTCAAGCAGTGCGCGAAAAAATGTACTGTAACCTACTTCCTTTGTTTTCGGACTGCATTTCCTTAGGATTCTCCCAATGAACCTCAGTCTAGCATCAGCTTTACCGACGATTAATTTTGTATGGTCATTCCATTATAAGTCACCCCTAATGCCTACTCCCAGATAATTTATGGAATTAACTGATTCCAGTTGTTGACCTGTTATATTGTAGCTAAATGATAAAGGATCTTTCTTTGTATGTATTCGCAGCACATTACACTTGTCTACATTGAGATCCAATTGCCATTCCCTGCACCATGCGTCAATTCGTTGCAGATCTTCCTGCATTTCAGTACAATTTTCCATTGTTACAACCTCTCGATATACTATAGCACCATCCGCAAAAAGCCTCAGTGAACTTCCGATGTTATCCACAAGGTTATTTATATTTATTGTGAATAGCAACGGTCCTTCGACACTCCCCTGCGACACACCTGAAATCACTCTTACTTCGGAAGACTTCTCTCCATTGAGAATGACATGCTGCGTTCGGTTATTTAGGAACTCTTCGATCGAATCACACAGTTGGTCTGATAGTCCATATGCTCCTACTTTGTTCATTAAACGACTGCGGGGAACTGTATCAAACGCCTTGCGGAAGTCAAGAAACACGGCATCTATCTGGGAACCCGTGTCTACGGCCCTCTGAGTCTCGTGGACGAATAGCGCGAGCTGGGTTTTACACGATCGTCTTTTTCGAAACACATGCTGATTCCTACAGAGTAGATTTCTAGTCTCCACAAAAGTCATTATACTCGAACATAATACGTGTTCCAAAATTCTACAACTGATCGACGTTAGAGATATAGGTCTATAGTTCTGCATATCTGTTCGACGTCCCTTCTTGAAAACGGGGATGACCTGTGCCCTATTCCAATCTTTTGGAACGCTACACTCTTCTAGATTGGTTGGTTGGTTTGTTTGGGGAAGGAGACCAGACAGCGAGGTCATCGGTCTCATCGGATTAGGGAAGGACGGGGAAGGAAGTCGGCCGTGCCCTTTGAAAGGAACCATCCCGGCATTTGCCCGGAGCGATTTAGGGAAATCACGGAAAACCTAAATCGGGATGGCCGGACGCGGGATTGAACCGTCGTCCTCCCGAATGCGAGTCCAGTGTCTAACCACTGCACCACCTCGCTCGGTACTCTTCTAGAGACCTACATGATATTCTGGCAATTTTCATATTTTACTCCATATTTTACACCATTAAAGTGTCACAAATATCGTCGTTTTTTGGTGTGTAATATCAGATATTGCAGCTGATATTGCCAAATTAATTCGCAATAGATGAAGCAAATATCTTTTTGGCGTGTAAAATTCCTTGCTCGACTGTAAGATGATGTGGTCCATTACGTCACTTGTTTGTCAAAGTGAGACAAGTCTCTCTTCTCTCTCACACGCACCATCCAGCAGGTCTTTGTACTAGGCTCACGGTCCATTGGAATGCACCCCATTCAGCAGCGGACAGCGCCGATGACCTCTCGCGTAGTGTACAGTGGTCCCATTCCATTTCCTGAAACTACGCACAGGTGCAGGACGCAGCATTCGAAGCTTCTCCTGTGTAGAGAAGTATGTTTCATGATTATTATTACCATGGTGGTGTTTTATTTTCTTTTCCCCCGAATACGACGCTTCGTTGTGTTATCAGACACACGACTCTGTTTTCTTTCACAGTTTTCTCGTCTGTTGGAGTGCGTCGCAAATTCCGTTGTCGTTTGAAACATGTGGCGTAAGGGCGCTGAGACTTGCCGCACGTGGCTTGTGTGGTGGAGGCCAAAGGCCTGGGACTGGCGGCAAACGCTAACAAGGGGAGGCCGCCAATTGTGAAATTCAGATTCGATTCATACTGCGCATAACAAAAGCTCATGGCCAGAGGTGTAATGTGGCAAAGCACCAAGATGCACTTCTCAGCCGTTGTCGAGAAAATCGACAGTTAAAAGAAACCGTTGCCGTGAAATTTGCTCTACGATTGACAATTTTCTACAGCGTCGTGGTGCAGCGGTAAGCGCTCGGGTTCGTATTCCGAAGGTGGCCGGATCGAATCTCGCGCCATGCAAACGTTTTTTTTTAGTATTTGTTTTTTGTAATTCAAATGTATATGTATATATATATATATATATATATATATATATATATATATATATATATATATATATAATTCCCAGCAATCAGTTGCAACAATTATGCATATAATAAGTTGTTGAAAGTCGTTTCTCGTGGAAAAACTGGCGACTTCGAACATCATTATGTTTTCCGCAAACAAAGTTGTATTTCACAAATGTTATTAATTGTCTTCATAATGTTAACCACGTATAGTTAACGGAAGACGTAGAAACGATATTCCGAAACGAATACGTACAGCGTAAGTCAAACGTTCGAATTAGAACAGAGACCCCACGAACACAAATTTGCTGTGGCAGGTATGAAATATAAACTCCGTTACTCGCTCGTTACACTTGAAGGACAGATGTTGAATGGGCCGAAACAAGCAGCCGCATAACAGCGTAGTTCCCTGCTAACTTCGAAAGAAGGTAGATGCGGTCCCTAGCGCAACTTATAACGTCGTCGAAAATCAGTGCGGACGGGAGAGCTTTGGTACACCCTGTTAAACAAACGGAAAAATGGAGGCGGTACAATTGGAGAGCGATCCGCCTTCACCAACATGCATAAGCAATTCCTTAATAGTATATATATATATATATATATATATATATATATATATATATATATATATATATATATATATATACTCCTGGAAATGGAAAAAAGAACACATTGACACCGGTGTGTCAGACCCACCATACTTGCTCCGGACACTGCGAGAGGGCTGTACAAGCACTGATCACACGCACGGCACAGCGGACACACCAGGAACCGCGGTGTTGGCCGTCGAATGGCGCTAGCTGCGCAGCATTTGTGCACCGCCGCCGTCAGTGTCAGCCAGTTTGCCGTGGCATACGGAGCTCCATCGCAGTCTTTAACACTGGTAGCATGCCGCGACTGCGTGGACGTGAACCGTATGTGCAGTTGACGGACTTTGAGCGAGGGCGTATAGTGGGCATGCGGGAGGCCGAGTGGACGTACCGCCGAATTGCTCAACACGTGGGGC
This sequence comes from Schistocerca piceifrons, assembly GCF_021461385.2. NCBI lineage: Eukaryota > Metazoa > Arthropoda > Insecta > Orthoptera > Acrididae > Schistocerca > Schistocerca piceifrons. The sequence continues at coordinate 234,433,829 of NC_060149.1, read as the reverse complement.
GTGAGGTCTCCACAGTACATCGATGTTGTCGCCAGTAGTCGGCGGAAGGTGCACGTGCCCGTCGACCTGGGACCGGACCGCAGCGACGCACGGATGCACGCCAAGACCGTAGGATCCCACGCAGTGCCGTAGGGGACCGCACCGCCACTTCCCAGCAAATTAGGGACACTGTTGCTCCTGGGGTATCGGCGAGGACCATTCGCAACCGTCTCCATGAAGCCGGGCTACGGTCCCGCACACCGTTAGGCCGTCTTCCGCTCACGCCCCAACATCGTGCAGCCCACCTCCAGTGGTGTCGCGACAGGCGTGAATGGAGGGACGAATGGAGACGTGTCGTCTTCAGCGATGAGAGTCGCTTCTGCCTTGGTGCCAATGATGGTCGTATGCGTGTTTGGCGCCGTGCAGGTGAGCGCCACAATCAGGACTGCATACGACCGAGGCACACAGGGCCAACACCCGGCATCATGGTGTGGGGAGCGATCTCCTACACTGGCCGTACACCACTGGTGATCGTCGAGGGGACACTGAATAGTGCACGGTACATCCAAACCGTCATCGAACCCATCGTTCTACCATTCCTAGACCGGCAAGGGAACTTGCTGTTCCAACAGGACAATGCACGTCCGCATGTATCCCGTGCCACCCAACGTGCTCTAGAAGGTGTAAGTCAACTACCGTGGCCAGCTAGATCTCCGGATCTGTCCCCCATTGAGCATGTTTGGGACTGGATGAAGCGTCGTCTCACGCGGTCTGCACGTCCAGCACGAACGCTGGTCCAACTGAGGCACCAGGTGGAAATGGCATGGCAAGCCGTTCCACAGGACTACATCCAGCATCTCTACGATCGTCTCCATGGGAGAATAGCAGCCTGCATTGCTGCGAAAGGTGGATATACACTGTACTAGTGCCGACATTGTGCATGCTCTGTTGCCTGTGTCTATGTGCCTGTGGTTCTGTCAGTGTGATCATGTGATGTATCTGACCCCAGGAATGTGTCAATAAAGTTTCCCCTTCCTGGGACAATGAATTCACGGTGTTCTTATTTCAATTTCCAGGAGTGTATATATATATATATTTGAATTACAAAAAACTAATAAAAAAATTGCATAGCGCGAGATTCGATCCGGTGTCCTTCGGATTTCGAACCCGAGCGCTTACCGCTGCGCCACAACGCTGTAGAAAATTATTAATCGTAGAGAGTATTTCACCGCAACGGTTTCTTTTAACTGTCGATTTTCTCGACAACGGCTGAGAAGTGCATCTTGGTGCTTTGCCACATTACACCTCTGGCCATGAGCTTTTGTTATGCGCAGTATGAATCGAATCTGAATTTCACATTTGGCGGCCTCCCCTTGTAAGAGCGGCGCCAGCCAGTTAGCGTGGGCAAGGGATTAAGTCGGAGCGTGTCCAGAAGATTTTAACCCTCCCGGTGTTTGAGAGTACAATGTGGTCTTTAACGTAGGATGTGGTGGAATGGTGGAGTGTACTGTTCTGTGATGTTGGTTGTGTTACTGTCGTCCATTCCATTCATAAATTTGTGGTGATTTTTCTTTTACAAGCATAATACATTAGTGAACTCTGCCTCTCGGTGACAAGGAGCACGCTACAACACTGGCGAGGTGGTTATGGCAGCAGTGCGCCCGGCCCTGCTTGCTGTCTTAGGCTCGATTCACACGGTGGGCAACGTCACGTCAACGTCAGTGACGTCACACACCGTCAAAAATCCACTTGCATTCACACTGGACGGAACGTCAAGCGACGGCAAAACTTCAACCACGTTTTGGCGCGTTATTGGAAACTCACACAAGTGTTCACGAGAGAGGATGGCGGACATTATATTTAGTCTTGATCAACTTGCTACGATTGCAATTGCTATAGATGATGAGGAAAGAGAGCGGAAATTGGCAAGGCAATCAAAACGAACGTGGGTGAAGAAAATGATTTTGAAGAGAATGTGTGAAGGCGAATATCGCACAGTGTACAGAGAGCTGGAAGAAGAGGAGACGTCATTTTATAAATATTTACGAATGTTGAGACAGCAATTTTTTAATTTGCTGTCTTTGATAAGCAGCGGCATCACGAAAGCAGACACAAACATGCGCCGTGCAATTTCTCCACGAGAAAAACTAATGGTTTGTTTGAGGTGAGTCTGATGCTTCAGCTTTAACAATTCCTTTGAGGGTTCCTGTTCTGTACCTTTACGTATTTGCTAAACATTCACAATTTATGGCCCCTTGTTATGTAGATCTAAATCTGCTACAGATCGTCCTGCATAAACTTTGGCACTGCAGAGAACAAACTGCACACTGTATATGAATGTGGAACATCGAACTTTTTACTGCAGTTGTACTTAAATAAGCTGTATCCATACGAAATGTTGAGTGAGACTCAGTACCAGAAACTATGTAAATAAGTACTATACATAAGTAAACTACTAGCCAAAATGACTATGTGGCGTTGAATACTCATATTTGCTTCGGAATGATAAGTATTACATATAATCATGGTCGAAATAAACTTTCACGACTCGCGAATAATTATGAAATTGGTAAGCAGGAAGGCTCTAACCTCTGCTAAGCGTTTTCACCTCCTAATCGTGAGTACAAACAAAAATAGTTGCAGGCAAGGGCGTACCCAGGATCTGAACTAGGGGGGGGGGGGGGGGGCAGGTCATACTAGTCTCAGGAAACAAGGACTCGAGACAACATACAGCACTTCTTATTAAATAAAACAGTAAACTAATGAAAAACTGCTTTCAATAAACATTTTAAATATAAGAATGCACTTGTTTAAAAATACAACTTTTTAATTGAGTAATAATCTTCTAGGATTTGCCGACAGTAACGTGACGAAGACGAAAAAATTACTCCCGGATCTGCGCGAACGAGTTCAAATATCTTCCGGGGGGGGGGGGGGGGGGGGGTCAGCTGCCCCCCCCCCTGCCCCTCGCTGGGTACGCCCATGGATGCAGGTGCAATGTTATACATCTAAATACATTACATACAAATACAAAATAAATATAATCTGCAGTAGGCCTACAATATTCATACAGTTATTTACCTGGGCGACCGATAACCAATCCAATTTTCTTCCCTATTTCTTCTTAAAACAAAGTGTCGCTGTATTTTTTGCAGCTCATGTCATACAACTCCACATTTTGGCGAACAAGTTCGATTAACTTCTCGTTGTTCATGTTTATATAAAAACTCAGTAGATATTTTCGATGTGGAGAACACTGCTAGCAGAATCAAACTCGTGCCATGCCAGCAGCCGCAGGACAGACAGAAAAGTAACAGCCAATCGTAAGCAGCTCGCCAACCACGTGACCCCCGCCGTCAACGTCAAACTATTCTTTCGAAGTATACCGGCCGGCAGGCAAACTGACGTTGACGTGACGTTGCCCACCGTGTGAACCTCGCCATTTGGAAGCATTGGACGCATATTTTGACGTCACGTGACCCGCGTTGACGTTGTCGTGACATTGCCCACCGTGTGAATCGAGCCTAAGGCGACACGTAACTGTGGCAATCCTGTGAGTGTTTGTGGATGGTCCGCAGCTTTTGAACTTACCAGAAGAGGCCCTCACCGGAGTAGTGTTTGAAATGCAATTGTACCTATCATAACTTTTCTCTTGGTGGGGGTACCATGGACAGTGTGGTGGTGGGCTTCTCGACCTGTCAGGTGATTGTGAACTTTGTGGTCGCGAAATAGGGAGCTCTCCCCCTGCAAGGTATTTGTTTGAATAAAGATGCGAGTTTCCTACTGCACAGCATGCACTTTGAACTTTAACGTAGGTGGATGAGTCAGGGCTGCTGCCTGGCGGTGCTGGCACACTAGGAGGTGGCTATACGGAGTGACTGAGGTCGGCAGCGGCCACAGATATGGTTTGTGAATTGGAATGGTACTCAAGCGTTTTTCATTGTATGGTGTCAAAGACGAGAACAGATTTTTTTGTTGGGTGAGACAATACTTAGAGTAAATACAACCAACGACATACTGCTGTACAGGAGTTTCATGATACCTTAGTGCTGTGAGAACGTGTGTTTGCTCAGTCGCTATGAATATGGGGCAGCATCAGCGTACGATTTGTGCTTTTACCAGTGGGGGGGATGCCTTAGTTAGGGGTTAGTAGAATTATATATGTTACTAGCTTGGACCGTGGAGTTACACATGGTTAAACAGCTATTAATAAATAGATGTTAATGCCGAAACTCACGCGTATGCACTATCAGAAAAGCCATACCTTGTTATATCTTTAAAAGTACATTATAGGTAAAGCTTATTTACAAAATCATCTACATACAGGTATGCGAGGGGAATTCAAAAAGTAGAGGCACATTTGTGAAAAGCTGTACTTATTCTGATGATAGAAAACTGAAACATATTAATAGTATTAATAGTAAGACTTATTAAAAACTTTCAGTATTCAGCTCCACAAATTTAAATTATATGTAAAGTTTTACTCCAGTGCGTGGGAAATAAACATCCCAGGTTGGGATGCATAAACTAAAACCAGAGGAGGGGATGGTCTGATGCAGAAGGGGGGAAATCCCCCTCATCACCCCCTGCAAATCGCACACTGGGTAGGATATACATTTAGGAAAGGGTAGGCAGCAGACAGGTATTTTGCCATCATTCACAAGGCCGGCATGTGTGGGTCTGTAGAAAGGATTCACGGTTTGTGAGATTTATATACAGGAATTTTGTTGACGAAGAACAGTGTTTTTTTTCCAGGTATTGCCTTTATCTCTCTGCTGGAGCTGCTGATAAAGCTTTTATTATTAACAGCAGAGTGATCTGGAAATAGCCGTATCATTGGAGGCTGCTGTTGAAAGTTTTGACAACAGTGAGGTTAGAAAGCTGTATCTCAGGGAAGACATTGTAAAAATGATCGACAGAGCCCATTATTTACGAATGGAGAAGACCACACACACACACACACACACACACACACACACACACACACACACACACACACAGGTGTTGCGAAAGCATGCTGTTCTTCTAGACTGGCGACAGCTTGATTGCTCTCGTTCAGCTACACGTATGAGGGTGAGTGCATATTTGTGTTTTGATCCTGCACAATGTATCACGTCACTCTTGTGAAATCAAAACAGGACCCCCGCATGCCATCTCACGTGGCAGCCACTTGGAGCACTGTGCCGAGTGCCTCACTATAGTTTGAGCGGTGGCCATCAGGTAGCGCGATAGTTGGCAGCATGGGCGGCAACCCCGGTAGAAGCCGCAATGGCACTGAGAGTGCTGAGCAAGCCACATCACCACCTCTACACGATGTGTCACTCCCCTCACCGCCTCTTCGGCAGCCGGGAACCTCACTACACACTATGCTGTGCATTAAATATGCGTTTAGCAGCATTGTGTGTAGTAGTTTTTAATCTCCACTGCGCTAGCACCCAGTAATTTACAAAGCTTTTTCGTGTTGCTTTTATACCCCACGGCATATGGCTGTAATTTACAGATGAAATGGTGTTACTCTTTGTACAGTCAATTTTAGCATGGTGTTTTTTTTGACACTCCATAATTTCTATGCAAATACCAGTTTAGGGGGTTGTTTCTCTTATCATTTTAGACTGCGTCTTTTTCCCATCAATTCACAATTGGAGCAGAGAGATTTGTTTTAACTTGTAGGGGAATGGAGCGTCCTATGTAGAGCTACTATCTAATTCGAATCTGCCTGCTATTAGTTTCTACTGATATTGTGAATCTTTTTCCAGCAGGACAACACATGTTGAGTGACATAAACGATTTTGAGCTGTATTGAAATTTCAGGCACTCGTTGCATAGCACTATGTATATTGATGTGTAAATTGGAGCGATCTTGACTTCAGTTTCCCACTACAAAAATAAATAAAGTACACTAACCTAATCTTCCTCTCTGGCAGCTGGACAGAGACTGACCGTTTCTCTCCATTTTCATGGGTGTGAGTGGTGGTGGTGGTGGGGGGTGGGGGTTGATGACTTCATAGGAGTGGGTGAGGGATGGGATGGGGGGCAGAATTGGGTTAGTGGAGGTATCACAATTGTCATATTTCCTGCCAAAGTTTAAATTTCTGCCATGATGTCAGTGAGACTTTCACACATCTATGGCCGCCATTTTGGATCCTCTATTTTGGATAAATTTGGTAACAATGCAACCTGCACCAGAAAGTACCTAGCCACACTACTGTTGCCTCCACTAAGTCAGCCATCCACTACCAAGAACTGAGGATGGCCTCAGAACACAATTGGCAGGTATCATTCTTACTTAGATGTACCACTATTTGCAGCCGATTGTATGCAGTGTGCTTGAGAGCTACTGGCAGAGTCTGCTCCAAATCTTGATCAAGACACCCTCCTCTCCCTCAGCAAACACACTGAGCGCACACTGACATGCTTTCCATCTGTTTACAGACAGCAGCCATTTGTCCTTGTGTCCACGCACAACAAGTACAGTTTCTAGTTATATCGTACTGTGTAAAAAAAAAAAAAAAAAAAAAAATGAATAAGATCTCGAAAACTACAAACAAACCAGTCATCATCAACTGAGAATGTACCAACAGACTCCTGACAAAGAGAAAATTACCTGACTGTGGCGCTGTTGATGTTGGAATGTATGCAAAATATAATCAAGGAGTGTAAGCAAACACTAAAATCTACTCTGCAGAGACCTCACTATAGCCTAAGACCACAAGACCTGCAAGCTCTTATAACAGAAATAAATTTCCCTACTGAAAATGGATGTATCAAGAATTACTTTTTACTATAACCTCTGCTTACACAAAAGCTGTTTGCAAGAAATAATTACGAAAGTTCTAAAGCACTGATCTAAACTATACACTGAGTACAAACAGGAGATTTAAACCAAGTCTTGTGACACAGCACTTCTGGAGGACAGAAGCCACCCGAGAGAGTGGCCTCGCATGAATATATGCACTAAAATTTACAGTATAAAAACTTAGAGTAACCGAGCGGGGTGGCGCAGTGGTTAGACACTGGACTCGCATTCGGGAGGACGACGGTTCAATCCCGCGTCCGGCCATCCTGATTTAGGTTTTCCGTGATTTCCCTAAATCGCTCCAGGCAAATGCCGGGATGGTTCCTTTCAAAGGGCACGGCCGACTTCCTTCCCCGTCCTTCCCTAATCCGATGAGACCGATGACCTCGCTGTCTGGTCTCTTTCCCCAAAACCAACCAACCAACCAACTTAAAGTAAGTCAGTAAAAATTACTTTACAGAGTAAAATACGTAGGTACACAGCTATTAAAATCCATAACTGTGGGTACTAGATACACAAACACACAAGAAATTTAAGAATTTAGATTAAAATGCAGACAGAATGTAAAACTAAGTCACTTCTAATTATTATAAGCTTGGTGCAAGTGATACAAATGCTTGGCTCTGATGTGCTGCTGACGATGTGGAAGATGCTGCCTATCTTCTCTCAGTCACTACTGGATGTGACCTGAAGTCATATTTAAAGGCTCCCTATATCATGATGTGGCTCACCAACACATTGGACAAATAGGACCTCTTGCCAGCTCACTGCTGTTTTCACTGACAATGGTAATCTGGGTTAGTGCAGAACTGCAATTCATTACTGAAGCCAGTGTGATGCCATTATAAGCTGTTCAAGCTTCCTGGTCATGATACCACACCAAGTGCAGCAATTTCTGTTGTGATGGTAACAGCAGCCCACACAGGGGATGGTAATTTCTGGGTCCAGCCTACTAGTCTATGACCAATAGAATACAATGATGCAGAATATTGGAGGGAGTGTATTTCTTGTTCTCTGATGACAGGTAACTCATATTCCCATGAAGTGCAACATCAGGGCACTGTCACAATCCCACAAATCCAGAAATTTAATGATTTCAACAGCTGGCCCAATGCAGACCGTCAATGTAGCCTCTTTCAATCCCCTCAGGTACAGATAATTCTGTCTCACACGCCTACACTGCGTCTCTGTCATCACTTAGCATCTGATCCTCTTCTTGCCCCGTGTACATCCTACCAAGCCTGGTAACAAAGCTAACCATGAACAACACTAAAGTACTTTGGTGTCTATTCTACCTATCACAGAGAATTACAGCTCTAATCACTTGCATACCTGCCAATGGTGTATGCTTGTAGGAAGCTGCATTGACATTCAACCATGTCTTCTAGTGTTTCACTCTTTTGTCAAACAGTGTATTAAAATTAAATGCAGTAAATTTTCCAAAAGGTAATGAGTAATTGCATTGGGCACAAATTTAATTTTTTGTGACCATCAAGAATCAGTTCTCAGTGTGACTGATATTATTCTGCAGTTGTACAATGTGATCTTGCATTTTAATGTATATTGTTGATTGAATTTATCTAATTGGTTCTATTCTAATAATGCTGTTAATGATCTTCATGGAGGTTGTCAACAAAAACAGTTGTATGCTCAAGAAAATAATATGCAGTGAGAATAAAACAAGGAAAACATTTGAATCAACAATTGTTACAAATAGCAAATATGATTACAATCTTCTTTTTAACGTTTGGTGGACAGGAGGTATTAACAACAGAAAGCTTAGCTTGAAAAATGCATCAGTGTGGGATCCATAACTATTATGCAGACTTAGCAGTTTAAAAGGGAAGTAATGTATCCCCATTGGGTCACTAAACTGGTTGTAAGGAAGGAAAGTTAGTGTCTTGGATGATTTAGACCTGACCACTCCTTGTGGAGTTAAGAAAACTGGAAGTAGGTGACCTGAAAACTGATGGGTGACCTTAGAACTAATTGGCAATAATGACCCAAGTATTAGGACCCACTTAAAATATTACAAAATACTTCAGGATCTCTGAGTTTTAATTTACATAATTGTCTAAATGTTCATTTAAAATGAGAAAGGAAGGTCAAAATCTTGAATTTGTGACACTCTTGTTTGCAGGTGATTGGTTAGTTACTTTAATATGTAAATTTGGCAACTAAATCATCATTACTATATGTTATCAATAAGAAAGTGATTGTATCAGTGTTGTAAGTCCACTCCGTGACTGTTAACAGAGGAGCATGTCAGATGACTGCAACACCCAATAGGAAGAATAAGACACAGACAATAAATTCATTTTCTCATGACCCAATATAATATTCTTGTAGTTTATTAGTATTCCATAGTATATGATTTTGTTGAATTAGAGAGGCCAGTACTAATTGTATTGCTCCAAATCTGAAACGTACTATTTGTATCTCAGCGTTAGATACACAATTAACATCTTATTGACAAGTTACATTTATAAAAAAAACTCAACAACTATTTAGATTATTGCTTCTTTAGGGAAGAGGGAATGAAAATAAATATTTTTCAGGATAAAAAGACCCGTCACACTGCATCTAAAGCGACATAGTGTAACTAGACTACTTCCTGGATTAAACAATATTGCAACAAGCAGCTGCTAATGTATAAAAATTAAATATATTCTCATGCATGTCCTTACTTTGTAGTGTCATTTTGAAGGGTGTAAAAATAATATAAATACATAGGGCTTCTCTTTAAAATAAAAGACAATGACAAGTGATTTTTTATTTATATACACTGACGTACAAAATCTGTTTAAATACAATATCATCTTCTGCACCACACAACATGCACGCATGGGCACATGTGCATGAGTGCATGCGGGTGTGTGCACACACTCACACACACTGACACACACACGCACATGCACACATCCACACGCACATGCACAAAGGTATATAATAGCTTTACAGATTAACTTATACAGAATACAAAGAAATGTAATTGCTACTGATATAGATCATGCTACTGGCTTTTCTATAACAAAAAGCATAGCATATCAAAAGATACTGAAAAATGCAATACCAGTGCTAATATGTCATATATAATCTGTAACACTGCCACAGAATTTTGACAAATGGCAATTCTTCATTGAATAGCGTTATATAAATACAATGTTAAATGATGAAGAGCTGACTACTAAATCAAGAACCATAATGTATGCATCTCCAAAACACTTCCATAAATGACAAAGCTTGTTATTATAGTGACTGAATGTATAATAGTGTACTTTGCAGTTGGTATCACATATGGTTACAGACAGAAAACCTTACATTAATTCAAAACATAACACAAATTGTCACTGAAAATAAATTACTGGCGAGAAGTATTATACAATGAATGAATTGACTGTTTGCCTTGCAGGCAAGGTATGATCATAATGGCTTATACTATCATAGAGAACTATGAATGAGTGTGGTGGATACTTTAAATATTAAACCAACTTTTTTACAAAAGACAGATCATTAAAAGATGAGTATGGTCTTACTATATGTCAATACACAGTCAGAAGCAATGACGTATGATCATTTACATTTCCCACTAGATAGGTAAATAATAAATTTGCCACATAACTTTGTGTGACAGTTAGACATATGATTTGCAAAGTTGCAAGCATAAGTTTACAAATGAGCATTAAGTAGGAACTCACTACACAGTCAAACAAGCCTTCTTTCATGGGTTCAGTGAATACATTCCACATTTCTTTCTATGTACAACAGTGAAAAATATAATTAAAGGTACAACAGCTGCAAGTACTGCACCTAAGACAATTGCTATTATAGTAGCAGCAGTCAGGTAACTTGATTGTGGCTGGTAACAGTTGATATCTGTAATGAAATCAAACAAAAATTACTAGTAAATATTGTATATTTAATAAAAACAACATAGCTCTTTGAACTAAATTTTATTTTGTAGCTAAGGGAATATGTACACTTATAGCTGAAAAAATCTGTATTGGAATATTAGATCAGATAACATTTTCTCCTGAATGAGATCATTTAACTGATACTATTTGTTTTCCTATGCCACTGATATCTAGTAGTTAATTATGTATATTACCAATACCATTTTATTACCAATTCTATGTAATTTACTAGCCATGGCTGGACAAATAGCATCAAGATTACAATAGTATTACCGTAATAAAATGAATACAATATGGCAATTTAAACTGTGATACTAATATGGATACTACAAAACATAACAAAGTTAGGAACTAAATTACAATACACATTACAATAATAACACAACTATAAAATCAATACTAGAAAATAGCGTAATTAAAGAGCATAGTTGCTGTTGTAGTCAAGGCACTAAGTTGCAGCTCTGGTAGATACTGGTCTATTAACAGAGAAGATTTCTTCAGTGCTGAACAAAAGTTGGTCTTTTAATTTACACAGAATTTTAGTTCTAAATTGCTCCATTGGTTATGCCTCAGTATCCTTAGGTAACGCATTAAATAATTTTAGGGGTCACCATTGTGAAGCTGTTTTTTGTCTTTGTTAATAAACATCTTGGCCTGTCTTTCCTGTCTTTACTGTGAGTGTTGTGTTGATGAACTTCATTCCTCTTTCTGTAGGTCTCATGATTTATCTTAGTGTGAACGAGGCAGTTGAATACAAAGGAATATTTTAATTAAAGTTCCAGTTTCAAAACACTGTAAAAGTGAACCACTGCCTAAAATGATGTCAAATTTGAGTGGAATAATATTGAAGAAGGAGGAAATGTTATGAATAAAAGTTTCCCCAAAAGTAGCAGAATATGCGAAATAAAAGACACAGGGTACACAATTATAACTCAGTTTCCATCTGAGATGCTTGGCATGACTGTCTCAATGCAGGATCACATGCTGCTGGTAATGGAGGTGGACAATGAATGGCCATCTGATAGCAGTGGACTGACAAATCCCATGTCCCTCTCCAAGGATACATCGATACACAGAAGTGCAGAATATGGACAGTGGAAAATCCACTCACATGTCAACCATTACCTCTTCATTCTGCATGGGGAACTGTGTGGTGTGGTTGGCAGCATGATAGCTTTTTATTGTAGGGCCATATTTTATAGAGGAGATGTGTCCTATGCATCCTGTTACCTGAACCATCACTGGTAAATGCTATAAGAGCCTTTTGCGCATCATCATGCCAAGCCTTCAACAGCATGGATGTATGTGTAGGATCATTTTTATGCAAAATGGTGCTTCTCCACACTTTGCACAGCCAGTGAAGTGGCTGCTGCAGAGGCATATTGGAAAAGCTAGCATTATCGTCCAGATCACCTGATCTCAATCCTTGTGACTTCTGGCTGTGATGTTATCTAAAAGATGGTGCATTCAGTGCTCTCGTTACAAACTTAGCTAAACCGAAGGCATGCAACACATTCCGAATGTGACTCGTGAGACATTCCAGTCTGTTGTGGAACATACAGTTTCTCAATTTCAAGTTGTGGCAGAAAACAGTGGACAGCATGCTGAACATGTCGTGAAACAGTCTTAGGACAATTAAAAACTGATTTTGTTATCATTTTTTATGTGCCTTTTGCCTCAGGACAATTAAAAACCAATGTAATTGTTGCTTGTTACGTGGTCTTTGTCATCAGGACAATTAAAAACTAATGTCATTTTTGTGTCCTCTGGGTCATTTTACCTGAATCATCACTGGTAAATGTTATAAGAGCCTTTTGTGCATCGGCATTCCAACCCTTTGACAGTATGGAGGTACGAGGTTTTGGCCTCAGGAGAATTAAAAACTGATTTTGACCATCTGATGTGGTATGACCTCGCCATGCTGGATGAGCTTACCTAACTAACAGTGCCACAACCGTTGAATGCCAAACTTGTGCAGTCATGCACATCACACAGTTCTGTTGGTTTAAATGAGCAACTCACATCATAGTCATCATTTTGCAATTCATCTGTCATTTGTAGCTGAACCCATTTACATTATGTCATTTACAGAACCATCTAGTGGGAAATCTTCGTTACATATTTTTGTTTTCATAATGTTTCTGCCTTTGTCAACAACATACCATTCAAATTTGACAACATTCTGAACAGCAGTTCTTTTTAATGGTGCATTGAAACTTGAACTTTAATTATAATCAACCCGTATATTGACTGAAAGCAAACACAACTCCTAACCCAGAAAAAATTGTTTTTTGTTTTACAATGGTTAGTTTTTTTGCTTTAGGCAATGATTTTCATAAATTTTGTTTGCAATAAAGGTACATTCTTGCTGCCTGCAGAACAGCTCCACACTAAGAGCCCTATAACTGATGTGGCTGTAGAAGATTGCAAAGTACACTGCTAGTGGGTGCTGTTCTGTTATTATACTTGTTTGTATCCTCTAGAGGTATGGGATCCTTGAAAGTTTTGAAAATACATGTTTAGTGTGCTGTTACTATGTTATATGGTATCAATGAAAAGCTCAGAAGTTTAAAAGCTGCTGTGTCATCCAGTGCTCAAGTACCACTGAGGCTGTCTATCATCCTCTGCTTTTAAACGTCATTAATTTTCATACCATCATGATAAATCATTTACCACACTAAATAGGAGTTCTGCTCTTTGAACAGCCTGAATGACATTCTCTCCTTTTGAGAATGAGATTGTATCATCCACTAACTGCAAGATCTGCCCATTGGAGCCTATCTCGTTAACAAAAATTGGGAACAACAGGGACCCTATCACTGTTCCTGTAGGACACCGTATTGTACCCTCTTTTCATATGAGTCTGCTCCTTGCATGATAAAATCTGTTGTCTGTTATTCAGATAGGATTCAAGAGTTTGTAGAATAGCTCATCCAAAACCATATGAATGTAGCCTGCCAAGGAGGGTGTCTTTGGTATACAGTTTACTGCCTTACTAAGATCATGAAGTATTTGTGCTGTAAACTCATTGCCTGCAAAATGCTGACTTGTATTTGTCACTAAGTCAAGTACTCCTGCTGTCATTGACCTGTACTTCTGAAAGCTGTGGTGCATATCCTAAAAAGGTTATTTCCTTCAAAGTAACTTAATAATTGATCTTTCATTATGGACTCCATCACCTTACTGTGTACTGGTATCATAGATATGGCTCTGTAGCTTGACACTGATTGTCTTTTTTGTAAACCATTACTGTGAGTGCTACTTTTAGGAAGTATGGAAATAACTGCAGTACATCCTATTCTTAATGGCAATATCTTTAGCTGCTCTGACCTTATCATTTAGTATTTGGACAATCCATTTTATTTTAGATAGTGTAGAGGTATACCACCTCTTTACTTTGACAATTTTCTATGTGCATTTCAATTTGGAAACTCGATATCTCTTGCTCTGAGATTCTAGTGGAAAATTTTTATCAAATTTGACTTTAAGGGTCTGGAACAAATTGTTCCCTTCCTTACATGTTTTGTGCCAACAATGAGGGAGATTCTGGTACTCATACAGATATAGTAACAGAACAAGTCTAGTTCTTATACCACTCCAGGTATTAATATAATTTTTTCCTCTATTTGATCTCACTTTGTTGAGAGCACATATACAATAACAATATAAAATAATCATACAAAATTTTAGTATAATTAATGATTTGTGAAATCTGATGTGTATTAACTGTACTGTGCATTTTTGTAATTTTTCTTCTGCACCTGATTATTCAGTTAGTTATTTTTCAATATCTTTCTTTATAAACAAATGGTAAATGATGTAACAGAGCAAGGTGGATCTATACCAATTGTTCTTATATCACTCCAGACATTAAAATAATTTTTTATCCTTTATTTTACCTCCTTTAACAAAATGAAAGCACATATACACTACTTACTTGTATTCAAAATTTCAGTAACCTAGAAAGTTCCATTCTTATGGAGTGATTATTTACAAAGTTTGGTACCATAGTTTGTAGCCCAGATTTTTCTGATTCCAAAAGTGCCTGCTGTCACTAAAGTCAATTGTTAGTTTATTAATTATTCAATTTAGAAAATTATATTCTCTTGAAACGTTTTGGCAGGCTTTGGGAATCTCTACATTAATATGAAGGCACTCTGAAAAGTAATGCCCCCAAATTTTTATGGGAAAAATCTTATGGCATTTTAAATAAAACAGACAATGGTAACATTCTACATATTCATTCTTCACGTCTACACATTTATTTCTTAGAAAATCATCCTGGCGATGAAATTTCTCAACATAATCATCCTGGAAATGAATGCCTCTCTCTCAAACAGAGACCAGTTTGTTGATACTGTCACTGTAGAATGTTGACAGAGCCACAATGCTGCCTCTGCTTGCACTGCTTCACCACTGTCTAAGTGAAGTCCTACAAGGTGTTCTTTAAGATTTGGAAACAGAAGAAAACTGGATGGAGCCAGGTTGGGACTGTATGGAGGATGATCGATGACTGTGAACCCAAGGCACTGGACTCTGCACATGTTGCCAGGTGTGTGTAGGCTGACATTGTCATGCTGAAGGAGGGGATGCTCCATGTTTGGATGAACTCTTCAAATTTGAAACTCAATTACAGCAGGCTGTTTCTCATGCACCAACATAGTTACGTTACACACCACCACGTTACATGCTACGATTCAGAGCCCTCTAGTGGTGGAGAGCTGCAAATATGGGTAACACATATGTAAAGATGTAGAATGTTGATAATATTTGAAAATTTTGGAGGCATTACTTCTCAGCATGCCCTCATAGAAATCATCATCATAAAGTAGTAGCTATTATTTTTGCTATTCTTCCAGTTACACAGCATATAATTAAAGAAATTTTCTTGTTTGTCCATTGTATCATCATCTCCTCTAATTTTACTATGTTTTATGTTAATATTAAAAAGGCAATTGCTCTGTAATTCAACATTTTATGATTTCTAATAATACACCCATTAATAAATAAATGTGACACACAGTGTCACAGTCAATCCATGTTAACTACCAGAATGTAGATGTCATGTTATAAGACTATGATTGGATATCATAATGTCAAAAACATGAAGTGAACTGGCAAACTACACAGTTACTATATGAGACGTTCTGTATTTAGCCACCAACATGTCTATTTTGTGACTGAATGGTGAAAACTATTGTCTTATTCTGCCACCCAAAAACTTTGTGATATCATGTTAGTGAATGTAGTTTGTTTACCTGACTCAGGGCTCAGACTATTATTTGTGATATAGCTGTTCATAAAACAATTGTTGATATTAAAAAATATGAAGGGATCAGAAATTAATTACTACAGCGCGGTGTACATTATTTGCCATATATCCATCAGATCCTTCAACATCTGTAAGACATCCATCATTGTAAGACTAACAAGGGGGGGACTGATGACCTTCGCTGTTTAGTCCCCCTTAAACATACCAACAACCACCACCACCACTAACAAGGGAATGGTCAGACTTCTCATGCCGAAACATGTATTGCTTTCTTTTAGCACTGTTATTTAACTGTGCAAAAGGTCCGTATGCAAAATTGTAGCTGCTGACATGAACTGGAAGTCACCTAAAAAAAATCACGAACATGGCTGTGTTTCCTGCTTGGCGCTTGCAGTGACGGCTGGCCACCCCTGGAAATGGCGAGTCGCGAGCGTTGTGCGCATGGTCGGGAAGTGCGGCCGTCTTATCGCGGCGTTCACTAAAGAGGAATATCGCTGCACGATTTTGGTGGAAAGGGGAAACGAATATTCGTTTCTGTGGCATGCACGTCCTTTTAATTTCTTGTACGTATTTCGAAACATACCGTCCTGAAATTGGTTAGCGATGTGAAAGATGTTCTGTACATGTTCATCTATACTCCACAAGCCACTTTACGGTGAACATTCAATCTCCCCTCACAGGTGATGGCGAACCCTGTAAATGTTTTGCTGCTTGCCATGGAGATATACCACACACGTCAAATGGAGCAATCAACAGAAAACACGCCTGAAGACTATGTGTTGTGCGACATGGTTGTTAAACTTCTAGACAAGCATGTAAATGGCGCAGACATGTGGCTAGAAACAACTGAACAACTCGATATTGCAGACTGTGAATCTACAGACGGCGAAGACACCGACGAAAGTTGCACTCATGAAGACTCTTCGAGTGATAGTGCCACGTACCATCATCAATTATCTCCGAAAGTAACAGCAGCAACTACAATTACCTTACCAGACAAAGAAAAAGCGTTGACGTATTGGTTGAACGAATGTGGTCAGAAACGCCTACGTGTCAGTACTGATCAAAATAAGTATCGCTTTGTCCGTTCTGAACGTGAATTGTATAGATGGAAAAAGGAAGTCGCTGGACGACGTAAGAGCCGACTGAAAATTGCGACGGAGATAAATGCGCGACTTTTTGAGCTATTTACCAATGCCAGACAACAGTCATTTAGTGTCAGCGATACAACTTTGCGTGATTGGGCGTTAGAGATTGCCAACGCGATAGGCGCTAAAGAATTTACAGCTTCTCAAAGTTGGATTAGTCGCTTCAAAATATCACATAAAATTGTGGCAAGAAAAATAACAAAATTTGTATGGAGAAACAGGTCGGAAAATGCAGTGACAAATCGAAATGATAGAAGCTTTTCTTACGAATTCAAAAAATAAGACCGCTAGTTTTAGTGAATCATACGTGTACAATGCAGATCAGTCAGGTTTTCAAAACGAAATGCGTGCGAAAAGAACACTGTCATTCAAAGGGGAAAAACATATTGAGGCGATTGCGCAGTCCACGACTGCACTCACCCATTCATACACTATAATGCCCATAATTTGTCTGGATGGTTCATTGCTGCCTAAACTACATGTGTGTCTTCAAGAACCAACTGGGCGTTTTGGACCACGTGTCAAAAGAACAATGTTCTACGCAAACAATCTTGTGATAGATGCACCGAAGTCTGGAAAAATGGAAAATGAAATCGTTACACTTTTCATGCGTGATGCTTTTCTTCCGTTCTGCGGGAACACATCTCTTCTCCTTCTAGATTCGTGGTCAGGTCATAAAAGGTCTCATTAATCAAAAACTGTATTTCGAGCCCACCCTGACAAAGAAGTAGAGATACTTCAGATTCCACCCGGCACGACGAACGTAATTCAACCTTTAGATAGAGAATTTTTCCGTCAGTGGAAGGCATTTTACAGAAAACTAACAGAGAAAATTATTGTGTGCAGATCGCTGCAATTTCCTGTCTATCACCGTGACAATATTCTCAAGCTGCAATCAGTAGTACATTATCAATTTTCCTCCCCACGGTTGTAAAATTTGATTAAATATGCGTGGCACTCCTCGAAATATACTGATACTAGGCCTGATTCATTCCTAACACCAACCCAGTTTTGTCTACGGACATCTAACAATGTCTGTGATTCGCAGGGCTGTCATATGTCGTCTTTGCTTGTATGTTCTTGGTGCACAAAAAACCTATGTTTTGAACATTGCATCAATATTTCGCATTTTTGCGGTAATTACAAGAAATAAAACTTGGACGTGTTCTAAACCGTATATTTATTTGTGTCTATTTCATAGCTACTTGGAAAGAATGTTGTAGATAACATATCAGCCATATTTGTCAACGAATGTTTAATTATCATACGATCGCTTTCACTGAGGGAATCAGCTCTCTCACTGCTGTGGCAAGAGAGCGGCGCGTAGCTAACGCCACCTTGTCCCTAGATGGCGTTGGTATAACGTAGCGAGAGAGGTCAGGGTTGTACAAGAGGCAGTTATAAGCGCGGAAACCATGCAACAATAATGTATTACTTCATAAAATTGTTTACAGACTTCCAGGTCATGTCAGCAGCTAAAATTCTGCATACAGACTTCTTGCAATGTTAACTCACAGTGGTAAAAAAGGCAACACAGGTTTCGACATGACACGTCTGACCATTCCCTTGTAAGAATCCGATATAGTTGAGCAAATTTCCTAACTCACTGATCTTCCTGCCAGCTTCGTGTGTTATACCTTTTCTCTCTCCATGTACTGGAAACATATAACTCTCAAAAACAAGGGTGTCTTGACAGTGTATGTTAATATAGCATGAAGTTCTATAAATAATGCTACGGCACATTTCCATTTCACCGTACTTTGTCATCTACTTCTTTATTAATTTCTTCTTTTTTTAACTTTTAATAAGTTTGTCCTACTCTTTCTCCTCGCTGGTGTTGAGATGTATATTCTCTACTAGCCTCCGTTTTCTGCTCAAGACTTTCATTTGTTGAACATCTTAATAACTGACTTGTTTGGTTTCTATATTTGCCTGCAGCGAATGTACCTAGCATTTCATTTTGAATTATTTTGCTGTCAGATATGTATATTACGAGCATCTTTTAAGGTAAAATTGGCTTTTAATGGATTTTAATCTAAGTCCTTATCTGCTCATGTTTTACATTTTCTACAAATGACCATTTATGATAACATGGAGTGACTAACTTAAGGAAAACTGATACAAAAGAAAGGTAAATTTTACTGTGTACCAGTTAATTTTGCAAAAAGTCCTCTGATCAATATAGCAATTCAGTTTTTGTTTACAGTTCATATGAATCAGGTATAAAACTGTTATTTAACATGATTTTTGGTTTCTAATAGAAATAATTGTCATTATTTCAAATTGCTATATTCAGTCTAAGCACTGCTGTTAGTTAATTTTTAATTTACAATAGACATAATTGTAATTTTTCATATTGTTATATTAAGTGTAGGCTCTGATGTTAGTTTTCTACATGATCAACATTTTCACACAGGACAAGAAACTTAACAGTGTCATTGTACTGCAGTATATTTATGTTGTTTCCATGTGTGAAGTTTATGTCTACTCATTTTATGTCTCATTGTTTAGCAATGGGCAAAATGAACTGTGTGTTTAAAGTTAACCTGCATAGGAATACAAATTTTTGAAACTGTATAATGACAGTAATGATGAAGATGTTTATTGTCCACTATGAACTGGAGAATTTTCTGTTGCACATAAAGGAAGGCTAATATTGAAGAGAATGCCAAAAGAACAACCAAACTGAGAAGTGCTGTTAATGAAGACATTAGAGAGTTTTTGTTATGTCAAATATGGGAATAACAGTGATCTGGAGCATGCTGCTAAAGAAGCTACATTTTCATACCACACTGCTAGACCTGAGAACAGTTTCAAAACAGCAAACTGAATAACTGAACTGGTTAAAAAGTTATTTGACACAAAATGTTCTATCTGCTGGAACCAAAACTGAGACAGTTATTGCTGATGTTATTTCACCATTTATGTTTGATAGTGTGTTGTGTTCTTTGGCAAACATCGAATATGTAACAGTAACAATGGGTAGCTAAAATAGAAGTGAAGAAAAACTTGTTCCAGTTGTTACATGATATTTTAGACTGGAAGAGGGAATTCAAATTAAATTTTTAAATTATGATTAAGTGTGAGATGAAATTGCTCAAATTTTGACTTGGTATCTGTGAAAAGATACAAACTTGGAAAAAAATTGATTTGTTATACTGATGTTTTGAATTAACAGAGTTTAATGTTTCAATAGACTGTTCAGATTTCTAAGTAATTTCAAAAATATGTCCTGGGTTGAATCCAAAAAAATATGGTGCAGCCAGCATCAACTGGCAGAACCAGCCACTACTATAAATTGTGCTATCAACAAACTATGGTTAGTGCTAATCAGCTCAAACCGATAGTTATGGGAACTACTGGTACTACTATATCTATATGTTAAAAGAAAAGTAGCTACTTTGAAAAAAAGCCAGTGCTCCTTCACTGCTGCTGTTTATATCTACTACTTCATATGAAGCATTTATGTAACTTCACTTATTTCATGTGTCAACGTTCAGATGTCTATAAACCAGATAAGTTAAAATCATGCTTACTGTTATGGTTACTTTTCAACTATTATTTATATCCCTGAGTCCAGATACTCTGATAAATTATAGAAAGTGTGACAAATAAGGTACAATACTCTTTCACTTTGTTTTTGAATAGTACAGTTTATAATAACGTATTGTGATCATTTCATAGCTTCTGTGACTGCTAATAACCAGACACCAGTGCCTAAGAGCTTTAATTTGTACGATAAAGCACTGAAGATGATCATTGTGTGTTTGAAAATTGATTTTGCTGTTAATAAAGCATCAAAATTATGGCCAATGCTGCCCTTCCTTCTAATTTTATTGATCATATGGTTGTTGTGCACATAGCACTCTATGGAGTCGCCAATCAATGCAATAAAAATGATGACATGAGAAATTTTTATGCTTCATTTTCTGTAACAACAATGGTCAAACACATTAACCTTAATTTAATTAACTATATCAAAACAGATATTGATTCTTTGTTAATTACAGAGGTTATAACGAATTTAATGGAAATAAAATATAATTTGCAGTAAGCTTGATTAAAAGCAAGTGTTCTAATTTGGAAATATTATTATTTCCTTTAACTTTATAATGCAATGTAATTAACACATAGTTTAAGATTATTTACTTTTAAAAAATCAGTCACTACAATGATTAGAAATTTTGCAGTGTTCCTAATTAGGAAATGGTGATGAATCACCTTAGGAATCAGTAAGGAATATGTATCTCAGAGTTATACTAAGCAATCAATTTCTTTGAAATAAATTTAAATTACAGATGGACTTGTAAGTGTTACAACTACCTAGGATGACAACACTGACAAAATTTCTTAAGTTGTTTGGGGATCCTTTCTGAATATTTTGGTATTAGTGGCCCGTGGTGTTTTGGGAATTTTACGTGGACAACTAATGCACTCTTATCTTCCACAGAAGGATCTTCCCTGAGCTTCCATTTGTTATCTTAGCATGAGATGCAGTATTCAGAATAAAACAAACTAAATGGTTGTTATGTAGATGACTGCAAATGTTCGACCACACAACAGCAAGGTACATAACATACTTCTTTTACAAAATACATTGCCTAGCAGAAAGAGTTACGTATCCAGAAATCATGGACAGATGTCAATGAAACTTTGTACTTGTACACACGATCAGTGGGTATGTAAATGATTAGAATTGCACATCTCTGTGACAGGTAAAAGCGTCACCAGAGTGCCTTAGTAATGTTTGTTTTTAGTGTTGTTACCAAGCCTGGTAGGCTATAGATGAAATGTGAATAGCATCATATGTTGAGTGATCTCTGTGAAGGACTTCGAGATGATGTGTACTTGTGTGAGACAGCATTATAAGCAACTGACAGAATTTGAAAGGGGCTTACTGTACATCTCCATTTGGCTGATTAGTCAAATTGTGCAGTATCAAGGTTTGTGAACCATTCAGAGGTGACAATGGCCCAGTGTTGGACTGCATGGAAAGGTGAAGCCAGCCATATACATCATCAAGGTCGTGGTTGACCATTTCTGACCATTACAAGGGAGAGTCACCATATTGTGTACTGTGAACATTGTAACCCCTTCACATTTGTGCCTGCCATTCAAGAATGAGTAATGGACTCCCTGCAGTATTCTGTATCATCTCATACCATTGGTCACAGACTAATAGCAACCAAATTATGCCCCATACATAAGCTGCCACACCACATCACAAACAACTGCATTTGGAGAGGTACCTTGACTGGGACATAAACACTCTGCAAATTGCCATACAGTGCATAGTGGAGAGTACCTTACACCACTATTGGTCATTTTCTTTCCTGTTCTGCTTGCAAATTGTGTGAAGGAAAACTTATTGTCTACATGCCTCTGTTATCTTATCTTCATCATCTTTACACAAAATGTACGTTGGCAGCAGTAGAATCATTTTGCAGTCAGCTTCAAATGCCAATTCTCTAAATTTTCTCAATGATGTCCCACAAAATGAATATTGTCTTCCCTCCAGGGATTCCCCTTTGGGTTCATGAAACATATCTGTAACACTCACATGATGATGAAATTTACCAATAATAAATCTATCAGCATGCTTCTGAACTGCTTCAATGTCTTATTTTAATCCACACCAATGGGGATCCCAAACACTTGAGAAGTAGTGACGAATAGGTTGCACTAGTATCCTATATGCAGTCGCCTTTACAGGTGAACCACACTTCCCTAAAACTTTCCAAATAAACTAAAGTTGACCATTCACCTTCCCTATTACTGACCTGACGTGATCGTTCCATTTCACATCAGTTTGCAACGTTATGTCTAGATATTTTATCGATGTCACTTTGTCAAGCACACTACTAATGCTGTATTTGAACATTGTGGGATCATTTTCCCTACTTATCTTCATTAACTTACATTTCTCTACATTTAGAGCAAGCACCCATCCATCATACCAACTACAAATTTTGTCTAAGTCATCTTGTATCCTCCTACAGTCAGTCAACTTCAACATCTTCTCATATACCACAGCATCATCAGCAAACAGCTGCAGATTGCTGGTCACCATGATCACCAGATGCAAAAGTAATATTATTTATATATACTGATGTGAAATATTTATATTCGTTATCTGAGTTTTTGTAACAAATTAAGTACAAGAAATTATATTGTAATTGACTACATCCATACAATGTATATTATTAACAGATGAATAAAGAGATTGAATTGAATTGAATTCATGTATATAGAGAATAAGAGTAGTTCTATCACACTTCCCTGGGGAAATCCTGATGGTACTCTGAGCCACTCAAATATCTGGGGACCTAGTTCACATGCTCTTACCTTCATTAACAGTTCGCAGTGGGGCATCATGTCAAACACTTTCCAGAAATATAGGAATATGAAATCTGCCTGTTGCTCTGACACCATTGTGAGTGGAGCTGTTGGGTATGACTTGAGGGAAATCTGGTGGCATAATGGTATGTCATGGGCATCTTGCATCTTCATGTGTTACCTCTCATGCAACAGTACCCCGGTGTCATTTTTAACAGGAAAATACTTCTCCACACTTTTACATATCTCTATGATGTTGAGGTACTTCTGTGACCAGCAATATCTCCAGATCTGTCCCCAACAGAACAAGTGTTGGACCGGTTTGGACATAAACTCTGTCCCAGTGCCAGCACCCAGGATATCAAGGATTTGTTACAACAGTTGTGAGCTGGCATGCCTCAGGAGAGGTTACAACAGTTTTGTGAGGCCCTTCATAACCAAATCAGAAAATGTATCCAGTCCAGAGGGAGTGCAGCTTCATACTAATAAGTGGCCTTCATACTGCCAAGTTCTTTATAAATTTGACTCAAGTCTGTAATCACTGAAATAACATCATAAACCCTCTCAAGCCACGAGATTTCATTTTGTTTCCTCCTCCCCCTCTTGGTGCTTCACTTTTTTGTCAGCCAGTGTAGATAGTTACAACTATGGCAGGGACTCAAAAGACAATGTATGACTTACCACCAAAGCCCAAATACATAACATATGCAGCATTGGACATAAACTAGAACTTTCACCACATCACATGAATTCCAACTATGATTTAAAGTGTCTTACTGATTTATTTTAAGAGGATAAATTGCATATATGACCTATATCACAAAAATAGAATTTTTATAGTACATTCTGGCAGGTTACCCCTTACTGTGTGATGTAAATTGTTAATTTGCATGAGCTGAGCTATAAGAAAAGCTGGGAGCTTACTGAAACTGTGTGTGTACAAACCATATAATAGGAGTAATCATCTAATGAAATCTAATGATATATCAATAAATAATAATACATCATTTGACTTCATTGGGGACAACCAAAAATTGTTTAATAATAATGTGCTTCGTATTTCAGTTTTCAATTCCTGTCTCTGTTTGCACTGAAAAGACATTCCAAAAATATATTGCTCAAGTTTCTTTATGATTCATGCTTCAGATTCTCCTAAAATGAATCTGCTTACAGTTTTCTCTTATTTTCCTCTGTCTGTCCCATCAGATTCAATATTCTCCATATATGAAAATTTGTCACAGTGAAGAAGTAACAGAATGCCTCACACAATATCCTTGAAGAAGACCTATGTGGAACACTACATACAAGTGCCTCCTATTTTCTATTCATGAGTTGTCATACAGGTAAGTCTTTCACAGAACTATCAGTTTCTACAATTGTTTTTACTGCACTGCAAATATCATTCCACAATTTAGAAGTGGTAAAGCTACTTACAGGTAATTTCTGAATCAGCCCCGGGCTGATTATTGTAGGCATAGTATTTCACATTCTCCATATGAATGATGGCATCATTAGTCCCCTTGATTGTAGTAGTCTGCTGGCACTCCATTCCTTTGCCAACTTCCACTTGAAACAGTTGTGCATCAGTAACAACTGAAGTGAATGGTGTATCTGAAAATAAGCAGACATTATGTTACATATATAATACAATCCATTTCAGGCACATTAACAGGTTTTGTATGACAGAGTGTTCACAAAATACAACTTTGAAAACTGCTTTAGGTGCAGTTGTTAAAACTTTATTTGTTCAGTTAGTAGTAATGATTAAAACTGCATTTAGAACCACAGAGTTCAGCATATAAATACAGCGGATAAAATTAAATTAAGAAAAAGACTTTCAATTAGTAACATAAATACATGTGCGATACTTTCTCACTGGACATGCTACATTTTTGTATGTTAAGTTCATCTCTGTAACAACAGGAGGTGACAGGAAGAGAAGTATTCAGTTTGTTTTGAAGCTATGTTCCTGCTTGTTAGGCATTTTTCTTTCACTGGCTATGAAGGCTATGTTCTTTGTTACAGCATTATTGCCCTTTTCTGAACCACAGTGGCATAAAATGAGAAGTAATGAATTTCACAAGAAATTGCATGAGCTGGCAAGCAGTAGTTGAAGTATGTAACTTCTTAAAGATTCATGACAAAGTGATAGTTGTGAACCACACAAAGTAATCATTTTTAAACATTATTTTCAATTACATCATCATTAGGATTTGTAGCACTGACTGCATTATTTGCAAGAAAGGTAAATTGTTTGCATTATATTAAATGAAAGATAATTTACAGGAAAGTGAAGAAATAGTGTACAATTGAGATGTGGGTGAAAATAAGCAGTTTAAATCAATGTCCCTCACCAGTCCTCTCTCCATACCCAGCCCCATTCTCAAAGACCCATACTGTTATGATAAAAGCATAAATTGAATAGTACATCATGTCTAATTAGTAACTGCAGTCAAACAACATTGACACCCCTTTTAGAGTAAATTTGACTGCAAAGGAAATGCCAGGTGACTTACATGTACCCTCTGTGACTCCCTTCCACAAAATGAATGATCTACATAATGAAATTTTCACTCTGCAGTGGAGTGTGTGCTGATATGAAACTTCCTGGCAGATTAGAACTGTTTTAATCTGCCAGGAAGTTTCATATTGTTGCCCACTCTGCTGTAGAGTGAAAATTTCATTCTGGAAACATTCCCCAGGCTGTGGCTAAGCCTTGTCTCCACAATATCCTTTCTTCTAGGAGTAATAGTTCTGCAAGGTTTGCAGAAGAGCTTCTGTGAAGTTTGGAAGTTAGGAGATGAGGTACTAGCAGAATTCAAGCTGTGAGGATGGGTCATGAGTTCTGCTTGGGTAGCTCAGTTGATAGAGCACTTTCCCGCAAAAGGCACAGGTTACAAGTTGATTCTTGGTCCAACTCACAGTTTTAATCAGCCAGGAAGGTATTTTATCCACATAATTTTGGAAATTATAGGCCTCTCAACTTAAAATTTGTAATAAATGAAGTTATGGAGATACTGTTAACCATATAAATCAGTACAATAAGCAATGTGTTGTATTGTCTTAAGGAGGCCCAGCATGACTTCAGGAAGCAACAATGACTCAAATTTCAGTTCATCAATTTTCTTAGACTGTTGTAGAACCATTAGATGAAAGTTTCAGTACACTGGATCACTGTAAATCTGACAAAAGCATTTGATAAAGTTACATCAAGGGCTCTTTACGCAGTAACTGAGACTTGAATTGTGGTTTGGGTTGAGGGCTTTTTGAAGAACAGCATAAGGATAAGGATAAAGTTTAAGGACAAAGTAGTGATTAACAGGGAAAGTGGAAGTGCTGGGAAGGGTGCTATGGGATAGTGCACTACTTGCAATATACTGCATATATTTGTAATATCTTTTTCTTTCTCTTATAGCTTTATCTTGCATCAGTGCAGGGTCAGCATTTTTGTTAATGGATTTGGCATAGTTAATTTAAGGGCTGGTGGGTGCCCTTCTTGTTGCCACTGCATATAATGTAATATACTGTATACATACACAGTGGTACCAACTCTAATGATAGACTATTTTCAGAAGGTCTTACAGTTTATGGCAGGGTAAGAAAATTATCATATTGCAAAATTTTTAGGAAATCCTTCCTGGATTACAGACATCGCCAAATAACAGAAAATGACTATAAATATAGAAAGAACCATTTAATAATTTTTTACATTGCAGTAAAATTTAGGAAGACACCTCTTAAATGTTAAAAAAATTTACAGAACTCTGAGGCAACATTTGATAATACACTGGATTACCAACTTCATATGAGAGAAAGATGTAGTCTGTGAAGCAAACAAGTTCTCTTCCAAATAATGAGACTACTGAAAGAGTGCTCAAGAAAACTGAAGCAAGAGGTATACTGTTCTGGGGTTTGTTTGGACTGCTGAAGTTATCTGTGGGCTCCATAATAATCATGTTTTGAATTTGACTGTGAGGATGTACAAAGAACAATAATATTTAGCTGATTAAATTTCAACTGCTTTAGTAGTGACACTGGCAAGAGTAAGTATCTAAAATGGGGACTGTTTAAGAGTGGGAGGAAACCCATACACTGGTTTATTGTTTTCAGGGCATGGATTGTGGTTTGGAGCAAGTTCAGTATGGAGAATAAGCCAAAGGTTACATCATTCTTATGACATAAATGAGCACTACTGTGATGTTGGCACATTATCTTTCACAAGGAAAGATGATAGGGTGTGTAACACATTCTCATGAGACAGCTTAAAATACATTATAGTATCTAAAAAATGAATGAAGCTATATCAAATGATAAATATAATCTGTGTATTTTGTAGGTTTTGTTGCAGCCAAAGCACAAGAATTTCACCATCATTTTATGTAAAAACAAGTAACAACAACAACAATAATAATACAAAACAACTAAATAACCCTTATGAAATAATGGTAAGTTGTGGTTCTTGCTAAAGCAGAAATATCTAATTTTCAAATCGAACTTTTAGAAATGGCTTCAAGAAATATGTTCTTGTGTTAACTCAAGAGGCATTACTATGTTCACTATTACTTTTCTGATTCCTGAAGCACAGACTTATATTAAACTGCAATAGACACCACATATTTAAAGCTAACAGGTTGCTAAGTTTTCATTATTCACTGTTGTTGACATGCATGGAAACTTTCTGTCTTTTATATCATATGATCTGTCGAGCAAAATATCATGACAAACAGTCCAGCCTCAGTGGCCACAAACAGTGGCCATGTGTCTGTAACTGTGCTTGTGTGAATGTGTCTCCTACGTTGGCAGAAGGCCTTTCAGTGAAAAACTCAAATGCATGGCTCTCTTTTTGTTGTGCCTGTGAGCAACTCAACGTCTTCTCTATATGGTGAATAACAATATATTCTTTTCATAATATTACAGAAATTTTCAGTTCATGTTGTAGCGTTTCAGAAATGTAGCTGCCACATGGATTGCTAGTATTACAACTGAAATGTTTGCTATTCAGACTGCAGTCAGTCCTAAATTCTTTCTCGTATTTAATGCAGAAATAAGTTAAAGGAAGTTATATATTTTTAGAGTTGTATGGGAAAGTGGGTTCTTTGGAGTTTGAGAGTGAAGATTTATACAATGCACAATAAATTTCTTGTAGTCACTCCCACTGGAGTTCAATGAGCATTTCTGTGATGCTAATGAAACAAATCTGTGACCAAGTGCACAACTCTTCTTTGAATACTTTCCATGTCTTCCTCTGAAGCAACTTGATACAGGTTCCAGACAAACAAACAAGAATTTATTGAATGAAGGTTCTGTGAATCATCTCCTTCATGCGTAAACAGCACTTTATTAGCTTTCTTCTGATTAAATCCAGTTTGGCATTGTTCTTCCCTATGGTTATATATTTATAGTAATTCTGCAATATATAATTTCAGAGGCATACTCCTAGATACTTGTTGGCTCCAGCAATTCCAGTGTGTGATCATATAGTCAAAGGACTTCAGACTTTTTTTGTTTATTTTATATACTGTGTAAAATTTATTTGTGTTGAGGGTCAGGTATTGCTCTTTACAAACAAGTGATAAACATCGTTAAGTCTTCTTGTATATCCAAATAATTTTTTAAGACTGTTATCTCCTTGTATACTGTTATGTCATTTGCAAACAGTTTCTGAAAGTTAAAAACCATGTTTATCTGGTCATCAGGTGATCATTTCTACCATAGCCTTCTATGACTATACTTAATAGGTTGTTGATTCTACAACTAATTTCAACAGTAAATTACAGCCACTCTATCATGGCTGGGATTATACTGCTATTAAACCGTTAGCAACTGACTTGCTCTTAATCCATTGATAGTTCTCATTGCATTCAATCACCAACACTACCATCTGCAACTGCATTCACACTATTAGTGCAGCTCTTATCTTCATGGCAGAGCATCTGTAGATTCTTCAATCATTTGTGCAACAAGCCCTTCTTCAGATTTGAGAAAAAGAGGTACACATCATACCCAAACGAACAGATGCATTACTGATGATCCTTAATTAGTCTGCTGAATTCACCCTATTTCCCAAAAGAAGACAATAGCACTCTTGATTCTTTGTTTGATAATGTTATGGAATTTAGTTCTGAGCATATTCTTGTCATTTTCTGACTGTCTGTCACTGAACAGTCCAGTAATTTCTTTCCTTAATAAAGGAATTTAAAACAAAGGGACTGATACTACCCAAGTACTCAGGAAATACTGACCAGTTGCAGACTTAAGAAAATGTTTATTTAGTGCCGAAGGTATTAAAAATTTTTCAGTTTTTCTGGTATAGCTATGTGTCTAACATTCTTGGACCATACAAAGTGCTATGAATTTTTCCATGAAAGTGACAGATTCCAAAACAAAATGGAAACTCTCTTGAGGAGTAAGTATTGCCCCAGTCTCCCTTACATAATGCAGACATGCAACTCGAGTTCCGCCTAGATCTTCCTGGGGAGGAATTCAAGAAACTGGCAACACCACTACCTACATAAAAGAAGTCCAGAACCCAGAAAACCTCAACCAAAACCACAGAGGGAAACATAATGCACCAAAAGTATCCACCTGTGGCTGCCACAACTGACACATCACAGAATATGATAGTGAACTCAGCGAGTCCCTGTGAAAAAGTACCGATATTTGTCTCATCAGTCTAAGTAATATCTTGGAAATTTTTATCACAGAAGCTGACAACACTGGCATACAAACACGGTCCATGCACCTACATGACAATGACAGGTGAGTGTTTTTAATC
The DNA here is from genome assembly GCF_021461385.2 of Schistocerca piceifrons. NCBI lineage: Eukaryota > Metazoa > Arthropoda > Insecta > Orthoptera > Acrididae > Schistocerca > Schistocerca piceifrons. Next base: position 234,403,609 of record NC_060149.1, on the reverse strand, counting down.
ACACCAACCACTCAAATGATGTGTCTGACAAGAGAAGTACCCCAGCTTGAAAAATTGATGCAGCGATTTGGTTGTGAAGGGTGTCATAAAGCCAATGTACCCTATCCTGAGGCAAGCTAGTCCATAACTGTTGTAACTGGTCCGCGATAACATGGATACTGGCACTGGGACTAAGCTGACATCTGAGCAGGCTCCACACATGTTCAATCAGGGACAGATCTCGGCACCTTGCTGGTCACAGGAGTAGCTCAATATCATGCAGACAATTGATAGCTGTTGCATGAGATGTAACACACAAGAATGCAAGATGTACATGATGTACCACTGTGTAGTTGGAGTTTCCTCAATCACAACCAGCTGTGACCTGAAGTTATATGCGATGGCTCCCCACATCATGGTTCCAGGAGTAAAACAAATGTGACTTTCCAAAATAGTGAAAGAATTGAACCCCTCCATAGGTTACTAACATACTTAACAATGATGGTCACGTGGGGCAGAGAAAGAACTGTGATACATCACTGAATGCAGTGAGATGTCATTTAACAGGAGCCCTTGCTTTCTGGTCACAGCACCACTCCAAAAGCAGTGATTTGTGTCCTGGAGTTAACAGAAGCTTATGCATGGCTCAGTAATTCCGTAGTTCAGCTGCTGCTAGTGTCTGAGCAATTATGCAGAAAGACACAGAAAGTTACAGGGAGCCCATTACTTGATATTGGATGAGAGGCACAGATTTGAAGGGGATATGATGTCCTCTGTGCACTACATAACAGTTATTACTTGTTGTGGCCAGACATGGATCACCAGAACCTTGCTGACGAGTATACCTGCAGACATCTTTCTACGCAGTCCAACATTGGACCACTGTCACATCTGAACTTCCACAAATCTGGATATTGCACGATTCGACCAGCCGACCAAATGGAGACCCACAATCAGACCCCCTTCAAACAGTGTCTGGTGTTCATAACGTATTCTCAAATGAGATGTTGCGTCTCCATGGCCTTCACAGTGATCACTCAACGTCTGACACTGTTCACACCTCTCAATTACAGGCTGTCCATAATTAAGGTTCCGGTTTCAAAACGCTATAGAAAGATAACCACTTCTCAGAATGACGTTAGACTTGAAGAGTGTATTATTGACACAAGGGGAAACATCATGAAAAAACTAACGAAAATGTTGCGAATAGATGGCGCTGTAAGCGTCAGGATATGCACACCAACAGATGCGCAGCACACTGCTGTTCCTCAGTTTGTATCTGATATGCCCAACATGACTGTCTTAATGAAGGATCGCGTGCTGCTGGTAAAACTCATTTACAAGAATGGTGGCTGTCTGCCAGTAGCCCTGCAAAAGTTCTGGGCACTCAAGGGTATGAAAAAAGGCAGTGGTCTGATGTCTGTTAAGGGTCTGGTGAAAATGATTATAAAATTGAAAGAGACAGGTTCTTTTGAAGTGCAACGTGGCAGAGGGAGGAAAGCAGTTGATACAACGTCTGTAGAAGATGTGACCACAGTACTGCAGGAGGGGTCGAGTGGTGGCGTGTAAGCATGCAGAGCATGCCCAAACGTTGAACATTTCTGCGAGCATGGTGCATAAAATCCTAAGACGCATGCTACATTGCTATCCATAAAAAAGATCTTTTTCAGGAGTTGCTTCCTGCCGACCTGCCAGCATGACAAGCGTTCACTCTGGAATTTCTTGCTCGTGTGGAAGTGTACAATGAATGGCTGCGGAACATTCTGTCATGAGATAAAGCTCATTTCCATCTCTAAGGACATGTCAATACGCAGGATAGCAGAATATGGGCAACGGAAAATATACACGCACATTAGCTGATATCACTTCATTCTGCAAAAGTGACTGTGTGACGCGGGTTGACAGTAGCGTTTATCGTAGGTGCATATTTTTCTAGGAGACGAGTCCTGCGGGTACTGTTTCCTGTACCTTTTGGTGTGAGAGCCTTTTGCGCATCAAGATCATTCCAACTCTTCAATAGCACGGATGTGTGGGCAGGATCATTTTTATGCACGCTACTCCACACATTGCACAGCCAGTGAAGCGATTGCTGCGGAAGCATTTCGGAAATGCCAGAATTAACAATTGTTATTTCCTTACAGCGTGACTGTCCAGATCATCTGAGCTAATCCGTGAGACGTTCGGCTGTGGGGTTATCTGAAAGATGTTGTGGTCATTGCTCCAGATACAAACGTAGCTGAATTGAAGGCACGCATTGCATAACGCATTCTGAATATGACCCACCGAGACCAGGCATGGCTCGCGATTTCCATACTGGGGAAGGCTGCAACGTTTATCAACCGGAACTAAATCAACCTCGGGCTGTGCTACAGATCAGTCTGTCACCATAAACAAGATTTCGGAAGGAGGAGGATACATCACACACTAGCCAAACATTTACATACTGTGTCTTCTTTCCGTTTCATAAGCAACTACCAAATAATATCAAAAGCTAACTTCATGGAAAAATCTATAGGTAGCTTATTTATCCCCCAACGTCACATTTTCCGATAGTTTACCACAACAAATCGTACCAAAGAGACGTTTTGGAGAGATCCTTAATGCAGTGTATGTTAGCTTCGCTGCTTGCTTAATGTTTTTGATATTTTAATTTCTTAACTTCAGACCTTTAAAGTTTTTTACCCTCAAACCACGATGTTAATGAGTTTGCATAACGAAACAGTGACGTTTCCATCACGTCACGGATCTTCTGTTGTGACTGGCTGACATGGGCTACCTGAGCAACAGTCATGCTAATTTACACATCGTGTTTGTCGTATTTATACTTGTGTATTATAAAAATATTCATTGTAAATGATATGGCGCACACAAACACTCAGCTGCATTGTACATTGCTCTGTTAAAATTGCTTGTACACTGTTATATTTACATCGGGCCTAGGCGCACCAAGTTCCTCCACTTTCATCCTAACTATATGTTCCAAAATTTTACCTGATAAATTGCACACTGAATTCATATTGTGCTGTTTTCGAACTAGTGGTATGCTGCTGTTATTCGCAAAAAAGTAAAACTAAACTCATGCATAAGACATTAACAAAAAGAAACTTGCTAATACCGTACGTACCCGCAGTCAGCAAGCAAAGAAATTAAAGCAACGGAACATATTTCGCGCAAGGGGTATGTTTCGCTCGCTTTTTCCTGTAATCATTGGTGACACTCTCGCTAGATGGCAATACAAATGGTTCAAATGGCTCTGAACACTATGGGACTTAACTTCTGAGGTCATCAGTCCCCTAGAACTTAGAACTACTTAAACCTAACTAACCGAAGGACATCACACACATCCATGCCCGAGGCAGGATTCGAACCTACGACCGTAGCGGTCGCGCGGCTCCAGACTGTAGCGCCTAGAACCGCTCGACCACTCCGGCCGGCGATGGCAATACACTAAAGCGCCAAAGAAACTGGTATAGGTATGCGTATTCAAATACAGAGATTTGTAAACAGGCAGAATACGGTGCTGAGGTCGGCAGCGCGTATATACGACAAGTGTCTGGCGCCGTTGGTAGGTCGGTTACTGGTGCTACAATGGCAGGTTACCAAGATTTAAGTGAGTTTGAATGTGGTGTTATAGTCGGGGCACGAGTGATGAGACACAGCATTTCCGAGGTAGCGATGAAGTGGGGATTTACCCGTACCACCGTTTCACGATTGTACCATGAATATCAGGAATCCGGTACGTCCAGAAAAAGATCCTGCAGGAATGGGACCAACGACGACGGAAGAGAATCGTTCAATGTGACAGAAGTGCAGCCCTTCCCCAAATTGCTGCAGATTCCAGTGCTGGGCCATCAACAAGTGTCAGCGTGCAAACCACTCAACGAAATATCATCGATATTGGCTTTTGGAGCCGAAGGCCCACTCGTGTACCCTTGATGACTGCACGACACAAAGCTTTACACCTCGTCTGCGCCTGTCAACACCGACATTGGACTGTTGATGACTGGAAACACGTTGCCTAGTCGGACGAGTCTCGTTTCAAATTGTATTGAGCAGATGGACGTATACTGGTATGGAGACAGCCTCATGAATCCATGGACCCCGCATGTCAACATGGGACTGTTCAAGCTGGTGGAGGCTCTGTAATGGTGTGAGACATGTGCAGCTGGAGTGATATGGAACTCATGATATGTCTAGATAAGACTCTGACAGGTATCACATACGTAAGTATCCTGTCTGATCACCCACATCCAATCATGTCCATTGTGCATTCAGACGGACTTGGACAATTCCAGCAGGACAATGCGACACTCCACACGTCCAGAATTGCTGCAGAGTGGCTCCACGAATGCTCTTCTGAGTTTAAACACTTCCGCTGGCCACCAAACTCCCCAGATATGAACATTATTGAGCATATCTGGAATGTCTTGCAACGTGCTGTTCAGAAGAGGTCTCCACCACCTCGTACTCTTACGGATTTATGGACAGCCCTGCAGGATTCATTGTGTCAGTTCTGTCCAGCACTACTTCAGACATCAGTCGTGTTGCGGCACTTCTGCGTGCTCGCGGGGGCCGAACACGATATTAGGCAGATGTATCAGTTTCTTTGGCCTTCAGTGTACTTATGTTACTGTAATCTTGCACTCTGCCAAGATATTTTCAAACTTATTCCAGCAGTGGACAGAATAAAAACTGTCTAAAACACTATCAGAACAATAATACTAAACGTCGATTAAAGACACATTAAAGCATAAATAGATATACGGAGACAGGGATTCGACAGCAAAGTTTCAGCAACTCTATCCATTCTCTTTTGATGTAAGCAGTGGAAGGTGAAAATTGTGTGCAGTTTGGTAGGAAACCCTTAGGCTGAAACACCAGACACTTCGCGACGCCCATAAGAGTTGTACTCCGAGGAAAGCACGCCCCCACACCTCAGCTACATAGAGCTAAGCGGGATTTCAAGGCTCAGCCTTAAGACTAGCTTCTACTTGTTCGAAAACATCGAGTGACATCACTTATCAAGAGTTCCAAAAATGTTCACTAGCGTTACTTAGTCCTGTCTGGGAAATATGAGAAATGCATTCTGATAATGTAAATTCCGTAATACATTATTGAGAAATTTATTTTAATAAACATTTTGGGGCGGCTCCGCCTCAGAGCCTTTAATTACGAGCCGCGCCCGCCCAATATATTGCAATATGTTGTGGAACATACTGTTTACTTTTTATGCGGATTTTTGACCCAGGACCATTAAAGGCTGATGTCATTTTGCTTTTTATGCTGTTTTTGGCTTCAGGACAATTCAAAACCGATTTTTCCGATCCGATATGGTACGGCCTTGCCATGGTGATTGGGCTTACCTAACTGACAGTGCCACAACAGTTGACTGCTGAACTTGTGCAGTCATGCACATTGAACAGTACGGGTGGTGTAATGTGCAACTCAAACAATTGCCGTCGTATTGCGATTTGTAGCCGACCTCGTTTTCGTCATTAATTGGTAAAACTTGCGTAATTTTGTTTCTTACATTACTTCTCTCCCAGCGTCAATAATATGCCGTTAAAATTTGACGTTATTCTGAGCAGTGGTTCTCTTTCTACAACGTTTTCAAACTGGAACTTTAATTATTAACACCTTGCACTCTACCAGGCCTGGGAAAAACACTAAACATTGACAACACTAATGCACTCTGGTGGCCGTTCTACCTGTCAGAGATAATTGCTACTCTAATCATTTACATCGGAATCGATGGTGAGCACATGTACGAGGTGTGGTCAAGAAGTAACGGGAATTTTTGTTTTTCTTGAAGAATCTTTATTTATTCATCAGCGTCAATTTTGTCCCCTTCAAACTACTGCCCCTTAGATATGATACACTTGTGTGAGGGCTTTTTGCAATCTCGGTAGCACTTCTGCAACTCACTTTACGTTATTGTGTTCAGCTCCTTCAGCGATTCTGTTTTTATCTCATCAGTGGTGGCAAAACGACCTCCTTTCATGGTTCTCTTCAGCCTTGGGAGCAGAATGAAGTCGCAGGGGGCCACGTTCGCGAATACGGAGACTGAGCCAACATAACGGTTTTGTTTTTTGCCAAAAAATCACGAATAAGCATTGATGTGCGAGCAGGAGCATTATCGTGATGCAATTTCCACGAGTGGTTTTTGCCCCAATTCTCGTCATTTTCTTCCGGTTACTTGACGCAAACGATGCATAACTTCGAGGTAGTACTCCTTATTGACCGTACGATCATAAGGTAAGAGCTCGTGATGCTATATCCCATTGTAATCTAAGAAAACAACGAGAAGAACCTTCACATGTGATCGAACGTGTGGATTTTTTTTCTGTCTTGGCTCTTCAGGCAGTTTCCATAGGGACGATTGGGCCTTGGTTTCGACGTCCTACTCGTATACCGATGTGTTGTCATCAGTTCTGGATCGTTGTCGACTTCATTCAGTAATTCCTGAGCGATATACACGTGACGTTGTTTTTGGTCGAAATTCAACAAGTTCTGAATAAACTGCCTATTGGCTTCTGTCTCAGGTTCTTCGGCCGACGTTCATCTAATGATTTTTCTGACGTTTCGCCAGCACGAGTGGCTGGCATTGTCAAAGCTTCAGCAATGGAGGCTGAAGCTTTGACAATGCCAGCCACTCGTGCTGGCGAAACGTCAGAAAAATCATTAGATGAACGTCGGCCGAAGAACCCGAGACAGAAGCCAATAGGCAGTTTGTCAACAAGTGGCCACGAAAGCCTTAACAATTTTGTAAGTTCTGAATAAACTTTGCTGCTACACATTTCATGTCCAAAACCTCCTAAAAAATTTCTTAGCATGAGCCAAATGGTATGCCGATGTCATCAGCACCCTCTCTGAGGGAGATTCGGTGATTTTTCAGAACCATTTTCTTTACTTCTTCCACAATGTCGTCAGTAATTGATGTGCTAGGGCGTTCGGGGCGGTTGTCGTCTTCAACATCTTGACCCTCTTACAGAATGTTTATACCACTCGTAAACTCTTGCCTTACTCACAGTAGATTCGACCAAATCCATAGTCACGTTTCGGAAACGGTACTGCACTTTATTCCATTTTTCTAGCAAAACTTGATGCAAATTCTTTGATCCACCTTTCCCGCAAACAAAAATTCGACGAGCACTCGAAGACACGTATATCCTTTTCGACTTTCAGCTATAAATTAAATATTCAAAACAGTTGAAAATGCAATCATACTTCAGGAGTACCAACAAGATAATTTTTTTTTTAAAATCCTATGTATAAAGCCCGCGAAATTAAAAAATTTCCGTTACTGTCTGATCATGCCTTGTATGATGTTACATTGACATTCGACCGTATCTTCTGAATGTTTCACTTTTTTGGTCAGCCGGTGTATTTTGTTTCAAGCAAATGTTAAGCTTTTTACCAAATAAGACCTGATTTATGACTTATGAATCTGGTGGTTATAACTGTCTGTTACATACTGTTGTTTCCTCAGTAACTTACGCTTATGTAGACTCGGATTCGTTAACATTTAGACATCGATTATACACAAATGTAAAACTTGATTAAAAATGACACTGGCTGGTGGTAAACCAGACACGTATTCGTATTTTGAAATAAGTTTTATTCGGTTTTAGCCATCCGTGTTTGGGTTTTACCCTTGCAATAAGGCCGAGAGTATGGCTAGGACACAGGCAAGCGCAGCCAGACAGTAAAGGACAGAACTGTTTCTAGAGGCACGTGCTTTCTAAAACGGATCACAGCTGTAGATCCGAACGGTTGTGGCGGAACATTCCGAGGGAACGAATATGTTGCAAGCTCGCGAATAACACACTGACAGCATGGAGCTGTCTAAGCGTCATAGTGTACGAGACGGAACTTGGAGGCTAACTATTATACCGATAATGGGCGTATATTGTTAATTTGTTTAAAATTACTGAAATTGTAGCACCAAGGAGAAAGATATTGTAATTAAGCTGAATAGTTTATTTAATACTATCCGAAAATGAGGTGAGAGGTGAAAACACACTTTCTATGGGCGAATTCTAGCTTGGATCCATTGCAGACATTTAATTTTCTTGATCGGTACCACTGTGTAACAGTGCTATTTGAACAGTTGCATTAAATATTGTCCCCGGTGTCCGCCCCAGGGCTGCACTATGCTGCTCCGTCACGCTTTAGCCAAACTGCGTGTCCTGCGCTGCGCTGCTCTGCTTTCCAGCTGCACAGCAACAACAGGAACCCGCTGGAGTTTGTGAAGCTGGAGCCCGACAATATGGAGAACTCTCACTATCTTCACCCAGTTACCAACATATCCTTAATCTAAGTACAATGTTGCGCTAGAGGCAAATAACCCTTGTCGCAGCGGTGTACGAGTACACAGCGGACTCTGTGGTACTTTCTTTCTCTGTCCTTAGACATTTTCACTTGCTTCGTCTACCTTGTCGTAAATTGATCATGTTAGTGGATGTACGAACAAAGACACATCGATGCGATAACATTGTTGACTCGCCTCAAGTAACTCTTACAGAAAGGTGGGGACTGGATTAAAAAAATAAAAAAAAATTAAAAAAGCTACAACTGTTAATCCATCAGTGCACTTCGTTCGTTCGTAATAACAAGTTAGTCTGTTGTCGAAATACTCTGCATGTTCTCCACGGCGATCCATTCTGATGACTTTCTAGTTAAAATACTGAAGTAGTGCCCCGATGACACGCTGTTTCGTATCTATTTGCTTCACTGTACTTGCAAAAATATATCACCCTCAAGTAAAATGTCTTAGAACTTTGTAATATAATTTATTCACAACGTAGATTCATTGAAGTTTGCTGTGTCCCTTACCTCGATCCTTAGCGTCTGGGAAGTTGACAGAATCCAGGATAACCATTATTTCAACGCTAGCAAAATGGTATCGCTGACCATCTGCAGTCTTTTGTATACTCATTAGTAAATGATTCTTGTCTTTCGGAATCTCCCTTCGCCAACGTTTCTGTGTTGTTGGAGGATCCCAGACAATTGAAATGTTTTGAATTCCCTCGCCACAATTTCCAGTAATTTCAGCATTTTCGGGGACTGTTACATTCGCCGTCTTGTGCTGGAACACAAACAGAAATGTTAACCTCTTGCTTACATAGATCGATTAAGAATTTCAATGGTGGACTTCACGCAAGAAACGATAAATTCTAGCGGTCTCTGGTGGCATCGAAAAACAAAATTATATGTCAGAAGAGCATAGATTATGATATTATATTTACATAGTAATATTTACGGTGACATTGATCCTGAGATTTATAAAGAATGCTTATCAAGTGCGTCGTTTGACTGTACCGAGTATATAAACTTTGATCGGTGTAGTATGACAAAACAGAAGCACAATTAATGTCCCCTATTTGTAACAGTTGTTGTACGAGGGACTTTCAGTAATTAAAGAGACAGAGTGATGCAGAAAAAACTTTGTATTTTTTATAAAATGAGACGTATACTGCTTCTCAACATAATCTCTAATCTTTCAACTAACCGCCATCTCAAAAGACAGTCAACATGACTTTTCCCGTTGATACCTGTGTTATGAATTTCTATCAGACGGGTGAGCTGGCGTGCTCCAATTCCGTGCTTTGTCTTTTTGATTCAGGTTCAAAATGATGAAACTAAGTTCCATCACACGTTAAAATCTAGTTTAGAAATGGGTTAGCTTCCTTTTAGCCCCTTCTTTCAAGTCTGTACATACTGAGTTTTGTCTTCTTGTCTTGTTGCGTTATCTCTTTCGAGACCCACCTTGCACATGTTTTACTGTACTTCAGATTGTTACTGATAACTTTATGAACTGTGTCAACTCCTATTGCAACTGTTTTCGCTATATGTTCAAGTGTAATGCTTCGGTCTTCACGAATAATGTCATCAATGGGGGTCTCAAGCGAAGGAGTTAACACTTCAGCTGGTCGGACAGGACATTATTCGTCAGTTATTGAAATTCAATCGTTTTTGAACTCTTTGACCTATTTATAAAAATATCCACTGTTCATACGACTTTCACCAGGCGGTTCGAGAAAAGATTTTAATCGGTTTTTCACCTTCAGAAATAAAAAAAAAAAAAAAAACGGGACTCCGACAGTTGTTGTCAGGTCTCCCCAGCGATGCCAACTAAAGTCGTGAAAGTACAACACTCCTCCTACAAACTGTTTCATTTCTACATCAATTTGTCTCTTTAATTATTGAATGCCCCTCGTATAATCTGACATAATATTTTTTTTCTCAAAAGCTATAAAATATGCCACAATAATATGAAAGGATATAAACATAGATGCCTTCGGGTCTTCTACGTAGCAGCCAAAGAGATAATGGTACGAACATCACTAACATCAGACAAGAAGTCTGTCATTCGCAGAATATCTGAGAGGCAAATTTAACAGAGTTCTTTTCTCATATTACGTAAATTCTTATGTGTTACACTTAGAACAACATTAAATTGTAATGTTTTGTTTTAGTCAAAGAAAAAAACCACAAAATCTTATTGCTGTTCCGAACCATGCCAGGATCCAAGTTATTGACGTAAAAAAGTAGGGGAAGGACGAACAATGAGGGCATGTGTGGTTGGGGACAGCAGAGTTGTAGGGTGAGCAACAATAGTGTGTCATTTGTGTCAGAAGCAGGCAGAAGATTGCCAGAGGTGGAAACTCTTCACCGTGTGTTGGGAAGATACGGGACGGAGTAGCTGCCAGCAGGGGTTTTTCAGCGTGATCTGGCGATGAAGGACGAAGCACAGCGGAATCTATCCAGAATTACGCTCTAACACACCTCGTGACTCATAGGCTGCAAGAATTAGAGGAATGCTACTTGAGGTGGCTGCCATATGGTGTGTCACATAAAAAAGAAAAATGGTTCAAATGGCCCTGAGCACTATGAGACTTAACATCTGAAGTCACCAGTCCCCTAGAACTTAGAACTACTTAAACCTAACTAACCTAAGGACATCACACACATCCATGCCCGTGGCAGCATTCGAACCGGCGACCGTAGCGGTCGCGCGGTTACCGACTGAAGCACCTAGAACCGCTCGGCCACAGCGGCCGGTGGTGTGTCACATAAAAGGAGGGACCACCACCATCTTATAAAACAACCTTGTACTTCAAAGACTTGCTGTAAGGACATTTAACTAACTGATCTCAAAGCTGTAGCGATGGTTCTAAATTTGATTTACACTGAGGTGTCTAAAATCATGGGACAGCGATTTGCACATATACATATGGCGGCAGTATCGCGTACACAAGGTATGAAAGGGCAGCACATTGGCGGAGAAGTCATTTCTACTCAGGCGATTCACGCGAACGGTTTTCCGACGTGATTATGGCCGTACGACGGGAATTAACAGATTTTGAACGCGGAATGGTAGTTGGAGCTAGACGCATGGGACATTCCATTTCGGCAATTGTCAGGGAATTCAGTATTCCATGATCCACAGTGTGAATAGTGTGCCGAGAATACCAAATTTCAGGCATTGCCTCTCACCACGGACAACGCAGTGGCCGACGGCCTTCACATAACGACCGAGAGCAATAGCGTGCACGTGGAGTTGTCAGTGTTAACAAACAAGCAACACTGCATAAAATAATTACAGAAATGTGGGACGTATGACGAACGTATTCCTTACGTCAGCGTGGCGAAATCCGACATTCATGTGCTATGGCAGCAGACGAGCGACGTGAGTGCCTTTGCTAACAGCGCGAAATCGCCTGCAGCGCCTGGGCTCGGGACCATAGCGGTTGGACCATATGGACCTGGAAAACAGTGGCCCGGTCGAATGAGTAACGATTTCAGTTGATAAAACCTGATGGTAGGGATCGAGTGTGGCGCAGACCCCACGAAGCCATAGACGCAAGTTGTCAATAAGGCACTGTGCTAGCTGGTGGTGGCTAAATAATAATGTAGGCTGTGTTTACATGGAATGGACTGGGTCCTCTAGTCCACCGAAACTGATCATTGACTGGAAATGGTTATGTTCGTCTACTTTGTGCCCATTCTCAGCCATCCATAGACATCATGTCCCCAAATAACGATGCACCATGTCACCAGGCCACAACTGTTCGCGATTGGTTTGAAGAACATTCTGGACTACTCGAGAGAATTATTTGACCAACCAGACCACCCTACATGAATCCCATCAAATATTTATGGGACATAACCGAGAGGTCAGTTCGTTCACAAAACCGTACACCAGCAACAGTTTTGCAACGAAGAACGGTTATAGAGAACTCATGGCTCAATATTTCTGCAAGGGACTTCCATCGACTTGTATAGTCCATGCTACGTCGCGATGCTGCACAACACATGGCAAAAGAAGGTCCGACACGATATTAGGAGTTATCCCGTGACTTTTGTCACCTCAGTGTACAAACAAAGGAAAAGGCGAAAGTGAAGTAACAGATGTGTTCTTATGTATATGATGTACTTCAATGATTGATTTAATGATACTACACGTCTGTTACTGTGTACGATCAGTGGCGTAAAGTTCGTAACTTCAGAGCCCGTTACGATCAGTGACGTGAAGTTCGTAACTTCAGAGCCCGTTTCTGTAGTTGAATGGTCAGCGCGGCTTTAAGGAAAGAAATTAAATTCTCCTACAAAAAAAAGATGTGCAATGTCTTAACATACGTTACCAAGTATGGAGATTGTCGTTTACAGGCGGTATCCCATGTTCATGATGACAAATGTTGGGCTAGTTCCTACTTTCTTACTTTCCGCCTCAGGAAATAAGGCACACAAATAGTTAAAATACGATCACGCACAGACAAAAGCATAAAGAATTCGCAGACAGATGGTGCACACGACTCCTTTTCCTTAGATAAGTGGCGCACGCAACAGAAGTAAACAAAGTAATTTTGCAAATCTCTGTGGAAAACCCACCCCCTACGACACGAGATTAACGGCACATAGAAGAAGATGGGGAATGGTAACCTTCACTTGAGATCGATATAGATAAAACTTAAATTAAACGCCAGAAGAAAGCAGCCAGTAAGAAAAGAGACGATAAATGGTTCTCCAAAACGAGAACAGAAATAAACGATGAAGCCATACCTCATTATCAGTCGTGATGTAAGGTACTTCAATAATAACTGCCATGGTTATAGAAATGCACGTAATATTCTGTTCATCTGTGACATCGCCTTGAATCAGAGGAGGCGGTGGAGCAGGCGTTGTAGTCGAGGATCCTGGAATTTCTGTTGTGGAAGTACTTGTAACAGTTGTTGTAATGGTTGGGCCAGCAGTAGACTCTGTAGACGATTCTGACGACATGGAAGAGCTTCCTGATGTCGATTGTGTTGTTGTGGTTGAGTCAGTTTCACTTGAGGACGATGATGGGCTGGACACTGTTGAAACTGGCGTCGTACCTGTCTCATCTGTTGTAGTTGAGCCTTCATTTGTCGATTGCTCTGATGTTGAAGATTCTGTAACTGTAGTATCAGTTGTGGACTCTGACGAAGTAGGGACAGATGAATCTTCGGTAGATGGTTCAGTCGAAGCAGAAGTACTAGTACTCGTTATGTCATCAGTAGTAGACTCAGTTGCATCTGGCGTCGTATCTGTGTCTTCTGATGATGTTGAGCCGTCTGTTGTCGATTGCTCTGATGTTGAAGTTTCTGTGACTGTAGTATCAGTTGTGGACTCTGATGAAGTAGGGACAGATGAATCTTCTGTAGATGGTTCAGTCGAAAGAGAAGTAGTAGTACTCGTTATGTCATCAGTGGTAGGCTCGGTTGCATCTGGCGTTGTATCTGTGTCATCTGTTGCAGTTGAGCCTTCTGTTGTCGATTGCTCTGATGTTGAAGTTTCTGTGACTGTAGTATCAGTTGTGGACTCTGACGAAGTAGGGACAGATGAATCTTCTGTAGATGGTTCAGTCGAAAGAGAAGTAGTAGTACTCGTTATGTCATCAGTGGTAGGCTCGGTTGCATCTGGCGTTGTGTCTGTGTCTTCTGTTACAGTTGAACCTTGTGTTGTCGATTGCTCTAATGTTGAAGTTTCTGTGACTGTAGTATCAGTTGTGGACTCTGACGAAGTAGGGACAGATGAATCTTCTGTAGATGATTCAGTCGAAGGAGAAGTAGTAGTACTCGTTATGTCATCAGTGGTAGACTCGGTTGCATCTGGCGTTGTATCTGTGTCTTCTGTTGCAGTTGAGCCTTCTGTTGTCGGTTTCTCTGAAGTTGAAGTTTCTGTAACTGTAGTATCAGTTGTGGATTCTGACGAAGTAGAGACAGATGAATCTTCTGTAGATGGTTCGGTCGAAGAAGAAGTAGTAGTACTCGTTATGTCATCAGTAGTAGACTCGGATGCATCTGGCGTTGTATCTGTGTCCTCTGTTGCAGTTGAGCCTTCTGTTGTCGATTGCTCTGATGTTGAAGTTTCTGTAACTGTAGTATCAGTTGTGGACTCTGATGAAGTAGGGACAGATGAATCTTCGGTAGATGGTTCAGTCGAAGCAGAAGTACTAGTCCTCGTTATGTCATCAGTGGTAGAGTCGGTTGCATCTGGCGTTGTATCTGTGTCTTCTGTTGCAGTTGAGCCTTCAGTTGTCGATTGCTGTGATGTTGAAGTTTCTGTAACTGTAGTATCAGTTGTGGACTCTGACGAAGTAGGGACAGATGAATCTTCTGTAGATGGTTCAGTCGAAGCAGGAGTACTAGTACTCGTTATGTCATCAGTAGTAGACTCGGTTGCGTCTGGCGTTGTATCTGTGTCTTCTGTTGCAGTTGAGCCTTCTGTTGTCGATTGCTCTGATGTTGAAGTTTCTGTGACTGCAGTATCAGGTGTGGACTCTGACGAAGTCGAGACAGATGAATCTTCTGTAGATGGCTCAGTCGAAGGAGAAGTAGTAGTACTCGTTATGTCATCAGTAGTAGACTCGGTTGCATCTGGCGTTGTATCTGTGTCGTCTGTTGCAGTTGAGCCGTCTGTTGTCGATTGCTGTGATGTTGAAGTTTCTGTAACTGTAGTATCAGTTGTGGACTCTGACGAAGTAGGGACAGATGAATCTTCTGTAGATGGTTCAGTCGAAGCAGGAGTACTAGTACTCGTTATGTCATCAGTAGTAGACTCAGTTGCGTCTGGCGTTGTATCTGTGTCTTCTGTTGCAGTTGAGCCTTCTGTTGTCGATTGCTCTGATGTTGAAGTTTCTGTGACTGCAGTATCAGGTGTGGACTCCGACGAAGTCGAGACAGATGAATCTTCTGTAGATGGCTCAGTCGAAGGAGAAGTAGTAGTACTCGTTATGTCATCAGTAGTAGACTCGGTTGCATCTGGCGTTGTATCTGTGTCGTCTGTTGCAGTTGAGCCGTCTGTTGTCGATTGCTGTGATGTTGAAGTTTCTGTAACTGTAGTATCAGTTGTGGACTCTGACGAAGTAGGGACAGATGAATCTTCTGTAGATGGTTCAGTCGAAGCAGGAGTACTAGTACTCGTTATGTCATCAGTACTAGACTCGGTTGCGTCTGGCGTTGTATCTGTGTCTTCTGTTGCAGTTGAGCCTTCTGTTGTCGATTGCTCTGATGTTGAAGTTTCTGTGACTGCAGTATCAGGTGTGGACTCTGACGAAGTCGAGACAGATGAATCTTCTGTAGATGGCTCAGTCGAAGGAGAAGTAGTAGTACTCGTTATGTCATCAGTAGTAGACTCGGTTGCATCTGGCGTTGTATCTGTGTCGTCTGTTGCAGTTGAGCCGTCTGTTGTCGATTGCTGTGATGTTGAAGTTTCTGTAACTGTAGTATCAGTTGTGGACTCTGACGAAGTAGGGACAGATGAATCTTCTGTAGATGGTTCAGTCGAAGCAGAAGTACTAGTCCTCGTTATGTCATCAGTAGTAGACTCGGTTGCATCTGGCGTTGTATCTGTGTCGTCTGTTGCAGTTGAGCCTTCTGTTGTCGATTGCTCTGATGTTGAAGTTTCTGTGACTGCAGTATCAGGTGTGGACTCTGACGAAGTCGAGACAGATGAATCTTCTGTAGATGGCTCAGTCGAAGGAGAAGTAGTAGTACTCGTTATGTCATCAGTAGTAGACTCGGTTGCATCTGGCGTTGTATCTGTGTCGTCTGTTGCAGTTGAGCCGTCTGTTGTCGATTGCTGTGATGTTGAAGTTTCTGTAACTGTAGTATCAGTTGTGGACTCTGACGAAGTAGGGACAGATGAATCTTCTGTAGATGGTTCAGTCGAAGCAGAAGTACTAGTACTCGTTATGTCATCAGTAGTAGACTCGGTTGCGTCTGGCGTTGTATCTGTGTCTTCTGTTACTGTTGAGCCTTCTGTTGTCGATTGCTCTGATGTTGAAGTTTCTGTGACTGCAGTATCAGGTGTGGACTCTGACGAAGTCGAGACAGATGAATCTTCTGTAGATGGCTCAGTCGAAGGAGAAGTAGTAGTACTCGTTATGTCATCAGTAGTAGACTCGGTTGCATCTGGCGTTGTATCTGTGTCGTCTGTTGCAGTTGAGCCGTCTGTTGTCGATTGCTGTGATGTTGAAGTTTCTGTAACTGTAGTATCAGTTGTGGACTCTGACGAAGTAGGGACAGATGAATCTTCTGTAGATGGTTCAGTCGAAGCAGAAGTACTAGTACTCGTTATGTCATCAGTAGTAGACTCGGTTGCGTCTGGCGTTGTATCTGTGTCTTCTGTTACAGTTGAGCCTTCTGTTGTCGATTGCTCTGATGTTGAAGTTTCTGTGACTGCAGTATCAGTTGTGGACTCTGACGAAGTAGGGACAGATGAATCTTCTGTAGATGGTTCAGTCGAAGCAGGAGTACTAGTACTCGTTATGTCATCAGTAGTAGACTCGGTTGCGTCTGGCGTTGTATCTGTGTCTTCTGTTGCAGTTGAGCCTTCTGTTGTCGATTGCTCTGATGTTGAAGTTTCTGTGACTGCAGTATCAGGTGTGGACTCTGACGAAGTCGAGACAGATGAATCTTCTGTAGATGGCTCAGTCGAAGGAGAAGTAGTAGTACTCGTTATGTCATCAGTAGTAGACTCGGTTGCATCTGGCGTTGTATCTGTGTCGTCTGTTGCAGTTGAGCCGTCTGTTGTCGATTGCTGTGATGTTGAAGTTTCTGTAACTGTAGTATTAGTTGTGGACTCTGACGAAGTAGGGACAGATGAATCTTCTGTAGATGGTTCAGTCGAAGCAGGAGTACTAGTACTCGTTATGTCATCAGTAGTAGACTCAGTTGCGTCTGGCGTTGTATCTGTGTCTTCTGTTGCAGTTGAGCCTTCTGTTGTCGATTGCTCTGATGTTGAAGTTTCTGTGACTGCAGTATCAGGTGTGGACTCCGACGAAGTCGAGACAGATGAATCTTCTGTAGATGGCTCAGTCGAAGGAGAAGTAGTAGTACTCGTTATGTCATCAGTAGTAGACTCGGTTGCATCTGGCGTTGTATCTGTGTCGTCTGTTGCAGTTGAGCCGTCTGTTGTCGATTGCTGTGATGTTGAAGTTTCTGTAACTGTAGTATCAGTTGTGGACTCTGACGAAGTAGGGACAGATGAATCTTCTGTAGATGGTTCAGTCGAAGCAGGAGTACTAGTACTCGTTATGTCATCAGTACTAGACTCGGTTGCGTCTGGCGTTGTATCTGTGTCTTCTGTTGCAGTTGAGCCTTCTGTTGTCGATTGCTCTGATGTTGAAGTTTCTGTGACTGCAGTATCAGGTGTGGACTCTGACGAAGTCGAGACAGATGAATCTTCTGTAGATGGCTCAGTCGAAGGAGAAGTAGTAGTACTCGTTATGTCATCAGTAGTAGACTCGGTTGCATCTGGCGTTGTATCTGTGTCGTCTGTTGCAGTTGAGCCGTCTGTTGTCGATTGCTGTGATGTTGAAGTTTCTGTAACTGTAGTATCAGTTGTGGACTCTGACGAAGTAGGGACAGATGAATCTTCTGTAGATGGTTCAGTCGAAGCAGAAGTACTAGTCCTCGTTATGTCATCAGTAGTAGACTCGGTTGCATCTGGCGTTGTATCTGTGTCGTCTGTTGCAGTTGAGCCTTCTGTTGTCGATTGCTCTGATGTTGAAGTTTCTGTGACTGCAGTATCAGGTGTGGACTCTGACGAAGTCGAGACAGATGAATCTTCTGTAGATGGCTCAGTCGAAGGAGAAGTAGTAGTACTCGTTATGTCATCAGTAGTAGACTCGGTTGCATCTGGCGTTGTATCTGTGTCGTCTGTTGCAGTTGAGCCGTCTGTTGTCGATTGCTGTGATGTTGAAGTTTCTGTAACTGTAGTATCAGTTGTGGACTCTGACGAAGTAGGGACAGATGAATCTTCTGTAGATGGTTCAGTCGAAGCAGAAGTACTAGTACTCGTTATGTCATCAGTAGTAGACTCGGTTGCGTCTGGCGTTGTATCTGTGTCTTCTGTTACTGTTGAGCCTTCTGTTGTCGATTGCTCTGATGTTGAAGTTTCTGTGACTCCAGTATCAGGTGTGGACTCTGACGAAGTCGAGACAGATGAATCTTCTGTAGATGGCTCAGTCGAAGGAGAAGTAGTAGTACTCGTTATGTCATCAGTAGTAGACTCGGTTGCATCTGGCGTTGTATCTGTGTCGTCTGTTGCAGTTGAGCCGTCTGTTGTCGATTGCTGTGATGTTGAAGTTTCTGTAACTGTAGTATCAGTTGTGGACTCTGACGAAGTAGGGACAGATGAATCTTCTGTAGATGGTTCAGTCGAAGCAGAAGTACTAGTACTCGTTATGTCATCAGTAGTAGACTCGGTTGCGTCTGGCGTTGTATCTGTGTCTTCTGTTACAGTTGAGCCTTCTGTTGTCGATTGCTCTGATGTTGAAGTTTCTGTGACTGCAGTATCAGGTGTGGACTCTGACGTAGTCGAGACAGATGAATCTTCTGTAGATGGCTCAGTCGAAGGAGAAGTAGTAGTACTCGTTATGTCATCAGTAGTAGACTCGGTTGCATCTGGCGTTGTATCTGTGTCGTCTGTTGCAGTTGAGCCGTCTGTTGTCGATTGCTGTGATGTTGAAGTTTCTGTAACTGTAGTATCAGTTGTGGACTCTGACGAAGTAGGGACAGATGAATCTTCTGTAGGTGGTTCAGTCGAAGCAGAAGTACTAGTACTCGTTATGTCATCAGTAGTAGACTCGGTTGCGTCTGGCGTTGTATCTGTGTCTTCTGTTACAGTTGAGCCTTCTGTTGTCGATTGCTCTGATGTTGAAGTTTCTGTGACTCCAGTATCAGGTGTGGACTCTGACGAAGTCGAGACAGATGAATCTTCTGTAGATGGCTCAGTCGAAGGAGAAGTAGTAGTACTCGTTATGTCATCAGTAGTAGACTCGGTTGCATCTGGCGTTGTATCTGTGTCGTCTGTTGCAGTTGAGCCTTCTGTTGTCGATTGCTGTGATGTTGAAGTTTCTGTAACTGTAGTATCAGTTGTGGACTCTGACGAAGTAGGGACAGATGAATCTTCTGTAGATGGTTCAGTCGAAGCGGGAGTACTAGTACTCGTTATGTCATCAGTAGTAGACTCGGTTGCGTCTGGCGTTGTATCTGTGTCTTCTGTTACAGTTGAGCCTTCTGTTGTCGATTGCTCTGATGTTGAAGTTTCTGTGACTGCAGTATCAGGTGTGGACTCTGACGAAGTCGAGACAGATGAATCTTCTGTAGATGGCTCAGTCGAAGGAGAAGTAGTAGCACTCGTTATGTCATCAGTAGTAGACTCGGTTGCATCTGGCGTTGTATCTGTGTCGTCTGTTGCAGTTGAGCCGTCTGTTGTCGATTGCTGTGATGTTGAAGTTTCTGTAACTGTAGTATCAGTTGTGGAATCTGACGAAGTAGGGACAGATGAATCTTCTGTAGATGTTTCAGTCAAAGAAGAAGTAGTAGTACTCGTTATGTCATCAGTAGTAGACTCGGTTGTATCTGTGTCTTCTGTTGCAGTTGAGCCTTCTGTTGTCGATTGGTCTGTTGTTGATGTTTCTGTAACTGTAGTATCAGTTGTGGACTCTGACGAAGCAGGGACAGATGAATCTTCTGTAGATGTATCAGTCGAAGGAGAATTAGTAGTACTCGTTACGTCATCAGTAGTAGACTCGGTTGCATCTGGCGTTGCATCTGTGTCTTCTGTTGCAGTTGAGCCTTCTGTTGTCGATTGCTCTGATGTTGTACTTTCTGTAACTGTAGTATCAGTTGTGGACTCTGACGAAGCAGGGACAGATGAATCATCTGTAGATGGTTCAGTCGAATGAGAAGTAGTAGTACTCGTTACGTCATCAGTAGTAGACTCGGTTGCATCTGTGTCTTCTGTTGCAGTTGAACCTGTAACAACAACAACACTATACTATAGTAATTATAATAAATTTTTCTTCTGAATTTCGATAAATTAATATAATCGATGTTCTGATTCCATTTCTTTTCTTTTTATGTCAATATGTTAAAGAAACTGTAAACAATTTTCGATGTAAATTTTAATATTTATGTAAAATTTCAAGCAATGTTATAACAAAATTGAAGTGTAACTAATGTTGAAACTATTGTAAGATGTGAAAGTTGTAATTGTCCGCCTGGTCCATACGTAGGCAATGTATTAAGATATGTGGAATGTAAAACCTTAGGTGAATACCCTATCTGTAGGGGAGCGGTAAAGGGTGGATGGCAGGCGAGCGCGGGAAAATGCACACAGGCACGGCATAACGGGCTCAGCAGCAGTACTAGTCGGAGTTGGGCATCGGTCGGAGGAACACGTTCCGGATCGAGGAGGCTATTCTGGAAAAAGTGGTTTCATTGAGCCTCGGATGTGCCGCTTCCGACGACTATACAGCATGGCTATATTCTAATGGCACTGGATTGAGAATGAGGGGGACGCTAAGAAGAAGTAAAGTGCCGATACAGCAAAAGCCATAGCTGTGATTGTATGTGTGCTGTGCGCCTCGCCATCTCGCCGCCCGCCAACCGCTGCTTCGACTCGCACAGGTTGAATCTTTAGAATTGTATTCGTGTGGACCAGTGTTAATTTTGTTCCTGACAGTTCATAATAACTTAACTTTTACCAGAATTGTTCTATCAATGAATTATCCTAATCACTCACATAGACAGGGTCCTTTCCACATGTTGTGCAATCCGAGTGTCCCGAAATGAAGATTTAAAGTTCATGTTAATAAGAATTAACTGCAGACCTATTTATGCTAGAATGAATTTCAAGGAGCTTTATGGTTAATGAAAATGTAAGTAAAGAGCAAAAGTCTGACAGAGTACTAAGATAATTTTGGAATTGGCTTAGTAAGGAAGCTTAATTAATTTGAGACAAAAATAATGGTAGTTAAATGAGGAAGTAATTGGACAATAAGAATAATAATTCATATTTTGTAAATCCTGAGTAATTTATGTTTCCAATAGTTAATGATTTCAACACCGTGATCATAACAGTTTCAGGGTCCTCTCCCCCCCTCTTTCACTCTTTTCTTTTCTATTCATTTAAATTCTTAAGTGATTGCACTGATTTGACCAGCAAAGTTAAAGTCAAAATAAAACATAAATTTATCAGTGTTTTACCATTATTAAAATTGACATTGTATGTGTGTGTGTCAAAAGTGCTATTTCTAGGGTGACCTATGTCCGATTTCAGTCGGATCAAAAGGCAAAACACAGTTCGTAGTAATCATTGTAGTGTAATGTTGTGTGTTTATAGCTTGTTCAAATTAGTACAAAAAGGGAAAATCTTAGTTCAGTAGATTTTTCTGGTTCTAAAATTTACCATATAATACAGTATTACTACGTGTGGTTATGCTTGTACGTACATCCACTTGTACAAGGGAAAAGCTCACTCAATGCCTAATTAGGCTGGCGACCGTATTATTAACCATTGGTAGCGTCTGCAGTGTCTGTTTATTATCTGTCCTAATGTGTAGTTGCACTTATACTTGCTTGACGTATCATTGTTGTTGCTGACTGGGTATAAGTCCGATTTTGCTTCCATTCAGGTACACGCGGTCAACATATGTACTAAAATCATTTCTTGAAAAGGTGAAGCCCGTCAACTTATCATAGTACAGGCTTTAAAAAGTTAACGTACGCCCGAGCGGAGACGTTACAAACCTTCTGTTGTCGATTGCTCTGATGTTGAAGTTTCTGTAACTGTAGTATCAGTTGTGGACTCTGATGAAGTAGGGACAGATGAATCTTCGGTAGATGGTTCAGTCGAAGGAGAAGTAGTAGTACTCGTTATGTCATCAGTAGTAGACTCGGTTGCGTCTGGCGTTGTATCTGTGTCTTCTGTTGCAGTTGAGCCTTCTGCTGTCGATTGCTCCGATGTTGAAGTTTCTGTAACTGTAGTATCAGTTGTGGACTCTGACGAAGTAGGGACAGATGAATCTTCTGTAGATGGTTCAGTCGATGGTGAAGTACTAGTACTCGTTACGTCATCAGCAGTAGAGTCTGTTGTATCCAGCGTTGTATCTGTGTCTTGTGTTGCAGTTGAGCCTTCTGTTGTCGAATGCTCTGATGTTGAATTTTCTGTAACGGTAGTATCAGCTGTCGACTCTGATGAAGTAGGGACAGATGAATCTTCGGTAGGTGGTTCAGTCGAAGCAGAAGTACTAGTACTCGTTATGTCATCAGTAGTAGACTCGTTTGCATCTGGCGTCGTATCTGTGTCTTCTGATGCAGTTGAGCCTTCTGTTATCGATTGCTCTGATGTTGAAGTTTCTGTGACTGTAGTATCAGTTGTGGACTCTGACGAAGTAGGGACAGATGAATCCTCTGTAGTTGGTTCAGTCGAAAGAGAAGTAGTAGTACTCGTTATGTCATCAGTAGTAGACTCGGTTGCATCTGGCGTTGTATCTGTGTTTTCTGTTGCAGTTGAGCTTTCTGTTGTCGATTGCTCTGATGTTGAAGTTTCTGTAACTGTAGTATCAGTTGTGGACTCTGATGAAGTAGGGACAGATGAATCTTCGGTAGATGGTTCAGTCGAAGCAGAAGTACTAGTACTCGTTATGTCATCAGTAGTAGACTCGGTTGCATCTGGCGTTGTATCTGTGTCTTCTGTTGCAGTTGAGCCTTCTGTTGTCGATTGCTCTGATGTTGAAGTTTCTGTAACTGTAGTATCAGTTGTGGACTCTGACGAAGTAGGGACAGATGAATCTTCTGTAGATGGTTCAGTCGAAGGAGAAGTAGTAGTACTCGTTACGTCATCAGTAGTAGACTCGGTAGCATCTGGCGTTGTATCTGTGTCTTCTGTTGCAGTTGAGCCTTCTGTTGTTGATTGCTCTGATGTTGAAGTTTCTGTAACTGTAGTATCAGTTGTGGACTCTGACGAAGTAGGGACAGATGAATCTTCTATAGATGCTTCAGTCGAAGAAGAAGTAGTAGTACTCGTTACCTCATCAGTAGTAGACTCGGTTGCATCTGGCGTTGTATCTGTGTCTTCTGTTGCAGTTGAGTCTTCTGTTGTCGATTGCTCTGATGTTGAAGTTTCTGTAACTGTAGTATCAGTTGTGGACTCTGACGAAGTAGGGGCAGATGTATCTTCTGTAGATGGTTCAGTCGAAGCAGAAATACTAGTGCTCGTTATGTCATCAGTAGTAGATTCGGTTGCATCTGCCGTTGTATCTGTGTCTTCTGTTGAAGTTGTGCCTTCTGTTGTCGATTGCTCTGATGTTGAAGTTTCTGTAACTGTGGTATCAGTTGTGGACTCTGACGAAGTAGGGACAGATGAATCTTCTGTAGATGGTTCAGTCGAAGGAGAAGTAGTAGTACTCGTTACGTCATCAGTAGTATACTCGGTTGCATCTGGCGTTGTATCTGTGTTTTCTGTTGCTGTTGAGTCTTCTGTTGTCGATTGCTCTGATGTTGAATTTTCTATAACTGTAGTGTCAGTTGTGGACTCTGATGAAGTAGGGACAGATGAATCTTCTGTAGATGGTTCAGTCGAAGGAGAAGTAGTAGTACTCGTTATGTCTTCAGTGGTAGACTTGGTTAGATCTTGTGTTGTATCTGTGCCTTCTGTTGCAGTTGAGCCTTCTGTTGTCGATTGCTCTGATGTTGATGTTTCTGTAACTGTAGTATCAGTTGTGGACTCTGACGAAGTAGGGACAGATGAATCTTCTGTAGATGGTTCAGTCGAAGGAGAAGTAGTAGTAATCGTTATGTCATCAGTAGTAGAGTCTGTTGTATCCGGCGTTGTATCTGTGTCTTCCGTTGCAGTTGAGCCTTCTGTTGTCGATTGCTCTGATGTTGAACTTTCTGTAACTGTAGTATCAGTTGTGGACTCTGTTGAAGTAGGGACAGATGAATCATCTGTAGATGCATCAGTCGACGCAGAACTACTACTGTCAGTAGTAGTAGTAGAAGACTCTGTTGTATCTGGCGTTGTAAGCGTGTCATCTGTTGTGGCTGACGCTTCTTTTGTCAGCTGATCTGATGCGGTTGTTTCTGTAGTTTCTGTAGTAGTAGTTGAGGTCTCTGACGACATGAGAGTAAATGCATCGTCTGTGTCTGGTTCACTCGAAGCGGCGGAAGGTGTACTCTTTATGTTACTTGCATTACCATCTGTTGATGGTATGCTGCCTTCATTCGATGTGTCGCCTGTTCCTGTAAAACACGAATGATTATTGATTGAGTTCCCATCGTTAAGTATTTGTGAATGGGTTTATGTATGCTTGTATTATTATGGATGTGTTCATGAATTAGACATGACCTCCTTTATGGTAACGGTTTTCTCTTACAATGTGAGCTTTACAGTAATCCCAGACTAATGTAAAGTTTGATATGTAGATTTGAATTTTTCTTATTATACGTACAGGTGGTGAATTGTTGTTTCATCTCCCTCCTTGTTGGAGCTGGAATCTGCTCTTTACACGTTATGTCAGATGCTGTTTTCATTTTTTAATTTGGATAGTGTAGGGGATGAATAAAGTGATTATTGTTACATTGTATTATTGAGTTGTTTAGGAAAATGCGATTATTAACATAGTCTCCCTCCGTCTCCTTTTCGTTTCATATTAAATTTTTGCTGTTGTTTATTGCTTGAGTAATGAAATGATAGATTCGCTTTGAGGTGTTTAGAAATTATATTATTATAGAGTCATACTGATTAGTTTGGCATGGTGCAGTTCGTCATTTAGAAAGATGACTCGTAAATGTTGGAAGTAAACAGCATGATATTTCTTACGACCTGGTAATTATACAGTATTTTGCAATTATAATATTTTGAAACTTTAAGGTACATACATTAATTTTAGCGTTGACAATTAATATTAGGTTTACAAAGAAAAAAGAAAATGCTTGTAATATGTTTAAAGGCTAGCAAGCACAGTGAAGTTGTATCTTTAACGCTTTGACGAACTTTGTCAAAATAGGTTACATATATTGGTTTTGAAATTTGACATTGGGAGGATGTATTTTGTAGCTATTGCTAGCCTCTTGGTGGTTGTAAGGTTGTTTCTATTCAGATAGTGCCAATAATCTGCGAATTTCATTAACTGGCTACTTGAAATGGAGGGAAGTTCATGTCGACGGACCGATTCAATGGAGTGATTGTTACACAGGGGAACATCAGCCAACTACAGTAATGGCTAAATCAGTAACATTAATTGTAGCCTCCACGTGAATCGTAAGATAATATTGTGTATCAGTAATGGGAATGTACTTTTACGTTTTTGCGGCAGGAATAGCACCGAGCAACAGAATTACAACAAAAATAATTGTGAAATTATTGCCCTTCATTATGAGAACAACACCATAGGATAATATAGAAGAGAAAGAAAATTTGCTCCTTATCTTAAGGTTGCTCTTACGTTGCATTATTATGAAGTGTTTGATTATTGTTTGGTCCTTCAGAATACAAAATATTTCAAACAGTGCCTAAGAATTTAATAGTGCTTAGCTGGGCTTCAAGAAAAGGAAATCAAAGTTTTGTTTTAATATTGCTTTATATCTGGTTAGTTACAGATAGCGAGAAGGGGAGGCTTAGGGTTTAACGTCTGGTAAGGAGGGCATTTTTGTAGGCAGGGGATAGCTCAGCAGGAAAAGTAAGGGATGTTTTAAAAACTGATATCGCGTCTGAAGGGGTCAGCCTCCATTATTCACTAAGAATTTCTAACAGATTTAGAGATGTTCTAGAATGCAGCCCAATAATACACTATGACCGGTTTGTGGTGCTACGATTTAGACCGTTAATAAATCTGTTGACAAAGTCTAAATCTTAACGTGCGATCGAGGATTTGGAACCCACTTCTCTCAACTACTACAATACTTATCCACTGTGACGCCTGGCTCCCTCGACGAGGAAGAAATTCGATAAGTGAATTACACGAAACGGGCGGAAAACTGGAGCCTTGCACTCGATGTGCACTGTACTGATTAATTTTTAAAGAATTAATCCAAAGGAGTAACGTCAGTTTCCTTGTACATATTTATGTGACTTGGGTTTACTATAATGACTGTGTCTAATTATAACTGAAGCTGAAGTACGATCAGAAATAAAGAAAGACTAGAAATAGAGGGTGGTTATAATTCAGCTTTCGCTACTTGAGAGGGTTCTTATGGAAAACGAACGATCATAGACAACGGCGCCCCATCCCCACACCCCCCTCGCCAACCCTCTGAGAAAGGAAAAAATATGGTGTTTCTATTTCAAGAAAATAGTTTAAAAGTCGGTAACACGCAGATTTTTAACATGATCGGAACTGGAACTTCTTTATGGTTACTTACAAGTCGCCATTCGTATTTCAAAATATTAAAATTACTCCATCCCCAGGCCTAGACACCCCCCACCCCACCTACTAACTATCGTACGGGCGCCATTGATCGTGGGACAATGAAATTTGTGGAAAAATTTGCAAGGCCATGCAGAAGAGAAATAACGAATAAACCAATGACAGAAACATATTTTCATTTCCACGTGAGAGAGTAACATTTGTTAACTGCATACGTCGTTTACGTTTCAGATTACAAACGTTGCACAATGTGACGACCAGTTGCACCCACGACAGCCAGAAACCGCATTAAAGGTACCGTTTCACAACTGTTCGTTGCACTTTTCGAACGGTGGACCATGGAAACAATCTGTCGTGGCACAGTTCGTGCACTGCTTGAGGATCGCACACTGTGTCCAGCATTATCAGCCATGGCAGCAGCAACTTCTTCAACAATTTCTGGCGCAATTGGCCGTCGGCATCTTTCAGGACCAATTCCCAAATCGCCAGTTCTTCAACGTCGATGTGGAAAGAGTGTATCTCCGTATTCCTTTAATGCGTCGATACTCGCGAAGAGCAGCAGGGCTATTGCTGTTATTTTGATAGAACAGCTTTACGAGTAAAGTCCCGTTCACATCACCCACGTAGACCGTTTGCAGCTGTAATGCACTCTGATGTTTGCGTTTCAACCCTGCGTCGCTGTACCAGTACCGGCGCCAAACGGAAAGACTTGACTTCCAACAACGCAAATCGTGCAGCGCGTAGTCTGAATAAAGCTGGATTGTTGTTGTTGTTGTGGTCTTCAGTCCTGAGAGTGGTTTGATGCAGCTCTCCATGCTACTCTATCCTGTGCAAGCTTCTTCATCTCCCAGTACCTACTGCAGCCTACATCTTCTGAATATGCTTAGTGTATCCATCTCTTGGTCTCCCTCTACGATTTTTACCCTCCACGCTGCCCTCCAGTACTAAATTGGTGATCCCTTGATGCCTCAGAACATGTCCTACCAACCGATCCCTTCTTCTAGTCAAGTTGTGCCACAAACTCCTCTTCTCCCCAATTCTGTTCAATACCTCATCATTAGTTATGTGATCTACCCATCTAATCTTCAGCATTCTTCTGTAGCACCACATTTCGAAAGCTTCTATTCTCTCCTTGTCTAAACTATTTATCGTCCATGTTTCACATCCATACATGGCTACACTCCATACAAATACTTTCAGAAACGACTTCCTGACACTTAAAACAATACTCGATGTTAACAAATTTCTCTTCTTCAGAAACGCTTTCCTTGCCATTGCCAGTCTACATTTTATATCCTCTCTACTTCGACCATCATCAGTTATTTCGCTCCCCAAATAGCAAAACTCTTTTACTAATTTAAGTTTCTCATTTCCTATTCTAATTCCCTCAGCATCACCCGACTTAATTCGACTACATTCCATTATCCTCGTTTTGATTTTGTTGATGTTCATCTTATACCCTCCTTTCAAGACACTGTCCATTCCGCTCAACTGCTCTTCGAAGTCCTTTGCTGTCTCTGACAGAATTACAATGTCATCGGCGAACCTCAAAGATTTTAATAACTACTCCGAACTTTTCTTTTGTTTCCTTTAGCGTTTGCTCAATATACAGATTGAATAGCATCGGGGAGAGGCTACAACCCTGTCTCACTCCCTTCCCAACCACTGCTTCCCTTTCATGTCCCTCGACTGCCATCTGATTTCTGTACAAATTGTAAATAGCCTTTCGCTCCCTGTATTCTACCCCTGCCACCTTCAGAATTTGAAAGAGAGTATTCCAGTCAACATTGTCAAAAGCTTTCTCTAAGTCTACAAATGCTAGAAACGTAGGTTTGACTTTCCTTAATCTTTCTTCTAAGAAAAATCGTAGGGTCAGTATTGCCTCACGTGTTCCAACATTTCTACGGAATCCAAACTGATCTTCTCCGAGGCCGGCTTCTACCAGTTTTTCCATTCGTCTGTAAAGAATTCGCGTTATTATTTTGCAGCTGTGACTTATTAAACTGATAGTTCGGTAATTTTCACATCTGTCAACACCTGCTTTCTTTGGCATTGGAATTATTATATTCTTCTTGAAGTCTGAGGGAATTTCGCCTGTCTCATACATCTTGCTCACTAGATGGTAGAGTTTTGTCAGGACAGGCTCTCCCAAGGCTGTCAGTAGTTCTAATGGAATGTTGTCTACTCCTGGGGCCTTGTTTCGACTCAGGTCTTTCAGTGCTCTATCACACTCTTCACGCACTATCATATCTCCCATTTCATCTTCATCGACCTCCTCTTCCATTTCCATAATATTGTCCTCAAGAACGTCGCCCCTGTATAGACCCTCAATATACTCCTTCCACCTTTCTGCTTTTCCTTCTTTGCTTAGAACTGGGTTTCCATCTGAGCTCTTGATATTCATGCAAGTGGTTCTCTTTTCTCCAAAGGTCTCTTTAATTTTCCTGTAGGCAGTATCTATCTTGCCCCTCGTGAGATAAGCCTCTACATCCTTACATTTGTCCTCTAGCCATCCCTGCTTAGCTGGGTACTCATACAGTAAGAAGCTTTCAGTCTACACTGACTCAAATAGTGAAAGCTTAATATTAACCACCCTGTATATTTTCACTTTGTGTTGCTTGATTCAGATCAAAGTACGAAATGAAACGTTCTCTACAAAATTGGGGACTCAAGTTGATGTACGATCGATGCAGTTAAGCAGCAACAGACAACATACTGGATGTCCTCTGAAGGAGTAGTTCATTTCTAAATTAAATGACTTGAAAATTAAGATTGGTAGATCGGAGTGCAACAGAGGAGTGTTTGTTGTGAAGGCTGTAAGAATTTTATATGGAAGTGATACAGAAGATTAGAAATAGTTCGAGAAGCTGGCGACAAGATAGCACTATACGCTGTGCAGCTCTTACAGTATCAGCATGCATAACTAAACTCGTCCTCTGCAAGCAGTGTTTGCAATCACATCACTGCATTTTCGAAATTTTCACCACTCGCAGTACATAGGTGGTGCAAGTCAACAATAAAATTTGCCATCACATTCTGTAGTTTCTCAACGGAAACGAATTCACATACCACACAGATCGCCGATTCGAGCTCGTCTGAAGCGGTGGATGGCTCCCGGTAGTCGGTGTCATTAATGTGCCCCACAAAAAGTGTCACAAGGAATCAGATCAAGCGAATATGGAGGCCAGTCCATCCGTGCGCCAGTAAATTTGCAGTTATCCAATGCACTGACTTTGTTCTCAAAGAATTCATCAAGAAAGCGAAACACCTGTTCGTTGCGATGTAGTCTGGCCTCATCTTGCATCTTGCAGTGTGGTTGATCCTCCAACGCGAAGTGTGTGTCGACAAATTTTTCCAAAATTGCGTTATAACCTTTACTGGTTTTCGTTTCTAGCAAGAAAAAAGTACTAATAATACCCCTGCTGCATACGACAGCCCAAACAGTACCTTTGGGAGAATACAGCTGTTTTGCTTCACAGCTTGCTGTCGACTCTATTTAGGCGGAAGTGTGCTTCATCTTTGAACCAGATATAGCCAACATAAATCCAGCAATATCAATCATTTTGATTATCTGACCTCGGAGTCTTTCGCGGCGGCATGCCTGAACAAAATCTTCTAGGTTATCAAGCAGCGTCATTCCGAATAAAACACTCGAGCTTTCGACAAATATCTCCGCCATTGTCTTCAGGAGTAAAAACCAGTGACTGCCGGGGCTGGCATTGTTGTCAGCTTATATAGACATGATTGCAGCATTTGCAATCAGAGAGGGCCGAAACGACGCGATCGCAAAAGGTGCGTTGGGCAGCTCATAGCAGCTCCGTCCCACAGCGGCAACGAGTGACAAGTGGCGCGAAGGGCCAGCGCCACTTTTGAAACTGCCGCTCCGGCCTCCCTACGAAAGTCTTCGCTTTCTTTCGACATCCAAAGTCCTTTCCCGCGCTCTACTAAGTGTGTACCCCTGCTCTCTGTTAAAACTACTGCTGTTTAGTCTAATATCGGCCGCCTCCTATAGAACAGAATTCCAATATGTTGACGCATAAGCCAATATTCTCGTCCTTTCCAACTGTATTTTCTGTCAGTTTCTCAGGCAAATCTCAGCTATGGCCGACTTGTCAAGCTCCCTTTGCTTAATATGTCACTTATGCTCAGTACAGTGTTCCACAACTGTGCGAATTTTTTGACCTATATAGATGCTGACACGTTCACAAGGGACACCACACACACCGGATATACGAAGAACTGTCGCCTTTAACAGGGCGTAGCATATCTCCGGGGGGGAAGGGGGGGGGGCTGGAACACTTGGCTCAGTCCATGTGTCTGCAGCACAAACACTAACTTACTGCTCGTGGCCTCATAGTATGGCAGAAAACCAGCCAGCTTGGTCTCTTCTGCCGATTCACAAGGCGCCTACAAGCGTTTGCAATGTCCCCCTTGCTGTAATTATTCTCTCCGAACACATATTTCAGAGGCTGCAACTCAGACTGTAGGTGGTCGTCGTCAGAAATAAACTTTGCTCCGTGTACCAATGTGTTCAGCACAAGTGGGTAATTCCTGCCGAGAAAAGGAAATAATTCCTCGTTTTGCTGTAGTCAGGCACCACATTATTCGATCTGCTGCAATGGACAAAATTTTGAAGAGAACTAGTCACTCGATAGTGTGACAACAGATACGTGAGACAAGGCGTAAGATTGATCTTACTTACAGAAACCTATTTAATTGTCGTTAATTTTTGTCATTAATCTTCACATCATTCGACTGGGAGGGGGTGGACGCAGCCATGGCAGTACAACAGTGCGCAAGTTTGTACAAAACAACGCCTAAGCACTGTAACAAGTTTGACCGCTGAACTCGCGGAAGAAAATGTGGAGAATGACAAGGGCCCTAGAATAGTGTTAATATCTCCAACAAAGAACTGGACGACGGCTCTCTAGCATAGCTGAGTAAAGGTCTCAATTTTTCTCCAACCTCGCGACATCTGCCGGTATTAGACATTGGTAGAGGAATGGAGAAGTGCATTCGGCATCTCTCGCCCGATGACGACAGGCTAACTATCAGCCATATACTGGTGAAAGCCAAGCCACCAGAATCTAATATTATCCAGGAAGAACGACGTGGCCTACGCTTATTAGGTGAAGACGAGGGCTTGGTTTTATTGACAGCCGACGCTAAAAACTACTACCTGAAGAGGCTACATTCATTAGAAGACACAGGCGATGGCCAGGAAGACAGGAAGTTATTAAATGAGTCTGGAATACCAGACAGAGTGCTGAAGAAATTAATGCCTCGTGCCGCCTCACCTACCAGGCTTTATGGATTGCCAAAGATACATAAGGAAAAGTTCCTCGTAGGCCCATTGCTAGTGCAATCCGTTCGCCCACCGATAGACGGAAAAACATCTTGCAGAGTTATCAGCATTTAACCCCGGGCACTGTGAATACCATGTTATGAATTCGCAGATACTTGTTGAGACGCTAAAGAAAATCAAAATGGACAGAAACGTCGTGACGGTCAGTGTGGAAGTCGTGTCACTTTCTACGAGGGTGCCAGTACAAGACACACCGGATATTTTGGCCGAACAGCTTCCACCTAGAATCGTCAGGTTGTTCCGTCGTGTTCTAATGACAACGTAGTATTTGTATCGCAACGAATATTATAAGATGACGGATGGCACAGCAATGCGATCACCACTGTCTCCAGCAGTCGCAAATTTCTTCATGGAGTATTTCGAGGAGCACGGCTTTGAGTCTAGCTTGCTTTATAAGGTGTGTTGATGACACCTTCATGATATGGTCTCACGGTAAAAATGCACTGCAGCAGTTCGTCGATCACATCTACAGTGTCAATCTCAATATTAAATTTGCCATCGAGATGGACAAGGATGGCGAGCTACCGTTCTTGGATGTTTTAGTTGAGTGGAAGGCAGGAGGCCGGCATGGTCATTCAGTGTTCAGGAAACCAACGCACACTGATCTATACTTGAACATTGATAGTTTTCACCATCCTGTACACAAGGAAGTGGTTCTGAACGCGTTAGCACACAGACCAAAGATTATTTCTGACGACGGCCACCTACAGTCTAAACGACAGTCAAATGTCAGTACAGAAATCTTCGTGTGTTTCGGGTTACATTGTTACACAGGTCGACATTATAATTTTTTTTTAAATATATAGTTACGTTTTTTTTTTCAAAAAGCTCGCACTGACAAAGTCTACTGAGCGTGAAATTATTGGTTTGCTTATTTATTTTCTTATGAAAGAGGTTGGTTTTCACACGTACAAGGTTCTTTTCAATTTAATGTAAGTGATGTGGCTTCGAGCTCAGTGGCACATGCAGGTTGTCAGTTGACGTTCCAAGGTTTGTATTTACAATAACAGACACTCAGGTAAAGGCTACTCGGTTACACACTTAGGTGACGAAAGTCATGTGATAGCTATATGCACGTATACAAATGGTGATAGTATCGCGAGGACAAGGTCTAAAAGGCCACTGCATTGGCAGAGCAGTCATTTGTCCTGAGGTGATTCATGTAAAAGATTTCCGACGTGATAACGGCCTCACGACGGTAATTGACAGAATTTGAACGCAAAATGGCAGTAGGAGCTAGGCGCATGGGACACTCCAGTTCGAAAATCGTCACGGAATTCAATATTCCGAGATTTACAGTTTAAAGCGTGCGCCGCGAATACCAAATTTCCGGCATTACCTTTCACCACGGACAACGCAGTGGCCGATGGCCGTCATTCGACGACCGATAACACTGTTGTCTGTGTAGAGTTTTCAGTGCTAACAGACAAACAACACTGCGTGAAATAATCACAGAAATCAATGTGGGTCGTATGACGAACGTATCCGTTAGGACAGTGCGGCGAAATTGGGCGTTAATGGGCTAATGGAGCAGTCGACCGACGAGAGTGCCTTTGCTAGCAGCAAGACATAGCCTGCGGCAGCTCTCCTGGGCTCGTGACCATATCCGCTGGATCATAGACGATTGGAACCTGTGGCCTGGTTAGGTGAGTCCCGATTTCAATTGGTCAGACCTGATAGCAGGATTCGAGCAGACCCCAACGAAGCCTTGGACCCAAGTTGTCAACAACGTACTGTCCAAGCTGGTGGTTGCTCCACAATTGTGTGAGCTGTGTTTACGTGGAATGGACTGGGTCCTCTAGTCTAACTGAAACGATTATTGGCTAGAAATGGTTATGTTTAGCTACCTGGAAGCCATTTGCAGCCATTCATGGACTTCATGTTCCCAAACAATAATGGAATTTTGTGGATGACAATACTCTGAGTCACCGAGCCACAATTGCTCGCAACTGGTTTGAAGAACATTATTGACAGTTTAAGAGAATGATTTGGGCACCTAGATCAGCCGACATGAATTCCACCGAACATTTATGGGACGTAACCGAGAGGTCAGTTCGTGCAAACACTCGTGCACCACTTCCGCAATTGTGAACGACTACACAGGCAACATGGCTCAGTATTTCTGCAGGGGACTTCCAACGACTTGTTGCGCCCCTACCGTGTCGAGTTACTGCACTACACTGGTTAAAAGGACGTCCGACACAATATTAGGATGTATTCCATGACTTCTGTCACCTCAATGCGGTGTATCGTAGAACAAAATTTTGTATCCAACAACAAAAACCTGAATTGTACGGAAAGAACTTTCCGGGGAAGGGGCGTGTAGTGTCGGCAGACTTGCCAACACTACGTACACTAATAGAAAGAGGCGGCCAAGATGCACGCGCTAACTCACGCAGGGTGGCGTGAGGTCTGAAACAGGATACGTAATGAATGCTATAAAGAAAAGTACGTAGCTGCTGGAATACTTAACTTTAATCCATCATTTGTATACAGCGTTCTTGATGATACAAGTGAGACTCTCTCTAGATAAATGCAATGTAATGCTAATGGCGCCTTGCTGGGTCGTAGCCATGGACTTGGCTGAAGGCTATTCTAACTAGCTGCTCTGCAAATGAGCGAGTCTTCGTCCGTGTAGTCGCTAGCAAAGTCGTCCGTACAACTGGGGCGAGTGCTAGTCCGTATCTCGAGACCTGCCTTGTGGTGGCGCTCGGTCTGCAATCACTGACAGTGGCGACACGCGGGTCCGACATGTACTAATGGACCGCGGCCGATTTAAAACTACCACCTAGCAAGTGTGGTGTCTGGCGGTGACACCACAGGGCGTATGGCAGATGAATATTTATGTATGACAAGCTATATGCATATATTCGACCCGGCGGGAAAACGTCAAGAATCACATAAGAGTGCACAATTTTATCACCCAGGCAGTTTTGGAGATAAGGAAAAAATGTATATGACGACTATGGCGAAATACAGAACGCGATATTGGTAGTTTTAACAGGAAAAACCAATACGACGCCAAAGACGGATCGCAATTGATACGGCACACTTAGCAAAAAAATGGCCCTGAGCACTATGGGACTTAACATCTGAGGTCATCAATCCCCTAGAACTTAGAACTACTTAAACCTAACTAACTTAAGGACAGCACACACATTCATGCCCGAGGCAGGATTCGAACCTGCGACCGTAGCAGTCCCGCGGTTCCGGACTGAGCGCCTAGAACCGCTAGACCACCGCGGCCGGCTACACTTAGCACTATTGGGTGAGCTGTACAAGGAGCAAACAAACGTAATTATAAATATGTTAAGAACAATGGCTGAGGAAGTAAAAATATTTCACAACATACGATAAAAAACGGATCAAACATAAGATAATTAATAATCTTGTAGACTCACAGGACAATAACAGACCAACTACGCCGCAATCAAAATAATTTGCTGAGATTTAAGCCGAAAAAAACTAGCGAGGCTATACTTCGTAGCTTCATAGAGAACGTTGAGAGAACAGGTGCGGCGATGGACAGCGTGAAACTGGTAGATGGTATGACGTTAATAGTCCACAGTATGTTTAACCCTTTCGTGAGCCGTGGGAAACATGCTTCCCACTACAATGAACTCGCTCCTAGTCCCGTGGGATTCACAGTTCCCACCTCTGTACGGTGTTACCACCTAGTGAACAGTATAGGGTACTACTTCCAGTCGGAAGTTCCCAACGTTTTTGCTGTACCTTCGCGCAGAGGCATTGTATAGCTGAGTGTTGCTCTGTAGAGGAGCCTTTCAGTGCTGTTTGTGTGACATTTTGTGATTTTTTTCCTCAAAGCTATAGTATAAGGTAAATTCTTTTGATTTACCCAAATTTATGAAGAAGCACGTAAAATTGGAACGAGGAGAATTCCAGTTTGAAACAAAAGGAGCCATTTCTGCACTAAAATGGATGGATAATCATCCAGTCACTTTCCTGTCCTCAATTCATGACCCATGAGAAACAGCCACAGTGAAAAGAAAAAACAAGGATGGTACTAGTACAGAGATTTCTTGCCCTGAAGTTGTGGTAGAATACAACAAAATAATGGGTGGTGTCGATAAGTTTGATCAATTACGAGAAAAGTATGCTATTGGCAGGCGTTCTGTAAAATGGTGGCACAGAATATTTTATTTCCTGGTGGATGATGCTGCAGTGAACAGTTTTATCCTGTGGAAAATTAGTAAAAGAGAAAGTGGACAGCATGATAAGCTCACAGACAGGATCCATCTAGCCAGACAATTGATCGCTGGCTTCTCATCCCAAAAAAGGCGTGGGCAAAAACCTGTCTTTCTGGCAAAAAAGGGTAAAGTACCTGAAGATTTTCGTCATGTGGTTGTAGGGGAGCATCAACCCATTTTAGAAGAAACCTACTGGACGTGCTGTCATTGTAGTACAAAATCTGCGGAAAAGAGCACTCGCTGTGTTTGTACATATTGTCAAATACCACTTAGCATAGACCCATGTTTCAGAAAATTTCATGGCAAGTAATTGTGAACAATCACTGTAACAAGAGAAGTAAATTTATCAAATAAATATGACATATATTGAAAAAGTTGTTTTTGTCATTTAACTCCGAAGAAGGGCAGTGGGAAGAATACTTCTCAAATTGTTGTGTGACTTCACTTTTACAGTTGGAGCAAATTTGATATTCTGTATGATAAATATACTTATCTGTTAACTACTATCTGATCTCCATTCATTAAAAAAAAGCTGCTCAGTAATTTTGCCCACGAAAGGGTTAATAGTACTATCATCATCATCATTACCATCATCATCTTCTATTCAAGGATTAGGCTTTTTCCTCTTCCGAACTCTCAAACAATATCATTCCCATGTTTTTGAGGTTTTCCAATAGCGCTTTTTCCATTCGGCTTGTAGTTAAGGATCTTTTGCCGAATTCTGTGACCTGGCATTCGCGCTAGGTGTTGTATCCAACCATCACGATACTTTTGAATTTTCCATATTTTTCATTCATTACAATTGTTCTAATATCGTCATTTCTAATCATGTCTCTTCTTGTGTAGCCCTTCGTCTTCTTTATGGACGTCATCTCTGCAGACTGAATCTGAATGCACACACACACACACACACACACACACACACATACATACACACAGACACACACTCACTCAAATGTATGTGTGTGGTAACCCAGCTTTAGCTTCCACATGATAGCACAGGAAGCGCCATTAATTTACAGAATTTAGAGATGGCTTCTTTTTGTACCTTATGGCGCAGTGTTCTGCTAGTGGTACCACACACATCTTTGAATAGTATTAATACATAAAATAACCTCATGCAATAAACTTTTCAGTTATCACCCATTCACGCTGCTGAATACAGACTTCAGATTATCGATCCGCATAATGAAAGTCAGAATGAAACAAATACTCCGTAAAATGACCAGGCATTTTCAAGCCAGTGTTATAAAAATGTTCAAATGTGTGTGAAATCTTATGGGACTTAACCGTTAAGGTCATCACTCCCTAGGCTTACACACTACTCAACCTAAATTATCCTAAGAACAATCACACACACACCCATGCCCGAGGGAGGACTCGAACCTCCGCCGGGACCAGCCGCACTGTCCATGACTGCAGCCCCTAGACCGCACGGCTAATCCCGCGCGGCGCCAGTGTTATAAAAGACTGCTCGATGCTGGACACGTTAGGAGAGTATATGCACATTGAATATCTTACATCATCTTGCTCGACCAAAACAACCCTAGTATTTCTCAATTTGGCAATACTTTACAGAGCAAACCGCACATTTTTGTTCAAGTAGGTTAAATGTATTGGATTTAACGACATTGTTCTTCAAATAATGAAAGCGTGCAGATGTGGAATGTATACAATGTAAAATTAACGAGGCCGACCCATATAAAATACGTCATACTGTATGGGTGACAATGCTCTTAAACATATATGCAGTTGACGTGACGGAAGAAAGATCTAATGAGAATAAACCACAGTGACAGGAGTGAAACTCAGTTAACACTAATCTCACCTCACATTTTTAGGTTAACTCAAAGTTTACATTAAAAGCTGTTGGCTGCGACAAACTGAAGTTAGAAAACAATTGTGTATGAGTATCGTCATAAATTAAAAAGTAAAATTGACCTTTAGTGGCAAGAGATCTCGACATAGTACGTATTGTAATTAAAGAATAAGTCAGTAAGAATTTGTGTCACGGGTAAAAAGCGTAACTACTAATAGTGAAATGTGGCATACAGTAACAACCACACCTATATCCATGATACTGCCAAATGCTTATTAGCTTACGTAGGTTAGTATACGTGGAAAGTAAGCCTTTTCGGTGTACCCTCTAAAAAAATGAAGATAACACGACGCAAAGGTGGATTAGGGCTGTTAGATATACAACAAAAATACACTGCTCAGTTCGTGTGAAGAACTTTTTGACTGATACGAAATAAAATATGAAAAATGTGACTACCTACCAACAGCCTCATAAGAGCGTATCGACAGATCCAGCACAAATAAATTACAATCTAATACACATACGTGATGTCTCTTTACAACTGAGTAACATTCAGGAAAAATTATACCAACCAACGGATGTGCCAATAACGACAAACTATACAAAGGGCTCACAATATCTTTCGCATGGAACGCTACAGAACGGGTAAGTCAACTCAACAAATGGAAAAATAGCGAAAAATCGGCATTTACATATTTTGAACGAAACTAAGCTCGTTATGA
Organism: Schistocerca piceifrons; assembly: GCF_021461385.2. Classification (NCBI taxonomy): domain Eukaryota; kingdom Metazoa; phylum Arthropoda; class Insecta; order Orthoptera; family Acrididae; genus Schistocerca; species Schistocerca piceifrons. Next base: position 234,364,830 of record NC_060149.1, on the reverse strand, counting down.
TATATTATCAATAAAGGAAAACGTACCGTGGAGAGACTGTTTTGTTGTTGTTGTTACTGTTGCTACTGTTGTGGCCTTCAGACCGCAGACTGGTTTGATGCAACTCCTCACTCTAGGGTATCCTGTCCAAGCCTCTTCATCTCTGCTTAGGTATTACGGTGTTCAGCAATTTCAGTCCGCTTACTGTATTAAAACTTTGGTCCACCTCTACAATTCTTGCCGCTCACACTTATCTCAGATACCAAACTGACGATTCCTTGACGCATCAGGATGTGTCATGTCAATCGATCACTTCTTTTAGCCAAGATGGCCCATAAATCTCTTCTCTCCCTAATTCGATCCAGTACTTCTTCTTTAGTCACTCGATTTACCCATTTAATATTTGGCATTCTTCTGCTGCACCACATTTCAAAAGCTTCTACTCTCTTCATGTCTGAACAGTTCATTGTCGAAGATTCCCGTACAAGGTTACATTCCAGACAAATACCTTCGAAAAGGCTTCCCAACACTTAAATTTGTGTTCGATGTTAACGAATTTCTCTTTTTTACGAACACTCCTCCTGCCACCGCCTTTCTGTATTCTATATCCTCTCCATTTTTACCGACGTCACTTATTTTACTGCTCAAATAACGAAATTCTTTTACTAATTTTAGCATCTCATTTTCTAATTTCATTCCCTCATCATGGTCTGATTTAATTCGAGTACATTCCATTACCCCTTTTTTACTTTTGTTGATATTAACCTTACAACCTCTTTTAAAGGTACTGTTCATTCCCTTCAACTGCTTTCCAGGTTCTTTGCCGTCTCCTATAGAATTACAATGAAATCGGCAAACTTCAAACATTTTCTTTTTTTCTTCTCCCTGAACTTCACTTGGCAAATTATCTTTAGTTTCCTTCACCGCTTGTTCAGTGCTCAGATTGAATATTATCAGGGACAGGCTACAACCCCATCTCACTCCCCTCTAAACTAGTGTTTTCCTTTCGTTTCTTTCGAGTCTTATAGCATCGGGATGATTTTTGTACAAGTTGTAGATAAATTTTCAATCCCTGTATTTCATATCTGCTACCTTCAGAGTTTCAATGAGTGTACTCCGCGGAAGCTTTCTCTAAATCTACAATTGCTATACTGATCTATCAACAACAATTAAGACCTACACCATATTGTATGCAGTGTCATTTGATTGATGAACTAAAAACACCTTCGTATTAAGTAACCAACCGAAGTCTGGGACTGGAATAGAAGAAAAAAACAACCTTGCCATTCTAAACGAGATAAAAAAAAACGTGCCTCTTCCGGAAAAACGAAATAGAATGCTCTCCAAGGACAGTTTCGTCGCTGAAGATTCAGCTCTATAGACCAACAATGAAAATTTTCTAATTTAGTTGCTATGTAGAGTATTTTTTGATAATGGCAGAAAGTTCTATTTTCAGGAAGCTTTTTTTGTCTTCTTGGTATGTACCGTATCTAAAATTTGGACAGAACCCTTTTCCCGTAACTTTTCTTTCTTAGGTTGTTTTCATAAACTGGAAAACTGGCATTAATTTCATTCGAGTATGTCCTGTATTGTCATTCGAGTCTATGCTATACAGGACTTCTCTGGTTGTGATTTTCGTCTGCCAATGGTTGTGCTGTTAAGTGTAAGAAATGTCATATCACACAACACTTGGATTGTTGAGGAATACATTCAACTTCATCACTTCAGTGCGTGGGTTGCACAGCTTGTTTTTAGCCTGGGAACTTGTCTGAGTTGCTACTGGTTGGCATATTGTGGATCATAGTCTCGATGCCTAGAGCCTTGTCGTATTGTTAAAGGTTTTGAAGAAAAACGTTACACTCGTTCTATGGAGCTCATAGACAACGACGTTAACAGCAACAAAATCAAATGGCTCTAACAAGGGAACCTCCCCATCGCACCCCCCTCAGATTTAGTTATAAGTTGGCACAGGGATAGGCTTTGAAAAACTGAACACAGATCAATCGAGAAAACAGGAAGAAGTTGTGTGGAACTATGAAAAAAATAAGCAAAATATACAAACTGAGTAGTCCATGCGCAAAGTAGGCAAAATCAAGGAAAATGTGAGCTTACGAGCGCCGTGGTCCCGTCGTTAGCGTGAGCAGCTGCGGAACGAGAGGTCCTTGGTTCAAGTCTTCTCTCGAGTGAAGAGTTTAATTTTTTCTTTTCAGACAATTATCAAAGTTCAGGCACTCACACATAATCAACTTCGCTCTCCAAAATTCCAGGACATGTTCAGATTTGCTTGGACATATGCAGGATTTGACGGTCTACACACGGAAACATTTGAAAACGTAAAAAACATATGTTTTGACAGAGCACAGGGAAAACTGTGCGACTGTGAAACTGTTGCATTCATTTGTTGCAGTTTATGTGACAAACTCTTATGTTTTCATCACTTTTTTGAGAGTGATTATCACATCCACAAGAAAACCTAAATCGGAGAAGGTAGAAGAATCTTTTTACCCATTCGCCAGGTGTGCAAGTTAGGTGGGTCGACAACATATTTCTGTCATGTGACGCACGTGCCATCACCAGTGTCGTATAGAATATGTCAGACGTGTTTTCCTGTGGAGCAATCGGTTGATCTATGACCCTGCGGTCAAATGTTTTCGTTTCCTATTGGAGAGGCACGTCCTTTCGTCTACTAATCGCACGGTTTTGCGGTGCGGTCGCAAAACACAGACACTAAACTTATTACAGTGAACGGAGACGTCAGTGAATGAACGGACAGATCGTAACTTTGCGAAAATAAAGAATGTAAAATTTTCACTCGAAGGAAGACTCGAACCAAGGACCTCTCGTCCTGCAGCTGTTCCGTCTAACCACGGGACCACGGCGCTCTTCAGCTCATATTGTCCTTGATGTTACGTATCTTTCTCATGGACTACTCAGTTTGTGTATTTTGCTTATTTTTTCGTAGTTCCACACAACTTCTTCCTGTTTTCTCGATTGGTCTGTGTTCAGTTTTTCAAGGCCTATCCACTGTGTCAATTTATAACTAAATCTGAGGGGGATGCGATGGGGAGGTTCCCTGGTAAGAACTATGGGACTTAAACATCTGAGGTCGTCAGTCCCCTAGACTTAGATCTACTTAAACCTAACTAACCTAAGGACATCACACATATCGAAGCCCGAGGCAGGAATCGAACCTGCGACCGTAGCAGCAGCGCGGTTCTGGACTGAAGCGCCTAGAACCGCTCGGTCACAGCGGCCGGCAACAGCAACACGCTTTCAAATACGTGGTGCATAGTTCCTCATATTAATGAAATTCCTTATATCAAACTGACACAAACATTTTGTACATTTCAACATATTCTAAGATGGAAAATATATTATTTATGTGGAAGAATGTTTTCGTCTGTTCTACTCTTCGGCTATGTTCATCACATTCGACACACAAGTTTTCGAGAGGTTGTACATTTCTTTTCCAAATGGGTATCTCCTTCACCGCTAATAGAAACAGACGGTTTCAAGCGTATTCTGAGGCAATTTAATCTCGACTACATTAGGCAATCGTTTCGATGTGCCGGCGAAGTTAAAACACGGCACTACTTTAAGCGTTTCCTTTGACTGGAGATAAAAGTTTATTGTGTTTCAAATTATCTCATAATGTGACACGACAGTACTTCTACCAGGTCGGTCGTATAGCAGAGCCACAGCAAAAAGATTACGAGCGTAACACCACTTTTTCATTTTAATTGCCCACTTGAAGTGGGTCCGCAGTAAGCATTAAGCTTTCGTTCCGTTGAGCGCTGTTATCAGTGCTGCATTGCGAAACACGACATTTTCCATTTGCTGCGATTTCCGCGTGAACGAGGATTCCGTCTGTGACAAAGCCTCTAGTGCTTATCAACGATCCTGTCATCTATGTAGGTCAAATTCCGCAGCATCCACATGCTCCATTCAAAGAATTCAGGCCGCTCAGTGACAGATTAATTGTAAACAGTGTTACGAGAAATTTAAAAATTTACTTCTACTTTGACTCCTGGTTCCCTCGTTTTGATACGGAATTGTGAATTAAGTGAGAGGCCTTATTTATTATAGTTACAAAAAGAGAGATTCCTTCTTCACATGTATGCAGTCGGTGGTTATTGGTAGCCCAAACAGTTCTAACGTTAGGAATTTTTCTGCGGTGTATTTGAGTCACGAGTAAAGACAACAAGCAGAGATAACTACAGTATTTTTTGATACGTGACAAACAAAAATTTGTAATTAGAGCGGCTGTGCCAATCGCATGTGCTACAAATGTCACTTGTTTACACCATATGCGACGCTACCTTGTGACAATTTTTTTTGTTTTTAACTGTTTTCCTTCTCGGTTGTGGTTACTTAAAAACATCTCAGTTCAATGACAAAATGTGGAGTCCCTCTGAAATAGTTCCTGAGGAGACATGAACACCACAGTTAAAGAAACTGAACAAAAGTTGAGTGATAGTTACGAGGAAATAATTGTTATGTTTGTAGCCATGCGAGGACCTTGCAATGCTACTGACCGACCGTTACTGAATGCTCTGCGTATTGTATCCACTGGCCGGCACTGCTGTAACGCGGTCAGTGTACGATCCTCCTGGCCCACTGATGTCTGACTTCGTAATGGGTGCCACTAACTAACTGATTGTCTTCCCGAGGATGAAAGGAGCCCGAGCTAGTCCTCCCACCAAAGTAAACTCTAGTACACTAAGAGGAATGTATTTCGGGTTCGTCAGCTACGAAGGCAGACAATTAATAGACGTAAATGCTACCAAAGTTGTGTGCTTGCTTTTGTATGGTTTTCCCTTTTTTTACAGCAGACAAGAATTAAATTAAGTCTGAGTTCTAAATTGCTGAACAGATTTTAATCAGAGGGTTTAGATGTGAGACTGGCGAGTATTATAATAGTTCTAATTTATTTCCAAATTAGCAGTAATCTGCAGTTAGACGCGTTTTTAGTTTCTGAAGTTCCCTCAACCATTACAAACTGCATCTCGTGATACGAACCGCGGAAACGACAGGTGCACCATTTGTAAAAAGCGATTTATAGATCCACCAGTATTCGACTCAAGTTTTTGCCGTCCTCGAGTTTGAATGTAGCCTAACACCAGACGACATTTGTCTTGAAAAGTAGCTTCAGCCGAATAAATAGAGCGCGTGTGGCTACTTATAATATACAAGCAACAGTCAAGCCTATTAACTTCGCGAGTAATGGTATGCAGCAATGATGCTCACGGCGGCGCCATTTCAGGCTGGTAAGCACATCTATGTAGGCTGACACTGTTGCGGCCTCGGAACGCATATACAGTTTAGAGACTGATAGTGGACACAAGGTGCTGCGTATCAACAACGAGCAGGTAACTGCAAAGGCCCAGGTTTGGCATCGTGGATGTTGATGTGCACGAGAAAGTGACATTACATAGCTAACTGTGATCACCTAAACGGAAATTCGACTAGGTCCAGACGGTCATTTCTGTCACTGTGACGCACTGCCGAAAGCCGGGGTTCATAAACCAAGGTTTCTGAAAGGCAAATAGCGACAAAGTGGATACTGATTCGGTTAACCCTCAAGTCTTGGAATAAAGGAAGGAAAGATAATTAGAATTTAACGCCCCGTGGACGACAAAGCCATTAGGGACGCAGCATACGCTCGCAGTGGTGGAAAGAAATAGGACAAGTCTTTTTCAGAGCAACCATCTGGGCATTTGCATTGAGCAATTTACGGACATCATGGAAACCTAAATCAAGATGGCCCAACGGTTATCTGAACTGCTGTCTTCCTGAATGCAAATCCAGTGTGCTAAACTGTGCACGAGCTTAGGTTTTGCAAGTGGATGAATAAAGCAAGGTTTCATTCCAAAGTATGACCTACACAGGGAGGCTTTCCATATCCAGGCAGTGACAGATCATCTGTTAGATGGCGCGATGTGGCGACGATACACTTTTTTTGCGAACCCGTGGTGTCTCCTGTCCCGTGCACAAAGGAACGATACATTTACTTTCCTATGAAGATGCAGCATGTTCAGCCTGGGACCTATCGCCATTATAAAATTCTTTAACATATTACAAGCGATGGACGATAACGGAGAAATCCAACACCAAAGAAGAGGGAACGAAATCACGATGACAATATCTTTACGAAGCTCCGAGAAACTCATTCAGCAGCAGAGAGGTGGGATCGTGAATGATAGACGAGGTGGCGTTTAGAACTCTGTCCAAAATATGTACGAATCCTACAGAAAAAGGGCAATAAACTACTAGTGGCAACACATTTAGATGAACAGGAATTCAGTATCATGGGATAGAAAATGAGTTGAGCAGAACGCTATTCTGTGATATGATGACAAATGACTTCACCGAATTACAGGTCGTGGTTCTTACGCTGCGTTCAAAGATGAGATGAACGGCAGCGTAGGAAATTTCCATCCTATAGTCACTGGAAAATATGCCGGAATCAAAAGGACACATCAGAATATTACACAAGCGGAAAAAAATACATAGAAGGTGGTGGCAGGGATGGTTAAAGCAGCAAACAATATAGTGCAATCTCAGTTCTTGATACATCGTCAGTAAATACCATATAAACCAAATCTCGTTATTTGTATATACGCACTGATCCGTGGGGTCCACATCGCTATCGACACAGACGAAATATTACAAATCGATGAAGATAAGTCTTGCTGAACGAACAAGACTTACAGTCAGGAGAAGTGAAGTTCAAGGACCCATCCGGTAACAAATATTTACGTCTTTCATACACTGCACTGCCAAAGAAACTGGTGTAGGAATGTGTATTCAAATACAGAGATATGTAAAGAGGCAGAAGATGGCGCTGCGGTCGGCTACGCCAATATAAGATAACAAGTGTCTGGCACAGTTGTTAGATCGGTTACTGCTGCTACAGTGGCAGGTTATCAAGATTTAAGCGAGATTGAACGTGGTGTTACAGTCGGCGCACGAGCGATGGGACACAGGGTCTCCGAGGTAGCGATGAAGAGGGAATTTTCCCCTACGACCATTTCACTAGTGCACCGTGAATATCACGAATCCAGCAAAACATCAAATCTCCTACATTGATGTGGCCGGAAAAAGATCTTGCAAGAATGGGATCAACGACGAATGCAGAGAATCGTTCAACGTGACGGACGTGCAACTTTTCCGCAAATTGCTGCAGATTTCAATGGTGGGCCAACAAAAAGTGTTAGCGTAAGAACCATTCAACGAAGCATCATCGATATAGGCTGTCGGAGCCGAAGACCCACTCGTGTACCCTTGATGACTGCACGACACAAAGCTTTAAACCTCGCTTTGGCCCGTTAACACTGACATTGGACTGTTGATGACTAGAAACATGTTACCTGGCCGGACGAGTCTCGTCACAAATTGTATCGAGCGGTTGGACGAATACGGCTATGGAGACAACCTCATGAATCTATGGATCCTGCATGTCAGCAGGGAACTGTTGAAGCTGGTGGAGGCTCTGTAATGGTGTGGGGTGCGTGCAGTTGTCCTAGATACGATACTGACAGGTAAATGGAAATGAGAGTATGGCATCGTTGGCCGGGAGGCCCCATTTGGAGAAGTTCGGCCGCCAAGTGCATGTCTTATTTCAGTCGACGCCACACTGATCGACTTGCGCGCCGGTTATGATGAAATGACGATGAGGACAACACAACACCTAGTCCCCGAGCGGAGAAAATCTCCAACCCGGCCGGGAATCGAATCTGGTCTCGCTTGCATGGGAGGCGGGCGCGTTACCACACACCTAAGCAGGCGGACCGTTCTGACAGGTGATTCGTACGTAAGTATCTTGTCTGATCACCTGCATGTCCATTGTGCATTCCAACGGACTGGGGCTATTTCAGCAGGACAATGCGATACCCCACAGGTCCCGAATTGCTACAGAGTGGCTCCAGGAACACTCTTCTGAGTTTGAACACTTCCGCTGGCCACCGAACTCCCGAGACTTGAACTTTATTGAACATATCTGGCATGCCTTGCAACGTGCTGTTCAGAAGAGATCTCCACTCCTTCGTATTCTTACGGATTTATGGACAGCCCTGCTGGATTCATGGTATCAGTTCCCTCCAGCACTATTTCAGACGTTAGTCGAGTCCACGCCACGTCGTGTTGCGGCACTTCTGCGTGCTCGCAGGGGCCGTACACGATATTAGACAGTTGTACCAGTTTCTTTGGCTCTTCAGTGTAGCTTTTCAGAACCTATTAAAGCAAACAGAGAAAGGGCACGGCTGGTTTTCTTGCCCATTCTTGTCCTACACGAGCTGATATTTCGTACCCAATAACCTCGTGTCGAAGGTACGTTCGACCCCAATCTTCCTTCCTGCATTTGTGATCCTGCAGTTAACAGCGTCGTCAGTGATGAGCATTATTTCCCAAAAGGGGTCACTAAAATGATCACGCTTAATGATATTAAAATGTAAATGAATCATGATTTATTATGTTTCATAGTTAAACACTGCTGCAAATGTATGCATTGAAGAGTTCGCAGTGAGCTGTAGACTCCAAAACGCTGACAGTGTGGATAAACGTCATTCTGGTGGGCGATATCGATGCTAAATATGTGGCTCCCATCACAAAATTTCAGAGAGTGAACTGAATACAATTAATTACGGCCGGCTGGGGTGGCCGAGCGGTTCTAGGCGCTACAATCTGGAACCGCGCGGACGCTACGGTCGCAGGTTCGAATCCTGCCTCGGGCATGGATGTGTGTGATGTCCTTAGGTTAGTTAGGTTTAAGTAGTTCTAAGTTCTAGGGGACTGATGACCGCAGCAGTTAAGTCCCGTAGTGCTCAGAGCCATTTGAACCATTTGAATTAATTACGATTGCTTTAACAAACTTCACAGTGCTGTCGGTAAAATTTGTCCCAAGTACACGGTTCAGTCACATTAATGTGACCACCGCTTATGTTCAACGTCAACGTTCAATAACCATTCACAGACGCAGGTGGCAGCACCAGCAATGGAGGGTACCTAAAGTGTTTCGTCGGTGGGGGGACATGCAGAAACACTACAGTCGTTGTTGTCATGCGGGAAAGAGCTATTTGTTTAACGTCCAAAAGGGCATGATCATTGGCTTTCGGTCAAAGGTTGGAAGCATGTCCGAAACGGATAGGTTTGTAAATTGTTCGTATGCCGCCGTGCATAACGCAGGTCTATACTGTGCAATGTAACATTGCGCTATCGAAAACCGGAGCCGAGACAACTGAGGTACACCATGAGTGAGGGTGAAAGTCGTCTGCTGAGATGTATACGGGCGAATAGATGTGCAACTGTTGAGCAACTGACCGTCATGACGAATGGAGGGGATACCAATAGTATCTCCTCGACGACCGTTCAGCGAACGTTGCTGCTTGGTTCATGCATCCATGCTGACAGCTCTTCATTGGCGCCAAATACTAGAATTTGCACGCCTTTTCAAGTGAATCACGTTTCATGCTCCATCGGACAGATGGCCGCTGGCGTGTACAACATGAAATGTCTGAAGGCAAGCACCTACAACAATCGTCAGAACGTTCCAGACCGGAGGAGGAACCTCGGGGAATTCGCAGGGTGATATCGTCATTCTAGAAGGCGCAATGGATCAACACAAGTATGCGTCTATCCTTGGGGACCACTTCCACCCTACATGCAGTCTGTTTCTCCGCGGCAAGGTGGCATCTAAGAGCAGGACACTACAACATGTCATACATATTGCAGTGCACGTGCGTGGTTTGAAGAGAAGAAGAATGAATTTACTATTCCCCCCTGGCTCCCAAACACCTCAGATTTAAACCCAATCAGAAATGTGTGGGACCATCTCGATCGGGTTGTTCGCGCCATGGATCGTCAGGCGAGAAATCTAACTGGAGTCGGTAAGGTTCCACGTCCCTGTCCACATTTTCCAGAACCTCGCTAACCCTCTTCCTGCATGTCTCGGAGTGGTCGGCGGTGCAAAAGGTAGTTTTCCAGGCTCCTGAAAGCTGGTCACATTAATGTGATGTTGACAGTGTATATACACTACTGGCCATTAAAATTGCTACACCACGAAGATGACGTGCTACAGACGCGAAATTTAACCGACAGCAAGAAGATGCTGTGATATTCAAGTGATTAGCTTTTCAGAGCATTCACACAAGGTTGGCACCGGTGGCGACACTTACAACGTGCTGACACGAGGAAAGTTTCCAACCAATTTCTCATACATAAACAGCAGTTGACCAGCGTTGCCTGGAGAAACGTTGTTGTGATGCCTCGTGTAAGGAGGAGAAATGCGTATCATCACGTATCCGACTTTGATAAAGGTCGGATTGTAGCCTATCGCGATTGCGGTTTATCGTATCGCGACATTGCTGCCCGCGTTGGTCGAGATCCAATGACTGTTAGCAGAATAAGGAAGCGGTGGGTTCAGGAGGGTAATACGGAACGCCGTGCTGGATCCCAACGGCCTCGTATCACTAGCAGTCGAGATGACAGGCATCTTATTCGCTGCCTGTAGTGGATCGTGCAGCCACGTTTCGATCCCTGAGTCAACAGATGGGGACGTTTGCAAGACAACAACCATCTGCACGAACAGTTCGACGACGTTTGGAGCAGCATGGACTATCAGCTCGGAGACCATGGCTGCGGTAACCCTGGACGCTGCATCGCAGATAGGAGCGCCTGCATTGCTGTACTCAACGACGAACCTGGGTGCACGAATGGCAAAACGTCATTTTTTCGGATGAATCCAGGTTCTGTGTACAGCATCATGATGGTCGCATCCGTGTTTGGCGACATCGCGGTGAACGCACATTTGAAGCGTGTATTCGTCACCTTCGTCTGGCGTATCACCTGGTGCCACTGGTTACACGTCTCGGTCACCTCTTGTTCGCATTGACGGCACTTTGAACAGTGGACGTTACATTTCAGATATGTTACGACCCGTAGCTCTACCCTTCATTCGATCCCTGCGAAACCCTACATTTCGGCAGGATAATGCACGACGTCATGTTGCAGGTCCTGTACGGGCCTTTCTGGATACAGAAAATGCTCGATTAGTACCCTGGCCAGCGCATTCTGCAGATCTCTCTCCAACTGAAAACGTCTGGTCAATGGTGGCCGAGCAACTGGCTCGTCACAATACGCCAGTCATTACTCTTGATGAACTGTGGTATCGTGTTGAAGCTGCATGGGCGTACCTGTACACGCCATCCAAGTTCTGTTTGACTCAATGCCCTGGCATATCAAGGCCATTATTACGGCCAGAGGTGGTTGTTGTGGGTACTGATTTCTCAGGATCTATGCACCCAAATTGCTTGAAAATGTAATCACATGTCAGTTCTAGTATAATATATTTGTCCAATGAATACCCATTTATCATCTGCATTTCTTCTCGGTGTAGCAATTTTAATGGCCAGTAGTGTATAACGTCGATGAGTGTGTGAACTCACTGAACGGATTAATACCTGAATTGAAGAAGCACCAAAGCTTCTGAAAATATCTGTTACGCCGAGATCGTCACATATCCAAAACAATTCGAACCACACCGACAAATGGGTTGTGTGCAGTTCCAGATTGACTCTAACGTACTGATGGTCACTAAAATTTTAACTCCATGAAGACGGCATGCAACAATAGTCAAATTGACACACATAGATATTAAATAATTAGCGTTCAAGTGCAAACGCACGAAGCAGATAGGAGTTAACACAGATACTGCTGAGGTGGGATGTCTTGTGTGCCTCAACGATAGACATAACGTTACGGTGGGTGCAACCACAACAGAGAGGAGGTATCTGTGAAGAGGCCAGTCAAACATGTGGTTCCTGAGGAGGGATAGCAGCTTTCTTAGTAGTTGAAGGGGCAACAGTCTGATCTGGCCTTGTAACATCAACCAACATGGGCTTGCTGGGCTGAAAGCAAGGGGAAAGTACGTTTCAGGAGGACATGCAGCTCTACGGTATGATTAAATGAAGATAGCATATCTTGGGTGAAATATTCTGTGGGTAAAAAAGTCCACCATTCGGAGCTCCGGCCAGGGCTAGTCAGGAGGATGCCATCGTCAGGGAAAACAGATTTGTAGAGGGAAATGGATAGGTTGAAGTTAGATATAGTGAAGTTTGATGGTAAGATGAATAGTACAGCAGGTGAGTACAATGTTATAAATACAAAATCAAACAGTGGTAATACAGGAGTAGGTCTAATAATGGATAAGAGCGTAGCTACTATGAGCAGCATAGTGAACGAGTTATCATAGCCAAAATAAACACAAAATGAACTCCCAACAGAGTAGTGTAGGTTTATATGCCAACTAGCTTCGCAGATGATGAAGAGACTGAAAGAATGTGTGATGAGTTAAGAGAAATTATTCAGATAATTAAGGGAGAGGAAAACTTAATTGCGGAATGGTATTTCGTAATAGGAAGAGAACGAAAAATAGGAGGAACTGGGGAAGTGGATGAAGAGGAGGCTGCCTGGTAGAATTTTGCACATAGCATAATTTAATCATGGCTAACACTTGGTTAAAAATCATTAAAGAAGGTTGTATACGTGGAAGAGTCCTAGAAACACTGGAAGATTTCAGACTGATTATTTTTACAGGTGAGATAGAGATTTCGAAACCAGATTTCAAATTGTAAGACGTTTCAAGGGCATGTATGGATTCCGACCATAATTTATTGGTTATATACTGTGGATTAAAACTGAAGAATTTGGAAAAAGGTAGGAAATTAAGGAGATGGGATCTGGATAAGTTGAAAGAACGAGAGATTGTTGAGAGTTTCAAATGGAGTATTCGACAACGAATGACTGCAACAGCGGCTCCCGCTCCGAGACGTGCAGGAAGAGAGTTAGTGATGTTATGGGAGGTACCAACAGGGATGTGGAGATATACCGACTCCAGTGTCGTGATCAGCTGCTCTCGGTTGAGGATCCATGTTGTGAACAGTCCTATCGCACAGATTCTCAATACAGTTTAAATCCTGGGAGTCTAGTGGCCAGGGGAGTATGGTAAACTCATGCTGGTGCTACTCGAATCACGCACGGACGCTGTGAGCTGTGTGGCACATTGCTTTATCCTGCTGGTAGAAGTCATCGTGCGAGGGAGAACAATCCGGATGCAGGGGTGGACATGGTCCCCTAGGAGAGATGCATACTTATGTTGATCCCTTGTGCCTTCCAGAACGATGAGATTATCTAGGGAATGCCAAGAAAACATCCCCCACCAAAACGCTCCCTCCTCTTCCGACAATTGTTGCAGTGTGTTTGTTCTCAGACGTTTCACGCTAATGGAACATGAAGAGTGATTCATCTGATAAGGGCATCTGCCTCCACGCAGCGGAAGTCCAGTTGTGTTATTGCTGTGCAAATTCCAGTCTTCGGCGCTGATGAACAGTAGTAATTATGAAATCACAATGAAATGAACACCCTAAGCTGCTTACAGGCGTTGACATACGTCAACGGGGACAGATGAAAATGTGTGCCCCGACCGGGACTCGAACCCGGGATCTCCTGCTTACATGGTAGACGCTCTATCCATCTGAGCAACCGAGGACACAGAGGATGGCGCGACTGCAGGGATTTATCTCTGGCACGCCTCCCGCGAAACCCATATTCTCAGCGTTTTGTCCCGCACTACATTCGTAGTGCCCCCGCCCATTATACTCATTACTCGCGGCGCGTTGCCGATTCCCGTAAGAGTTCTTTCGGACATGTCCGAAAGAATAGATACCATCTTAGTATATATATAGTTCAGGCTTACCGGCCACTTGACCATCTTTTTCTTCTGCGCGAATGCACAAACGGTGCCCGAACTCTTACGGGAATTGGCAACACGCACATACGAATACTCGTACAATAACTCAGTTCTGTTTTCTCTGTGTAATCATCATTCGATCCCCACACTGTTAATGATCCTGAGCATTTCTTTCTTTCTCGGGCCTTTGTCCCGCTCCAACGCGGGATCGCCTTGGTAGACGGATTTGGCAGTGTTAATTGCAGAGGGTGGCCGGATGCCCTTCCTGCCGCCACCCCGAACCCCCCGGGATGGAAGTAGTGTACCCCAGCTGTCTGCGTCTAGTGTACGTCATGAAATAGTGGGAACGTTTTCAAATATCTGTGGGTCGTGTAACTGAGGCGGAACTTGGGGACCAGCCCGGTATTCACCTAACGGGATGTGGAAAACTGCCTAAAAACCACAACCAGGCTGGCCAGCATACCGGCCGTCGTCGATAATCCACCGGGCGGACACGATTCGGGGCCGGCGCGCCTATCCGAGTCCAGGAAGCAGCGCATTATTGCTCTGGGCTACCCTGGCGGGTCTGTTAATCATCCTGAGCATGTGTCACCTTAAATCAAGCTCAGCTATGTAGAAGTTTGTAGCTATTCAGTTACTTCGGTTGTTATTTATTAAATATCATTCGTCTACATCCTTAATTAATTGAGGCATGTCTCTCTGTGTCGTTATAAAATGAATGTTTTGTGAATGATAAATCATTTTAGGTTTATAATCTATGCGAAATAATGATTTCATTCTGATTAATGCTAATTAAAATGAAGCGAGTAATAATAACCGGATTTAGCTGATTTCTTATCACTTTACTCGCAGCTGGAATGAATGGAGCTCAAATCCTCATCATAGTTCACCTATTCTTATTGCCGTTAAATAGCCTCGATCAAATTATGGGACCACCGAATAGACCATATTGTTCCCACATTCATCCAGTTTAATTTATGATGCTTGTTTAACGATCTAGATGCATACGGGTCATAAAACTGATGACATTCCGTCCTCGGCTCTGGACTGTCTTCTAGTGACTGCGAGGCAGCAATGAAAAACTGCACAGAACTTCAGCAAGCTGGTTCAAGGTTGACTGTACATATTGATTTGCTGCAGATTCCCTATTTCGGTTAGTACTGGACTGTAGCCGGAGTTTACGAAAGCATATTTCACTTCAGTGAAAGAAGCTGCATAACCTTTTTATTGGTCTATAAACACTGATATTACCATTTTTACACAGTATTCATAAAGTACTTCTTCTTCGGGTTGTCCCTGGAAAAAGTGAAAAACTGTCATGTTGCAATTACTTGACGTCATTGTTGTTTCAGCTCTAATTGTGATTTTTGACTCCAACTTTAGTACTGTTACTTCTGTACACTGAAGCGCCAAAGGAACTGGTATAGGTAAGCTTATTCAAATACAGAGATATGTAAACAGGCAGAATACGGCGCTGCTGTCGGCAATGCCTATATAAGACAACAGGTGCCTGGCGCAGTTGTTAGATCGGTTACTGCTGCTGCAATGGCAGTTTATCAAGATATATCCGAATTTGAACGTGGGGTTATAGTCGGCGCACGAGCGATGGGACACAGGTAGTGATGAAAGTGGGGCTGTTCCCGTACGATTATTTCACAAGTGTACCATGAATATCAGTAATCCGGTAAAATATCAAAACTCCGACATCGGTGCGGCCGGAAAAAGACTGTGCAAGAACGGGACCAACGACGACTGAAGAGAATCGTTCAACGTGACAGAAGTGCAACCCCTTCCGCAAATTGCTGCAGATTTCAGTGCTGGGCCATCAACGACAGGTGACACGTAAGCATCCTGTCTGATCACTTGTGTCCATTCATGTCCATTGTGCATTCCGACGGATTTGGGCAATTCCAGCAGGACAATGCGACACCCCACACGTCCATTGCTACACAGTCATTCCAGGAACACTCTTCTGAGTTTAAACACTTCCGCTGGCCACCGAACTCCCCAGTCATGGACATTACTGAGCATATCTGGGATGCCTTGCAAGGTACTATTGAGAAGCGATCTCCACCCCCTCGTAACCCTACGGATTTATGGACAGTCCTGCAGGATTCAAGGTGTCAATTCCCTCCAACACTACGTCATACAAGAGTCGAGTTCATGCCACGTCGTGTTGCGTCACTTCTGCATGCTCTCGGGGGCTCTTCTCGATATTAGGCAGGTGTACCAGTTTCTTTGGCTCTTCAGTGTATATCGTTATATAATTGTGTGAAAATAGTAAAATAGAACAGTCTCTCACTTCCTCTTTGCCCCAGTTAGCAGAATCGTCAAAAGTTGTGGCAATACTGGACTTCCCCTGATTCGCTCTGCTGAATCTGATACGCAGTGCCTCTTATCTACAGTTATCGAATGTGTTTGTCTCTTCACAATCAAGGCCGAAGGGAGACGTTGAGTTAGCACCTTTGACCTCCTTATCGATTAGTTATTATCCAGCTTTTCAACGTTCCTTACGGCATGTAAAAGAAGCTAACACTAAGACAGAGAATATAAATTGCGAAAACCTAATGGCTGACTAAAGAAACCTTTCATTTTCGTAATAAAAGTGATTTTAAATGCATGTGGAACTGTTAAAACAGAAATGGGAAGAAAATAATTGTTTAATATGTCTAATACAACAATGAACAAGAAAACAATAACAGAAACCACGAGAAGCAGAAAATAACTGAAAGCCTTACATGAGACAGAATATTGAAGAATATCTCACTGATTACTTCACTTAAGAAGCTGAACCTTGACTGGGCAGAACAAAGTATATAAATTGTGTCTTGTATAAGGCGGAAACTTACTCCAGTCAAATATCTCAGGAAGTTACGTTGTAGCATTCATTCTGGCGTAGAATGAAAGTTTCAGATAGAATATTGTAGATATTAGCCAAAATTATTAGAATTAAGAGTGAACGTGTGTATAGGGGCTGCCATTTCATTTCATTATATGGATATTGGGTTATCTACACATATTTTATATAAAATTCAGAGGTAAAAGTACTTTACATTACTATAGCCGACACATTCTTCACGAGAGAATTCTGCAGCTGTTTTCATTTTTACAAAATATATAAATATTGTTTATTTTTTAGTTATAGTTGCACATTTTTGTACAGTATGACTACTTCTGATCTCTCAGAATCATATTCAGATCCGATGTGTTGTTCCAATGCAAATACAATGGGTTAGCTACATACATCTGAAGATAATCAAGTAAGACTGAAATTAGTCATACTGTTAAATAATGTACTACTGGGACTGAAAAATTTAAATTAGCTGTGATCATAATGTCTGGGAGTGTAGAAACCGTGACAGTGTGAAATAGTTATTCGTGTAATTTTCGGGCTTTGATACATACATACATGTATGTTATTAAATGATGAGTATTATACGTTTAACTTAATATAACTACGCGTTCCGAGCATGTTCTGCTCATCTTTAGGCGTGTGTATAATAAAAAGGTCGTCATATTATTATAAGTGTGTAATGTTTACATTCACGTAAAAACGTATTGTGCAGTGAAATACATCGAATTTAGCATAAATTGCTACGGTATAATGTTACATAACAGTGCCGCCAGTGTTCCAAAAGGAAATAAAGTGTGAATGAAGCTATGGAAAGCCGATATTGCTTTGTTGACCAATTCAACAGATAACGAGAAACATCTTGCTGAGTTCCACAAGATAGGAGCATGTACCATTTGGGATCGACTTCTGGCAACCACTGTCTCCACCCCCTCCCCAGCCCTACCCATATTCTCCTTGTTCCGGCGTAAAGTCAAGCGCCGGCACCCCAGTCGGGAACGTGAAAGCAGAGAGAGCTGTGAGGAAGACATCAGCCAATTGCACGCTGACCGACCCTTCTCCATGACGACAATGCGACAGGAGCGCCCTCTACGCGAAGAGAACATAGGGGCTGCACCTGACTGGCTACAGGCCCAGTTCTACGAGTCCTACAGAAGCGTCAAGACCAGAGACCTGGATAAAAGCATACGGTATTACTTCACTTGTACTGGAATCGTTATATTGGAGGATATTGATTATATTGCATGTAGTCCTTTGCTTGCGACACCAGTATGTATTTCTCAAAGTTAATTATTGCCATTTATTATCTGTAGTAAAATTCATTAATACGATTTGCTTGAACTGGTATCTAGCGATCCGAGAAGCAGATTTCCTAGACCCCCCACAACTAGGAAGGATGCAACACTCCCTTTGGCCACCCCATCAGCAGAACAGTGACACAAAATTGTAACTTTCGTATTTCTATTTTAATTTAGACTAGTTAAGACATTTCATGATTTAATATGACGTATGGCTGCATGCATAAACTCCTGAAAAGCGCACAATATGCTCGAAACGCGTAGAGTTATGTTAATCTAACCATGAAATACATACACAAACTTCAAAAAAAGTTTTGCATCACCTCGGTTCTGAGAGTTCCGGAACCTGTACAGAAAATTGGAATAGACATCAACATAAACATCATTTCCGCCCTATTTATTGCTCATGAAAACCACACATTGTATGTTGTACCACCTTACAGCGAGACCTTCAGAGGCGGTGGTCCAGATTTCTGTACACACTGGTATCTCTACTACCCAGTAGCAGGTCCTCTTGCATTGATGCATGCCTGTATTCCTCGTAGTATACTATCCACAAGTTCATCAAGCCACTGTTGGTCCAGATTGTCCCACACCTCAACGGCGATTCAGCATAGATCTCTCAGAGTGGTTAGTAGGTCACGTCGTCCATTAACAGCCCTTTTCAGTATGTCCCAGGCATGTTCGATGGGGTTCATGTCTGGAGATCATGCTGGCCACTCTAGTCGAGCGATGTCGCTATCGTGAAGGAAGTCATTCACAAGATGGAAATGTCGTCCATGAAGACGAATGCCTCGCCAATATGCTGCCGATATGGTTGCACTATCGGTAGGAGGATGGCATTCACGTATCGTACAGGGGTTACGGCGCCTTCCATGACCACCAGCGGCGTATGTCGGCCCCACATGATGCCACCCCAAAGCAGCAAGGAACCTCCACCTTTCTGGACTCGCTGGACAGAGTGTCTAAGGCGTTCAGCCTGACCGGGTTGCCTCCAGAAACGTCTCTGACAATTGTCTGGTTGAAAGCATATGTGACACCCATCGGTGAAGAGAACGTGATGCCAATACTGAGCGGTCCATTCGGCATGTTGTTGGGCCCATTTGCACTGCTCTGCGTGTTGTCGTGGTTGCAAATATGGACCTCATCATGGACGTCGGGAGTGAAGTTGCGCATCATGCAGCCAATTGTGCACAGTTTGAGTCGTAACACGATGTCCTGTGGCTGCACGAAAAGCATTATTCAACATGGTAGCGTTGCTGTCAGGGTTCCTCCGAGCCGATATCCGTAGGTAGCGGTCATCCACTGCAGTACTAGTCCTTGGGCGCCCTGAGCGAGGAATGTCATCGACAGTTCGTGACTCTTTGTATCTCCTCCATGTCCGAACAACATCGCTTTGGGTCACTCCGAGACGCCTGGACACTTCTCTTGTTGAAGGCCCTTCCTGGCACAAAGTAAGAATGCGGACGCGATCGAACCGCGGTATTGACCGTCCAGGCATGGTTGAACTACAGACAACACGAGCCGTGTACCTGCTTCCTGGTGGAATGACTGGAAATGATCGGCTGTCAGACCCCCCCCCCCCCCACCCCCTCCGCCCCCGTCTAATAGGCGCTGCCCATGCATGGTTGTTTACAGCTTTGGGCAAGTTTAGTGACATCTCTGAACAGTCAAAGGGACTGTGTCTTTGATACAATATCCACAGTCAACGTCTATGTTCAGGAGTTCCGGGAACTGGGGTGATGCAAAACATTTTTGATGCGTGTCAATGTGACTGGTGGCAGTTTAGCACAATTATCATCATCATCATCATCGCCATAATCATCATCACGAGTTATCTGCCGCCCACTGCTGGATGAAGGACTTCTGTAACTTTTCCAAGCATTGCAGTATTCAGCGATTCACCTCCATGTTGCTCCTGCACTTCTGTGATGTCACCTGTCCACCTTCCATTATGTCATCGCCTCGTTATTTACTTATCTCTTGAAATCCTACAAATAACCTCCTTGGTCCGTCTACCATTCATTCGCACGACTACGTCCCACGCCAATCCCTGTTAAACTACCTGGTCAAATGTATTTGGACATGTATTATTGGACATTAATAAGAGATGCGTTGTCCCTTCGCCATTGTGACGGCTTGAACTATGCCGGGGACACTGTCTGAATGTCAAGGGAGGAATGGCAGTCCATTATTCCTCAAGAGTCGAAACCAGACAAAATAGTGGTGTTGGACGCTGGGATCTGTAGCGAAGACAATTATAAGGTATTAGACTGGATTCAGGTCGAGACTCTGAACAGGCCAATTGATGTCAGGTATGTTAACGTTCTCACACCATTGCGCGCAGATGTCACTTTACGACTGAGTGCAATGCAGTGCTAATATAGACAATCATTGTCTCCGAACTGTTTCCCTACTATGGGTAGACACAATGTTGTAAAATGTGTTCATATCCTTCCACATTAGTGTTTTCTAAAGCACAATAAGGTGGCCACATCGTAACTACGACAAGCACCCCCATAACGTAATATCGTTTCCTCCGTACTTTACCATTGGCACTACACTCGATGGCAGGTAACCCTTTCCATCGGATTCCCACAGATTCTCGTTCCCAGTCATTCACTGTTCAGTGGCGTCGTTCTGTACACCATGTAAAGAGTCGCTCAGCATTGACTACAGAAATATGTGGATTATGAGAAACTGTTCGACCATTGTACCCCAAGTGATTCGTTCCGCAGATTTCGTGCGATTTTTTATAACCACCCGCCACAATGCTCGACCGTCCCTGACCGTCATTACAGTAGCTCTACTTGGCCTTGATTTTGCTGTGGTTGTTGCTTCGCATTTCCACTACGCAGTCACATCACCAACAGCCGACTTGGGCAGCCTTAGAAGGGCTGAAATGTCCCTGGTGATGATGTTTGGTTTGTGGGGCGCTCAACTGCGTGGTCATCAGCGCCCATACAGTGTCCTAATTTTTACACTGTCCAATGTTTTTTACACAGTCGAATCCTGCCGCTGTCACGAATGATGATGATGATGATGAAATGATGAGGACAACACATATACCCAGTCTCCGGGCAGAAAAAATCCACAACGAGGCCAGGAATCGAACCTGGGATCCCGTGATCCAGAGGCAGCAATGCTAGCCACTTTTTTTTTTAAATCTCACTTTGTTCGTTTTAGTTCGTTGCATCTGCTCGGGGCGGACGTCGCAGGACACCCGTTTCAGTTCGTAGTTGATCCACTAACTCAGTTCTTTTATTACAGAGGGCAGCTAACCCTCTGACCGAACACACTGAACTACCGTGCCGGCCCACTAGACCATGAGCTGCGGACTGATGGATCTGTTACTTAGGGGACACCCAATGACTAGTCAACGTTCGAAGTCACTGAGCTCTCCTAACAAACCCATTCTGCTGTTACTATTTCTCTACTGACAACACAATGTTTCCCGCCTTCTTTTATACCGTCGGGTCCTCCTCTCGTGACATCTAGTGGTCAATTACGCATACAGTAGGGTTCACTGGATACTTTTGATCAGGTCGTGTAAATGTACCTCTATACTCCTGAGTCACCTTTTGCTGTGTGGCGGGGGTTAGTTTGTGTACCACTGTCACTTTGCGCCATTCGTGTGGTAATCGCGAATAGTACGTGGGAAGAACGAGTGTTGATAAGTCTCCATGTGGGCTCGAATCTCTCTTGTTTTACTTTCATATTCTTTTCGGCATGTATACGTAAAAGGAAGTAATTTACTGAGTAACTCTTATAGAATTTTCAACAGTAAATCACACCTCGGTACTCAACACATCTCCTGCTCTCCTTTAGATCTTCTCTATTCCACTGTAATTCCTTTATGACACGGGCTCAGCACTGACGAGAAATATTCAAGTATCAGTCGAACGATGGTTCTGTATCATACCTCCTTCGTGGTTAGACTACGATTCCTAAAGACTCTTCCAATGAATCCGAGTTTGACATTTGCCTTCCCTACGATCAGTTTTATGTGGTCATTCCACGTTAAATCACTCTGTACGCATAATTCCAGATAATGCTTCCAATGATTCTTTTGTAAACGTGTATCAGACAAGAACAGATCTTTCCTCTTATTTGTATGAAACACCTTACATTTGTTTATTCCGAGAGTCAGCTGCCAATCCCTGCTCCTAGCTTCGATCCTGTGCAGGTCTTCCTGCATTCCGTTTCAGTTTTATAGCGTTGCGACTTCTCTGTGCAGGGTGGTTGGAATCAGCCTGAAAAGCTTGTAAGGGTGTTGTAGGGTAGGTTGTGTTGAGAAGTAGTTGTTAAGAGGAAATGCGTTATGTTGCGCTGCATTGACATTAGCCAGTCACGTCACTGGGCGCGCAAATTCAAGCGGCCCGCCGGTGACGGTATCACCAAATGTGCTTTCGTTTGGTTTCCTAAAACCGAACACGAGAGCGATAAGAAAATTGGACATGGGACGGTAGTAAGGATAGTAAGGATCGAAACGAAGTGAAAGGCTGAGCAGTCTCGCGCGCTATCATTTACACTATGAGAACAACTGACACTAACTGTACCTGGCGAGCCGTTTGAATTTGCCCGCGCAAAAGGCCAATTAGCTAACTTCAATGCTTATTAACTCGGAAACGATGGAACCTAACGAATTTTTTTGAACATTTATTTTTCGGCACAACCTACCCTTCTGCATACTTACAAGCTTTTCTGACTGTTTCTGACCAGTCTGTATATAACGGCCACTGAAAAGGTTTCCGTTCGAAGGCCACACTAACCCCTGCCTACATGTCGGTGCTCGTATACCCGCATCGTAGTCGCAATTGGTTGCATATACGACCCTCACCTTCAAACGGAAACTTTTTGGTCGCTCCCCTTATACGACGACATCCACTGCGAATAGTCACATGGAGATGGCAGCGTTATTCACCAAGTTTTATTTCCATAATAGCCATAAGTATATATTTCATTCCAATCTATTCCCTAATCATTTATTTGATTTTCTAACTCTCCCAGTAATTTCCAGAATACATCTTTCCGTTACTCGCTGAGAAATCCTGAGTATATGAATGGTTCTCTTGTTAACAGTCCATGTCTGACTGCCACAAGTGATAACTTATTGTATGCTTTTCTTTGCAGACACATTGGAAGTTTAGTTTTGAAAACTCTTCTTTAGTTTACAAAAAGCAGTTCAGCACTTTTTACTCTTCTCTTTATTTCGCTTTCCGTCCACTCTTGTCATCATCTCCGTCTTTCCTGAGCATAACAATTTATGTACTTAATTAATAATTTGTGCTCTTTTCTTTTCGATGTGTTGCTCATACGTTGTTTTAAGCCTTTTATCAATAATTTTGAGGCCTACTTATATTTTCCGTTTGTTGTCGTAGTTTGTCTACACTGGACACGACAGTGTTGTCAGCAAATAGAATGTGGTTACATTTTCCATTGACACGTATTCCATTTTTTCTTTTTCTCAGTTTAGCCATCGACAAACTTCCTCTGGCACTTCGAAAAAATGTGTCAGTTGCACAGAATCTCCTTGCCTGTCACTTCTTTCAATTCTGAATTTCCAACCATCCTTATGACTTCTAATGAAATTCTCAGCATTGATGTGAATACACTACATGACAAAATAGTGAGCATCCAGAAGACAAAGTGGATGCCAATGAAACTTCATACAACTATACACCATCGGCGGGTACGTAACTGCCGGCCGGGGTGGCCGAGCGGTTCTAGGCGCTACAGTCTGGAACCGCGCGACCGCTACGTTCGCAGGTTCGAATCCTGCCTCGGGCATGGATGTGTGTGATGTCCTTAGGTTAGTTAGGTCTAAGTAGTTTTAAGTTCCAGGGGACTGATTACCTTAGAAGTTAAGTCCCATAGTTCTCAGAGCCATTTTAACCATTTTTTGGTACGTAAATCTTTAGAGATGCAATGCTCTGTGGCAGGTGAACGGTCATCAGACTGGATTAGTGTTGTTCGTGTTTAGTGTTATTACAACGCCTGGTAGGGTACACAAGGGGCGCGCAGAGCTTCGGATGTGGAGGACACTGAGATGTCTCTTGCTGAGTGACAGCGTTATCAGCACCTGACAGAGTTTGAAAAGGGTCTCATTGTGGGTGTCAATTTGGTCAGCTGGTCGAATCGTGCAGTATTCAGATTTGTGGGGAAATCGAATATGACAGTGGCCTGATGCTGCACTGTGCCAGAACGGGAGGGCAGGCTACTCGTTGTCAAGGTTCCGGTGGACCACGTTTGACCACCACAAGTAACGACAGCCGTATTGCGCACTGTGGTGTACGTACCGTAAGACCTTCGGTACACATACCATCAGATTATTTGACTTGTCGCTCTAACGAAGTAGGCGAATGTAAAGCAATGTGTCTTGTGGTCTTATCGTGGCGTGTTTATCTTCTGCTGTTAGGTCAGACGATAGAAATGCCACTTGCACGCTTAGAGTAGCAGATTGACGGTGACCAACTTTAAACAGAACTTGATTAATTTTCACACACGTTTATTAAAATAATAAAAAGCATAGACATTACGTAACTTGATTCTGGATGCTGTTTACAATTGACAATCTGAAGTTCCTTTGGTTTTGGTACGTTAATCTTATTTTCACATATCTCTGATAGTTGACAAAGTGTCTATACATTTCTCTTCATGGCTATGGACAGGAATATGATAATCTTATTAGGCGCAGACTGAAACTTGACTACAGACTAATGCAGACTGACTAATCGGAGGTCTGTACACTCGTTATAATACCTCGCGCGTTCAGGTATCACTGCGCGAGAGTGATCCGCGAGGTTAGCAACAATCTTATTGGCTGCGTGACGTATTAATACGCGGATCGGCGGAAGCAGAATGTGGTCCGTCTCTAAGACAGCGCCATCTCGTAGTGCGGAGGCGGACGAGCGCTGCGCCTGTGCTGCTGTGCTTAGCGGGGCGCGCTCTAGTGGGAAAGTTGTGTACGCGCTGACTACGCGGAACTATGTACACAACACGCACTAAGGTCATTTCAACCCTTTCACATCTGTGACTGCCATCCAACAACAAGTAATGGGATTTGTGTAAAATTCTGCGTCATCCCGCACTATTTGTCGAAAAGTAGCTGCAGCCAGATTAAGGAATGATTGTCCAATGCAAACGATACAGTGAACACTACAACGCAGACGGCAACTTTTGGAGTGGTACCGTGGCAGGGAAACGTTGCCTGCTAATAATGGAGTCACATTTTTTTCAGCAATGAATCGCGATTCTGCACTACCCCGAACGACCGACAGTGAGTATAGCGGCGACCTGGGGAGAGGACCATTCTTCCAATGTTTTGGAGAGGCACAGCGGCTATGACTTCATGTCACTGTTGATACTGACTGAGGGAACACCACGTCCTGCGTCCTTATGCGTTACTTCAGAATAGTAGACCATCGCTGTTTAACAAGACAGGATAAATTATGGACCAGATGGAAGTGATCCACCTTCTACGACTTGTCTGCCACGCAGCTTTCGCAGAGATTCATATTAGGAAAATGAAGCTTTCAATCCAAATATTCCATATGTTTTTGCCTTTCCTTGCTGTTTCGAGAGGGAGGCAGGAGGAAAAATACTCAGACTGGCAAATAGATAACGTTCATTTCAACGAAACAGCGTTTTTGTTACGTTGGTCATGTTGCGCAATAATGTGAGTTATCAACCTCATCTGGGAGATAGGTTCTTTTATAGTTCTTTTTAAAAAAGTCTCTTCAAATGATTAAAATAAGCTCATTTTTGGTCATTAAATTCTTCGGTTTAAGTGTTTATCTCCAATAGAATCTGATCCACAGTCGGTAAAGAATCGTAAATTTATTCATTTTGAACAGTTAAGTTATGAGTTCCTAACTTGAAACGTGGCTGCACTTCTCTTGAAGACGATACACGTGGAGTACGTCCCAAAGCTATAATGGGAGAATGTGACACATGTTACGTGACAAATTACATTTGACGAACCTTTTTGAATCGTTGGTGTCTCATTCGTTGACCAAATGCAAATGCAGAAACGGACTTCTTAGCTTTTTTTGTACTCTTTTAAAAATAATCTAACTGATTTTATATCCTTTTTTATAATTGCTGTCAAGAAACAGATCTAATGGAAGTAGTGGGAGGAGCTCGTTCTTCTTGCAGCAGTAGAGACGAAGACAACTACAAATGCTGGAAACAGTATTGGCAGTGTTTACCAGGATACAAAAGCGTTTCTTTTGATTAATTCCCTTGTCAAGCGTGAAAAGAACGTGACATGAATGCTGCACAAGTCTTCTACACCAGCCGGCCGGAGTGGTCGTGCGGTTCTAGGTGTTACAGTCTGGAACCGAGCGACCGCTACGGTCGCAGGTTCGAATCTTGCCTCGGGCATGGATGTGTGTGATGTCCTTAGGTTAGTTAGGTTTAATTAGTTTTAATTAGTTCTAAGTTCTAGACGACTGATGACCTCAGAAGTTAAGTCGCATAGTGCTCAGAGCCATTTGAACCATTTTTTTCTACACTTGCTGAATGAAAAATTACGGGGAATGATCACTTGGATACTAGGAAAAATTCAAGAACACGCACCCGCAAATTTGGCGGTTGATACGCACTGACTTACACAAAAAAAAAATCACGTGTAAGGAAATTAGTGGTTGAGCTCATGGACAAGTTACATCAA
Source organism: Schistocerca piceifrons (assembly GCF_021461385.2). Lineage (NCBI taxonomy): Eukaryota > Metazoa > Arthropoda > Insecta > Orthoptera > Acrididae > Schistocerca > Schistocerca piceifrons. Next base: position 234,338,284 of record NC_060149.1, on the reverse strand, counting down.
CTTACGAAAGGATACTTTTCAAACATTCCAGAATTGCGTCTCGGGGATGGGATCTACTAGTCGGAGATATGCTGGACAATGTGTATTGATCTAAAACTAGGTCGAGAAATAAATGTAGTCTTACAGGGACAGGTCAAGAAATTTTCAACTAACTCTCAAAGAAGCCTAATCTATAGACAAACGTGTTTCCGCGATGACGGATTATACTCCTCTTGGCACAATCTTGCGTTGAAGTCCAAGTGACTTTGGCTACTGCAGCCAATTATATGTCAGCAACAACCGAAACAGAGCAGATAATAGCCCGTCGATATCTCTTATGAGGAATGAACCAAGCAATAAAAGGTAAACAAATGGGAGTTCGTAATTTTTTTCAGAGCTTCAATCGGCCATCTCCAGTTTGTAAAAGAATAAGAATGATGTTTGAGGGTCTATTGCACGTAGGTGTGTTTGATTGGGAAATAGTCTCTAAAGCAGTGGTGTGGTAATTTACTGTCTACCAGCCAGAGTTGTTATGTTAATTTAAAAGAATAAAATAATGTTCACAGAAATCAATGATAGAAAAAAACTGCGAACTTTGACCTACTTAACACTTCTATTTGCACTTGTACGGAGGAAAACCCGATTGTAAATCTATTTTCATGATTAGCCTGTGATATTAGAATATTTATGTTGTTTGAGCATCCACTTATACAGGGAGTTTCAGGAGGGACGGTAAATAATCAGTCAGGGACTACATTACAATTACAATACAAAGAGTTCGTAGAATCTTGCGTGTTGTTTTCCCTGAGTGTGTAGATAAAACTGCTCGAAACTGACAAGTGCAGTTTTGAAACACAGCCGAGGGTTGTGCAGGCGAGTTGCATGCGAAATCCTGCCATTGGCTGCTAAAGTAATGCTGGCATAGTATTCTGCTATGCAGCAGTCTGCTATAGTGGTGACCTGACTTTCCATGATAGAACGCTGCTCTTCCGCAGCCACCTACAAGGTGACAATATGAAATAAAATCGTCGTAACTTCTGAACGGTTTGCGTTAGGACATTCAAACAGCACGGATGGCCGCAGGGCATGATGGGAGTTAGTATGCGCTGTATGGTTTGGTTTAGCGACGAAGCCCACTTTCATTTGGATGGATTCGTCAATAAGCAGAACTGGCGCATTTGGGGGACTGAGAATCCGCATTTCGTGATCGAGAAGTCTCTTCATCTGCAATGGGTAACTGTATAGTGTGCAATGTCCAGTCACAAAATAATTTGGGCTATATTCCTTGATGGCACGGTGACTACCGAACGGTACGTGCAGGTTTTGGAAGATGATTTCATCTCCATTATCCAACCCTGATTTCCACAAGATGTGGTTCATGCAACACGGAGCTCGACCCCATCGACGCAGGAGAGTGTTTGATATCCTGGAGGAGCACTCTGGGGACCGCATTCTGGCTCTGGGGCCACTGGCATGGGCCTCGATTGGCCGCCATATTTTCTGGATGTGAACACATGATGCTCCTTTTTGTGGGGCTATATTAAAGACAAGATGTACAGCAATAACTCCAAAACCATTGATGAGCTGAGAACAGCCATTCAGGATGTCATCGCCAGCATCGATATTCCGACACTTCGGCGGGTCATGTAGAATTTCACTATTCGTCGGCGCCATATCATCGCCAATGATGGCAGGCATATCGAATATGTCATAACCTAAATCCGAATATCTGTAGTGACGTTTACCCGTTGAATAAAGTGTGTGCACGCCGTAGTTTGAAACTAATTTACGTTTTTTTTTCATACACTTCAATAATTGTCACCCTGAATACGTCAGAGGGGGGGTTCCTGCCGCAACATAGCTGGCCAGAGCAACTATAAATGCTCCCGACACAGTCATTACTAGAACTTGTCCCTGAACTTCCGACACTCACAGAGTCCAAGCCAGAGGATGGTACAATGTGAAGCCGAGCAACATCGACGCCATCGAGCAGCGTTATGAAACAACTGGATACAGTGGTCTATGAACCACCAGATAAACATGATGGTTTGGGATCTCCAGCTAGCGCCATCGAGTGGAGACCGCTTGTAGGGTGTCATCGTCCGACTCCAAGTGTCCTGGTGTGGTGTTTCAAAAGTCTAATCAGGAAACATCGCGTTTCTTTACCGCTTGAGCGACACCAGGTGAGAGATGTTAATATATATATATTATTATTATTATTGGTGTTTTGCCCTTAAAGAGCGCATTTGGACTAAACTACATGGCCAGTTCCTTTTGCTGCCTTCCTTGCTGCCCAAACTTCCCTCATTCGCTCGCTGTGTTTCTGTTTCCGGTCCTCTGTCCATGCTTCTTGTCGGCTTTGTGTCTTCAGCTTCATCTTGATTGCCTTTTTGGTTGCCCATATTTCTTTCATCTCCTGGCTGTGATCTTGCTTGCGTTCTTCGGTCCATTTTATGCCTGTTCGTTTGTCACATTGTATCTCATGTAGTTTACTTTTCTTAATGATGTTTCTGAACTTTATTCTGTAGTTTATTGTGTCTGCTGTTATGTTGAGCTGGTTCAGGTCGTTTTCTACCTCTGCCACCCATTTGTTGTTTCTAGTGGTTACCCAGTCAAAGATCTGTTTGGGCAGCCTGTGTGATGGCATTCTGTATAGGTGTCCATAGAATTGTAGTCTGCATTTTCTAATCTTCTCTGTGATTGTCTCCGTATGTTTGTACAGTTCCTCTGTAGGTTTCTTGATCCATATTCCATTGTTGTTAGTTGCGCCAAATATTTTCCTAAGTATTTTCCGTTCTACGTTTTCTAATTGTCTGATACGTGTATGCCCTAGGATTAGTGTGGTCTCTGCTGCATATAGTGCCTCGGGGAGCACCACCGTGTCGTAATGACGTAATTTGGCTTTTTGTGAGATAGACTTCTTGTTGTAATGATTCCACACAACTTTGTATGCCTTGTCCAGTTTAGTCTTTCTTTCTTCGTTTGAGTCTCTGTTATGTCCACTCATTTGTAGTGTTTCACCGAGGTATTTGAAGTTTGCCGTTTTGTAAATCGTGCCATACTTTGTGTTCAGAGATGAGAGTTTCTTTGTGCTCATAAACTGTGTCTTTTCGTAAGAGATCTGTAGTCCAGTTTTGGAAGCGATTTCGTGCAGTTTTTCAATAGCGTCTTTTGTTTCCTTTATACCTTTCGTGACAATCGTCAAATCGTCTGCAAAAGCCAGGCATTTAATCTGTAGGTTTCCTAAGGTTATCCCCTGTTGTGATGTTTCCCATTCTTTTATGACCTTATCTAACACCAGATTGAAAAGAAGAGGTGAGAGGCCATCGCCTTGTCGGACACCTGTGCGAATTTCAAAGGGCTCTGATAGTTCCCCACAGAACTTTACTTTGGAGGTCGTGTTGGTTAAAGTTTGCTCTATGATAGCCCGTGTTTTGTTGTCTACTTCGTATTCTGCTAGAATTTTGAAGAGAGTTTTCCGGTCGATAGAGTCGTACGGCTTTCTGAAGTCAACAAAGGTTCTGTTTGTGCTGTAAAATCATTTTCAGGTTCCAAATTTGTTCCGCACAAGACCGCCCTTTACGGAAGCCTGCTTGGTATTCCCCAATCAAGTGGTCGGTTTGGCATTCTAGTCTGTTCAGTAAAGCTTTAGAGAGGATCTTGTATGTGACCGGTAGTAGCGATATTCCTCTGTAGTTGTTCGGGTCAGTCTTGTCACATTTTTTGTGTAGTGGGTGTATCAGGACAGTTTTCCAGTCGTCAGGAATTTTCATGGTCTTCCAGATGTCTTCCAAGATCCTGTGGATGTCTTTGGTGAGTTCTGGGTCTTGTAACTTCCAGATTTCCGCGATGATGCCATCTTCTCCTGGTGCTCTACGATTCTTGAGTGACTTTATTATTTCTTTAACTTCTTCTAGAGTTGGAGGTTCACTATCTGGATTATATGTGCTCGTTTCTGTCATCATTTCTTCCATGGGGGGGTGGGGGGGTGGGGGGGGGGCCGTGTTGAGCAGTTTTTCAAAGTACTTTGCCAGAATGTCACAATTGTTTTTGGTATTGGTTTCTAGGGTTCCATCCGGTCTTCTGAAGCACAAGTTTGGTGGTTGATATCCAGTCATATTTTCTCTGAACGTTCTGTAGAAGTTTTTTGTATTGTTCTTCATGAACTCCGATTCGATCTCTGTCAGTCGCCGTTTGTCATACTGTCGTTTTTCACTGCGAATGATTTTGCTTGATTGTTCTGTGTTTTCCAGAAGTTCATCCAATTCTCTTGGGAATTATGGCTACAAAATTTTTTCCATGCACTGATTCGTTGGTCAATAGCTTGGTCACATGTGTGGTTCCACCAACGGTGTTTCCGTGTTCGTGGTGCGTGTGCTAGTTTCATGGCCTCTCGGATTCTTCGTGAAAGTTGTGTCCAGCCTGACGTTTTCTCCATTTTAATTTTGTGTAATATTTGTGTCTGGTTTAAGGTAACGTATTCTGGATCTGGTCTAACAATTTTGTTCTTCTAGAGCTTTTTCTAGGGCAAAAGACGAATCCTGATCTGTAGTAGGTGGTGGTCTGAGTCGAAGTAGCCTTTACGGGTGTCTATGTTCAAAATTTCTTTTTGTGAGTCTTTCTGCACTATTACGTGGTCGATTTGTAGTTCTCGCTTTCCGCTGGGGAATTTCCATGTGGTAAGTTTTCGTGTTGGTTTCTTGAATTTTGTTGACATAATGGCGAGGTCGTGGCTTTTGCAAAAGTCTATCAGATGTTTTCCGTTTTTGTTGGTGTCCTTGTGTGGAGTATGTTTTCCTGTGATATGTCTGTATATCTTTTCTTTTCCGAGTTTGGCGTTGAAGTCTCCCAGTATTATTTTGACTCTAGGTGCAGGAATTTTTCTGATAGTTTCTTCCATTGTCGTCCAGAAGTCATCAATTTCGTCCGGGTTTTTCCTGTTGTAGTCATTAGTCGGTGCATGTGCGTTGATTATTGTGTAGGATTTATTGGCTGATTTCACAGTGATGGTGCTGATTCTTTCGTTTGGTGACGAAAAGTCGATTATGCTGTCCGTGATGGACCTGTATACTGCAAATCCTGTGCCAAAAAGCCTTAGGTTTTTCAGTTGTCTCGATGGTTTTCCTTTGTATATTCTGAAATTCTCCGTGTTGAAATGGTCTTCGTCTGTGAATCGTGTTTGTTGCAGTGCACATATTTTGATTTGAAATTTTTCGAGAGTGTCTGTCAGTTGTTTCATCTTTCCTGTCTTCATCAGTGTGTTCACGTTGAGTGTGCGGATGTAGTGTTTGCGTTTGGTCTAGAGGGAGTTTCAGAAGCTCCGATTCTTCTCATGATGTCCGTGAGCCCCCTGAATCCGATACTCACGACAATCCCAGTCTATTGACTGGGGCCCGGGGTAATGAGATTTTTCTCGTTGTACCATCATGAAGTTTAGTAGTTGGATGTATGGCATGCTGCCGAGTACAACCTGACTTTCCAGATCAGGAGGTTGGTTGAGGCCGCCACTGACATGTGGACATGTGGAGCAGACGCCTTTTGTAGCCGCCCACTGTGGGAACAGACGCTACTAGTATATATATATATATATATATATAATGTTAAGTGGAGACTTGGTATGTAAAAAGATATTGTTTCTTTTGTTTCTTTTCTTTCATGTCGAGCGTGGCAGCAAGATGATCCAGTGGGGGCTCCAGGCGCGGCGGCCGACGAGAGCTAACCACTATGGCATCGTAGTCGACGGCCGGCGGCTGGAAGAACCGTTGAAACATCATGCTGACCATTATTAAAATATGTTTTATGTTTTTTTATATAAAATGAAAGGGAGTTAAATGTTGAATGTGGAATAATTAAGTTTGTAATTTGATGTCAATTGGTTATCAACTGGTAAATAAACTTCGAGTTGGAAGTTAAAACAGTCAGTTGTCTCTGTTGTTACGACATACATCGTAAATATTATTTATGTGTGAAATTTGCAAATTTTATTAAAATTCAGACTATTGAAGAGATTCTGGCAGAATTTTATTAGGAGTGTGGACGATCTTCAATAATTAACTAGTTTAAAGTTTTATGAATGAGAAGTCAATACGTATTGACATTTTGAAAATAATCGATACTGTGAAGTGTATTAAAATCCTGTTTTAAAACTTTATCGGCGATTGTGGTCAAGAAGAACGGTTTTAATATTTCGTTAAATGAAAACATGATTGTTTCTTTAGTGACATTAATTAATTATTTAAGGAAAATTAGGCGAATATCAATTTATTCTGGCAAAGATATCAAGGAGTGTCAGACCGCACAACGAACATATAAAAACTCTGTGACTTTGTTGAACTGTCAAAATTTTTTTTTTTACGATAAAACTTTACTACAACAGGGACTGGTGAAATTTGCTGCTTCCATCCTTATCTTCTAGGTTGAATCTGCTACAGCTTAATGTTTTTCTTTATGGATTTTTCAAGTAACTGGGAAAAGAACTTATAATTTGATCTGCGTCGGACCGTCGATATTGGGTACACGGATAGGCTGTTGTGAAGCCTGATGGTTTGCAGATTGCCTTTCTTTCCCCTGCTGCAGACATAGTTGCTGAGTTGCTGCGACACGATCGGCGGTTCAGCGCACTGGTACCCAAACCTGCTACTGGACGACCAAACGGTTTTAGTTTTCTCACAGTTTTTGCATACTGTCATAATACCTTAAAGAAAACCCAGAAATCTTTCCTCATTTTATACACAAGTATGCTGTTCAATTATGTAACATTGTTATGTTCTTCGACATATGAGGAGACAACGCATATTTAATGACATATGTGTGGGGCTCTTTGATACCGATTTCCGATTAAAACAGCGATAACACCGCTTATCTAAACCAGACGCAAAAGAGCTGCAGATACGGACGCTCCTTGCAGATAAGTGCATTCACACGTGTCGAGGGTTTTATCGTTATTTCTCTGTTATTCATGGATACCTTTTTATTTTATGTGTAGATTTTGGGTTGTCTTGGCTTTGTATACTATTTTATTCAAAAATGACTGACCGACGAATGAGACTTAGGTCTGTTATACGAAGACATCAGTTGGAAGCAAAGATAAGCGAGAAATAGGTTGTTTTGAGAAATTATGGAGTACAGTTTCAATAAAATTCCATCAATAAAATATTTCAAACGCATCCACTGTCATTTATCGAGACAGGCTTAGCATTGACTGACCACTGTTTACCTGCTGCGTGAGTTAAGGAAACAGTGTGAAACCTTTCAAATATATATACATATATAAACTCCGAATTGGCTCTGTTTATTATACTAACACCCGCATTACCAATTCTTGCTATAAAAAAGTCTAAAAACCTAAAATATTAATTTATGATTAGTACAATATAAAATTAATTTTATTGTCGCCTTACTACAGTAAGTAAACAATGTTAAGAATGGCCCTTAACGTTTCTGTCATCACACCGTCACGTAAATTCACGTGGACAATGATACGAGACACATCTTAACATTCTTCACTTGCTTAAAAAGTTATTCACGTGTAGCTCATTAGCAACAGCTTTTGAGGCACATTTTCGTTCAAGAACATTTTTAGGATCTTTATCTGAGTTGCAGTTATTCACAATAGCCTCAGATCGGAGCAAATCGTCCCTGAAAAGCATTTTCATAACATTAACGCCATACAAGTTACTACTTCTGGCAGCCATGTTTTTTGACACTTACCACTCTTTGCACACACACACACACACAACACGCGCGCGCGCGCGCGCGCATCCTGACAAAGTTGTCATTAGTGAGAATCCGTGTTCAGAGATAGAGGTGCTAGTGCTTGGTTTATAGTGGAACTATCAACTAATATGATTAAAACACATCATTCACATCGTTTTAAATGCATTAACTTTGTTTCTCATTGACTGCCCCTTACCACTGTTTACAACGGAAATTTTCTTCTTCTTCTTCTTCTTTTTTCCTGAAGGCCTTACAGCCGTTTCTCAGTCTTATTAACTTCCTGGAGAAGAGCTGCTATAGTAGTCAGTAACGATTGATGACATCTGATTAGTTGTTGTATGATACCGTACCTGTTTGCTGGACTGATACAGTTTACATTCGAAGAAAATGTGATTGACTTCTCACACCCTTACTCTATCACGTTCACAATAAGGATTATGTCAAAGCGTATCCGGTGAAGACGGATGAGGAGTGAGTCACTAGTAAATCTCAAGCAAATTGTGGAACTCATAAATAATTTTTTCGCCTTAATTGTGTGGAACAAAGGCTTGGAGGAAACGTTGGGCTGTATATGTCCATAGTATTTCGCTTTACTGCTTATTGATGATTAACATCCATCTTTCCATTGGCGTCTTGTTCTTCTGTATAGAGTAGTTCTGAGGTCTGATAGCTGTAATAAGATATTTTTAAATGCACCGTTTCGAGCGGCGGTCTTCGCCAACATGGGAACATTTCCGAGCGTAAATAAACGATCTTGATTAAACTCGGCGGGTGTGTGGAGGGGGCAGAATAATCCAACATGTAATTTTTTGTTTGTGCTTATTTTCACATTTGTGGGGTAAAACATACCCCGAAAAGTAATGTGGTAAACGATGACATACAAAAAAATGTTTTTCATACAAAAGTTGATATGTAATTCAAGTTCTTCAAAACGGCATAATCAACTCCTGTAATAATTTGAAATTTTGCAAAACACCCCCACAGCATTAATTAATTTTGAAAAATGAAAATTTTGTACAACATAAAGTAGAGAAGTTCCAAGCCACATACATCTGTGTGTAATGAAGCTGGTACACTTTTACTGTCTCTTAGCCGCAAAGGAAGTATTTTTTCACAGTGGAAACCTGACTTACACATTGTGAATGTTCAGAATTTTCATCATGCGCAAGTACTGCCAACTGTTGGGAATCACTATGCAAATATCAGCAAGTCAACGTAGCAGTAACCAGCAACGGGTAGCGGTACGCAGCAGCTCGTGACCACTAGAATACACGGATGTGTTTGGTTCGCTGTATCCCATAGTATAATTCAGTATTGTCATTGTTACTTTGCATGGTAATTATTGAATGATCACCTTACTATTGATTACAATACAGAATATTTCGTATTTACTTATTTTAGTTCATAAAATGAAGCCAAGTGTACAAAGTGTGTTTTGAAAACGGGTAAATATTTTTGTATAAATCTTGCACCTAAAATTATTAAAAAATCACCTAAGAGCATTACCACGTAAAGAAATATTTTCTTTTCTCCAGAAAAAATTCAGCTCTGAAAGGGATATAAAACAAAATTCAGAACGATCTCAGATTGTCGCGGCTGATCCTCTAAATATCCTGATTAGTATCAGACTTGATTTAATACATTGGTAAGCCTTGGCGAAAAGAATTGATCACGTACTAGTGACTGCAGATTGATTAAACTGTTCCTCAGGTGGAACCTGAAGACTTGAAAATCTTCTCACAGAGTTCTTCCAGGCGACAGTCATGTACGACCCACGGTGTACCTGTGCCGTCGAACCCTTTGGGTCAGTATGTGAACTAGTTCCCTGTCCTCAGGTACAATGCTCTAAACGGTTCTTCCACGTCGACCACATCAAGAATCTATCAATAATGCCGCTTTTTCTCCCTCACTGGGAATGAAAACATTTTTCAAACATCTTTTGAGCTGGTCAGACGTTTGTGTGCCAAATTTCGACGTTGTCACAAGGATATTTGGGGCTTCAAAAAGAAATTCTCGGATTCTTAGTGTAAACTCACCATTAGTTTCTTTTGAAACTATGAAAAGGCGAGTGGTCAGTGTGAAAAAATCGTTTTGAGCGTCGAACCCGAGGATCCCAAAGCGCTCGACAGCACAGACGCAGCCTTGCGATGTATTCGGCTTTTGATGTTACAAGAACTTTTGAGAAGATTTTCAGATCTAGTTCTGTTGAATGATTATGATGTCAATCTCCACGTGAGAAACAGTGTAATCGAGCTGCAGTTCTCTTCGCTAAGGCTTAGAAATGTACTAAAATACGCCTGATACAACTCAGGATATTTAGAGGACCACCTGCGACAATTCGAAATTCTTCTGAATTTTGTTTTATATTTCGTTCTCCGTCGTGTAAATTTCTTGAAAAAAATTTATGTGCATTGCGTAAAAAAACGTTATGTTTGAAGCATTTGTTTACAGATTATCATTATTGCCGTGATTTTGTGTCAGAATAACGAGTTACTTATTATTTTCAGTTAACAAAATACATACATGTGAAACGGAAAACTAAAAAACAAAAAAAGCATGTATGTTAAACGGTAACAAACAATTTGAAACATAAAACAAATAGAGGTAAAATAAATAATTAGAGTAACAATGAATGCTTGGATATTTTAATAAGATATGTTGAAAATACTCCAACAGCACATTGTGTACAGCTTATTTTCAAAAACGGTATTTCAGAAACCAGCCTCATTACACTTACATATATGCGACTTGAAAGCTTCTTTAATTAATGTTTCACAAAAATTTTAATTTTTTGAAATTAATTAATGATGGTGAGGTATTTTGCAAAGTTCAAATTATTACAAAACTTGATTATACAGTTTTCAAGATCGTTAATTAGATATCAGCTTGTGTATGAAAAACATCTTTTTATTTATCATCGTCTCAAAGATACTCCCTGTAAACCTAGTATGTCACATTACCTTTAGGGGAGTGATTTACCACTTAAAAGTGAAACTGGGCACAAAAAAAAAAAAAAAAAAATTGAGTTATTTTGTCCCCCCTCCACACCCGCGAAGTTTCATCAAGATTATTTATTTACCCTTGGGAGTTCCCTAGTAAGTATCATTATATTTAATGCTAGCGGCTCCCTTGACCAACATAAATTTTATCTTCTAGAGATTTTCGTTTTCTTTGGTGGCTTTCGTAATATCCATTACCAGTTGGCTACTTTTCTTAAGAAGGGCTGGTGTCCGTATATCTTTGGGTAAGTAAAATCAAAATATTTTGTACTGTGAGGTTCTGCAAGTACGAGGTGCAGTCAAGTTATAACACCTGCGACTTTTTTTGCTCCGGAATGAGAACAGATAGAAACATACGGTTTGTTTCAAAATACGCGTGTACTCGTTGTGAATGTTTGACAGGGATGGCAGCACTGCACGGCGCGCAAAACACTAGCTACCACAGCGGGAGTGGTAACTGTTTTTGCCGGCCGAAGTGACCGTGCGGTTAAAGGCGCTGCAGTCTGGAACCGCAAAGACCGCTACGGTCGCAGGTTCGAATCCTGCCTCGGGCATGGATGTTTGTGATGTCCTTAGGTTAGTTAGGTTTAACTAGTTCTAAGCTCTAGGGGACTAATGACCTCAGCAGTTGAGTCCCATAGTGCTCAGAGCCATTTGAACCATTTTTTGGGACTGTTTTTGGTGCCTAAAATGACATTTTCATCACAAGAACAGCGTGTAATCATTCGTCTTCTCCATCTGTGTTGTGTGACACCGGTTCAGATTCATCACCTGTTGAGTGAGACATTCAGTGATGGTGTCGTGGATGTGTCTGACGTGCGTTCGTGGGTGCAAGATTCAAAGAAGGCGGAACCTCGTGTGAGAACAAACCAAGACAATTTCGGCCTGGCACAAGGCAGTCTGATAATATGATCGAGTAGGTGCAGAAAGTCATTTTGGAGGATCGCCGAATGAGTGTGGAACACATCGTCTCCAAATTTGGAAATGCGTGCGACCTGTGGACGCAATCCTGAGTGAAGAATTGAAAATTCGTGCCTGGTGCCACGAATGTTGACGGACGACCACATGGCTGCGCGAGTGGCGTATTGCCTGGTAATGTTGACGGGTAATGACGGCATGAATGGGACTCTCTGTTAACCAGTTTTGACAATGCACGAGAGATGGCTGCCGTTTGTTCATCCTGAAACTAAGCACGAGTCAGCTCAATGAAAGCACAAACATTCAACGCCACCAAAATATTTCACGTAAGCGCCAGTGCCGAAATGAAATGATGGTGATCATATTCTGCGTCAGCGATGGCGTAATTCTTAATTCTTGCGTTCCAAAGGGCACTAGGTGATATCCGTCTTACGAAGATGTTGTGAAGAACAAACTTCTTCTAACATAGCGCGAAAAACGACTGGAAATGGCTGTACGTGTGCTCTTTCACGAAGACAACACACTAACGCATCGGGCGAACGTGACACTGCGGTTTCCTCGTGACAACAACTTTAAAGTGATTTCTCATGCTCCCTACTCACTTGACCTGGCTCCTATCGACTTTTGGCTGTTTCCAATGATGAAGGACACGGCCCGTGATCGCACATTCACTAGCTGCGCTGCTACGGCGTAGCGATTTTCCAGCAGTCAATTCAGACACCTAAAGAAGCATTCGCAGCGCGTATGGAATCATAGCGTCGATATTGTGAAAAACCTGTACGGCTGAAGCGAGGTAACGTCCAGAAGAGACACAGGTTTCACCGTTTTGGTGTGCTTAGTTTGTGAGAAAAAAAAATAGCTTGAATGCTCCTTGTAATGTAAAGTTTCATGTATAGCTGTGGCATCTGCAGGAAAACTGTGTGTAGAAGTTGCACTGGGAAGCGGAATCAGTTCCTTGTAACCTACGCTTGGACATACGAACACACAACCCATTCTGCCATTACCTCTGATTTTGGAGCCATCAGTATACAGGGTGGTCTATTGATAGTGACCGGGCGAAATATCTCACGAAATAAGCATCAAACGAAAAAACTACATAGAACGAAACTCGTCTAGCTTGACGGGGGAAACCAGATGGCGCTATGGTTGGCTCGCTAGATGGCGCTGCCATAGGTCAAACGGGGATCAACTGCGTTTTTTTTAAAAATAGGAATGTCCTTTTTTATTACATATTCGTATAGTACCTAAGGCAATATGAATGTTTTAGTTGTACCATTTTTTCGCTTTGTGATAGATGGCGCTGTAATAGTCACAAACATATGGCTCACAATTTTAGACGAACAGTCGGTAAGAGGTAGGTTTTTGAAATTAAAATACAGAACGTAGGTACGTTTGAACATTTTATTTCGGTTGTTCCAATGTGATACATGTACCTTTGTGAACTTATCATTTCTGAGAACGCATGCTGTTACAGCGTGATTACCCGTAAGTACCACATTAATGCAATAAATGCTCAAAATGATGTCCGTCAACCTCAAAGCATTTGGCAATACGTCTAACTACATTCCTCTCGACAGCGAGTAGTTCGCTTTCCGTAATGTTCGCACATGCATTGACAATGCGCTGACGCATGTTGTCAGACGTTGTCGGTGGATCACGATAGCAAATATCCTTCAACTTGCCCCATAGAAAGAAATCCGGGGATGTCAGATACGGTGAACGTGCGGGCCATGGTATGGTGCTTAGTAACATCGGTAGATCATTACGTAGGAAATCAGCATACATTACACCATTTAGATTGCCATCGATAAAATGGGGACCAATTATCCTTCCTCCCATAATGCCACACCATACATTAACCCGCCAAGGTAGCTGATGTTCCACTTGTCGCAGCCATCGTGGATTTTCCGTTGTCCAATAGTGCATAGTATGCCGGTTTACGTTACCGCTGTTGGTGAATGACGCTTCGTCGCCAAATGGAACGCGTGCAAAAAATCTGTCATCGTCCCGTAATTTCTCTTGTGCCCAGTGGCAGATGTTCAAAGTCGTCACCATGCAATTCCTGGTGCATAGAAATAGGGTACGGGTTCAATCGATGTTGATGTAGCATTCTCAACACCGACGTTTTTGAGATTCCCGATTCTCCCGCAATTTGTCTGCTACTGATGTGCAGATTAGCCGTGACAGCAGCTAAAACACCTACTTGGGCATCATTATTTGTTGCAGGTAGTGGTTGACGTTTCACATGTGGCTGAACACTTCCTGTTTCCTTAAATAACGTAACTATCCGGCGAACGGTCCGGACACTTGGATGATGTCGTCCAGGATACCGAGCAGCATCCGTAGCACACGCCCGTTGGGCATTTTGATCACAATAGCCATACATCAACACGATATCGTCCTTTCCCGCAATTGGTAAACGGTCCATTTTAACACGGGTAATGTATCACGAAGCAAATACCGTCCGCACTGGCGGAATGTTACGTGATACCACGTATCTATACGTTTGTGAAATTACAGCGCCATCTATCACAAAGCGAAAAAAGTGGTCCAACTAAAACATTCATATTTATTTACGTACTACACGAATATGTAATAAAATGGGCGTTCCTATTTAAAACAACGCAGTTGATATCCGTTTGACCTATGGCAGAGCCATCTAGCGGGCCAACCATAGCGGCATCTGGTTTCCCCCTTCAAGCTAGACGAGTTTCGTACTTTGTAGTTTTTTCATTTGATGCTTATTTCGGGAGATATTTGGCCCGGTCACTGTCAATGGACCACCCTGTATATTATCTCGAAATACTATGGGAAATACCTGTATTGTATTCGGCTACACGATTGATGGGCTATTTTCTAGATGGGCCTGCAGTTCTGCGTAAAATAGTTGCTATTTTTTACATTCCTATCCGAACTGCTTGCTTTTATTTTTAATTTTTTTAAAAAAAAGAACATATTCCCATACGGTTGAGGCATGCTAAAATATTGGGGGGATTGGGTTGCAGTGTAAATACGTGGCAGTTGGTTTGTAGGCTAGGCTTGTATATGACGTAGAGTGAGCCTGACTCGACCTGGTTCTACTCGGCTAAGAAGTCGGTTCAAATGGTTGAAATGGCTCTGAGCACTATGGAACTTAACTTCTAAGGTCATCAGTCCCCTAGAACTTAGAACTACTTAAACCTAACTAACCTAAGGACATCACACACATCCATGCCCGAGTCAGGATTCGAACCTTCGACCGTAGCGGTCTCGCGGTTCCAGACTGTAGCGCCTAGAACCGCACGGCCACCCCGGCCGGCTAAGAAGTCGGACGGATAGCTGTTCTGTCAGCGCTATAGCAATCGCTCAACCATACCCAAGATGAGTGATGTGGAGAAAATGACCGAGTGTTTTTTGTGTAACGGAGAAAGTATTTTTATTTTTCTACGTAAAAAGGAGGCTAGGTACACGAATCTGACAAAAACCGAAGCTATGATTACATTTCTGAAAACATGCTTATACAAAGGAGAATTTCCTATTAAGTGTGCTAGACACACTGGACCTACACCTGGAGTTATGGTTTGGAGTGCAGTTACATATGACAACAGGAGCACTCTCGATGATATTCCATGCATCCTGACTGTGTGTTTGTATGTCATTCTGCTGAATCGACCTGTTGTGCTGCAAGTCGTCAACAGCAATGCACAGTGTGTTTTCCAACAGGACAACGCTCGCTCATATGCCACTGTTGTAACCCAACATGCTCTAGAGAGTGTTGAATAGTTGCCTTGGCTTGCTCAATCACCAAATCTGTCTTCAGTTCAGCACATATGGGACATACTTGTATGACATCTCCAGCCTCATTCTTAAAACAGCATTAATCATCCCTGTATTGACCAACCAAGTGCAACAGGCATGGAACTCCATTTCACAGACTGACTTCTGGCACCTGTACAACACAATGCATGCACATTTGCATGCTTGAATTCAAACATCCTGACAATTATGAACGTACCACCATTTCACTTTTGCAGAGCCTTATCTCACTTTCATTAACCTCTGATCTTGCAGTGTTAATCACTTAAATATGTTATTTACACAAATGTATTCTTGAAATTTCATTACTCTACGTTAATTATTTTTTGGTGTTGCGATTTTTTTCCAATAAGTATATTTATATAAAAGCAGACTGTTAGTACGTATGTATCTTCATCTGGGATCTCCTCCCAAATCCATGAATCAATTTCAATAAAATTTTGCACATAAATGGCAAACTTTGTATCAGCACCATAGGTTTTATAAGCCCCTATCTCCATTAGGAGCTGAGACATGGGGAAACATGTTTTTTCTCAGCCCCTGCTGTATAGACTGACCCCCACAACAGGTGTGTTGTGTGGGAATAGTATACACCTGCTTTGTCGATGTGCTTTGCAGGGAAAGCCGCATGTCAGGGGCAAGAATCTGTTTTCCAGGCCCTTACTTGTAGGCTGCCCTGTATGATAGGTGTGTTCATCTGGAGTAGAATAGGCCCACTTTATTGACCTGCTTTGCTATGCAGCCAACACATCAGAGACAGACAAAGGTTCTTGAGCCTCTGATATGCAGTCTTCATTGCATGACATGCATGTTGTCACAATAGTATCAGCCTGCTTATAAACCTGTGTTGCAGTGGCTACACATTTGGATGGCCATAGCCAGGGTAAAGTTGTGATGGACACAGGAGGAAATGGATGGAGAGAACAGGTAGGATCGGAGAAAAGGACAGAACAGGTGAAAAGAGAGATGGTGGCAGGAGGAGCTGAACAGAAAGGGGGGAGGAGAAGGTTCACAGAGAGGGGTGGGGGAGGAGGGGATGGGTAGGGAGAGGAGAAGAGGAGGATATGGACAGAGAAATGGAAGTAGGAGCAGAGAGAGAGAGGGGGGAGGGAGGAGGAGTAGATGGACAGAGGGAGGGGGAGGAGCAGATTGATAGGGAGAGAGGGGTAGGAGGTGATGGACTGGGAGACAGCAGGAAGAGGGGATGGATAGGGAGAGAGGTAAAGGAGGAAATGGACAGAGGGATAGAGAGAGTGAGGGGGAGGACGATATATGCAGAGATATGGGGAGTAGGAAATGTAGAGAGAGAGAGGGGGGGAGGGAGGAGAAGTAGATGAACAAAGGGATTGGGAGGAGGAGATTGATAGGGAGAGTGGAAGGAGATAATAGACTGTGAAAGGGGGAGATGAACATATAGACAAGGAGGGAGGGAGGAAGAGTAGATTGACAGAGAGAGAGGGGGGGGAGATGGAGACAGACAGTGAGAAAGGGGGGAGGTGGCAGTGGACAGGGAAAGAGGAGGGAGAAGTAGATGGACAGGAAAAGAGGAGGGAGGAGGAAATGGACAGGGTGAGGGGAGCGAGGAAGAATGGACGGGAGGTAAGGGTGAGGGAGATGGGAGGATGAGATGAACAGAGAGAGGGGTGAGGAGGAGACGGTCATACAAAGGAGGAGGCTGAGATGGACAGAGATAGGGGAGCTGGATACAGAGAAGTAATGTGGAGGATGTAGGCAAAGAGACGGTGGAGAGTGATTTTAAAACATAAACCCCTTTTATTTCGCGAACGGTTCGAGACATCGAAACGAGGCTTTACGCAAACTACGGTGTGCTGAGAGGTACGTAATGGTTTGATGGGTAGTGCTCTAAAGTCTGGTATCAATCGAGATTTCGAACCAAGTACGGTTTCTTTGATGGTGGCGCATATTTTTCATAATTGCATTCAATAGATCTCGGAAAGACAATTATAGTGATATAGCGCTCGTTAGTATTGCCGTTGAAACCTTTCGCAAGAGAAGCAGAGAAATGTACTAAACTTGGAAAGCGGTGCGGCCACAGTCGGCTATTGCGGTATAAACATTGCCAAGCATAGCTCTTATTCCAGGATCGTAGTTAGATGCAGCAAGACAGGCCTAAGCTACTTAGATAAAACGTCATTTCCTATACGACAGATATACCGGGTGACCCATGATTTTTTCCATGTAGGACCACGGCATATGCTAGGTTCTGCTGTATCAGATACTTCTTAGGAAAACTAGGTTTTTGTGGCAACAACTACAGCTTCTTCCGTCAGTTTTACATATAAACCCTCCATATTGCTGCTTACTTTTAAAAGCTGTAACAGAAATGTCGGTCGTTCATACTTCGTAATGATAAATAGACCTATTACTACATTAACTTTCTTAGAGTTGAAGAAAAAGAAAGGAATAATACCTGACCTGTCTTTACCTGAACGTTTTTTAAAAGCAAAGCATCTGCTATCTCACAAATGCGTCTAAGATACAACTCGAAATTCTATTTAGACAGGATAATCTTTAAATAAACCAAACATTTTATTCAGAATGACTGACGAGACATCACCCACGAAATAAATACATTAATTAATGATACATAGTTTTACATTTTACATAAGCGTTTGCTCGGATTGTTTACCATCGACTGCAAGACACATTTGCAATCGCCGTTCCAGAGATAGATGAACAGATGAAAGTACGTTAGTTGATTTGCCGTCGTATTCTGTGGCAATCCGACGGCACATATCGTTCGGTGTAATTGGGGCTTCATGACAGGATGCATCTTTCAGAGCTCCCCATAGAAGGGAATAAGTTCGAGAGAAATAAGGGGATCTGTCTGACCGTTGTACGGCAGCATTACGTCCTGTTCAAGGGTCAGGAAACTTCTCATTCATTATTTGCGCTATAACACGGAAAGAATGAGCAGGGCAACCGTAGGTTTGAACCGCACACACTGTCGTTTGACCAGTGGTACCCCATCTAGAAGAAGGGGTAGAGTCTTCGTAAGAAAGTGTGCATACGTATTTCCATTTCGCGCCACTAGGATGAACTGTAGTCCCACAATGGAATATCCTATGACGGTGCTCAATACGTTTACGCTCCACGGTCGTTGGTGTTGTACCTGACGAAGCCAGAGTGTATTTTCAGCTGCCCAGTAGTACAAGTTACGTAACTTCACATTACCGTGGTACATAAGAGTTGTTTCGTCGGTAAAGGGTACACATTGGTCAAAACGCAGGCGTCGCAGGCGTCGCAGAGCAAACCGACAAAATTTCATACGTCGTTCAAAATCACATCCTCCGGTTGCTAATGTAGTGACAGATGATAAAGGTGGAATTTATGTCGATGCAAGATGCGAATGACTTTCGTCTGCCTGATCCCACATTCCTTAGCAACACGTCTCGTGTCACCTTGCGGATTGATAAGCGCCTTAGTCAGCAGAGCTTCTTCATGTGCTCTGTCAGTTGCACTTCGTCCTTGTTCACTGACGTTGAAGCAGCTTGCTTGTATTAATGACCTAATAACTCATATAAGTGCCTGTCGGCGCGACGGACAGCGACGATCACGGTAGAATTCCCTATACTGGACCGTTTCGCCAGCATTTCTTTGACTTTTACCGTATAAAAACAGCATGTCTAACAAATCTGTATGCATGGAATGTTGAAGCAGGAAAGATCTGCTGAGAGGCTACACAGTTCCTACAATTTTTGCAGTGCAGATAAGTAAAAATCCGAAAGGCTTGATGCAATGACATAGCCTAACATTAGCGATTTTACAATGCAGTAACCGATTGTGGCCGACCTGCCTCTGAGTTACAGATAATTTCTCAGATCGTTTTGCAAAGAGTTCCAATCTAAAAATTAAAAACTATTATATCACTGTTCTCGTCTTTTCAAGCGCTGTCGGATGCTGTTAAAAAGTATATAATTCTATTTAGAAATTATACTTGTTACAATATCTCGACTGATACAAGAGCTAACTACTTACCACATACGAAAAAAATGCCAATTAGAGTACTATTATTTGGCAAAAACCTCTTTCCAATATCTGGAATTATTTACGAAATAGAAGGGGTGTAAATGTCTTAGGTGACTCACCCTGTATATAAGGCATACAGTAAGTAAGTATGTATGTATATCAGGGATCTCCTATCAAACCCCTGGGTCGATTTCAACCAAATTTGGAACACAAACAGTAAATTTCACGAGTATCAGCGCTGTGGGGTTTATAACCTCCTACCGCAAACAGGAGAGAAGATACAGGCAAACATATGTTTTTTCAGCCCCTGCCGTGTAAGCTGCCTTGTGTGATGGGTATGTTGTGTTGGAGTAGTACAGGCCAGCCTTTTGACCTTCTTCACAAGGCAGCCTGCACATCAGGGGCAAAAAAAAAAAAAAAAAAAAATGCTTTCCAAGCCCAGGATGTGTAGGTTCCCCAGCACAACTGGTGTGTTGTGACAGTAGTTCTGGCCTTCTTTATCGACCTGTTTTGTAGGGGTTGTATGTATGAATGGCAACAAATGGGGGAAGATTGAGGCAGGTAGAGGAGGGGGTGGAGAGTGATGGAGACAGGAGGGGATGGATAGAGAGAGGGGGCAGGAGGGCTTGGACGGAAAAAGGGGGCAAGAGTGGATGGACAGAGAGAGGGGAGGACAGGATGGACTGTGAGTGAGGGAGGAGGAGATAGACAGAGTGGGGGCGGGGGGGAGATGATGAGATGGGCAGAGATAGGGGACAGGAGGGAAAGGAAGAGGGTTTAGGAGGAGATGGAGAGACAGAGAGAGTGGGGAGCTGGAGATGTACAGATATAGCTGGGGAGGAAAAGGTGGATACAGAGAGGAGGGAGGAGGAGATATGTACTATATATGTATATGCGAGCGAATCTGTGGACGAAAGGCTAGTAGGTAAATAAAAGATGCAACTGAACGAATATCAAGAACTCAGAAGACGAGTCTGCACTAAACGAACAAGGAAACGCTGAAACGTAGAAGGAATGTATAAAAGGACAATACAAAGGAAACGAACTTGAAGACATTGTTACAGAAAGGGAAGAGGAAGTAGTTGAAGATGAGATGGTAGACGTGATACTTGGATAAGTATTTGACAGAGCACTGAATGTCTGCAGTCGAAACAAGGCAGCTGGAGTTCTGAAAATCAGAACAATCAGTTTAATAAATAATTGTTACAAAATACTGATACAAATTCGTTACAGAAGATTGAAAAGTGTGGTAGAAGCTGTCTTTGGGAAGGATCAATTACATTTCTAGAAAATTTAGGAACTCGTGAGGCAACAATGGCCCGACGACGTATTTTAGAACTATATTTAAAAAAGACAAACCTACCATTGCAGCACATGTAGATGTAGAAATAGTTTTTTGAGAGTTTTGACTGGAATACACTCCTCTGAAGATAGCAGCGATAAAATATACTAAGCGAAAGGTTTTATGCAGTCTGATCAGAAACCAGACTGCAAATATGAAGAGTACAAGGACATGAAAGGAAAGCAGTAGCTGAGAAGGGAGTGAGACATAGCTGCAGCCAGTCCCCCAAGTTATTCGATCTCTACATTGAGAAAGTAGTAAAGGAAATCAAGGACAAATTGGGAAAGGGAAATAAAAATTTTCAGAAATAACAGAAATTGTAAGATTTTCTGATGAAACTCTAATTCCGTCAGACGGCATAAGACAGTTCAAGGGAAGCTGTAAGACGAATATCAACAAAGCAAAACAAGTGTAACAGAATGTACTTAATATAAAGCCGACGATACTGAGGGAATTAGATTAGTGAGTGAGACACTAGAAGTAGTATATGAATCTCGCAATTTGGATAGCAAAATAATTGACGATATCTAAAGTGAAGAGGATATAAGATGTAGGCTGACAGTAGCGAAAATGAATTTATGAAAAAGAGAAATTTTTTAATTTCGAATAGAAATTTAAATGTTATGGTACATTTTGTAACGGCATTTGGCTCTCAAAAAAGTGAAATTTGAATGACAAAAAGTTCAAAAACTGGAAGAGAATAGATGTTTTATGAAACATAAATCTTCAGAAAAATTCTGAAGATTAGATAGGTTGTTCAGATGGGAATAATCCTGAGTCATGAAAGAATCGTCAGTTTGGTAATGGCGGAAATTGTAGAGGGAGCGAGACCAAGGCGAATACCGGAAGCAGGTTCATATTAGTATACGTTGCAACGCTAATGTGGAGATGAAAAAGCTTGCACATGACAGTCTAGCGTGGAGCTCTGCATCTAATCAATCTTCAAGATAATCTCAACAAGAATAGATGCTGCCACTCCAGTTCATCAGAAAAGAACCATGCGCCACTTTCTGAAGGAAATATGCAGCTAATTTTCCAATTTTAGACAAAAATTCCAGTGTTTGTAGTTAGGCAACCGATTACTAGAATTTTTTTGACTATGCATCACTTTCCTGTCTGGTACCACTATGTTCACTAATGCCGTGGTTCGCATTCCATATTAAAGTGTGGATTTCCAATGTCAGGCTTCATGATATGGTTTTGAGGTCAAGCTCAGTGTAGAGCTTACCACCAACAATAGGGCCATCTGCACAAAGTAAGGATTAACTCTAAAATCACATCTTTTCTTAAAGGTTCCAGTATGTGTGCTAACTTGGAATGTAAAAAAAAGTCTTTCCTAAGTTTAAAGGACATTTGACTTTTAACTGGGTGTTTCTCTTAACACATTTCTTCCATATTTATTTTATTTTCTACTGCATCCAAATCGGAGAATATAACCCGCCACGATAATGATTCGTATTTTAATTGGCTGCAAGACACAATGGCTACAATTATGGTGAATTACATAAAACAGAAATAGTGAAATGACTCTGTGAGAAATGTATTTGAAATATTGCTATTTTTTTCCTATATTAAGTCTACAACTTTGCTTCCGCCGTTTTGCAATAGATGGCAGTAGCGGCAAGTGGTGGTGTAGACAGTAGGTTGTATGTGTCACACAATAATCTTAGGCATTTGTAAACATAACGTCATCAAAATATTAGTAGCTTTATAATTGCATTATAAAGTTATTCTCGACTGAACACGTCAACTTATGATCCCAATTCTCCTCATTTGCCGAAAGTTTTAATTGTCTGCTTTACCATGGAGAAATTTGCACTTGAAGCTTATTAAATGCTGGGTAAGACCTACGGTGAGGCTGCTATTAGTGACAGAACGTGCAGAGAATCGTTTCAACGCTTCACGAACGGTCATTTTGGAGTGAAAGACCAACATGGCGATGGTGGAGAGAAGGTTTTCGAAGCTACTGAAACCGGCCGAAACAATTACAGAAGATTGTTATCGAAAGCTGTTGGTGCGTTTGAACCGAACACTGAAAGACAGACGGCCACAATACAGCGATAGGCGTGAAAAGGTGAATTTGCAGCTTCACAGTGTTCGACCGCATGCCGCAAAACCCGACAAAACATACTTAGAAAAGTTGAAATGTGAAGTCCTATCCCACCCGCCGTATTCTCCAGACATTGCTCCCTGTGACTACCATTGAAGGCCCACTCGTGTACGCTTGATGACTGCACGACACAAAGCTTTACGCATCGCCTGGGTCCGTCGACACCAACATTGGACTGTCGATGACTGCTAACATGTTGCCTGGTCGGACGAGTCTCGTTTAAAATTGTATCGAGCGGATGGACGTTTACATGTATGGAGACAACCTCATTAATCAATGGACCGTACATGTCAACAGGGCGCTGTTCAAGCTGGTGCAGGCTCTGTAATGGATTAGGGTGTGTGCAGTTGGAGTGATATGGGACCCCTGATACGTCTAGATACGACTCTGACAGGTGACACGTACGTAAGCATACTGTCTGATCACCTGCATCCATTCATGTCCATCGTGCATTCCGACGGACTTGGGCAATTCCGACGGACTTGGGCAATTCCAGCAGGGCAATGCGACACCTCACACATCCAGAATTGCTACAGAGTGGCTCCAGGAACACTCGTCTGTGTTTAAACACTTCCGCTGGCCACCAAACCCCCCAAACATAAACATTATTGAGCATACCCGGGATGCCTTGCAACGTGCTATCCAGAAGAGATCTCCGCTCCCTAGTACTCTTACGGATTTATGGACAGCCCTGCAGGTTTCATG
Organism: Schistocerca piceifrons; assembly: GCF_021461385.2. NCBI lineage: Eukaryota > Metazoa > Arthropoda > Insecta > Orthoptera > Acrididae > Schistocerca > Schistocerca piceifrons. Next base: position 234,314,730 of record NC_060149.1, on the reverse strand, counting down.
GTGTCAATTTCCTCCAGCACTTCTTCAGATACAAGTTGCGCCCATGTCACGTCGTGTTGCGGCACTTCTGCGTGCTGGAGAGGGTATATTAGCACGTGTAACAGTTTCTTTGGCTCTTCAGTGTATATATTTCATACATATTATTTCATACATATATATTTCATACATGTTATTGAGATTCTCGGCACCTATTTGGCTTTCGTATTCTTCTCGGGCATTTTGATACATTTTTTCTTCCAAAATCTTTCGTTCACTGTGCAAGACTGAGCCTATGATTTGCAGATGAAGTCCAACGTCGTCACGACCTCCCATGACGGCATTAATCCGGCGTACGCAAAGAATTTTAATCTCAAATGTTAAACGTCGTACAGCCGAACACAGAAATTTAGACCTTATCATAGCGGCACTCGTTTCTCTTGTCAAGAAGTGATTGATCAGATTCATTATCCGGTATATTAAGAAAGTTCAGCGCTGATTTTCTCATATCAACTTGACTCATTTAAAAATATTCGTAGTAATACACTAAATGCAGTACTTAAACTAGCTAGAGTATCGGTGTTAGAAAGGAAGTAAACATGGTATTGTAGTGCTCGTTGCAATAGATTAATCTCCGGTGATAGCCACTGCCGAGTTCTTAACCGACATTACGTTCAGTGTATCCCCTGAAGATATTCCACTGTGATAAACATTTAGTATTCGAGCAGAATTGTGCCAGGGTCTGCATTTGACACGCCTCACATCTTCGCGCCTGTCAGTTACACATGCTTGACAGTTTAGGTCACAAAGAGATAATCGCAGTTTTCGTGAGAATAGCTGTACATGTAAACATATGTTGATGTCCTAGTTAATCAGAGGTAGATATCGCGTTGGTAAGATACTCTATTGTCACTTCGCTGAATTCAAACCTCGGATTTGCAGGACAACCATGGTCTATTCGACGCATTGCTAATACACTACGTAACTAGAAGTTTCCTGATACTAAAAAGAAAAAAAAAGTTCAAATGTGTGTGAAATCTTATGGGACTTAGCTGCTAAGGTCATCAGTCCCTAAGCTTACACACTGCTTAACCTAAATTATCCTAAGAACAAACACACACACCCATGCCTGAGGGAGGACTCGAACCTCCGCCGGGACTAGCCGCACAGTCCATGACTGCAGCGCATTAGATCGCTCGGCTAATCCCTTTCCCGATACTCAGTGCTGTTCATTGCAGAGATGCCGCCTATGTAACTTATACTATGTTGGACATCGATTGGCAGGTTTTTGAGTGAACTGATGTAGTATGCTGCCATACTATAGATTTACAGCAAATCCACCTGATTTACCACGTACCATTAGGCAGTCCCCTTTTGTCTGCGGACAATACCTTTACAATGGTGGGCCAAAACGTTCTCACGGTATTGGATGGATACTAATGTCCAAAATCTTTTCACAAATATATGTGTTCTTTTTATTGTTAACTGTCGTTCTAAAACCAGGAAAAGCAGCCTCAGTCCATCGCAGCACCTTCAGCGTATTTCACAATCACCATTACACATTTCAGCAAGTTCCGTTCGCCGATATACCCTTGCAGGTCTACACATGCCCATCTACGTACCAAACGATTTATTGTGACTTAGTTCTTTAGAAAACTTTCTCCTGCTCTGCATATCAATGAGCACGTTATTTATAGCACTTCCGACAACGTAGATCTTTCATTCTTGTGATTACTAACTTCTACCCAGTATCGTGACCATAAAAATGCTGCCTATCAACGGATTGTTCTGTTACTAGCCTCTGTACCAGAGCGGCATCGGAAGTCCTAAGTAATAGTTGACAAACATATGGCGATTTATTCATATAGCCTGGCTTAGAATTGCGCAGTATCTATCATTAAATATGTTACACTCACCGGAACGATCACTGAGTTTAGCGCTTCTCTTGTGTTTCCAGATCACAATTAAATTTCTGACAGTGGACTTGGATACATTTCACTTCATTGAACCTTTCCTGATTAAATACCCGAATTAGTGCATTGCCACAATCATGTCTCTATGGAACGCACCCAGTTCCTCCGTAGACTCAGACTGATGAAGCGACTTATATGATATAGTATGAATGTGCCTGCGCATATATTGTCAGATGCATTACCTGGCCTACCACTGAGCGCGTTTCGTTGATATTCCGGACACATTTGGCCACATAGTGCAACCGGCAGCATTTTAGTCCTACCGAATGTTTACCACGAGAGTGAAAAAAATCCAAACATGAAATAGGGAGAAGCCACTGAGAGTCACTGAAGATTATAGCATTTTAGAAGTGAATGTTCAACCTTACTTTTTTCAACACAGATGACCCTAAAATGTACCTGTACGTTGAATATTCTGTGGTATGTATCATATACTCCAAAATTAGTTCAAAATCATCGTATATAAAGTCCTTCTATACGTTGAAGAAGAAATTTTGTTAGTTTAGGAGACGTCAGTGGTTACTGAATATTTACATACGAGGCTTAGGTGAACATTTTTCTCAGTGACAGTGGAAGACTGGAATTTTAGGTAAGAAATTTGACTTTTTCGCTCCACGTAATTCCCTTTTGGATAAAATCACTTCATCCAACGTTTCTCCAGTCAGTAGATTCCATTCCTGAAATCCTCTCCTGGAAGATCTAGAGGTGTCACAACGTTATTGGAGCCAACATTCTTTCTAGCTACAAATTCCTTTATATGTGAAGACAGCTGGAAGTCAGAGGGTGCCAAATCTTTTGAAAATTGAGAATATTCCGACTGTTCATACTTCAAGTCGCCGGCCGTTGTGGCCGAACGGTTCCATGCGCTTCAGTCCTGAACCGCGCTGCTGCTAAGGTCGCAGGTTCGAATCCTGCCTCGGGCATGGATGTGTGTGATGTCCTTAGGTTAGTTAGGTTTCAGTAGTTCTAAGTGTAGGGGACTGATGACCTCAGATGCTAAGTCCCATAGTGCTTAGAGCTATTTGAACCATTTGAACTTCAAGTCGCTCCTTTTTCCCACTGCCCAAACACCTTCGTTAACACGTGCACGGTCCTAATGAAGATGGCATTTTTCCTGTGTAATCCAGTTCTTTTATCTTGTATGTTTCCATTCATTTGGTGAGTAGACTCTCATAGTGTTTTCTATATATGTTTAACTATAGCGAAGTGATCAGTAAGAAATTCCTTTTGAACCCCAGAACATCGCGGTCATATCATTTCGTTTAGAAGAAATCGTCTCGGCTTTCTTGGTGCAGCGCCAATGGAATCGACCCACCAATTTGACTGTTATTTTGTCTCTAGTGTAAAATGGTACGTCCACGTCTTCTCCATAGTAACAAGCTGTTGCGCAAAATAAACTGAATTCTTCCAAAAGAGTTTATAAGTTGTTGACAAATTTGTTCCGCAATCGCTTTTCATCAGCATTCAGCAAATATGGTATCCATATTACATAATACTTTCTCATCGATAAAATTTCATGTCAGCTGGGTTGTACTTTTGTGATACGCATATTGCTTCAGCGATTTCACAAATTTCTAACAGCCGAGCTTTCAATAAAACCGCCTATTCCTCATCTGTTTAAAGTGACTAGTAGACTTCATATAAACCCTTCCCAACTTTATATT